>NC_138050.1:99412358-100012358 GCF_964194185.1 Rhinolophus hipposideros
AATCTGTTCCACTCTTCTGAGTTCCTAGAGACCCTGTGCATATTGGGGGTAAAGGAGAAACAGCCATCATTCTGCATGCTTAAGGTTGTCAAATTCTGGCCTCCAGAAAACAAAGGGTCTATACATGTAGCCACAACAGCTGGGTGTACACATGCTACCTACTCCTTAGAAATCTGTACCTTGAGCCAAAGTGTGAAAGAGAAACAAAACTGTCTTTTATACAAAGGAATTAATTTGGAATTAATTATCTCAGCCAAGGGTCAACACTACACCATATAGTGTAACTGGCCCTTTAGAAAATACTATCATTAACTACACAGAGAGGAAATTATGCCACGTGTATTTTAAAAGAAAACAGTGGAAAACAGTGCTCTGTGTATTATAAACCACTTATGACAAAAGTGAGAGCTTCATTACTTTAAATGATAGCTCTATAGCAATTTCCATGTTTTTATATAAAATGCTTGCTTTTCATTTAAGTTATAGGCAGATAAATCTTAACTTAATGTTATAGTAGATATTTACTTTTTTTTCTTATTTTGAAATAAGTTATACTGGATATTCATTCATTTCTTAAAATTTTGCATCTTGAAGTAATTTCAAACTTGTAAGAAAGTTGCAGGACACGGCTGTATAAAGAACTTCTATTTTGCCTTTACACAGATTTCAGTGGTAAACGTTTTAGCACATTTGTTCCTTTCTCCTTCCACCACCGCCCCCGACACACACACACACACACACACACACACACACACACACACAATCATTGGTCTTTTCTGAACCATTTGAGAGTAAGCTGCAGATATGATGCCCATCGTCCCTAAACATTCCAGTTCATATTTCCTGAAAACAAGAACTCAAGCCAATATAATCACCACATAAGCTTTACTTTCAAATCAAGAGAACAACTGAATAGAATAGTGCTATCCAGACACAGACCCTTTTAAAATTTATCCAACTGAACCAACAATGTCACTTTTCCAATCTGATCCAGGACCCAATGCAGGAACACACTGCATTTAGCTGTCATATCTCTAGTCTCTTTCAATCTGAAACAGTTTTTCTGTTTTTCATGGCTGGACAGTTCCAAGGAATACAGGCCTTTCAACTTAAGTCTTTATAATATTTCATCATGGCCAAACTCACACCATGAATTCTTAGCCAGAAATCCCAACAAATGATGCTGAGTGTTCTTACACGACACTCGGAGGCATGTGAGGTGCACTCATCCCACCTGGCCACGTTTACTATAGAAATACCATCTTCCTGTTTTGTAGTCAATCAAGAATTTGAGGGAGGGGGCTGACATTCTTAGATCATGCCAATATCCTGTTCCTCATAGAAGCTTCACTAGCTTTAACATCCTTTGATGACTCCTGCCTAAATCAACCACCAGGCTGATGGTTGCCAAATGATGATCTTTCTATGTATATAAGTCCTCTGCTTTTATTAATAAGCATTCTACTAGGAGAAGCTTTCCCTTGTTCCCCATGTATGTATCCATTCATTTATATCAGTGTGAACTCACGGACTCCTATTTTATTCAATGGGTTATCACTGATTACTATCATACTTATTTTGATCCTAAAATTGTCCCTGATTTTGACGGGGGGGCAGCCACTCCAAGCTGGCTCCTCTATCACTCTGACAATGATGTCAGCATCATTTGTTACACATTTCCTTACTTGCAGGCGTAATAAGATGGTCCAGACTCATCGTATACATTCCCTGTCCTAAACCCTCAATCAGCCCTACTTCCAACGAGTCCTGATTCCTTTTAGGGAAACATGATATTTAGAAACCAATGTCTTAGCACATGGTATGATCATTGCCATCGGAGTGTCATCGCTTTTAGGCCCTCTCAGGGGATGGATCTAGAAAATGTGTAGGTACACACGTACATATACACTACTGATATCTATTACTATATCTATCTACTTATATATATTGAAAAAAATGAGTTCATACCGATTTCTCCAATTCTAATGTAATATCTGAGTCCTTTCATTCATCCCACCTTTCTATGTTTATACATTCCTTCTCCAGCAGTGAGAAATGCAGCTCTTATTCCCCTTAATATATTCACTCGTTTGCTCAATTTATTTACTTATTTGCTCAATGTAACCAATCTCTGAATCAAACCAACCACCTATGTACTAGCTTACTCCATCATTGGCAGGCCCATGCCTCCATGCCTGGAAAAGAAGAGAAGGAAAAGCAAGGGAAGGCAAGGGAAAGGAAGAAAGATGGAGAAAAGTAGGAAAGGAGGAAGGGAGGGATGGGAAGAAGGAAAGGGGCAAGAAGGGAAAATGGGGGGAGGGAAAAGAAGGGGAGAGAAGGGGAGGGGAAGAAGTAAAGCAGATATTTACCTTTAAAACACCTTCCACAGCCATCTTCCCTTCATGTCCTAGTAAAAGAGTGTACGGGTAAAGCCAATGGATTGCATGTTTGATCGACATCATAGGAAAGGAATCCTATTTAGGAGCAAAAACATATGGGAATGAGGACCATCTAACATAAATCACAGAAAATTTACCTGAAATGTACATATGACACTGAAATTGCCTTATAAACAAAAACCAATACATGACTCATATTTCCCAGAAGTCTACATAAACAAATATTCATTATTTCCTCTTCTCTTCCTGTTCCACACCCTTTCCCTTGGTAAACTCACCCACTCCCATCTTTCAGTCACCACCTATGTGCTGATGGCTTCTATGTTTCTATCTCTAGTCATGGCCCCTTTCTTGAGCTCTAGACTTGAACTCTCAATTGCACATTAGACGTGACTACATGCATACCCCACAGACCCCCACTCAGCATGTCTGAAACTACATGTCTGAACTCCTCTCCCTCCCCTACTTTCCCAAAGTACCTTCTCCTTCATCTTTATTTCTAATCTGAGTTAATCTCATCCACATCCACCTAGCTTCAAAGTTATAACCACAAACTTAGAAAGTCTTCATTATCTGCAAATCCTTCCTCCCAAATCAAATTGCTTTCCGAATTCCGTTTACCCTACTTTGAAAAGTCTACTAACAGGGACAATTAGGGAAATTTCAGAATGGTCTGTTTATTGGATGATACAGAATTACAGTTCATACGCTGAGGGATGTGATAATGGTGTTTGGTCACATAGGAGAATGTCCTAATTCTGAGAAGTTACAGACTGAAGTAGGTATGTAAGAATATTAACTGCCATGTACTTTTCAAATGGTTTGGGGAAAAAAGAGAGCAAGCCAATATGGCAATATGTGAACCACTGGTGATTCTAACTGAAGGAATCGTGGATGTTCATTTTACTATTTCTGAACTTTTCTTTAGATTTGACAATTGTCCAAGTAAAATGTTCTGAGTGAAAACAAAAAGAACGGAAAGTAAACAATGTGGTAAGCTGGGGGAGACAAGCTGTTTTAGTGGGACAGAACAGTGGGAGCAATACGCAGGAAACCTAACTTACTGACTCTCAGGAAACATCACATAAATGGCAACAAGAGTGTGAAAATAAGTCTCACCTAAGTGGTAGGATAGGTACCTGGGACTGTGCTCCTGGCAGAGTCGCCCACTGACCATCCCCGCCATCCCCACACACTCCCCATGCAGCCATTGCTCCCTTTCTGCCATTGCTCCTCACTGCCCACAGAGGTACCTGCTTCCAGCAAAAATCTGATTGCTACACATGTCACCTACTTCACGTCTGGGGGGCTACTTTCCTTCACAGCGTAAAACCCAGACAAGCTCACTCACCATGCAACACATGTCACACTAAGGTTTTAACATCTCTCTTCGCTTCACATGCTTGCTTTGGTGACGCAGCTTCTTACATTCTCCAAACAGACCAGGCCCTTTTGTGACTCAACACCTTTGGACGTGTTCTCTCTACCCAGAGGGCCTTTCCCCCACTCCAGACACTACTCTCATGACCTTTGTGAAACTGTAGTGACAATGTCAGTGCCCCACCAAATCCCCTTACGTCCAATTCTATCTTTTCTGTGCCTCCAGCTTTCCCTTCCAATAGCCGGCTGCTGCGTGTTTTCCTCAGTGTTTTGAAACTGCCCTTGAGCTTTGCTCGCAGGCCAGGAGAACAACGAGTGCCTGGGGATTTGTGTCCACCAGGATGACCATTAACTAGTGACTGATGATGCTGGGTTGTGAAAGCCCCAGCTCCCTGCCTCAGGCTGGGGCAAGTCTGAGGCACAAATGACCCTACAGCTTCCCTCCGCCGGAGAGAGAGGGCTGACGTCCTTGCGTCGGTGGAACACTTACCTGAGTTGCGTATCTACCTTCGCCCCTCTAATGTTTAAGTCTTTTTAAGGGCTCAGAACACACCACTGGTCTCTGTATAGTTGGCTGCTCTGCACAATAAGTTCTTACAATATTTACAGAATACTATGACAAGGCAAACTGAAGTGATTAATCTCTAAGGATTAACTTTTAAATTTCCTTTGCCACATTTGGATACACCAGTCATTAATTTATCTTTTACATACCAGGATTTGAACGGCAGCTGGTAAACTATCTAAAGGAAAATCTGGAAGTCCCAGTGTAGAAGATTCTTGGGAACAGAGAGTGGTGGCAAAGGACAAAAGCTGAGAAACTCTAGGGGAAAACAATAAGTGGTATTACATTTTATTCTAATAGTTGTAATATATAAAGTGTACAAATCTATTAACATAAATAGCTGAGCCGATTGAATTAATCTGAAAAGATGACATGTACCGTTAAATTCCTAAAGAACAACAGCTCCAATTACAATATCCCATAAAACTGAGAAGTTGATTAGATACACAGGTATGTTTCTTAAATCCATCACAATACGTGAGGTTTTCCACAACCTGGCCCTGCCAGCCTCACTTCCCATCTTTCTCAATCTAAACCTAAACTCTACCACCAGGAGATTTTTACAGCCTCAAGAATGAGGCATATACTCTCATATCCCAGGCCATTAAAAAAAAGAAAAAATCTTAAAATTCCACTATTCCATCCTCTATCTGGCAGAACCCTACTCGTTCTTTAGGACCCATCTCAAGTACGAATGCCTTTATGAACCCCTTCTGAAGTCCCAACCACAACAACCCCCAATACTTTGAAATTATGGCCCTTACTATATACTATGTTAAAGTATTCAAACATCTTTAAACTCTACTAGACCTTGAGTTTTTTGCCAGCAAAGATCAAATTTTTACCATCTTGGATAGCTTTATCACCTCCTTATCATTTTTATCATCAGCACTTACCCTAACTACTGAAAACTAAGAAAAGTTGTTGAATGAATGAATGAATGAACGAATGAATCAATCAAATCAATGAGTGGGCAAAACAAAATCACTGTTAAGTGTCCAGATAGTTATACAAAATACATAAGTGTATAGCTTAAGTACTTACTTCTCAGCAGAAATATTGGGTCCAACTGAATATAACAATTTAAGTTGGTCCTAAAATAACATAGAAACATAAACTCAATTAATAAAGAATGCAACAGATTAAAAGCAAATGTTTTATAGACAAATCCAACCTTTTCATTAAGCAGACACTAAGTAATTAATAACAAAAAATAATTTCTTGATATGTGTCATTTTCTTAAAAAAAAAGTAGCCTTTTTTAAAACTGTCAGACAAATAATACCACAATAATTTTCCTTCCACATTTCCTGAGATTTTCTTCATCCTATATTCCTTTTTCTTTCCATTAATTACTGAGGGGGACATCTACAAACACAGTAACATTTTTACAGTAATTGAATTTATTATAAATAGAAAAACTGTTTAAAAAATAAATTATTCTTGTTCCTACTGACCTTGAAGGGTAGATAATAAATATCTCTGGCTTGAAATCGGGAACGGAGAGGGGGGTCTAATGGATTCCCAGAGTACCTAGGCACTGGCAAGCCCAAGGCAATCACCCGGAAATTTTCACTAACTCGAACAATCTTCCAAGCATCCATTTCTGATTTGGTATGATCCTAAAAGAGTACAAGATCAAAAATTATAGCATGGATATTTTGATGTTTGCCAGACAGGAGTCGGGTTGAGAGGGTGTGTGAAAAATGGGAAGGGATTAAGAAGTACAAATTGGTTGTTAAAAATTAGTTATGAGGATGTAGGGTATAGCATAAGAATATAGTCAATAATATTGTAATAACTATGTATGGTGCCAGATGGGTACTGGATTTGTTGGCGTGATAGATGGGTGGGGCTTGGGGCAGTGTGATAAAAGGTGAATCGAGTAAGAAGTACAAAGTACAAATTTGGTAGTTACAAAATAGTCATGGGGATGTAAAGTAAAGCATAAAGAATACAGTCAATAATATGTTAATAGCTATGTCTAGTGCCAGGTGGGTTCTAGACTAGTCAGGGGGATCACTTCTTATATAAATGTCTAACCACTATACTGTACACCTGAAATTAATACAAAATAATATTGAATGTCAACTGTAATTGAAAAACTACAAAAAGGGGGGAAGTTATGAAAGGGAATAAGAGGTCCAAATTTCCAGGTATAAAACAAACAAGTCATGGGGCTGTAATGTACAACACAGGAAATGTAGTCCATAATACTGTGACAGCACTGTACAGTGTCAGATGGTTGCTGGGCTTATCATGGTGATCACTTCTTTAGGTATATAAACGTTGAACAACTATGGTATATACCTGAAATTGATATAACGTTATATATGTTAGCTATATTTTTTAATAAAAATCTTTTTAAAAGTTACGGCATGAATGATACAGCCTACAAGTGCGAGTGCTGCCAGGCTAAGGAATTTAGGCGCTGACTGCTCAGTGAACTGTACTTGAGAATACTCTCAAAGTCTAAATGTCAAAGAATGGAGCAAAGTGAGACCGGGCTCAGGCTGCCAGGAAGGCTCACAACGTGAAAACTGCTATTAACGGAGGAGCATCTCCTGTAACAAGGGACAAAACAGGGGTGAGTCGGGACTGTGAGTCCTGCTCAGTGACACAGAGCACCAGGGTCAGGAGGCTAGGGAAATACGCTGGCTCAGAGCAGAGGATGGAAAAGGTGGTCCTGGAGGGCAGAGCCCCGGCAGAGCAGAGCAGAGCCTGCCTGGACCTTAAACAGGTAGCTGTGCTGATGGGGATACTTCTACCAAGGCATATGAACAGTAATCAGTAACGTGTATTGAAAACTTACTACATGGTAAGCACTTGCCGTGAACTTTTCTCATTTAACATACACCAGAATCCAAACAGACATTTAGTTCCTTTTCACAAGTGAACAAACCGATGTTCAAAGGAGTTACATACTTGCCCATGGTCCTGCGATGGGTAGATGGTGGAACTGAGACTGGAGACAGTACAGGTTTTGGAGGTGTAAGTGCTGCTGCAAACTCTCACTAAAGTGACCGAGAGCTTGTTATGTTATTATACCCTCTGAGCCTCAGTTTTCTCATCTATAAAGTGGGAGAAGTATCACCAACATTACTATGGCTGCTACGAAAACTAAGTGTGATCATATATGTGAAAGCAACTGGTCCATAGCAGGCGCCTGTTAAATGCCTTTCCTTCCATCTCTGCCTGAGCTCATCAGTTGTTCTTCACTGTCCAGGGAAGAATCCACAGAGCTGACACAGTTTATGTGAATGTGCACATTCTGAGAGACAGCTCCTCAGCTTTCAGCAGATCTGCAGAGCATATGGCCCCCAGGACAGGGCCAAAACTCCTTCCATGACACTCAGGTCCTTTCGTGGCCAGATTCAGTCTGCTTCTCCCAGTCTGAGCAACCATTGCACACCAGCCCCTCAGCCCGCCTTCCCTGCCTCTGTGCTCCAGCCCATGTCACAATTGGGGCTCTCCAGACACATCACAGTCATTCACCAACCCTTCCCACTTTGCACAGCGTAAATGCAGGTATCATTCAAAGCTCAGTACCAACAATATCATCACTAAAATGGGCCCCTCCCTCCACTGGAACCACTTCTGTAGCCCTCCACTGCGTCCTACACAAGCTTCCGTCATTATATGTCTGTGCACTGACTTCTGTACATGACTGTCTCACGTTGGATGCAAACTCTGGAAAGGACTTATCACCTCTAGCACATAATAGAACAAGTGTCTGGAGATTGAGTGCATGAAATAATTTAAAACCGTAACGACCAATTATTTCTAGCATAACCAAAATCATGATCCTACATTGAATTAAAAGGACTGATACTGACACTATGTCACATGCACCGGGAAACAAGAATCTGGCTGTCACCCTGTCTGAGAAACCAAGAGGACACTTTTCTGAGATCTGAATATTTCTGTTTTCCACTTATACAAAAATGATAATCAGAATATAAATAAAAATTTTACAAACCGATCGTATGTTTCCATAACAACAAAATTCTACTATAATCACTTCCATGGAACCATTAACATTTTGAGATATTCAAATTTAGTATACGGAATCTAGCTAGAAATAAGAGAGGGTTTAATTAAGGTGCTGAAATCCTTTTATCATAGAAATTCTGTGGTTCTCATGAGACAGAGTCTATGCATACAGAAATCACATTTACCAATAAATAAAAAATATATATACTTATACTGATATTTACATTGGGAAAAGATGTGGTACATCCTTCCCACTTAATAATAATAAGTATTCCGTGTATACTAAAACCCTTTGACCCCATGTGCCAACTTCCTATCTAAATAACAAGTTCAATAACTTTGCACAGAATTCTACTAAACAAATAAAGAATATGTCAAATTTCTTTTTATAAAGTAACTCCTATACTTAAAAAAAAATGATTCCATAATCTCAGTATTCTTTTCCAAATCACTTACTAAAAGTGGCAAGTAACTACATGGGGGCAAATAATAGTTATTTTGTACTTCAAAAGTATCTAAAATGTTCTGTATACTAACTGCCTATTTTTTAAATAACAAATGTAAATTATTATTCTTATATTTATATTTATTTATATTATTTACAAAATATAAATTAACATTTAAAATAAGATTTTTTTAAAAAAGTAATAAAAAGGCTATCGTGTCAACAAATTAATTGTAACAATAAGAATGATTGAATTTAACTTTTCTTACTGATTAAATCCCCAAGTATCCCCCTTCTAATTATATTAGTATGGTACCATCTTTACATAGATCCAAAAGAAAACAACTATACTGCACAATGAAAACACCATCTCGGATGTCCCATAAACAGTAAAGAAACAAGATACCAAAAGGGTTGCCGGACAGGCTTCCGAGAAAAGAGACTCACACAGCAGACTCACTGCATCAGTAATGTTTAGATGCAGTCACGGAGCATCGGTTCAATCAGACCCGCTGGTGGTAGCACCTATTATTTAGCGCGTAGCGTGTTCTGGGCTTGTGTTGGCTCCCTGGGAGCAGGATCAAGACGTTTATCACACAGATCCTGCTCTTGAGAAATCTGTAACCAACTCGGGGTAGTGAGAGTGGCACATATGAATGTCCACAGAGCAGGTGCGAGAGGTACTCCAAGCGCTCCACTGCAGAGGCGGAGCCAGCCGTCCCTGGAGACTTGGTTAGCCAGGGGAATCCAGTGTGGGGCAGCTGTTGCTGAACTGACAGGGCTGTCTCCTCACCCTCTTGGGACATCACACGAGCCCCTTCTCCAAAGTCTTTGAGGAGTCCCACATTCCCTTGATGATGCCTTCTTTACACGCACTTGCATCTCAGAATTTAAAGATTTTATTGCCCTTACTCATCCATCCAACAAACTGCCTCATTCATCCAACAAATACAAAGGGTGCCAAAAAAGTATACGCATTTTAAGAAAAGACTGTATTAAAATTGTAATACAATGAATGAGGCGAGCCTTCATTTGATTAACGCCATCTTTTGAGTGAACGCCACACTACACATTGCTACTCTAACTCAACTCAACTTCGAAAAGTAACACGTAGATAACATCTCTTAAAATGTGTACCATTTTTTGACACCCCTGGTCGTTACTGAGCACCTACCAAGAGCCAGGCATTGCTCTAAGAGCTTGAGACAATATCAGTGACAAAAATCCCTTCCCTAGTGAAAGTTATAACCCAGTCAAGGGAAGCAGATGATGAACTAAAAACATAAGTAAGTAAATGGTGCAGGATGTTGGAAGACTTTATGGAAAAAAAACGCATAGATAAGGGAGTGTGGGGACAGAGGGCACATTACAATTTTAAATAGGAGGGTGAGGGCGGCTCCATTAACAATAATATTTGAGCAAAGACTTGAAGGAGGTCCAGGAGTGAGCCAGGCAGATGTCTGGGAGAAACCATTCCAGAAGAGAGAAGTGCCCGTGAAAACCACCCGTAAGGGAGAGCATGCCTATCCAGCATGTTTAAGGTACAGGAAAGAGAATTCTGGGAGCTAGAGTGGAGTAAGAAAGGAGAGGGACAGAGGAGGTAAAGCCCCAGGGCAGAAGGGGCCCACATCATACAAGACGCTGTTCTACTGCGAGGACTTTGGAATTTACCCTGAGAAGATCAGGAAGTTGGTAGAGGGTTAGAGCAGAGGGACCACCTGACTCGCACGTTTAAAAGCGACCGGTGTCTACTGTGGGGCACGGAGGATGGAAGCAGGCGGTGTAGTGAGGAGGTTCTTACAGCTCAGGCGTCAGATGCTGGTAGCTTGGACCATCAGGGTATCTTTGAAATATCTTACTTATTTCTGTCAGTATCTACTCGGCTTTGAGCTTCCCGAGTCCAAGAACTGAACGTTTTTCAGCTTTGTATTCCCACGACTGTCTAGAAGCCATTAGTAAATAGTTGTTGAGAGACAGAAAAAGGAAGATAGGAAAGGAGGAAGAAAGGGAAGAAGACTTGAAAGGAGAGAAAAAGGAAAGAATAGCTATTAGATTGGCAAGAAAAAGTCAAAAACCTTGGGCATTTTCTAATAAGGTCTGCAAATATGAAAAGAGCCTATAAAACTCATGACCAGACTTCAGCAGTTTGACACATATGGGCCACCTGCCAGTGTGTCGTCCTTCTGATACGATCATGTCTTATGTAACAAATGGCACTACTCACAGCTCAGCAGCTAAGACAAACCACACAAATTCTTTTCTTACTTGGAGAAGTTTGTCGTAACGCTCAGCAGACATGAGGAAACGTCCATCTTCAAGCTGCATCTCCCGATTTTCCAGCAGGTTGTTCAAAACCGGCAGGACATTCCTCTCCGCCTTTTCCAAGCCTTCCAAGATGAGCGTTCTGCCTTCTGTGGCTGCACGAACTGCACACTATTCCCAGGAAACAAAAGCAATCCGAGAATATCAAAGACAGCAGTGCACAGCCACCTCTTACTTGTAATGCAAATTATACTTGTGACTCTTATTGTAAGGACCAGAAATCAGGAAAGCAGCGTCCCATATCCTCGTTTTGCTCTATTTGCCTATGTGACCTTAGGGAAGTGATTTTCTCTCTTTTGGCCTGTTTCTCCATGTGTAAAATAAAGACATTGGAAGAAATGATCTCTAAGGTTCCTTTCAGCTGTAACATTTCCAATAATGCCCAGTGAAAAAGAAAACTAAGAGTTATCTTTGAATCGGTAACATAATCAAAGGAGGAAACAGATTCTTTAACTAGAAAAGAGAAATGATGATTACAATGTGCCCCATCTACACCACAAGCTTCTTGAGGGGATCACGTCAGCGAGGTGAGAATGCATGGAGACCGTAACGTTTTAAGCAAGAGTCGCCATCAAAATGAGTTCAGGTTTATTGTAATGTTCATAGCTGCCAAGGTTACAAACTTACCAAAACAGAAAAAGGCTCAGGTTTTACACTGGCCTATTATAGACCGATTATAATGATAGTCCTATAAGAATTCCAAGTAAAGTTTAATAGAGAAAAATAGGAACTAAAGTAGGCCCCAAAAGAGACAGGAAAACTATAATACAAAAAGTACTAACAATGTAAAACAAAACAAAACAAAACAAAAAATCTTTAACTGATAGATCCTAAACAAAATAGAAAAAAACTACTTTTCAGTCAAAATCCTTGAAAATCTGGTAAGGAAACACCCTCAGAGACGTTTCTCCTGCACATTCAACAACAGGGAAAGGGCTAATGCTGCTATTAATAAATTTCCACTGTCAAACTCGCCTTAAAATTCTCCTTCTTTGGCCTCCATGTACTACACACTCTTGGAAAAACTGTTTCTCCTTTTCTGCCTGCCCAGTTCCGGGCAGATGATGCCAGAATGACATCTCTAATCCACAGCTCTTCTTACGCTACAAGGTCCGGCCTGAATAATCCTGTTTGGTCACACAGTTCCAACCACCACCCTTATGCGAATGACTCCCAGATCCGGAGCTCCCCCAAGCTTGACCATATAGTCCCATCACCTGGTGTCTCCAGCCAGACTCCATAAGCACCTCTGGCTCCCCGTCCAACACTGAATGCACCTTACTTCCCTATTGAAAATGGAACCATCATTCACCTGTGCCAGGATCTTCATTTCTATCTCACCTCCTACATGAACTTTATCGCCATGTCCTAATGATTTAATTTCTTTAGTATTTCTTGAACTCACCCCTTCTACCCCTCCGAAACTAGCCCTTTCTACTTAGAGCTTAGGGGCATCCTTCCCACCTCCTCCAAAATCTTCCTCCAGCAACTATACCATCTCTTATTTGCATTCCCTCTCAAATTCCCCCTCTTCTACAAGCATGTCTGTACTTTAAGAAAACCTACAGTCTCCTGATAGCTTTTTATCCTTTCCTTTATCTTCCAGCCTCTTGAAAAATAGTCCACAGAGGCACTGCCTCTAATAAACTTCCATTACCCTTACTCTACTGAAACCACTCACTTGAAAGCACCGAAACCCAAACTGCCTCAAATCAGGCTTTCTCTTGATCTTCATGTTTCCTTTTCAACCCTCTTCCCTTCATCCTCTCTTGTGCTTCATTTCTGTCTTGGACATTACCCAAATTGCTTTTCCCCTTGTTTTCCACGGCCCTTCCTCTGTGCCTGTCCTCTAAAAAGCAACCATTGCCCAGGGTCCTATCTTTAACCTTTCTCCTTCTTTTCTTAGCTATTTCACTAGCAAAGACGTAAGCGACTCTGACAAATCCACATTCATTCATTAGGTACCCGTTACATGGCAGGCACTGTGTCATGTACATTAAGGGCAACAAGAGATAAGACTTTCTCATTTTCTTGATTTTATTATTCTTGAGGACCGCGCCGTGTGACCCGAGACTTTCTCCTGGGCTCCAGACTCACATTTCCAAATACCTTGTGAACATCTCCATATTGACTGATGTTCAGACTCAACATACCTCATCATATCAAGTACATGACTTCTTCCCTAAACTAGGCATTCATCCTGGTGTCTATTTCAATGAAAGTTTCATTGACTCTCCCATCACCTAGGACTCATTACTTCTGATTCCTCAAACAATATATGTGTAACCTGTAAACATCCACCATTTCATTCCACTCCCACTGCCAGCATCCCAATGGCAGCCTTCATTCTCTTCCTGCACTTTTACTAAAAGGACTCATTGGAGCAGACACCAGATTTCAATGTCTCCAGTCTCCAGCTACCCTCAAGGTGATATTCCACGCCGGAAGTTAGAGACTGAATCATGGCATCTGCAAAGTCTATTTCAACAGTAATATCCATAATTATGTGAGTTATCTCAACTTTACTAAAAATATTTTTTAAATCCTCCCAAGCTTTTTTCTTATTAATTCAGCATTAAATTATTTATTTTACACATAATTTAAAGTGGCAACAAGAATGGATGCTCTATAGTGTGACTGGGTCCAAAGATAAGAATATAAGAAGAAGGTTACAAAACTTATAACAGTAGTACAATTTCTTGAAAAAAAATGAAAAGAAAAAAGTGACATGTAAAGGATCACCCAAGATCTTTAACTTTCCTCTCAACTTGCCCTTTGGTTATTTGGTTACAGACCCAGAGCATATGCAAATTAAAAATATTATACTTAGGGTTAGGGTTAGGTTAGGGTAAGGGTAAGGGTTAGGGTTAGGATTAGGGTTAGGGTTAGGGTAAGGGTAAGGGTAAGGGTTAGGGTAAGGATAAGGGTAAAGGTTAGGGTTAGGGTTAAGGTTAGGTTAGGGTGTGTGCAAGCAACGATACTGGCTAAAGGAGAAAACCTTAAGAAAATGTCATTAGTAACAAAATCTGAATCACTGCATTTACAGACAAAAATACTAGTTACTATTTCAGTATTACCTTGCTTCCTGATTCTTCCTTAAAATAGTCTATAAAATGATTCAGATACTTTCACTGCCAAACTTTGGTAATGCAACCTGATCACATTTGTAAAGAAGAATGTGAGAAACAACTGAATAGTAAGTCCATTAAGAACTCGAATACATCAACAACGTATTGTACTATACTATAAACCTCTGGCTTAACTGGAGATGTTGGAGAGAAAAAAAATAACTGTTACAAGTTTTGCCCTCAACAGAGGCAGAAACATCTTGTTCCCCCTTCTCTCCCCACCCCCACCCCCCATACTGATGCCCCCTTTGCCCTGTGTTCGCTCAGCACTTAAGTGTAGAAACACAACACAGTTTTTCTAGTTTTCTCATTAGACCTGTTTCATCTCCCCAGCAGGATTCTCAGGTCTTAAGATGGTGAGAACCCTGTCTTTTATGTCACTGGTACAAAAGCAGCTCACAGCAGCAGACTTTCAGTGTTTATGGAACAAAAATGTAACCACTCAAAGATGCTGTTGTGTAAGTTTAGGAAGAGGTTTTATAGAAAGGCTAACAGTTATTATTACCTATGCCCACACTTGATACAAGAACAGAACAGAAAAAGTTTAACTGTCAGCATGAAAGATTTAAGCTACATGTTTCAAAATTTTCCATACATATTTTTAAATAAAATAATTGTGGTATAATTTTTCTAGTGAAATCTTAAATAAGAAAAGAGAGCAGTGCACACATATTTTATGTGGAATGAATACTTGTGATCATTTCTCAAAGTAGAAATTAGATCAACAATAAGGATCCTTTCCTGCCCTTCAAACTACAGAACTTCCAGGGACCTAATTTTCTCCAATAGAAATCAGAAAAAAATGCAGCAAGATCCCTCTGGACAACCCATCTCATATCACAGCTTTAACAACCCAACATGTGGACACAAAGGATTTCAAGATAAAAGCAGCTGCATGGCCTAGAATCAAAAACTGCCTAAGTCCCTGCTCTAGATTTGCTCCTGATTTAAGACCTTAGGCAAACAATTACCCTGGAGGTCTGTGTCCTCATTTCCTAAATGAGAACATCCTCAAGGGGTATTATACAATACGTATCACTATTTACGAATCAAAGCAGCACTGGGAAAAAATATAAAGCTATCAAATCTATTAGAATATAAATTATTATGAATACAGCCATAATTTAATGAAAATAAATTGCAAAGAGCTTCAAGTTACTCAAAATGGCTACAGTGTAACAGCACTGAGAAAAAGGAAAAAAAAAAGAAATTTACATTTCAAGTTCTTTATTTTAAAATATCAGAATAGGATCAGCTTGATTGTTGGTTGCTTACCTGCTGTGGGTGACAGGTTAGTCACTCTACCTCCCTGAGCCTCCATTTCTTTCTAAAGCTACACTAAGGATGGTGAGGGTTAAACGAGGTAATCTGGGGCACACAGTGAGCCCCTGAGAAAGGATCGGCTGCGACTACTGCGGATACTGCCATCCTTGCCACCATTGGCATCATCACTGCTCTTTCAGGAAGCAGCATAATACGGTAGAAAAAAATCTAAGCTCTGCAATTGGACAGATGCCGGTTTGAATTCCACCTCTGCTCGTCACCAGTTATGTGACCAGGGCCTTCTCAGACTCAGTGACTTCCCCTGTAAATTAAGGATGTCATCTCCCTCCCAAGGATGTTTTGAGAATTAAATGCACTAGCAGCACAACAGAGGTCTCCTCAGTAAAAGTGACTTTTATCTCCCTTGATTTTTTTTAAATGAATTACACAAATCTGTCAAATAGTTAACATTGTATGAGTAGATAAGAGTTGGCCTGAGCAAGACAGCAACATGAGTAGGAGCCAAGGACTGAGTGGTGACTAACACAGAGGCCAGAGGGAACAGCAGACTTTCCCCAAGTGTCCAAGGGACAACTGGAGCATTTTATAACAATATGGCCGCAAAGGATCCGGTACAGAATTCAGCCACTCTCAACAGCCTAGCTTCTGTAGGAGATGCTTTCTGAATTCCCATACTTAACTTATGAATGAACTTCTGAAAGACAACTTTGTAATTTTAACAGTGGTTAGAGGTGGAAAGTGGCTTCAGTATGCACAAATGAATCAAGTTTACAAGTAAATGGTTTCCCCTATTTGTTAAAATAAGTAAAAGGAATTTAGACAAAATAAAAATCTTATTTTCTGATCAATAGCACCATCATTCAATTTATTAAGAGTTGCTTTGGATGACCCGTAATAGTTAAACAGTCATTAAAAAAGTTAATCCTTATTTTTTTCTATTAATAAGAGAGAATTAAAAATAAGCCCAAACAGAATAGAGTAAAATGTTATGTAAATGTTATGTAATTGTTTAAAGTGCATTTTTATACTTAATAAAAAATGTACATCATGGAATTTCACAGTATTTGTGTCAAACAAATCAACAAGATGCAAATGTGAAAAGAGTTCTTGGCTTAAAAAGGTTAAAGAAAATCATTTGAACTTTCCCATCCTGGCTTTCTACTCCCCAAATTATTCTGGGGATAAACAGTATCTCCTCTCAATCAGACATAAAACCTAAACATAATCTATTTGCAATTTAGCTAATTTGTATTAGCTTACATTTGAATAATCCAAGCAATTGTATATTGACTTAAAGTCTTCCTCTCCTTGGTGTCACATTGCAATAAAAAAAATTAATAATGAGAATGGTAATAAGTAAAGTAAGAAAAAAATCACAACAGTAATAGATTTTTAAAGGGGTGGAATACTGATGATTAGGCTTTTTGGGGTTATTTTATCGTCTGAGGCAAATGAATATTAATGAGGTAGCAAAATATCTTAGTCTCCTTATTCCTCCATAGGTGTCATAATATCAGTCATATTAATTTTCATATTTCTGTTCTTTAACCAAGTCTTCTTTTCTTGCATAAAAAATATTTAAATTACCTTCACATCAACAAGTGCATAAGTTGTAATCAATATTTATAAAGATAAGCATGGTATAAATTTCCACACTTTCTTGACTCTAACTTATTTATTTCATCAGGCCCTCTATCCTTTTCCATATTATTGACATCTACAGAAGCAATAGCCAATGCAAATTAAAGCGTATTAATTTTGCAAAGTAAACACATGGAAATAGTCAATATTGACAAAAATCCATGAGGCAATCACTCATCATGCACTGATGAGAGTGTGAGTTGGAGCATTCAAATCTGAAAAACTAATCAGAGCTAATAGCAAGATATAATAGATATATAATATAGTATTTATAATATAATGTGATATAAGTTAATATGATATTCACCAAGTGGTATTTATACCTGAAAATTTAGAAAGAACCTGAATAACTAACAATATGGGAATGTGGATAAAATGGGAATGTTAAATAAATAACGTAACACATATTTCATGAAAAGCTATTTGGACACTGAAAATCATATATTTGAGGAATATCTAATGTCACAGGAAGATGCTCCTGATAAAATATCAGGTTTTGAAAAAAGCAGACGATAAAATTTTATGTGCACCATTGCTGTACACCATTTTAAAAAAAATTATACATGATTAAATAAATATGCATATAGGCATACATAATAGAAATTAATTCAGAAAACTTACGCTGTTAGTCTTGAAGGGGAAGATAACAAGTAGTAGTACTTTTTATATCTTTTCCCTACGCTCTTTAGCATTTATTATATTACCCTTCTTTACTACGTTTCTTGTTTTTTTCTCAACGACGACAGGAATTGGTGTCTTTTGTCCTCTGCACCAAGATAGTGCCTGACATAACATTTCAATAAATACCTGTTCATTGATAAATACTATATTATATATCTATAAAATGAGCATTTGACTTTTTCAATCAGAAAAAATAATCAGTATTTTGAAAGAAAATACCAAGTCCCCACAACAGAATAATTAATATTAACCTAATTCTGACCTTCGGGAGTAGCAGTGGAGTTTAACCTCCTACATTATCATCAGTCATCCTTAATCCTGCATGAAAATAAGCAGAGATGGGCAGCCATGACCCTCAATTAGGACTTGGGAGTTTTTCCAAGGTTTCCAGCTGAAATGTCAATTAGTAACTACTTGGACATCACTCATATGTGCATACAATGTCAACCACACTGAAAACCCCAAACTTTCTCTCCCAGTACCCAGCAAGTGACCACAGGTATTTTTCCATTTACATTGGTCCATCTAGGTACAGGCATCACCTGATGGTAAATGGAGATACTGCCCCTCCCTTGACCCCAGATATCAAATTCAACGGTTAAGAATATTAAATAAAGAAAATTCTAAATAAATATAAAGAAAGACCTTTTATGACCAGCTGGTAATCAACTGGTAACTTCATCTACGGAGAATTCAGATGGGAATTATTCCTTCTGATGACTCAAAATAGATGACAAAAAGACAGATATGACTTCCATTAGAAAGCCCCCTGGTGTCACCCAGAGCCTGTGTACCCTTCACTTACGGAAAATTTAACAAGGTTGATTATCCAGAGGAGAAATCTATCATCAAATATAAATGCCAATTATATTTCAGACAGTTTTTTGGTGTCAGAGAAAAACAAGATAGTTACATTCTAGTGGGGAAGATGGACAATAAACACTGAAACAAAGAAATAATTAGGTAAATTTGGAGAGTGATAGGTGCTCTGAAGAAGATTACACTGTGTAATAGGAAAGGCGGTACATATGGAAGGGGACAGGCCTGATCAGTGATGACTTCAGCTAAAATGTCCTGAGAATTTATAATCTGAGGAGGAGACAGCAATACACACAGCTGGGAGCTGATACCTCGGGGAGGAAATACCAAGTACGGAGGCTCTGAGGCTGGGAAGCATTTGGCCTATTTTTAAGAGAACAAGAAGACCACTGTAGCTGGAGTCTACAAAGCAAGAGAAAGAGGGAAGGAGATGAAGTGACAAAATTAGGGCCTGAAGAGTGTCATAGGCCGTATTAGAGGATCTGGGTTTTACTCTGGGTCTGATGGGGCTGCATGGCTTGAAGCAAAAACTGACAGGATCTGATTATGAACAAACAGTAAGGAATATTAACTGCCAGGAAATGACAGAAAAAATGTGAAAATCAGATACAATCTCAGTAAACAGTCTGAAGCAATGTGGAAAAAAAACCAACCAATCCTACACCTCAATCATAGACTCTGGAGGTGTCAGTGCTTTACGGCTTCCGAAATAACTGATATTCGTCATCATCGGTCAGATTCCCCAGGAAACCGTAACAGTATAAAATACTACCATCATTTATAGAGCACTTTAAATATTTTATAAACTGTGAAACTGATGTGATATGAAAATATGCTCTTCAGAATGGCAGGAGGGTATACTGCCGAGTTTCATCTAGGTAAGTTACTTCATGTTTCAAGAAGTAAACCTGAGCTCATCGATAAATGTAGTTACCTAAAACAACTCAATTTCTGAGCTTTCTGAACAGCCAAAGTTTTAAGCTGTCTTTAAAATTACAAACATAAAAATCACTACTTTCCTTGCAACAATCAATCCAAATAGAAAATCCATTCAAAAAATATGCTTTTAAATCCATACTTCACAAAACAAAGCCAGTTCTTTCCCTGTCATTTAAATGTATTACTATCTCCTCACCTCTACTTAGGCTGTGGTCTTGTTTTCTAATCCCTCTCACCAGCGCCCCACTATCCCAATTCAAATCCCACCCCCTCATTCTCATCCTCATTGGGTCCAGAAAAGAAGCAGGCATTGGAAAGGTATTTTTTCCTATTTGTAATTAAAAATAATCTAGGAAGTGAACCTTTGGCATCATGTAAATAAAAGAAGAGTTCTTTACAATGTACTTACGTGCTTCATCCACAAAGGATTAATTTTTAACGGCTAAAAATCTGAGCGCAGATTTTCCTACTATTTGATGCTAAATTTGATCACCATCAAGGAGGTGACACCCATATCTTTCCATTTCAAGTACATTTTCCCTCTTGTAATTAATAAGTAACTTATGTGACAATGGGAATATCCTGGTCCCCAAAAATTCTTTCCCTCCATGTTTTTTTACAATTATACTTTACTTTTTAATTACAGAGTAATAGTGTGCTCATGCAAAAACTCCAGATTTAAAGAACTATACAAATTCCTTCCTCACCTCATCCCAGAGGCGCAGTCACATTTCCACAGAGGTAAGCTCTGTTAACTGATTCTTGTGTATCCTTCTGGAAATTTCAATGTATATACAAATGTTCTATATGTATTTTTACTTTTTATCACAAATGGGATATTATTTATACTGTCTTGCAACTTATTTTTTTCAATTACATTCTGGACCTCTTTCCTATCACTACCTATAGATTCACCTCATTCTTTTTAAAGGCTATAGAAAATTCTACTTGCCATTTTTTATTTACCTCATAAATGTACATCATTACAGTTTTCATTTATACTTTTATACAATATTGAACAAGGCTACAATGCACATCCTTGTATCGATAACTGCAATCTTTGTGTGAATAACATTTGGAAGGAAAATTGCTAGAAACATAACTGCTGGGTCACAATGTATTCTTTTGATAGATACTGCCCAATTTTCTTTCAAATTGCACCAATTTATGCTCCCATCGACAGCAATGCTGTTTCCTCATCCCTTTTTCCGCATCAGCAATAGCCATGTATAAATTCTTAAATCTTTGCCAATCTGAGAGATGCAGGAAAAAGAGCAGCTCACTAGTGTTTTAATTTTTATTTTTGTAAACAAAATGGTTAAGCATGTTGTCACGAACTTATTGGACATTTAAAATACTTTCTCTATGAATTCCTTATTTAAAGTCTCTGTCCTTTTTTTTGTCTAGGTATTCCTAATGAAGAACAATATTCAACATTTTAAGCAATGTGTTTCAAGAAACATGTAACAAGATTCATTATAATATTCCTGAAATATTATTTTAGTTGGCAATCTGTCCCTAAGAACCACCTCTCCCCCTCAAAACAGCTTTAGTTCCTAGAAGCACATATTTAATTTCCCTATGTTTGATACACCTTTCCCTACTTTAGATTGAGAAGAGTAAGTGCGGTAGAGAATTTCCTGCATTAAAATCCCCTTAATTCTTTTTTAAAAAAATCAAATTACTATAAAAACTAGTAGGAAGTAATTGAAAATTAAGAAATCGGCATAAGACTCTTCGGCCAACATTTCAGAACCGTTAATTTCATCTACGGTTTCTTAGCATAAACCAAGAAGGCATTTCCAAGAACAGAAGAACCAACAATCTAAATCAAATCTGTCTACACACAGCACAGAACACCTATCTTTCACTACGACAAGAGCTATTCTCTTTCTCGCCATTGCATCTAGACCAGAGTCAGGAGTCATGTGTCAGAGCGAGACCAGAACTTGCCTGATCGATGTAAAAGGCGGTGCCTGCACGAATCTCTCGTCGCTGTTTGAGGTCGGTTTCGGTGGTGTCCCTGGACAAGGCGATGTATTCAACCTCCCGTTTGGTCAGCTCCTGTAGGCAGAGAAGGAAATGGTTCCAAAATAAAATCACATTCCCACTATTTGTCATGCTCGGGAGCTGACAAAGCCATTGCCCTAGAGAAGAGCATGTAAATGGAATTCTGGATTAAAACCTTTTGCGTCTCAGCTTTGAGAAAAATGCAATAAACTGAGCATTAATCGAAACATGCGTATCTTTCTCCTCAAAGCTCTACTTCTACTGCACCCCATAATTTACAACTTAGTAATTATTTACTACTTAAGCAATAATAATCAGAATTAGATCGTATGAATCTTCATGTCTCCCATAGAATTCTTTTCAAATATCATATGTAATAATTTGGCTACTTGGTTTTCTCCCAAATGGTAGCCATTATGGCAAGTAATGGTCATCTTTTCTTAAAGGTGATTTAAATTAATTTATTTCATTAGCCAATGTTTACCAACTGTACACAATATGTTAGGTACTCTACCAAGTGTGGAAATCAGGTAAATGCCAGCAGTGAGTTAAACGGAAAAGAGAGACACAGATGTAGCTATTCAGGGTGGAAAAGAAGAAAAAGGATGGAAAGGAATGAGGGAGAAGGAGGAGGATGGGAAACAAAGGACTATTTCACCAAAAAAAAAAAAAAATCACATATGATTTGAAAGGGAAACAATCCAGAATCCATTTGTTTTAGAATTTATTCATCCCTAAAGTCATTTTTCCCTACATGTAAAAGCTATTTGTACAAAGAGTTTGTAACATTATCCTTGGTTTTACAGTGTTGAATTAAAAACAATGGCATCCTCTAATCAAATAAGGTGTATAGTATGTTTTTACTAAACAGGGAGAACAAATTAATTTATTGGAGTATAAAGAAATAAGTTGAATGCGCATGTGATTAATGACCATTAATGTTATGCTCATTCAACTTTCTTCTTAATACTCCAGTAAATTACTTTATACTCCAGAAAAGGTATTTTTTTCTCCATCATATCTCCATGTGATATTGATAAAAATATATTGTATTCAGTTTTTTTTAAATGTGCCTGTTCCCATATACACATAAATTGAAGTATACATGGAAAGAAGGAAACATTTTTTAATAGAGACACATCCTAGTGGTGATCCCAAAGGATGTTTTTCTAAACAAGGAATTGCCTGTGAGAGTGCCTATGGAGTCAAGGAGCGGGTTCTCCTTTCAGCAGACACCTCCTTCTTACTTCTGAAGCACTTCCCCGGGACCTTCGGGTGTGCTTCACTGATTGGCTGAAAGGGAAGCCCCTCACAGAAACACCCTGTCATTCACACTGGCTGACAAAGTGACATGTGCCTCTTATCACTACATTGGACCACAGTAATATGCTGAAGGCCACACCAGGACACTGTCCTTGGTCCTGACAGCTGCATCCTGGGACAGTTCGCCAGCCAAGACCTGCAACGAAGCCCCCTCTGTTGCCACTTCAGAGGCTCACAAACAGCACCCAAGCAGCACGTGGGGGCGGCGGCAGGTCTGTTGAGTTTTGCTGAACCATCTACAAAACTCGTTTTATGTGAGTTCAATACAAACACAACTATCAAATTATTTCTACTTAATCTCTCGTTGATTCAGCAGGCTTGCCCCCAGATTTCTGCCTTAAAGACCTCACCTATTATAGCTACTACTAAGCATAGGACCTTTTATCTAACGGCAACAGTACCCACTGCAGAGCTTGCAAGGCAGCTTACGCTTGTCAGTTTTCTTCTGTGTATGTCCACATCCCAAAGCGACCTCAGGTGTTTCACAATATAAAGCTATGTTTTCACATACAGGCTTCACACGCAGAGACTTATGTTGTGTTTTTGAACCAACAAGACTCCTATATCCTCCTAGCCCTTCTCATTCCACAGTCCTTCCTGACAAGCTTCAAAGTCTTGCCAGAAACAAAATCAAAGTGAGATGTGATGGTCTCTGAAATGAGCCAGGAAGAGAGAGCACATCTTACATAAAATTAAAGAGGCTCTAGATCTGGGATTCTCAGTAGTTGACTCTGCATTCTTACACGAGACACTTTTGCCTTGTGTATTATTAATAATCAAGTGAGGCTACAATGGCATAAACTGGTTCTAGGAACAAAAGTTATGACAGGGGTGGGCTAGAGGGACTGAGGTTCTGATTTGTTTACTGCATCATCATTCCTGTTCTACATGATTTGGAAGTACCACGATAAATTCACCACTGACATAAAGGAGTACACGAAGTGTATTTCAACGGCATAGAAATCAACTCTTTAATAACACAAGGAAGGTTTAAGCAAGGTTTTTCTCTTTATCCTAAAAAGCATTTTCAGAACAAAACAACGTCACGTGATAACATTCTTCCTCAAATCACTAGAGCAATGTCTATTAATGCTGACAAAATAGTAAAAAGAAAATCTTGTACGTTTTTTTATGAGGGGTTGAGAACTGAATATTTCCACTCACTTCACAACCATGCTTAGAGAACTGCAAACATTTAAGAGGATAACATGTCAGAAAGAAGAGAGGATACGAGATTTGAAGTTTAGCTCCATCATTCACTAGCTGGATAAAGCTGGAGTGAGTTATTTAATGAACTTGCTTTCTCATCTATTTAAAGAAAAAAAAAGACATTGTGTAACACAAAAGAGATATTCTACAAACGTTAGGCTCCCTTTAAAGACCGCTTAAAATCAAAAAAATCAAAGAGAATGGTTTGGCTTTTGAAAATGTGGATCTGAGCTAAAAGAATGTCCCCTAAGTAGAATAAAATTGTTTTGTTTTGTAATCTGAGTGGCTGATTCTATCTGCTACTCATTGACTGAATTTATAGCTCTTTTCCACTGGAAGTGGAGACGTTTCTAGTTACAGCAGAAATTTGCTAAAGCTGTGAAAGGGAAATATGCATTTGCTTCCCAAATAACTTATTCCAAACTCTTTACAAATACATCATCCTTTGACATTAACATTTTTTTTCAAGTAATAACAAATCCTGATATTTTTACAAATTATTAATCTTAACTTATTTTACAACATAACTTATCAAAGTTCAGACCCTTAGGAAAGCACAAGAATCTGCTGCTCACCAGGTACTGCATAGCAATAGAGCGGCGGAGAGGTCCAGGAGGTCCTATTAGAAAGACATCTTGCCCCAAAAGATCCTTTTGCATTATCCATCGCAGATGTTGAATTACAGATTGGGCCAGAGAGTCTGAAACTTAAAGGAGAAAAAAAGATAACATGAAATGCAAATCAGACGTATAATATAAACCTCCAAGCAATCAATGAAGATAGTATCCTAAAATACATACACACACGTATACGTATATACACATACAATGATACACACACCTGGTGAATTTTCACTGTTTTACAATAAAACCATCATTATCACTATGAAAACAAGACAAAGTTTATGATATCACAGAGTTACACCATCTAACACTTAAAAGCTTAGAAGAACATTTGAACCATCACTTACAAGTGTCACCTAAGGAATAAAAGTGATTTTCAAGGGTGATATGAGGAATAAATAGTATCATTACTTTATCAGTGTCAGAGTCCAACCCTTTTGTTCTAAAACGGGGATATGATCAAATCACCCCAGACAATTAATGATTATCATAGTCTTGAAAATTTTAAGAAAACTATATTTTAACTTAAGTTTGCAATGGATTGTGAGATCTCAAACTTCACAGTTAAAAAGTTTGATGAAGACTTAAAAAACTTCTTTAGAATTGAAGTCTATTCTTCTACACCAACTCTTTTGGGAATAAAAGACTACTCCATACAACGCCCTTCTAAGTCTACCCATCAATCTGCTCATCTTCTGCTTAAGCATTTTCTAAGATGTTTGAATTAACACAATTAATTTGTGTTTGCTCATCTGTAAATCACCCAGTGACCCAGCAAGTGCATTCCCAGGTACATAATAAAAACTCTCACCCTTGAACACCAGGAGACATATATAATACTCATAGCAGTGTTATTCAAAATAAAACTGAGACGAAAGATGGATTAAAACAACAACAATGGAATATAACAACAAAAAAAGAATGAACTACCACTACTTCCAACAATATATTTAACTTTTACAAGGTATGATACTGAGGGACAAAACTAAGTCTCAGAATAAATCACATTATGATACTATTTTGATAAAGTTGCATAAACTAGTAAATTGAATTCATTATAAATACATTCATATGTGATAAAACAGTGCTTGCAAAAGCAAAAGAGCAAGAGAATGATAAATTCAGGATATTGGATACCTGGGCACAGAATCAGATTCTTATAAGAGCTTCAATGGTATTGGTAAAATTTTAGTTCTTAATTTGGGTATGAGCTGTAGTGTTTGTTTTACTATTGTATTGCATTTTACACACACACACACACACACACACACACACACACACACACACAGCTACTCCATACTTTTTAAACTTTCTATAATCACCCAGTGAGATCATGAAGGAGTTCAAAGATTAACCTAAAAACACTTACCTAGGACTAAAGCTGTGCTCTTTATTGCCCTCTAAGAGCACAATATGGCTAGAGCACAATATCATCTCCCCCGCCCCCAAAAGCTAACATCTAATCATTTGAAAAAATAAGGATACATTTCTGATTCTCTTCTGCTGGGAAGATCGCGGACAAGGTTTTGGGCAGCATAGTTAGTTTATTATTTCACAGGTGTCACACCAAAGCATCTTGTAATTTCCTGAAACCAAGTGCCTCTATGTCTGAAAGTCAGGAGACTTGGCTTCTTTCCTTCCTCTAGGAATCCTATATGACATTCATGGATGGGGGGGAAAAAGGGGGAGGACATCACCCCCAAGGGGTCAAACACTGGTTCCTAGAGAGGGGCTTAAGAAAAATTCTTAGATACTACAATGGTCTGCTGTCGACCAAAGAACCATCATGCATAAACAGATATACAGTGTATCTATGGTGCTGAAATTTCATGGAGTTGGGAGAGACAATTGGGGGAAAATGTCCTTAGGAAAGCAATAGTGAAAAACAGATTGAGAAACATTGCTCTAAGACCTATGTGTCTGAGAATCTAGTAAGGAGTCTCATGATGCTAGGATGCAATTCACCTGAGCCTGGAGAGTCACTCTCCTTTATAACTACCAGATGGTCACTGCACTGTTTTCTTTCCTGCTTCACACTTAAATCCATCTTTGTGATATAGTCTACTCTTTCTTATTTCAAGACGAGTCCGTCCGCTTGCTGCTTGGGAATGAAACAAAATAAGAGTTAAGAAGCTGTAACTTCTTGATCAGTGAAGTTATACCACATTCCCTATGCGGCAGCTCTGCTACTTTTTCTTACTCTGATATCAAATAGGCAATTAAAAACTGAAACACGTGGGTGTTGTGTATTTTTTTTAATCTTTATTTGCACAAATCTCAGCCACAGGCCTTCCCCACACGACTCTTATAGTTTTGGGTCACTCCTTTGTATGCAACCTTGGACATGTGCCAACCCTTCCATTACCTGGACTTGACGATTTATGAGATTTCCAGGGTTCTAGAAGGTAAAGCCCAGTTGGTCTCTTCAGCTTCCTCCCACCTTTTATTATTTATAGCTATTTGTAACTATTCATAATTACAGACTCTCAATTTATTTCTATATACATATGATTCCATTTTGAATGTCTTGACCTTGGAACGATACTCATTTTCAAGAGTTTTTAAAGTCAAAGGCAGCAGTTCCTAATGAAATGTTGAGTTCTGCCCCTCACATGTTGTCAGTGTGAATAAAGTGCTGAGGTTTCGAAATATAGATATATTTTTAGCAAACTAGAGAAGAATCACAGTGATAGCTATAATCACAGAGCAGTGTGGACACCAATGCACTTTCTCTTCTTTTCTTTTTTACCTGTCCTTGTCTCATGGTGTGGATAGTCTGAGGTAGATTCAAGCATTGGTTGGAGCAGCCAGTGAAACTAACACATTGATTAGCCAGAGTTATGGCTCTTTTTTCTTTACTCTGTTCTAGTATTTGGGTGAAAGCTATTAGCTCAGCTAGTTGTGTGCTGGCCCCAGAGGGAAGGCTTGTATTTTCTAAGATATTATGTAGAGTAACTAAAGCATCTCTAGTCTTTTGTATGCTATTTTCTACAAAAAAAAAAAAAAAAAAAAACCCTCTCATGAGTGAAGAGAGTCCAATCTGGGTTGTCTAGGAGTGTTTTTTTTGTAAATCTGCTCTAGTAGTATAGGTTTGTATTAAAATTTATTGGCAGTTAATTCTTCCTCCATCTCTGGGAGGAATGCGGCAGGATTAGGGGTGGAGCAGGTCCATATCTGGATTACAGGACCTTTTAACAAGAGGGCCTGATGATGCAGGAGGCGGCTATCAGTGAGCCCGTGACTCTTATTAGCATTTAAAGAAGGCCCTTGAATGTGGTGTGGGGCAAAAACGGTTAAGTCTTGCCCTGTTGTGAGCTTGGTGGCTTTGAGAACTAGGAGGGCAACTGTAGCTGTGGCCTGGAGGCAAGCTGGTCAGCCTTGCAATGCACATTTGAAGCAGGAGAGAAAGGCATGGAGTCCCTGAAAGCTGGAACCCTGGGAACTGTGTATAAATGGTCCTGAGCATGCTCGTGCAGTGTCTTCTGCTCAGCACGATCCTTCTGTGTGTTGAGAACCACTGGCCTAAGGCACATCTGACAATTCCCAGCGATCTCTTCCATTACTCTTGCCACTCAACAGCGGTTCTCAACTACCATGTTTCCCTGAAAATAAGACCGGGTCTTATATTAATTTTTGCTCCAAAAGACGCATTAGGGTATATTTTCAGGGGATGTCTTATTTTTCTCATGTACAACACTCTACATTTATTCAAATACAATCATGGCATCTTCTTCTGGAACATCGTCATAATGTAGGAAATGCGTCCATATGGCCTACAATCTTAACTGGGGCTGATTTTTGGGGTAGGTCTTATTTTCGGGGAAACACGGTAGTTAGTGGCTGTATTGCCAGTACTCTATGCCTGCCAGAGGCACTTGGAAATGTCTGGAGGTACTTTTAGTTGTTGCAAAGCTTCCAGGGATGAGGGATAATTCAGTACACTGCTGACATTTAGGGAGGCTAACTACAATACCCAAAACAGTCCCATCTGTCCAATGTGTCAGTGGTACCCTGTTGAGAAATACTGTGTCTGCGTCAACATTTGTTTGTCCCCCAAAGTTTCTGTTGCTTGCATACCACTAATGAGTTATTTCTAATTAATCACAATTAAACCCAGAGAAAGAGTTCCTCTCAGCTTCCACTACCTCGAAAGGCGAAACTGTCCGGGAGGCAAGTCAGTAGTGAGTAAGTTCTACCGTTGGCTTGAGCTTCTAGACGTCAGGATAGCTAAGGCCCACGTCACCACTACATTTCAAGTCTACGTAAGTTTCTTTCTTTCTCTCTTTCTTTCTCTCTTTCTTTCTTTCTCCCTCCCTCCCTCCCTCCCTCCCTCCCTCCCTCCCTCTCTCTCTCTTTCTTTCTTTTCTTTCTTTCTTTCTTTCCTTTTCTTTTCCTCTTTCTTTCTTTCTTTCTATCTTACTTTCTTTTTTTAATTAAAGTTTATTGGGATGACAATTGTCAGTAAAGTTACATAGATTTCAGGTGTACAATTCTGTATTACATCATCTATAAATCCCATTGTGTGTTCACTACCCAGAGTCAGTTCTCTTTCCATCGCCATATATTTGACTCCCTTTATCCTCATCTCCCTACATAATTTTCTTAATTTGTATAAGCAGCTTCTGGATCCTGGGGCTGGCCTTGGAGTCTACACTGTACCTTCACAAAGATCTCTTCTTTTCCCTGCTTTGATCTACTCTCAATGACAGTAATAATAATGCTATAACTCACTGCATTCCTGTCAAGTGCCAGGTGAAAATTCAAATGATTTTTTGTACAGTATCTCAGTTGATCTCACAACAACCCTAGGAGGTAGCGGACGATTGTAGGTAAGGATACAGACTCGAGTCAAACTGTTCAAACCCCAATTCTGCTGTTTACTAGCTCTGTAACCTGAATCGGTTATTTAAACCCTTTGTGCTGTTTCTCCAACTGCAGAGTGGGTATGAGAAATGTCCTTATTTATAAAGTTGTTATGAGGATTCGGTTAGGAACTTAGCAGTGTCCGGTAATAATAAGTATCATTTAAGCATTTGTTGAATACTCATTACCCTCATTTTATAAATAAATTAAAAAATCAAAGTTCTGAAGGTGGTAGCATTTGTCCGCAGGTGACAGGTGCATAAACCAACATTCAGACTTATACCATTTGAGACCAAAGCTTGCTCTCCAGGCATTAAGTCCTATTGCTCCACCAAAATCTTTTCAACAGACTCTACCTTCAGGTCCAAGACTTTCCCGACAAGTGCGGACCTCACGGGCTCCCTCCCATCGAGGGCACTTGCTTTTCTGGCCATTAATTCTGTTTCTTGCTTTGGGGTGATACCAACGATACCTTCTTTAACTCCTTTGATTAAAATTCAAATTCATTCTGTTGTTCTCATATCAGAGGGCCCACTTCTCAAAAAAAATCCCAAATCCCGTTTTCACTTACCCATATTTTAGGATAGTGTATTTTGTCAGAGAAAACATTTCATTTGTCAAGAAACTGCATGAAACGACTGCGAGAAAGCACTAGGCAAGGCCCTGCAGTGTGGGCGGTGCATTTCACATTAATCTTGAAACTGGCTGTATTTTTAGGATGGCCTCAAGAAAACATGAGTCATGCTTAAAAGCATTCCAGAAATAGAAACAAGATGTAAGACTGTACATTACGAACATGTGCTAAACAAACTGCCAAATTGCCATGCATAACCATGCATAATATAAGCAGCCCAGTGCCTAAGAGAAACCCCCAATGCAAGGTTTTCAGGCACAAGATGCTACCTTTCAGGAGTCCACAGAATGATAAAATTATGTCAGAAGAATACCAGAACTTGATTATATAGCCTGTAATTTCCTTCTCTATGTAAAAAATAAAACATCTGGTTCTAAATTCCTTGTGCAATTCCTAGCCAATACTTGTTTCAAAAAAATATGCACTATTTTTTTCCCAGGCATAGTCAAGGGCTTTAAAATAATTCTACTCAAGGAACCTAAATTATAGTTTTCTCTCTTCACAGACTCCAGTTTGTCATAGATGTAAAGATTAAAATTGCAGAAAATTATGCATCGGTCAAATTCCATTATAATAAATCCTTCAAAACTGGTGAGGTTTTCTTAGGATCCCAAAAGGCAACATAATAGAATGGGAAGAAAAAGACTTTGAAGCCAAACGGACGTAATTGTGATTTCTTATCCCGCCATTGATCAGTGTCCGACAAGTATTCTGAATCTTCCAGGACTAAGGTTCCTTATTTTCAAAAGAGAGGGAATAACTGAATCACTAAAGATGACTATCATGAGGATTACAGGTAAAGCACCTTGTCTACCCCTCAGCCAGTAAGAACCAGGTAAGGGAGGAGTTAAAGAGATTGACCAGTCCAAGAGCTGGCAAGAATGTGGGGGAACTGGAACTCCTCCATTGCTGGTGGAAATGTAAAATGATACAACCACTTGGGAAAACAAACTATCACTTTCTTAGAAAGTTCAACACTTACCATGTGATACGTCCATTTCACTCTTAGGTATTTACACACACAGAAAGTGTATGTCCATACAAAGAATTGTATCTGAATGTTCAGAGCAGCTTTATTTCAAAAGTCTTAGAACATGTCCATCAACAGGTGAATGCATAAACAAATTGTAATGTTTCTATACAAAGGAATACTACTCAGCATAAAAAAAGAATGAACTATTAAAACATGCAACGTGAAAGAACCTCAAAATAATTACACTGAGTAACAGAAACTTGACAAACATAGTATATCAATATATACTATGATTCCATTTATATAAAATTCTGAAAAATCCAAGTAAATCTACAAAGTAGACCAGGGATTCTCAGAGACTAGAGGAACTAGGGACATTATAAAGGGGCACAAGTAAACTTCAGTGGGGATAATGCATTTATTTGATCAATATTTTGATTATGGTGACATTTCATGGCTCTACATAAGTTCAAACTAATGAAATTGTACACTTTAATTATATGAAATTTATTGTATGTAAGTTATACTTAGTAACACTGTTAACAGAAGATTAGAAAAACACATATTAAAATGTTAACAGTGTTTATTATCAGGCTTATGGATAACTGAGTTTTATCCTTTCTGTTTTTCAATATTTTACAAGTTTTTTGTACTGTTTTATTTTTGTAATGGGAACAAAAGTGCTATTCTTTTTTTTTGAAAAACCATATTGCAAATTAATAACAGCCATAGTGGAAGTAGGGAAGAACTGTGATAAAGCAGCAATATGATGGATGACATACATTAGAACACAATTTAATACCCAAAGTTCAATTTGCAACTCAGCCTCCTAAAGTGTTTATCTATAAAGTGTTGCTAAATTATGATAATTTCCCAAAGATATCTTTGTTGGTCTTAGTATAGATAGTCATATTCATGACAAGACAATGACAACCAAAAACATAAAATGAAACCAAGGAATGACATTTGGTTATGAACACATCTCAGAAGAACCAGGAATTTTCAGGTCCTGTCAAATCAGACCAAATTTTTTAAACATAAAGCATGAACTTTTTATTTTTATGAGTCAGGTCTCAGAAAAAGCAGTTCAAACTTACAATGAATGTATTCTTTACTTTAATAAAAGTTTCACTTTCAACATGGGGTTTTTATTAGATTTAGCTAATACATGCTTACCATACCAAAGAAAAATCCAAAATGTAAAAAAAAAAAAAAAAAATTTAATGATCCCTCTTGACCCCTCCCATTCCTAATCCTACTCCTAACCCAGTGTCTCAGAAGGAAGTCAAAGCTAAGAGCCTGGAGTGTAGCCTTCCACACTTTTCTCTACATATAAACAGACATATAAAACACCTGTAAAAAGTATTTCAAGAAACATTTTTTAAACAAAATGGTATCATACTTTAAATACAACTCTACAGTCTGCAATTTTTGCTTCATATCACATAGACAGCCTCTCGGATCACAGATATAAATCTAATTTAATCTTTTTTAACAGCTGTACAAGATTCCACAATATGAATATACAATAATTAAGTCAATCCTTCCACTACTGATGCACTCAGATGGCTTCTAGTTTTTGCCACTACCTAAAACAACAAAATGCTGCAATATATTTATAGTACATACAAATATCCCTTTTATGTGCTGATTTTTTCCTTAATAGATAGAACCTATAAATAAACTGCTACATCAAAACACAGGTATATTTTTTATTTTAATAGCTACTACCATATTACTTTCCAAAGAGGTCACATACACTCACGCTTATGCCAGCAATGTATGACGTCATTTCCCTGCAATCTTGTGAGTACTGGATATTATAATCATTTTAAACTTTGACCTAGGTGATGTATGAAAATTCTAGGTTATTGTATAATTTTTATCGCCCTAACTATTAAGCAGGGTTAGAACACATGTTCATACACTTATTGGCCAGTTGGATTTCATCCCCTAAATCATGCCTATTTAGATCCTTTGGCTGTTTTCTACTGCATTACATGATGTTTCTCATCAATTTGTAAGATAAATTTGTATATTATGAGTATTAATCCTCTGTCTATCATAGGTGTCACATATACATTAAAATGTGATTTTTGTGTGAGGGGCTTACTACTTGAATTCGTTTTCTCATCAAACAATGTCATTAATGTTGACTAAATTACCAGGTGGATCCAAAGAAGCCTGTTTAACATATTACACAGCTCAAAAATTGTACATCTGCAATGAAAGTTGCAGAAAGCAACAACAGTCATTAACAGAAAATACAAGGCATCCAAAATTTCAAGCCATCTTGAATAAGGCTGCTGGGAGAAAGAAGATCAAAGAAAAATTAAGCACTGAATAAAGATTGTTGTAGAGATTCCAGAGGAGACTTAGGGTCACCTTAAAGGGCCTTAGAAGTTGATGGGACTCTCCCTTTTGAGGGCTGTAGTCTTAAAAATACATCTAAAGAAATTTCAAATGAAATCCTTTTCACAAATTCTCATGTCATGAGAGGCAATTAGCGCAACTATCAAAAATAAGGGGAATCGTACGATTGGAGGCCTTGCTTCTCAGCTTGTTTTTCCAGCTCTGACTCGATAAAGGAAGAGAAGCTTAGGTAACACCTTCCTGGAGGCCTTCTGTGTAACTTTTGTCACCCATTCCTTAAAAGTGACAAATAGCTGCAATAACTATTCCACATTACACAAATATGACACAGTTTTTTGCATGGTGTTCTGTCACCCATGATGTTGATGAGTTTCTCAAATCTCTAAAAATTATTAACAAACTAAAGACAAAGACTTCCCCCCCACCACCACCCGCCCCCCCCAAAACATCTCTTATCCTGTTGACTTTATGCCAGAACTCATCATTTTAAGAGCACAATGTTGTAATTCTCGCAGAAAATCTCTGTGGTCCCTAATTGCCTGGGTAAGAGGTCAGTGTGTCCAGTAAACCCTAAATGACCTCATATATAATTGGTCCACAGAATGCAACAAGAAGATTATATAAAGAGGCAGCAATATAACTCTGAGGGCAAGTTGAAAGTTGTCTATTGAAAACTGCTCTCCTGAAGCACCACCTCATAAGGCAAACCCTGGAAGAAATACCAGCTTTGATACGATACAGTTTAACTTCAAGCATATAAACATAAAAGAACCTCTTTTCAAAAGCTGCCAATTTCATCTAAGCCCTGAGATTCAGTTTTCATACCAAAAGGCAAAAAAAGCTTTCATTATCCACTTCAACACTTGCAGGTAAGAGATTAGGCACTAAGATGGTAAGTGGAAGTTGTAATGGTCTAGGCAGGAGGTGAAATGACCTAAAGAATAAAAAGTGGACGAGTAACCCAACTCCTGTGTCCATTATGTGCTAGGCGCTGGGCTCTACGTAGATGCTGGAGCTAGAAAAATGGACTACTGTGCCCCACACCGTGAAGACAGAAACAGTTCGAATGAGAAGATGACAACTGAGTATCAACTATAAGCATTCATTATCTCACTTAGGCCATCACCAATTTAATAAATTTTACTTTGATGAGATATACTGCTTTCCTGAGGTTTTTAATAGAATCTTAAGACTTCCACTTAAGAAAATTTCAAAGTCTTCATGTCAGCCAGTGAGCAGGACTTCTGCCATTCTATTAGATACATGTAAAGTATGCATATCAACATTCATACGTCAACATTGTGATTTTTATTTCTTCATTACTAAAAGATAATAGTGATTTTCAGGGCTCTAAATAATAACTTTGAAAAAGACAGAAATAGAGTAGCACTACCATGCCCTAACTATTTCAATATTTGTCAATGAACTTGCACACTTTTAAATTCTAAAAGAGTTCTCTAACATACCATTCTCCTTTCCATCCCAGGACTTACTCTAAAGAAAAGTAGCCAGAGATATTGAGGCAGATTGAAAAAGGAAAATCAAACTGAAGGGAGGAGTTCTGGGCTAAACTGCGAATTAATCAGTCTTCTGACCTCTTTCTTTTGATCCTACTTCCCTGGCTATGAAATGAATTTCAGAGAGAATAATAATTGCTCAAGTTCCTTTCCTTAACCAAAGTCTATCTTTTATGTTTCATTTGAAAGTATTAAATATCCAAAAGGCAAAAAGCTAAATTGAAGCATAAACACAGGAAGGAAAGTAATACATTATCAAACTTCAACAAAACATCATTTCCATTTTTTTTTAATAGCTCCGAGAGAGGAAAAGAAAACAAATCCATCAGTTTTCTCATAACTAAAACCCACAGTCTCTAATCAATCATGTAATAGCAAGCCAAAGAACTGTAATTTTCCCATTTTGGAAATAGCCCCCCAGAGACGGAGAAAAAAGTTCAAAGAATACAATATCTGAACATACTTGTAATTCAGTATATAGATGCATAAAAACACGTCACAGTATGCAATACAATGTGTCTGTCCAACCGCAATGCTCATGCCATGCAAGAGTTTGGTTAATTTAGCTCAGCCATTTATCTTAGTTCAAGTTAACCAAACTTCCCACAGTCTTTTTCTTACAAATGGACACAGTTGCTTATTAGAAAGACTAATAGAAACTATGTAACAATTTACTACTGGGTTAAAACATAAGCACCATCATCTTGACAGACAAGCAATAACAGAGAAGGACACTTATACTGTGACTACAGTAGGAAGGATGATGAATGGATACCGAGCCCCCAAAAATGCAAATTGGAATCTAATGGATCCTCCAACTGCTTTCAATATAAACTCTTCAGATAAATTTCAAAGGGTAAGTTACTAATAACCAAACACAAAAGAAATGAAAAAATTTTGAGTATATAAGAGATACATGAAAACAGTAATAAGAATTGAAGTATCTAAACCTGAGGGTATTTCTTGGTTTGTTTTTCTGGGGTTTTCTGGTGACAATTTATGGGAGTTTTCCTATATTTAACAACAGATACCTGAGCCAGTCATTGTATTGCCCCTCAGTCATTTGCAAAAATAAAAAATATAGTCATTCAAAGTCTATGTTTTTAAGTTTAAAAACTGATATCATTGCTAAGATCCCTTGAATCCTTAAAACTAATATAGTCTTATTAATTCTCTCACTTATTAAGATCCCTCAAGTGATTAAGCATTTGTGACTGTGACAACACATTTCAGCAGACCCCAGATAGGAGACAATGGACCTTCGCTGTTAAAAGAAGGGGTGGATAGGGTTATCATCTGTTGAGAACTGCCAGGCTATGACTATGCTTCATGTCTGTGTAAGACTGAAAAGACTAGCATTGTTCCCACACTGCGAGTACATTAAGTGTGATCTTTGAAAAGAAACTGAAGCTTATTTGGAGAGTCTGCAGACAACCTGAGGGCAAATTCAAAATCAAATCTAGATGAACTGTATTCCAGAGTCAGCTTTTAAGAGTAAGACGGAATGAAGAAATTTTTTAGCATAACTCTTAAGCAGAATCTGAGCAGCCCATAGTAATCCCCATACTCAGCAGTGCCACAGGCATAGGATAATGGAAAATGAAAAGGAACAAGCATCAAGACACTGGGAAATGGCTGTGTCAGGGACTCACAATTATTGAGCACTGTGTGCCAAGCCTGCTCCCACTTTTTTCACCTATGCTCTTCGATCTAATCCTGACAATACATCCAGGAGGTTGAAATGATCATCCCCTAGAGCAGGGGTGTCCAAACTGAGGCCTGTGCTTCAACTGCAGTCCGCAATCCATTGTTAATTGGCCCTGGCCCGCAGCAAATTCCAAAAATATATTTAGTTTACTTAAATAAACCAGGTGAGGCAATACGTACTTCACCTCGAGGGAGTGGCCCGGCTGTTTGTGTATTTTACCGCATATGGCCCTTGGTGAAAAACGTTGAAAAAAGTTTGGACACCCTTGCCCTAGAGTAAGGAGACGCAGAACAGTTAAGTGACTACAGAAATTAACATGTCTAAAAAAAGAAAGAAAGAAAATGAAATTCACATACCTAGAAAATGGTACAAACAAAATTTTAAACATAATTGCCCCCCTCCCCCAAGCAGTTGTTACCCTACAGAACTCAGACTATATAAAAGTTTTCCTATTGTCTATCAAGAGTGCATATTATTCTTCACTTCTGATGTTTATTATACAAAGTTAGCTACATTCTTAATAAGGAAAGACCCAGAAATCAGAAAAATGAGAGATTTTTTTCAATTATTATGTACCTATGGCATGTAAAGTGTTATATTTTGCTAATTTTTCTCTATATAAGTGTAGTAACTTCAAGAATTATGTCACTAGTCTCACCCCAGAAAAGAAAATCATCTATCACAGCATAATTTGGTATAACCAATAAGTCATTAAAAATAACTCACACTTCTAGTCAGTCTATAGAGAATTACAAGAGAGTTTCACTTCCAACCTAACAAACAGAGCAAATCAGTTGATCTACAAAAATACTATCTTCAAAACCCATCATACAGGTAAGGACACAAAGAAAACTAAATGAATTAAATACTAAAAAGTAATCAGCGCTTTCCAGGAGAGAGGAGACCTAGAGCTAGTTTTCATTCCCGATGGAATAGCAGGAGGAGGAAGACTCGGGCACAGACGTGTCAGGATAAACCAGGTACTCTTTGAACAAACCTACACTGGCCACACACGGGCTGGCACGATACATTAACCTACTGAGGAGTCCCAGCCACAGAGAAAATCTCCACCTACCCACCAACTCTTTTCCATCGGCCTTCTCTGAGTCTACAGGGCTGTACACTTAGAACCAGATGCAGGACAGGAGCCAGAAATCTCCTTCCTGAGGCGCGCGGGACCTGTCTCGTTAGCTCAAGGCAATAACCCACAGAAGGCTGGGGGAGGGACACAAAAGTGATAGAAACCCCACCAATGCACTTCAGGTTCTTATCCAGGGCAAGGTAGCAGTTCTCAAGGATGGGGCTAGGGCAGGAGAGCTGAGAAAAATCCTTCTGACATTCCTGACCTTCACTGACAGCCTCTGAGGGCTGGAGGCAGATAGGACAAGAGAGAGGAGATGCAGAAAGCAGGATATAGGACTGAATGGCAAAGAGAACTCCCCAGAAACCCAAATATCTGGTAGCTGTAAAGCAAAGAGAGATTGGCCAGGGTTTGTAAAGCTGGAGATTGAGCTATAAAACACAAAGAGAATGTGGGAATCTCACCAGAATTCAGATCCTGAACCCTGCTGAAGGGAAGATCCTGATCCCTTTCTCAAAACATTAAAGCTTCTTAGCTTTAAATGGAATCTAAGGAAAGCAACAACAAAGCCCAGCACCTCTGAAAACCATCCTTCCATAAAAGTAATGAGAACACTGGCAAAAGTTGTCAAAAAAAAAAATCAACTTTTTCAGAATTCTAGAAATTAACAAAAGACTTTCAACAATCTGACATACATTTACCCAAGAAAAGTGGGTGAAACTCAGTAAGAACAGTGAGCTTTGTGGTGTTTTAACTTGCCCTGTTGCCATCTCTCTCCCCTCCTCTGTGGTAATCTTAAAAACCAGCTGCCCACAATGGTGGTGGAAACCACTGTCAACCACTGAGGGGGAAGAACAGTGTTGGAGCTCCCCCAAGCCCCACCCGCAGAGAGCTATCCATACTCACCTGTCTAGCAGCTTCCTGAAAAGCTCCATTCTTAGAATTGGTCTTTGACTCACTCAGAACTCCCTGTGTGCAAACAGCACTACCCTGGGGCCATTGTCAAAGAAAAATCAGCAATGCTTGTTGATATCACAGCTGCTTGAGCAGCAAACCAGCTGGAGCTCACGCAAGGAGGACCAACTCTGAAAGGGAAAGACTATGAATGAGATGTCCAAAGGAAGCTTTGAAAAGTCCCAGAGTATGCCTAGGGGTCTAGAACACTATGCATATGTTCAGAAGTCAGGAGAAGAGCCGAATCTCACACCGTGGGCTGGCATTTCTGCTTCACACAAGCAGGAAGTAAAGTCTGAGGCACACTTGGACGCTGTCTGTGGGGCACTGAAATCATGCCCAACATTCACACAGAGACCCTGGGCAAAGGCTGAGAGAATTTACTCATTCAAGGCATTTAAGGAATCTCTGGGGCGGCCGGATGGCTCAGGTCTTTAGAGTGCGAGCTCTCAACAACAGGGTTGCTGCTTCGATTCCAACATAGGCCAGTGAGCTGTGCCCTCCATAACTAGATTGAAAATGGTGACTGGACTTGGAGCTGAGCTGTGCCCTCCTTAACTAGATTAAAGGACAACAACTTGGAGTTGATGGGCCCTGGAGAAACACACTGTTCCCCAATATTCCCCAATAAAGAAAAAAGAAAGAAATCTCTGTCCGATCGTTACCTGACCACTAATCTACCTGAGCTGGAACTTCAGAGGCTGCACATGGCAAAGAATAGAGACTTGAGAAAACAGTGACCAAACAAACAAACAGCAACAATGGCAAGGAGCAAAAACAAAACTTGGGGAAGGGAGGAATCTGATTTCCAGAGTTGCCACATTAACTATTTATTATGTCTGCTTTTCAACAACAAAAATTGTGAGAAACACAGAGAAATAGGAACATATTGTCCCTACACAGAGAAAAAAAAGGAGTCAGTGAAAACTATCTCTGAGGAAGCCAGGCATTGGACTTAGTAGACAACACTTAAATCAGCTATTATAAATACATTCAAAGAATTAAAAAGAAAGCCTGTCTATAAAATTAAAGGAAAGCATGACAACATCTCACCAGAAAATATCAATAAAGACATAGAAATTATTTTTTTAAAAAAACATCCAAATACAAATTCTGAAGTTGAAAAGTACAAGTGAAATTTAAAAATTCACTAGAGGGATTCAACAACAGATATGAGCAGGCAGAATAATCAGCAAACTTGAAGCGTAAGAAACAGTTTTTTAAAAAGAGAGAGAATAAAGAAAAAGTAAACAGGGCTTCAGAAACCCATGGGACACCATTTAGTATACTAACATACACATGGTGGTAGTCCCAGAAAGGAAGGAGAGAGAGGAAGAAAAACAATGAAGAATAATTGCCAAAATCTCCTCCCAAATTGATGGAAAAACATTCACCTGCACATCCAAGAAGCTCAACAAACTCCAAACAAGTAAAACTCAAAGAGATCTGTAATTACACATACCATAGTTAAACTACCAAAAGCTAAAGCCAAAGAGAGTATCTTGATAGCAGAGAGAAAAGCTACTCATCACATAGAAGGGATCCTCGACAAAATTAGTAACTGATTCCTCATCAGAAACCATGGAAGACATAGGCAGTAAAAGGACATATTCAAAGTGCTCAAAGGAAAAGAAAACTGTCAACCAAGAATTCCATATCCAGTAAAATTACTTTACAAACAACAAGACAAAATTAAGAAATTACCAGATACACAAATGCTAAGAAAATTCATCACTAGCAGATCGGCCTACAAGAAACACTAAAGGGAGTCCTTCCTTTGTGCTGAACTGAAAGCACACAAGACAGTAACTCAAATCCACAAAGAAGGCATAGCAGTAAAGGTAAATGCATATGTAAACAGAGAGACAGTATAAATATATTTTTGTCTGTAACTCTTTTATCTGATTTAAAAGACAACTTCATAAAACTATAATTATACAATTGTATCAATAAACATGTAATGTATAAAGACATAATTAGTATGACAATAAGAGCACAAAGGAAGTGGAAGAAAACAGAGCTATATCGGAGCCAAGTTTTTGTATACTATTGAAATTAAGTTAGTATAAATCTGAACAAGTTTGTCTTAAGTTAAATGGTTAATAGTAATCCCTAGAGTGACCACTAAGGAAATAACTCAAAAAATATATAGTAAAAGAAAAGTAGGACAGAGTGGAGAGGACAGATTGTAGAACCATTTGCGAATAGAGTAAATGGCAATTTGTTAGATGAAAGTGAGACAGTCTCCATCGAGGAGCACTTTGTCTAGTGGAAGAATCTGAAGAGTGAACCAAAAATTATTCTGTATTGTACCCAATAACTGGAACATAGAATAGGGAAAGGAGAGTGGCAGGAGATGAGGCCGAGACTAGATCATGAAAGGTGAAGACTGACCTTTGTTCCTAAGGTATTAAGAGAATCATTTAAGGACTTTTGAGAAAAGAAGTGACATGATTTTGTACAAAGAAATGACCGTGAGTCATTAGGGAAATACAAATGAAAACAATGAAATACCACTTCATACCCACGAAGATGGCTATAATAAAACAGACAGATAATAACAAGTGTTACTGAAGATGTGAAGAAACCGAAATGCTCATACATTGTTGGTGAGAAAGTAAAATGGCGCAGCTTCCCTGAAAAAGTTTGGTTATTCCTTAAAATGTTAAACATAGAGTTCCATGTGACCTAGCAATTCCACTCCTAGGTACATACCCAAGAAAACTGAAAACATGTCCACACAAAAACTTGTATATGAAAGTTCATAGCAGTATTATTCATGACAGCTCAAAAGCAGAAAAAAACACAAATGTCCATCAACTGATGAGTGGATAAACAAAATGTGGTATATACATACAATGAAATATTATTTAGCCACAAAAAGAAATGATTTACTGATACATGTTACAGCATGGATGACCCTTACAGACATTATAAGTTATGATAACATTCTGAAATAAGTCAGACACAAAGCCTACATATGTATGATCCCTTTTATATGAAACGTTCAGAACAGCAAATCCACAAAAACAAAGTATGTAAGTGATTGCCAAAGGCAGGGGTTAGTGGGTTAGAAAGAGGAGGAATCAGGGAGTGACTATTAATGGATATGAGGTTTCTTTTGGGGGTGATGAAAATGTTCTAAGCTAGACAGTGGCATGGTCGCACACCTTTGTGAATAAATATACTAAAACCGTCTGAGTTGTATACTTCAAAAGGGTGAATTTCATGGTATGTGTATTATACCTCAATAAAGCTGTTATAAAACAAAAACCATGATGAGTTAGCATTTCGCACGTAGTAGAAGTAAAACAAATAGACTAGAAATACCAGTGTGGGAGAGCATGTTCAACATCACTGTTGGTCAAAGGGTAAAATGGTACGATTCCTTTGGAGACCTGTTTGGCAGTGTCTTATAAAGTTAAACAGGCACCCACCCCTATGACTCATCAATTCAACTATTTACTCAAGAGAAGTGAAAATTTATGACCACATAATTGTACAGGAATGTACACAGCACCTTATTCATAACAGTCCAAAAATGGAAACCATCCAGACGTCAAGAAGAGAATGGATAAACAAAATGTAGTATACTTAGGATATATCCAATAGACTAATACTCAGCAATAAAAAACAAACTGATAGGAGCAGCCACATGGGTGAACCTCAAAATCATTATCTTGATGATTTTTTACACAAACCATGCTATATGATTCTATTGCTATAAAGCTGAAGAACAGACAAAACCAATCAATCACGGCAGAAAAGAGAACAGTGGTTTCCAGGGCAGGGCAGCCAGGAAGGGGCTCAAGAGCACACTCGGTGATGAACGTAACCTTGGTGCTTATACAGGTTTGTAAAATTGTCAAAACCAAAATAAATATTTAAGATCTGTGCATTTTATTATATATAAATTTTATCTTAATTAAAAAAACCCAATAGTATGTGAAAAACAATAAGTGTTTTACTAAAATATTCACAGGTGAAGTGATATGCTCTCTGGGATAGGTTTTAAATATTCCAGAACAAAAAAATGGGAGCCAGGTAAAAGAAGACAGGCATGTGCTGATGAATGTTGAAGCTGAATGATAGGTACATCAGGTTTACACGATTCTCTCTAGTTTTGTATATCTTTACATATTCACATAATGAAAAAGTTAAAAGTTATTCATTCATAAATAAATGACCATTTCTTACTGTAGTTCTGTGGCACAAGTTCGGGGCTCTTAGGAGTTTTCAACTTGTAGGATACATCTCCAATATTAACTGTATCACCTAAAAAGACAATAAAGAAACACAATCATTACAAGAGACAACTGAGAAAACCATACACTAGGCCTTTTGCAACAACGACTCTCCTGACCCACAGAGAGGGGTGTGCTAGGAATATACCACACGTCAGTCTGTCAGGCTCCGCAGACAAACCTCAGGCACGATACTCGAAATCTTGTGCCCAAAGTGTAAATTATGGGAAAAGACACTGGAGGCCTCGGTGAAATTTGCACCTTAAATGCTACGTTAGCAAAAAAGGTGAAGTACCATAAAATAGGTTAACCAGTTTTATTTTGTCATTAATAGCAGTACTAATAGAGACAAGGACAACACAAGGAGGTGTTTTGTTTAGGCTCTTCCAAAGCATCCATGGGGGGTATTGTAAAAATGTATCTGCAACATTTTTACATCGCTATATGTTCTTTTTACTACCTACAACTTCAAGTCCTCTAGCAACATAACCGGAAAACTCAATATTTCTAGGTACATAAAAAGAAGAAAGCCTCAGGGACAAATACCAAAAAGTCCCACAGGAAACAAGCAAAACAGACGTCATTTGGAAAGGGCTCAGAGACGCTTGGAGAAAGAAACTGTGACACGTCTCAAAACCGCCAGTTTCGAGCTAGTGAGGTATTCTGGAGACTAAGGCCCTAGATCATGGTGAAAATACCAAGAGCCAACACTTGTAGAATGATTACTATCGTCCAAGTACTTCACACATTCCCAAAACAACCCCATGAGACAGACTTTACAAATGAGGGAATTTGTGATCTCTGGGGAGAAAAGTTTTTATAGCTGAATAAATATATTGCAAGTATGTGGTAAACTGAGAGAAAGTAGAAACACTGTAGAACACAGGTTTGGTTTCGGATGCAGAAGACATGCATATGTAGAGTTCAATTGTACATACAAATCAAAAGAGTTTTCCTCTGAATTGGTTAATCTGCCAATACTTGAATACTGGCAACTTGGCAAACAATGTTATAGAGACATTATTTCTGTCATTTCGTTTAAATGTAAACTGTGAATAAGCATGGTTCCTGTGAGCTCTTTCATGTAACTGCTGTAACCGAAAGCCCACCTGCAAGTAGCTGGGTGAAAGGGCACTGGGGTTTCAGCTACAGCAGTTATATGAAATAACTCACAGAACCACAGGGTCCCCAATGAGACCCGGCTCAGGAACTCATCCACAGCAGGGCAGGGAAGCCAACAGCAAAAGGTCAAAGCTACACCCCAGGATAAGCACACTGAGATATTGTCCCGGCACCATGAAATCCATGGGGCACCATAAACAGAGGACAGCTCTTCCCATTTAATGTGGATATTTTTCAAACCTGTAAAAAGGTTAGAAATCATAGTTCTTCATCTTTCATCTGAAGTCTTCAGACGCATCTTGTGATAACAAGAACATTGCTGTAAGTAAACTGTTCCTACAGCCTGGGCATACTCCCTCGTGACTGGGCAGGGGCGTTTAACTGGCCGAGCCAGGTTGTACCCACAGCCTGGCTGTCAGGGTGCAGGGGGGAGGAGGAACCAACCATTGTGTTTCCAGAGTGGAGTCAGGGCCCTGTTTCCTGTCAAGACTCACAGCACAGGATTCCACTTCTCTCTCGCTCTTTCCCTGTCTCCCCCTCACCTCCTGTTTTCCTCCTACCTCACTATGACTTCTCAAGTCTTTGCTTTTCTTCTTCCTCTTCTCCTCAGTGTCTTAACATTGGGTGCAGAGGCCAACTCTAGCCCCTCCTAGTTCATCTATGACTTCTCCTTGTTGAGCTCACCCAGTCTTATGCCTTTAAATGCAGCTAATATATATTGCTGGGTCCAAATTTATATTTCTAACCCAGACCACAGAACTCCAAACATAGACACCAACAGACTCTGAGATGCCTAATAGGCATAGTAAACTTAACATATCCAAAACTGAACTTCTGACCTTTCTACCAAAATGTGCTCTACCCACAGTATTCTGCATTTCCGCTAAGGGCAACTTAATCCTTCCAGTTGCTCAGACCAGAAACCTCGCAGCCATTCTTAACTTTTCTCTCTCATTCCCCATCAGAAAATCCCGTGGACTGTCTTTAAGATATATCCAGTATTGCCCACTTTTCACAACCTCTCCCACCACATTGCTGACCCAAGCCAATTACGGGTTTCCTACTTCAATTATTTTCTCATTTAAACAGCATTATCTCTCACCTAACAGACCTCCTGTTTCACCCCTTGCAGCCTACAGTTTATTCTCAACAGAGCAGCCACAGTGATGATAATAAAATAGCAATCAAGTAACGCCAGTCCTCTGCTCAACCCTCCAGTGTTTGCAGTGGCCTAAAAGGCTGGTTCTGATGAGGCCCCCATTTGCTCTCTGACCTCATCTCCTACAAGTGTCTTCCTCACCGTCTCTACTGCAGCCTCACGGGTCTCCTCACGCTTCCTTAAGCATGGGGGACACATCCTCATTTTACGCTTTTGCACTGGATTTGCCTACTGACTAAAATGCTCATCCTAAACATATACATTTATCAATCAGGATCCCAGCACGAAACAAATGGTACATTTAGACTGAGTAACTGAGTATAATAAAGGAACCATGAATGAAGGTGTGGGCAGAGTCTAGGAAAACCAACAGGATGGTGCAGTACCCTGGGACTAGGGTTTCCAGGAGGGAATTCCCAGCCGTTCTCAGGAATTTTTTTTTTCGCTTTCCGTTCCTGAATCCTGAGAAAAGTTGGTTGGGAAATCGGGAAAATCAGCTCCTTGAACCCAGGTGGTTGGTAGTATCGGCCGTCACTTTGTGAGAATGATTCATCGTGGAGAACAGAAAACAGTTTATATCTCGGGATTCGGGAACGGGAAAGAATCCCTGAGAACAGGCAGGAATTCCTGTCCGGAAACCCTGGGACTAGCAGTTACAGAAGCCCTTACACCCCTAGGTCTGATGGGGCATGGTGAAAGAGCCAGCAAAGAGAGCGAGCATATTGAGAAAGCTTCCTAGGAGGAGCTGTGACCCTTGGGGGAGGAACACAGCAAACCATGGTGGTCACCTGGCCAGGAGGGAGCAGAGGAATCAACACGAACCAGACAGACATAAGCAAAAGGAGAAACACAGAAATCTAAAATCATACCTCGATATTTTAACGTATGTCTCTTAGTAAATTGATGGAAGAGCAAGGACAAAAATAGAAGGATACAGAAATGCGGATAACCGCTTTTCGACCTGCTGGCTAAGAGTAGAAGCAAGGACTGAGAAGATGTGAAAACATTATTAGCCACTCAACCTAAATGACCTTTACAGAACACTACACCCAACAATAGCACAAGGCCTATTCTTTTTAACTGTGCATGGAACAGTCACCAAAATAGATCATAGGCTGGACCATAAAAGCAAGTCATAATACATTTCAAAGGATTGAAACTATACAAAAATATGTTTTCTGATCAAAATGGAATCAATAACAAAGATCTGAAAATAACTCGAAAGTCTAAACGTCTAGAAATCAAGTAACAGGCTTCTCAAAAAATCCAAAGAAATCACAACGGACACTGGACTCACTAAGAAATAGGGCAGCGACGCCTGCTGTGGGCAGAGGACAATGACCTCCCACAGGGACTGGGCACTCGCCCGCCGGCCTCCGCTGAGCACCTCTGGGACATCCTCTGTTAGATACCAGGCTACAATTTCCCGAGTCAGCTAATCCATACCAGTGGCCCCACTCTGCCCTCTGAGTCACTAACGTGTTAAATGTCTACTTTCGCTCATATCCCTCTCCTGCGTTCCACACCTGTCAGTAGCTCGGTGGACACTTGAGATATTCCAGAGACACCTCAACTTGAACGTGAGAAAAACCGAACCCTGTGTTCTCTGTTCTGTATTGTCCAGCCATGGGCAACCAGCTCTAACTCTTGTACTCCGACCTCGGCGACTGTCTCCTCAGGTGAGGCCTTCCACACCTCTCCCACCCCACGTGCCCGTCACACTCCTCAATCATCTCACCTCCCCATGACCCGCCCTTCACGGTTCCTTTTGCATCACCTCCCCCTCCCCCAACAATGGATCACTCCTTTCCCACCTTTCTGCTACCTTAGTATCTGGCTCCTGCTTCTGTAACAGCATTTCCCACACTGCCTTAGTTATTGGTTATGTCTCCTCCACAATAACGGCCCTTAGATGAGGGTACACAAACACGTCCCAGGGGTACAAAGCATGGCAGTGGTACAGGGAGCCGTTTTCAGACCCTCACTCCCACGTGCTCTTCCCTAAGGATGATCTGTGAACAGGTCCTGCAGGTTCTCCATTCCCAAGGCCCTTTCAGGAGCCCTTCTCCCTATTATTTTCCTATGGGGTGTGGTGCATTGAACCGGGGACCATCCGGACATGTTAAATTATGTTTTAAGAGAAGCGCCTTTAAAAACTACTCGAATCAACATAACGCTGTCTAGGAATTGTTTTTCCATGTCTTATATATTTCTACTAAAGGAGTAGCTTTAGAACTGACTAAAGTATTTTGGCCTGTGTTGGCCTGCAGAGTGGGGAAGTCAGAGTGAGTCAGGCACACCTTGTTTTATTGCGCTTCACAGACGTTGCGCTTTTTACAGATTGAAGGCAAGACCCTCCACCAGCAAAAAGAGCACACAACTTGCCTCATTGCAATGCCTGCTTTAATGTGGTGGTCTGGAACCCAACCCACAATAGCTCTGAGCTACTCCTGTTCTGTCACATAATCCAAGATGGGAGAACTCAGTACAAAGTGAAGAAACCTTTGAAAACTGACTTTGCACATACTTAAAGGTAAGCTATTTTTTCAGTTTTTCACAGTTCTTATCTTGAGAACATGCTGTTCACAGGGGTGGGGGGGGAAGGCACCTCAAACACCTGAAGCAGTACGCATTGTTGATACTCATCCATTTTTATGCAACTGAGACAGTTTTCAGAACCACCAAGTTCTTCACAATACATTGGATAAAAACCACAGAAAACTTTTAAATGTTCCTTTCAGATCAGATGTGTGTACCTTTCAATCTGATAGCTAAAAATTTATTCTCCAATATCATCATGAAATATCCATTCAATTATAGTCATTCTTCATCTTATAAGGTGCTATTTTCTAAAGCTTATTGTGAAAAGGTTGTATACCATGTTTCCCCAAAAATAAGACCTAACCAGAAAATAAGCCCTAGCATGATTTTTCAGGATGACATCCCCTGAACATAAGCTCTAATGTGTCTTTTGGAACAAAAATTAAGGTAAGACCCTATCTGATTTTCAGGGAAACAGGGTAGTAACCACTGAACTAATTAGCTTTGTTTCACTAAATACAAATCATGAGGTCGAAAGAAAATGAATTAATATTTCTGACTTTTATACATGATTTTTAATTTTTCTCTAAATCCCATACATACTTCATTACACATTTTATAAACAATAGCATGCCTTCTACCATAATCCTCATTATAAAAATAATTTATTTTAACTGATATTATATTACTTTATTATAAATTAAAGAACAAAACTGTGTTGTCCTATATTATGAAATAGCTAATTTAAATGTGTAAGCACGAGATTCCTTAATTCTTTGCTTTACCGCACTTAGTAGTTTAGCCTACAAAAGGTGTCCCATAATTTATTTTTCAGTGGTTTTTTTCAACATTCCTTAAAATATATATTAACATATTCATTTGAATTGAAAGGTAAAAAATACATTTCCTATCACAAAGTAGAATTTGGCTGATTGGGTTGACAGTACAGACTACATTTGTTAATTACAAAAACTTTAAGAATTAAACAAAAAAGTATTTAGTATATGTGCTGCCGAAGTGAGCGCAACAAAAAAGTATTTAAACTGTGATAAGGTAAAAGTATTTTCTCAAAAACATATGATTTGGCAAAGGTATGCTAAATGAAGGTTGTATTTTTACCAACAATTTCTGAGTACATTAGATTAAAAAACAGCCTCTAAGTGAGAAAGGAACCATAGCCATTTGGTTAATTTTGCTAATGCCTTTTTAGTGAACCGCCCATAAAATGAGACGGGAGTGATTCAGTGACTTCCTGCAAGTCAAGTAGTTTCTGATACTTTGTTACCTACAAAAATTTAAAAAAGACTGAAAGTTGTCAGTTGATACTTAAAAGTAACATTTTGGATAATAAATCAACATGTAAGTGTCTTATAACTTAGAAAGTGTACAAAGAATTGAGTGATAGTACTATACCAAAATTCTTTACATTTTCACAATCATTAATATTCAACTAGGGAATATTAATTATGCTAATTAATATCCAACTGGGGGAAAGGCCACTCATGTCATTAACAGGTATTTTTCCACAAAATTTTAGTCTTTATGAAGATTTGAAACAATGTGTTCTAATAATTCTAATGATAGAAACATTTTAACATTTAGACATTTTTGTTACAGAAAAGTATAATAAAAATAAAACTTTCAGGAATAAAAATATATTAAGATACAATTATGAGGAGTAAGTATAATAGAAATGCAATTTCAAGGCGATAAAGCAACAATGTAAATTTTTCAACAGTTACTGAAGAGCTTTTTATCTATTTTCAAAATAGAGATCCTAGCTAATAAATTACTAAACTATTCTGATTCCATTTAAAGGCTATACTTTAAAGAGGATTGTAACAACTCTTGTTTTAAATGTCAATATTTATAATACACTGGAAACATCATGCTCTGCAACTATTTATTCTTGTCTGGAAAACTTGTAGATATCAATCTAAAAATGTTCAAAGGGACACATATTTGCAAAATCCTTTTAGGAGGTAAGTGAAAAAAATGTTTTTAGATCACTGCTCAGTCTGTAAGACCACAGTATTTTGTGGGCAGGGCCTACATTTTAATCGCCTTTGTGCCAAAAACAATACCTCAAACCAAGCAGGTATTCAATAAATGTTTGATAAATGAATAAAAAAATAAGTGATTATAGTTTTAAATTAAATTTTGTTTTCTTAATTATTATTTTAAGATCTGGTTCATGATTTTCTACAATCTTTGAGCACAGCCCACGTTTCAATATGCTCAGAAGTCAAGCCATTTGTAAAAAACTTGTTTAAATGAACTATTAATTCATTTAAATAAATATTAATCTAAAGGGGAATGAAGATACTGATAACAACAGATAACATAACTTAGGCAGAAGAAACTAATGTATGCCTTTCTTCAAATAAACTATTCTGGTTAAGTGCAATCATTTTCAAAAAAGATTTTAGTTAATAAACTACTCATAATGGAAAGTGTTAGAATAACTAAAATACACTTTAAAATTACAAGTTGTTAATTTTAAAAAGTACAAATTGTTATGGAATATGCTCCTTAACATTGAATCGCATTTATTACAAATAATGCAAAAAAGCAACCACACATAACTCAGATTAACCTAAATCCCTGAGTATACAAACTGTCACATAAATACTATTACCAATAAATTAAGTTATATACTTTATTCGGGCATAGAGAGTATGTACTTGAAAATTAAGAACCCTGAAAAGAATCCAAAAGATAAAAACCTTCCAAATGAAATTAAATTTAAGACCACATCTAAAGTAACAAGGCTTGATTTTATCACTTGTAATAATCCTAACTTAGGGAGATTTTCCAAAAATTTATAGAAAAATAATTTCTGTATACAAGCTAACACTTAATAGTATCTTCTATGTAAACACTTAATCTTGTACAGACTGCTTTAGACATTATTCACTTTATGTTTAGGTCATTTTTGTAGACAGACATTTTGTTTTACATGCCCTTTCTTTCCCCTTTACTTTTGTCAATAGAATTCCTCCCTCCAGTGGAGAACCCATCCCATTTGGTTTGAGTAGAGTTTATCCTACTCATCCCAACATTTACCCCTGCACTGAAGGCCCTAGAAGTAAGTACCCTGCACAAGCCTCACCAGAACATTCCACCCTCCAGCCACAATCTTTTAGAGATGGGCACATGATCTTGGCTGATAAGAGTTCTCTCCAGGATTTTTGTCAGAGCTTACAGGAAAAGATGTTCTCTCATCTTCTGGACACTGAATTGTAAGGATCATGAAAGTCTGGGGCTGTCCATAAGGTTATCACTGCTGCCACTTGAAAAAATGCCTGCCATACATTGAAACCAGCAGAACAAAAAGTATATACAATAAATGGAGAATGGAAAGTGGGGAGGCCATGCAGAAAGGCAGAGAGAGCCCAAGCCCTAAAGAGTTGAATATCCTGCATCTAGACCGGCCTGAAGCTACTGGACCTCCCACCTTTGAGAACCAAATAATATGCTTTCCTGTGCACATTTCTGTCACTTAAAACCAAATGATTGCTAACTAATACAATTTTTGTAGGTAAAGGCAGGCAGAGCAAGTGTAACAATCCCTATTGTACAAAGAAGATACATGCTTAAAGAGGAATATAGGACATTTTGTCCCTGAGGATATTCTGAAAACAAACATTTTAATCAGAATAACATTACATTCATAAATTTTCATCAAGTAATTAGTGTTCAGGAAAAAATTAAGCCAAAGGATTCCTTGATCAATATTTACTGAGTACAGTTTCTTTTTCTTTTATTTAAAGCATTATTTTAGAGTGAAGATCTATCACTAACTTTTTTGTCCATCTAGAATTTTACCAAGTACGTCATTTACAACTCTGTTTTCCTTTGTGGCCATGAGCATTGGTTGAGTACCAAAAAGATTTTATTCTTTCATCCATGTTTAACCAATAACAAATTTTGCAGTACACAGCATTGTCAGTTTTATTTTATATTGTTAGTTTCTAATAATTCTTTAAAAAGTTTGTATGACTAATAGTTTTTGTTTAATTCTTAGCTAACCCATGAGAAATCCGGATATTCTTCAGATATTTCAAAGCTGTTATATTGTCAGGATCTTTACCAATCTCAAAAATGCTTTTCTCCGTGATGCATCTTACACACTTCAGTGGTAGCCCATCTAAAAGGTGCTTTGAATGCTCTCGTTCCCTTCCAAATTGTAAACTATAGATTGTGTTATGAAGAGACACACGTTAGGACATTCAGCTCTGTGAAATGCACTCACGATTCACTGACTTGTAGCTTTGACAAAGAAGCTGCTTTACTTCAGGGTTTCCCAGCAGCAGCATCACTGACATCGGGGCAGGATAATTCTTTGTTGTGGGGCTGGGCTGTGTACTGGAAAATGTTTAGCGGTATCCCTGGCCTCCACCCACTAGATACTAGTAACTAGTACCCCTTCCACCTAGTTATGACAACCAAAAATGTCTTCAGATATTGCCCAATGTTCCCTGCAGGAGGGGAATCAACCCCTGGTTAAGTGCATTTTTTTTTTCTTTCTTTTTTTTTTTTTTTGTAATACAAAGCTTAGACCGAAGAGAAAACCAAATATATCAGCAATTTCCATGTTGGTCTGCATGTCCCTAATACAGGTTTTCCCAGTGATTTATTAGGTTAATTGTTCTGGGATTTTACTGCTAAGCTTTTCAATATACAAGAGGGTCACAGTGTCCTCAGGGTCAAAATAGTGAGCTGCAGGTTCAAAGTAGTTAATAATTTCCCCAAAGTTTACACCTAGTGAATACAGTGCGAAAACTGAACCATAGCATGGTTTTTCCCTTTATACCATATTTTTCAGTTGAAGCCACAATTGTATATTTACCCTCCCTCGAGTCACCAATTCTGTTGTACTCCAGGGATATACTGTTCAAATCACAAAAGTGCTTAGAGACAGGTATTTATTGCATTGTTTATATATTAAAAAATAGACAACCTGAATAATCAACAAAGGGAAATTGGTAAATGAGATCTTACATAGGTAAATACATGAACTTAATACTTATTTAAAATAATCACGTTTAGCAATATTTATCACTGTGTTCATATGTTCACAATAATGACTAAGTGAGAATAAATTATAAAACACACAGGAACCCCATTTTTTAAAAAACAAAATATGTATAAATAAATATTATATATATTATAAAATCTGATAGAATTAACACCAAAGAGTTGACAATTATAAATTTGTGTATAAGGATTATGTTTTAGGGGATTTGTCTGTATTTTTTGCTTTTCTCCATTAAACATAGATTTCTTGTACAAAAAAGTATTTTTAAATATTTCTATTAACAAATTTATTTCATACACAAAATTCATAAAGCTAAAACAGTGAATTCCTATGTTTATAATGGCATTAAAGAAAGGACAGCACTAAATAAGTCCTGATGGTTTATAAAGTTATGTTTCCAGGTTGACCATTTGACCCTGACCTACGGTCTATCTGAACCCATTCAACACCAGAGTCTTTTACTGAATCAACTCGCTCGGCTCCATCTGTGGAAACACTACAATAATTTTTATTGAAAACTCTTTGCAGTAGCTAACTTCCTGTTAACCTCTTTGTTCCTAAAACCAAGACAATACTACTATGAAGTAAAGACATATAAAGAATTTACAATACCTATAAAATACAGACCTTCAAATTTCATACCCATATGGATTTCTGTTTTTATAATCAACATGTATTATTCATGTATGAAGAACAACTTTTCTTTTTTAAAAAAGTTCACAGGAATTAACTCTGTTCCATCTGCCTACCCAAATGGTTCTAATAGTTCTCAACCTAAAAGGAATTGGTTTCATTTCTTCTAAAGCCAAGGAAACAGACTTTCACATAACTGAAAATATATATACTAAAAATAACAAAGAAGCTAACTTTTATTGAACATTATGCGCCAGGGATTGTATTAACTAATTAAAGCCTCACAACAACCCTATCAGATATACTCCCTTTATCCTCATTTTGCAAAACCGGGACACAAAATTAAGTAACCTACCCTCAAATCTCCATATCTAGTCAGTGCAGAAACGTACTACAACCCAGACTACGAAGTCTGACAATTCAGTTCAAGAACTTGTTGCAATGATGTTGCTAACCTTTTTTGATATCAGAGGGATTATTCATTATGAATTTGTACCAACTAGACAAACAGTTAACCAAGTTTACTATTTGGAAGTGTTGAAAAGGCTGCATGAAAAAGTTAGATGAAAACGACCTGAACTTTTCGCCAACAATCATGGCTCTTGCATCACGACAATGCACCAGCTCACACGGCACTGTCTGTGAGGGAGTTTTTAGCCAGTGAATGAGTAACTGTGTTGGAACACCCTCTCTACTCACCTGATCTGGCCCCCAGTGACTTCTTTCTTTACCCAAAGATAAAGGAAATATTGAAAGGAAGATATTTTGATGACAGTCAGGACATCAAGAGTAATATTAGGTTGGTACAAAAGTAACTGTGGTTTTGCAATTATTTTTAACTTTTTAAACTGCAATTACTTTTGCTCCAAAGTAATACTAGGACAGCTCTGATGACCATTCCAGAAAGAATTCCAAAATTGCTATGAAGGGTGGACTAGGCCCTGGCATTAGTGCACAGCTTCCCAAGGGGAGGGTGGGGGGTACTTCGAAGGTGACCGTAGTGGTTGTATGCAGCAAGGAGGTATGTAGCACCTTTTGTAGGATGAGTTCGTGAACTTACTTGTCACACCTGGTATTTAACTCCAAAACCCAAGTTACAGACTGTGGGGACAGAGCCTCAGAAAGCAGTTTCCAGGCTCTCGGCCTCACATAGAAAGGTGCTGGCTCGGGTAGTAAATGGCCATCAACTGGGATCAGATGGCCATCAGCTGTGGCTAGTTGGCCGTCAGCTGTAACCCGTGAGCCATTGGCCACTAATATAACTGCTGTGGCTACGCTAGCAGAAAAATGGGGGCTAGCAAGAGGGGATTGCAGAGAGGCGGATGCCGCCGGCGAGAATATAGTGGTATGACTCCCCTACTTATGGCTCCGTGGGTGTTCCTTTTTGGCCTCACCGTGTCCTGTGTTGTTCTGGTGCTGGGAGCGGGAGAAGAGACCCCGCCAGACGCCCCGCATGACAAATGGCGCAGCGAGCAGGGTCCCCTGCGTGACACAGACTCTGCTACACTTCTACCCTTGACCTCTGACTTCCAGAACAAAGGAGCAACAAACAAACAAAAACTCAAGGAGCAAAAACAAAGGAATAAACAAATACCCTAGAAGTCACGATAATTGCAGGAACAACATCCATCCCTTCCCTTAACCACACAAATGCTCTGACCGCAACGCAGGACAAGGGCTTAGCAGTAAAATTCCTGAAACCAGTTCAAGTGGAGCCCGAAACGGGGGAGCTCAGCGAGCAGAGCTCACGGGAGTCTCGTCACTAGCTAGCTGTGTGACCGCCAGCAGGTGACTTTTCCTTCTGGGTCTCAATCACTTCAGCTGTAGAGTCAGGGGTTTTAACAAAGCTAAACGGTAGTTTTCAGCTGTCAGAAAATGGGAACCCGCGAGAAGGGAAAGCTGCAAAGCTTGGACAGGCTGGTGGACATTCCCAATGCCATGCGCAAAGCGATCCTGGGCAAGAAGGCGCGGTCCCCAGCCGCCACTGGCTCCGGCTGGAGCAGGGCACAGGGCCGCGTGGAGGCCCTCGGGACTCAGAGCGCAAGGTCAGGGCTGCCTTTCAAGGACGTCCGCTGTGCGGGCTGCTGCGCGGCGCTCCGCGAGGGCGACGACCACGTCAGCGCGGCGGGGGTGAGAGCGGCGCGGGGCGGCGACGGCACCGGTCCAGGGCGTCGGAGCCTCAGTGCAGACCCAGGGGGCCGGGGGCCCGAGAGCGCACACGCCGCCGGCGTCGCGCAGCAGTGGACACTCGCCCCCGCTCGGCCAAGCGCCCGCACGGCCAAGCGCCCGCGCAGCCATCCTTCCCGAGCGCGGCGACGCGGCGGGGGCGCCCGGGGTTACCTGTGTCGGCCCCCGCCCCGGCGTGCACCAGTCTGACCTCCGGCCGGCCCCGCGCCACCTGCCGCAGGAGCAGCCGCACGCGCCGCGCGGCCGGGCCGCCGTGGCCGCCGGGCGTCCCGAGAAGCAGGAGCCGGGACTGCATGGAGCCGGGGGCGTTGTCGGGGCCGGGGCCGGGGTCCGGGGCGAGCCGCGTCCCGCACGGGCAGCTAGAGACGGCGCGGCGCGGGGGACAGGAAGCGGCAGCGCTCCGAGTCCGCCGGAAACTCCTTCCCCCGGCGCCGCGGGCTCCGCAGGCTCGGGCCTCCCGAGCCCCAGGGGGCGGAGGAAGCCTGCGGGGCGCCAGCGAGGGAGCCGCGGGCCAGGCGCGTAGCCTGCGCGGCGGAGCACTGGGCGGGGCCCGGCCGGCCACAGCCGCCGAGCTGCAACCTCTGGGCCCCGCCGCGCGCCCCACCCTCGCCGCCCCCTCCTGCGACTGTTCCGCGGGATTCAGCAGGCCGGCCTCCAGTGTTCCCCTGCAGTCCTGTCACCTTGCAGGCGTCCTGAAACCCTGCGGGCTTTTCGGAGCCTTTGATGGTGTGACTCTTCAGATGTTTGCACTAAGTCTTGCGTTCTTGGTAAATAGCCCAGTCTTGCTGGTGTGCGCTTCCCCTCCACGCTGCTTCGCATCCTTCCCAGAAACTGAGGATGGATTCAACCTGCACCGGTCTTGATTCATTGTAACCAGGCCAGTGTTTCCATCCAGTAGTCGAAAGCCCTATGCTTTATCTCTTTGTCGTTGTTCTAGCGTTTTCCCTAAATTCTAAATGGAAAACTCACATCTTAGTCACGTACAGGAATTGCCAAAATGTCAGAAAGAACCCAAATTAAGCATTTATTTAGTCATTATGCAGTGCAAGAGTTATATAACCATAATGTATGTGTTTAGTAAGACAAACAAGCAGTACAGTGGCTAAGGCCTTTCATAAATGCCAAAAGCAGAATGGTCCAACCACAAAGCGAACTAAGCCTAATATAATTATACTGCATCTCCAAAATGTCAGGAGGTAATTGGCCAAGGCAAAATGTTAAAATCAAGTTATACAAAACAAACATCAAGCAAAAATAAGGCAGAAGGCTTTACTTTCGGCTATAGGACTTGCTAATTCTAGAGTTGTCACTATCTTTATATTGAGCACCTACTTTGTGCTTAACCTTGGGATAGGTGCTAAGAAGAAAATGATAGGAGGCTGTAAAAGAAAGAAGCTGAGCTGGAGAAGGCTTTGTGCATCTTGCTGAGGACTTAGACTAAGGGGTGAAGGCTGAAGCAGGCTTCCACCTCGTTGAGGACACAGTGATAACAGAATAAACATTTGTACAGTGCATTGCCACATGGTTTTACATCTATGTTCTTTTAAATAAGCTTCACAACCCTGCGAGACTGCTAGGGGAAAATGACATAAATGTCAGATGTAACACTTTACAACATTCTCACCCACTTCAAGTACATACTATGAGCCAGGCATGGTACTCATCACTTTAATGCATTATCTCATTTCACACAGTAACACTTTGATTGAGGTGTTATTATTATCCCTCATTTTACAGATGAATAAACTGAGAATGGAAAAGTTAAGTACCGTGATGGGGCACCTCCACTTAACATCATCACTGGAATCCAGTCCATACTTCAAACAGTGGAAGAACAATCTAAGGTAATTTAGCAAAGTGACTAATGTAAGAGCTCTTGGAGTTAAGACAATGGGGAGACCAATACAGTCATTCAAACATTTATTGAGCAACTCTTGTATAAACAGTATCCTGCTGTGTACTCTGTAGCAAGGGGTTCACATCAAGTATAAAAAACAAACATACAAATAAAAAATTATAATACAGCAAGACACATGTTTTAGCATATTTAGCCTCAAGGTACTCTGAAGTGGAGCACTTCATCTGGGACAGGTCAGTGAGTTTTTTCACAGCAACGGTAATGTTTGAAATAATTCTTTTTTTTTAATTAGTTTATAGGGGTGACATTTGTTAGTAAAGTTACATAGATTTCAGGTGTACAATTCTGTAACACATCATCTGTATATCACATTGTATGTTCACCACCCAGAGTCAGTTCTCTTTCCATCACCATATATTAGACCCCATTTACCCTCTTCTAGAGCCCTTGTCCTCTGGTAACCACTAAACTATCGCCTATGAGTTTTTCTTCCTTCATTTGTTTGTCTTGTCCTTTTGTTGTTTTCAGTTTTATATACCACATATCAGTGAAATCATATGGTTCTCTACTTTTTCTTTCCAATGTATTTCGCTTAACATTATAATCTCGAGACCCATCCATGTTGTCACAAATGGTACTATTTTATCTTTTCTTTTTTTCTTTTTTTTTCCAGTTAGACTTCTTTATTCTTCTTCTAGGTCTTGAGACCCTAGAGCTTTTTTTTTTTTTTAATTCATTGGGGTGACAATTATTACTAAAATTACATAGATTTCATGTGTACAATTCTGTATTACATCATCTTATTTCATCTTTTTTTACCACCGAATAGTATTCCATTGTGTATATATACCACAACTTCTTTATCCATTCATCTATCGAAGGATATTTTGGTTGTTTTCATGTGTTGGCCACTGTAAATAAAGCTGCAGTGAACATTGGAGCACACGTGTCTTTACGGCTAAATGTGTTCAGATTTTTTGGATAGATAACCAGGAGTGGGATTGCTGGGTCATACGGTAATTCTATTTTTAATTTTTTGAGGAACCTCCACGCTACCTTCCATAGCGGCTGCACCAGTCTGCATTCCCACCAACAGTGTATGAGGGTTCCTTTTTCTCCACAGCCTCTCCAACACTTGTTATATTTCTCTTGTTGATGAAAGCCATTCTGACTGGGGTGAGGTGATATCTCACTGTGGTTTTTATTTGCATTTGTCTGATGATTAGCGATGTTGAGCATTTTTTCATGTCTATTTGCCATTTGTATGTCCTCTTTGGAGAAATGTCTCTTCAGGTCATCCGCCCATTTTTCAGCTGGGTTGTTTGTTTTTCTCTTGTTGAGTTGTATGTGTTCCTTGTATATTTTGAGTATTAGCTCCTTATCAGAGGCACTGTTTGCAAAAATCTTATTCCATTCAGTTAGTTGCCTCTTTATTTTGTCGATGGTTTCTTTTGCTGTGCAGAAGCTTTATATTTGATAAAATCCCATTCATTTATTTTAGCTTTTACTTCCCTTGCCTTTGGAGTCAAATTCATAAAATGCTCTTTGAACCCAAGGTCCATAAGTTTAGTACCTATGTTTTCTTCTGTGGAGTTTATTGTTTCAGGTCTTATGCTTATGTCTTTGATCCATTTTGAATTAATTTTGGTACATGGTAACAGATAGCAGTCCAGTTTCATACTTTTGCACATGGCTTTCCAATTCTCCCAGCGCCATTTATTGAAGAGGCTGTTTTTCCTCCATTGTATGATTTTTTGCTTCTTTGTCAAAAATTATCTATCTATATTTATGTGGTTTTATTTCTGGGTTCTCAATTCTATTCCATCGGTGTGTGTGTCTATTTTTCTGCCAATACCATGCTGTTTTGATTATTGTTGCCCTGTAGTACATGCTAAAGTCAGGGAGCAGGATACCTCCAGCATTGTTTTTTTCCTTAGGATTGCTTTGGCTTTTCGGGGTCTTTGGTGGTTCCATATAAATCTAATGGTTTCTTGTTCTATTTCTTTAAAAAAAAAATGCCATTGGGATTTTGATGGGGATTGCATTAAATCTGTATATTGCTTTGGGTGATACAGACATTTTAACTATGTTGATTCTTCCAATCCATGAGCACGGAATGTCTTTCCATTTCTTTGTATTTTCTTCAGTTTCTTTTAAAAATGTCATAGTCGGACACAAAAAAAAAATGGCGGCGTGAGGTGAGCCTCTGTAACGCTCCCCTGGAATTTACAACGAATCGGACAACAATAACTCCACAAAGGACTCCTTGCACAGTAGACCACCATCAACAGGGACAACTTGTGGCAACCAAAACATAAAAAGGGGGAGCGTAAAGGCCTGAACTGGAATATGGGAATAGAGAAAGTAAGCGGACTGAAGAAACTGGAATACTCTATCAAACTTTCTTTTACATAAACTCAAGGGTAACCACTCAAAAAACATCCAAATCTGAAATATATACTGTAATAAAAGAAGAAACAGAGGGAAACATCATAGAATACTACCACACAGAAATAACAGACAACAACAAAAAGGCAAAGAAACAATGGAGACACAGCCTTACCAGAAAACTAAAGACAGAATGACAGGAAATCCTCACATATCAATAATCACCCTAAATGTAAATGGACTGAACTCACCAATAAAGAGACACAGAGTAGCAGATTGGATCAAAAAACTTAACCCAACCATATGCTGCCTACAAGAGACACATCTCAGCTACAAGGACAAGCATAGACTCAAAGTGAAAGGGTGGAAATTGACACTCCAAGCAAATGGTACCCAGAAAAAATCAGGTGTAGCCATAATGATTTCCGATGAAACAGACTTCAGGGTGAAAAAGATAACAAGAGACAAAGATGGACATTTCATAATGGCAAAGGGGACTATACAACAAGAAGACATAACAGTCATCAATATTTATGCCCCCAATCAGGGAGCACCGAAATATACCAAGCAACTACTAACAGAACTAAAGGGAGAAATTGACCAAAACACAATTATACTAGGGGACTTAAATACATCATTGACAGCTATGGATAGATCATCCAAACAGAAGATAAATAACGAAATCGCAGCCCTAAATGACACATTAGATGAATTGGACATAATTGACATATATAGAGCACTTCATCCTAAAACATCAGACTATACATTCTTTTCTAGTGTACATGGAACATTCTCAAGGATAGACCATATATTGGGACACAAAATCAGCCTCAGCAAATTTAAGAAGATTGAAATCATACCAAGCATATTCTCTGATCACAAAGCTTTGAAATTGGATATCAACTGCAAAAAGAAAGCAGGAAAAAACACAAATACATGGAGATTAAACAACATACTTTTAAAGAACGACTGGGTCAAAGAAGAAATTAGAGGAGAGCTCAAAAGATACATAGAAACAAATGACAATGAAAATACATCCTACCAAAATTTTTGGGATGCCGCGAAAGCAGTTTTAAGAGGGAAATTTATATCATTACAGGCCTATCTCAAGAAACAAGAAAAATCCCAAATAAATAACCTCATGTTACACCTTAAAAAACTAGAAAAAGAAGAACAAGCGAAACCCAAGGTCAGCAGAAGAAAGGAAATAACAAAAATCAGAGCAGAACTAAATGAAATAGAGAACAAAAAGACAATAGAAAAAATTAATGTGACAAAAAGCTGGTTCTTTGAAAAGATTAACAAAATCGACAAACCCTTGGCTAGACTCACTAAGATAAAAAGAGAGAAGACACTAATTAACAAAATCAGAAATGAAAAAGGGGAAGTTATCACGGACACCACAGAAATACAAAGGATTATCCATAAATACTATGAAGGACTATATGCCACCAAATTTAATAACTTAGAAGAAATGGACAAGTTCTTAGAAACATATAGCCTTCCAAGGCTGAATCATGAAGAACTGGAAAATCTTAACAGGCTGATCACCAGTAAGGAAATTGAATCAGTCATCAAAAACCTTCCCAAAATCAAAAGTCCTGGACCAGATGGCTTCACCAGTGAATTCTACCAAACCTTCAAAGAGGATCTAATACCAATCCTGCTCAAACTCTTCCAAAAAATTGAAGAAGAGTCAGTACTCCCTAACTCATTTTATGAGGCCAACATTACCCTGATACCAAAACCTGGTAAGGACAACACAAAAAAAGAAAACTACAGACCTATATCTCTGATGAATACAGATGCTAAAATCCTAAACAAAATTCTAGCAAATCAAATACAACAATGCATTAAAAAGATTATTCATCACGACCAAGTGGGGTTCATCCCCGGGGCACAAGGATGGTTCAACATTCGCAAATCCATCAATGTGATACATCACATAAACAAAATAAAGGACAAAAATCATATGATTCTATCAATTGATGCAGAAAAAGCATTTGATAAGATACAACATCCATTTATGATTAAAACACTTACTAAAATTGGTATAGAAGGAAAATACCTCAACATAATAAAGGCCATATACGACAAGCCCTCAGCTAACCTCATAATTAATGGTGAAAAGCTGAAGCCCTTTGCTCTACGTTCAGGAACACGACAAGGTTGTCCCCTATCACCTCTGCTTTTCAACATAGTGTTGGAAGTCCTCGCCAGAGCTATCAGGCAAGAGAAAGAAATAAAAGGCATCCAAATTGGGAATGAAGAAGTTAAATTGTCACTCTTTGCAGATGACATGATGCTATACATAGAAAACCCTAAAGACTCCACCAAAAAGCTATTAGAAACAATCAATGAATATAGTAAAGTTGCTGGCTACAAAATCAACGTACAAAAGTCCATTGCTTTCCTATATACCAACAATGAAATCTCAGAAAAAGAGATAGAAAAAACAATTCCTTTTGCAATTGCAGCAAAAAGAATAAAATACCTAGGAATAAACTTAACCAAGGATGTGAAGGATTTATATGCTGAAAACTATAAGACATTTTTGAAAGAAATTGAAGAAGACACAAAGAAATGGAAAGACATTCCGTGCTCATGGATTGGAAGAATCAACATAGTTAAAATGGCCATATTACCCAAAGCCATATACAGATTTAATGCAATCCCCATTAAAATCCCAATGGCATTTTTTAAAGAAATAGAACAAAAAATCATCAGATTTGTTTGGAACCACAAAAGACCCCGAATAGCCAAAGCAATATTAAAAAAAAAGAACAATACTGGAGGTATCACACTCCCTGATTTTTCCTTGTACTACAGGGCTACAATAATCAAAACAGCTTGGTATTGGCGGAAAAACAGACACATAGACCAATGGAATAGAATTGAGAACCCAGAAATAAAACCATATAAATATGGACAGATAATTTTTGACAAAGAAGCTAAAAACATACGATGGAGGAAAGACAGCCTCTTCAATAAATGGTGCTGGCAGAATTGGATAGCTACGTGCAAAAGAATGAAACTGGACTCTTATCTGTCACCATGTACCAAAATTAACTCAAAATGGATCAAAGACTTAAGCATAAGACCTGACACAATAAACTGCATTGAAGAAAACATAGGTACTAAACTTATGGACCTTGGGTTCAAAGAGCATTTTATGAATTTGACTCCAAAGGCAATGGAAGTAAAAACTAAAATAAACAAATGGGATTATATGAAACTGAAAAGCTTCTGCACAGCAAAAGAAACTATTGACAAAATAATGAGGCAACCAACTGAATGGGAGAAGATTTTCGCAAACAGTTCCTCTGATAAGGGGCTAATATCCAAAATATACAAGGAACTCATGAACCTCAACAACAAAAAAACAAACAACCCAATTGAAAAATGGACAGAGGACCTGAAGAGACATTTCTCCAAAGAAGATATACAAATGGCAAATAGACATATGAAAAAATGCTCAACATCGCTAATCATCAGAGAAATGCAAATGAGAACCACAATGAGATATCACCTCACCCCAGTCAGAATGGCTTTCATCAACAAAACAAATAGTAACAAGTGTTGGAGAGGCTGTGGAGAAAAAGGAACTCTCATACACTGTTGGTGGGAATGCAGACTGGTGCAGCCGCTATGGAAGGCAGTGTGGAGGTTCCTCAAGAAATTACGAATAGAATTACCATATGACCCAGCAATCGCTCTCCTGGGTATCTACCCCAAAAATATAAAAGCATTTCTCTATAGAGACACGTGTACGCCAATGTTCATTGCAGCTTTGTTTACGGTGGCCAAGACATGGAAACAACCAAAATGTCCTTCGATAGATGAATGGATAAAGAAGTTGTGGTACATATACACAATGGAATACTATTCGGCGTTAAGGAAAGATGATATAGGGACATTTGTGACAACATGGATGGATCTCGAGAGAATAATGCTAAGTGAAACAAGTCAGACAGAAAAAGCAGAGAACCCTATGATTTCACTGATATGTGGTATATAAACCAAAAAGAACAAGACAAACAAATGAGAAACAAAAACTCATAGACACAGACAATAATTTAGTGGTTACCAGAGGGTAAGGGGGTGGGGGTGGGTGATGAGGGTAAAGGGGATCAAATATATGGTGATGGAAGGAGAACTGACTCTGGGTGGTGAACACACAATGGGATTTATAGACGATGTAATACAGAATTGTACACCTGAAATCGATGTAAATTTACTAACAATTGTCACCCCAATAAAATTAAAAAAAAAAAAGTCATAGTCTTCAGCATACAGGTCTTTCACATCCTTGGTTAAGTTTATTCCTACGTATTTTATTCTTTTTGTTGCAATTGCAAAAGGATTTTTTAAAATTTCTTTTTCTGAGATTTCATTGTTAGTGTATAGGAATGCAATGGACTTTTGTCATTGATTTTGTAGCTCGCAACTTTACTGTATTCGTTTATTGTTTCTAATAGCTTTTTGGTGGAGTCTTTAGGATTTTCTATATGTAGCATCATGTCATCTACAAAGACTGACAATTCAACTTTTTCATTCCCAATTTGGATTTCTTTTATTTCTTTCTCTTGCCTGATTGTGCTGGTGAGGACTTCCAACACTGTGTTGAAAAACAGGTGATAGGGGACAGCCCTGTCGTTTTCCTGAACGTAGAGCAAAGGGCTTCAGTTTTTCACTGTTAATTATGATATTAGCTGAGGATTTGTCATATATGGCCTGTATTGTATTAAGGTATTTTCCTTCTATATCTATTTTATTAAATGTTTTAATCACAAATGGATGTTGTATCTTGTCAAACGCTTTTTCTGCATCAATTGATATAATCATATGATTTTTGTCCTTTATTTTGTTTATGTGAAGTATCACATTGATGGATTTGCATATGTTGAACCATCCTTGTGCCCCGGGGATGAACCCCACTTGGTCGTGATGAATAATCTTTTTAATGCATTGTTGCATTCGATTTGCTAGAATTTTGTTTATGATTTTTGCTTTTGTATTCATCAGAGATATAGGTCTATAGATTTCTTTTTTTGTGTTATCCTTACCAGGTTTTGGTATCAGGGTAATGATTACCTCATTAAATGAATTAGGGAATACTGTCTCTTCTTCAATTTTTTGGAAGAGTTTGAGTAGGACAGGTATTAGATCCTCTTTGAAGATTTCGTAGAATTAACTAGTGAAGCCATCTGGTCCCGGACTTTTGCTTTTGGGAAGGTTTCAGATAACTGATTCAATTTCCTTACTTGTGGTCGGTCTATTTAGATTTTCCAGTTCTTCATGGTTCAGCCTAGGAAGGCTGTATGTTCCTAAGGACTTGTCCATTTCTTCTAGGTTATTGAATTTGGTGGCATATAGTCTTTCATAGTATTCTTGGGTTATCCTTTGTATTTCTGGGACATCTGTGATAACTTCCCCTCTTTCATTTCTGGTTTTGTGTATTAGTGTCTTTTCTCTTTTTATCTTAGTGAGTCTAGCCAAGGGTTTGTCAATTTTGTTAATCTTTTCAAAGAACCAGCTCTTTGTCACATTAATTTTTTCTATTGTCTTTTTGTTCTCTATTTCATTTAGTTATGCTCTGATTTTTATTATTTCCTTTCTTCTGCTGACCTTGGATTTCATTTGTTCTTCTTCTTCTAGTTCTTTAAAGTATAATGTGAGGTTTTTTATGTGGAATTTTTCTTGTTTCTTGAGATAGACCTGTAATGATATAAATTTCCCTCTTAAAACTGCTTTCGCTGCATCCCCAAAATTTTGGTAGGATGTATTTTCATTCTCATTTGTTTCTATGTATCTTTTTTTTTAAGACTTTTTTTGAGGGGGGGAAGGAGAACAGGCCTTTATTGGGGAACAGTGTGTATTTCTGAGACTTTTCCAAGTCAAGCTGTTGTCCTTTCAGTCTTAGTTGTGAAGGGTGCAGCTCAGCTCCAGGTCCAGTTGCCCGTTGCTAGTTGCAGGGGATGCAGCCCACCATCCCTTGCAGGAGTCGAACCAGCAACCTTGTGGTTGAGAGGACATGCTCCAACCAACTGAGCCATCTGGGAAATCAGTGGCAGCTCAGCTTAAGGTGCCATGTTCAATCTTACTTGCAGGGGGCACAGCCCACCATCCCTTGAGGGAGTTGAGGAGTCGAACCAGAAACCTTGTGGTTGAGAGCCCGTGGTCCAACCAACTCAGCCATCTGGCCATCCGGGAGCTGAGCAGCAGCTCATTGACTTCATTCTAGTTGCGGAGGGTGCAGCTCACTTGCCCATGTGGGAATCGAACCGGCAGCCTCTTTGTCCAGAGCTCATGCTCTAACCAACTGAGCCATCCGTCTGCCCCTCAATGTATCTTTTCATCTCTCATCTTATTTCTTCTTTCATTCAGTCGTTCTTTAAAAATATGTTGTTTAATCTCTACATATTTGTGGTTTTTCCTGCTTTCTCTTGTAGTTGATATCCAATTTCAAAGCCTTGTGATCAGAAAATATGCTTAGTATGATTTCAATTTTCTTAAATTTGTTGAGGCTAGTTTTATGTCCCAATATACGATCTATCCTTGAGAATGCTCCATGTACACAAGAAAAAAATGTATGGTTCTAGCATTAAGTACTGTATAAATGTCAATTATGTCCATTTCATCTAACGTGTCATTTAGGGCTGCTATTTATTTATTTATTTTCTGTTTGGATGATCTATCCATAGCTGTCAATGATGTATTTAGTCCCCTTCTATAATTGTGTTTCGGTCAATTTCTCCCTTTAGTTCTGTTAGTAGTTGCTTGGTATATTTTGACGTTCCCTGATTGGGGGCATAAATATTGATGATTGTTATGTCTTCTTGTTGTATAGTCTCCTTTATCATTATGAAAAGTCCATCTTCGTCTCTTTTTTATCCTGAAGTCTGTTTCATCTGATACCAGTATGGATACACCTGATTTTCTCTTCATACCATTTGCTTGGAGTGTCAATTTTCATGCTTTCACTTTGAGTCTATGTTTGTGCTTGTAGCTGAGATGTGTCTCTTGGAGGCAGCATACTGTTGGGTTTAGTTTTTTGATCCAATCTGCCACTCTGTGCCTTTTTATTGGTGAGTTCAGTCTATTTACATTTAGGGTGATTATTGATATGTGAGGATTTCCTATCGTTCTATCTTTAGTTGTCTGGTAAGACTGTGTCTCCATTGTTTCTGTGCCTTTTTGTTGTTGTCTATTATTTCTTTGTGGTGGTATTCTATGATTTTTTCCTCTGTTTCTGCTTATATTACATTATACATTTCAGTTCTGTATTTTTTTTTGAGTGGTTACCATTAAGTTTATGTAAAAGAAAGTTTCATATTTAGAGTATTCCATTTTCTTCAGCATAGTTACTTTCTCCATTCCCATATTCCGGTTCAGGCCTTTACTCTCTCCCCTTTTATGTTTTGGTTATCACAAATTATCCCTATTTATACTGGTCAAATAGCCCCCTTCAGTATTTCTTGTAATGCAGGTCATGTGTTAGAAAATTTCCTCAGCTTCTGTATGTCTGGAAAGGTTTTTATTCGTTTTTCATATCCAAAGGATATCTTTGCTGGATATATTATTCTTGGCTTATAATTTCTCTCTTTCAATAGTTAGAATATTTGATACCACTTCCTCCTGGCTTATAGAGTTTCTGCTGAAAAATCTGATGGTAATCTAATGGGCTTTCCTTTGTAGGTTACTGTCTTCTTTTCACTGGCTGCCTTGAGGATTCTTTTTTTGTCATTAATTTTTGACAGCTTCAATAAAATGTGCCTTGGAGAAGGCCTGTTGGGGTTGAGGTAATTAGGTGTTCTATTTGCTTCTTGGATTTGAGGATCCAGTTCTTTCCACAAGTTTGGGAAGATCTCGTCAACTGTTTGAATATACTCTCTGTTCCTTTCTCTCTTTCTTCTCCTTCTGGTATGCCCATTATTCTTATATTGCTTTTTCTGATGGAGTCAGAAAGTTCTTGTAGAATTCTTTTATTTCTTTTAAGTCTCCAGTCTCTTTCTTCTTTCATTCATATCATTTCCATATTTCTATCTTCAATGTCACTGGTTCTTTCTTCCATCTGGTCAACTCCACTACCTAAGGTGGCTATTTCATTCTTCATTTCTTTTATTGAGTTGTTAATCTCCAGAAATTCTATTTAATTTTTTAAAAAAATTTTAATCTCTTTGGTAAAATGTTCATTTTGTTCTTTGATTGTGTTTCTGAGTTCATTCAACTTCCTGTCTGTTTTTACTTGCATCTTGTTGAGTTTTTTAAGAACTGCAATCTTGAATTCTCTGTCATTGAAGTCACATATTTCCATGTCTTTAAGTTCATTTTCTGGAGACTTTTCATTTTCTTTCTGAGCTGTCTTGTTACCTTGGTTATTCATAGCAATTAATGATTTATTATTTCTCTTCCCAGACATCTACAGGTGTGGGTTCTGCAACAGGTTAATAGAAAGAGGTCTTTCTTTTGTTTTCCAGTAGGTGTTGGTAGAATGTTTTATTTTATCTCTTACTGCAGCCTTTTAGTCTCTCTCACACTGTAGCGTTATATTTTCTCTGCACTATTCCAGCGTTTCACACAATGGGGGTTTCCCTGGAAGGTGGGCTTCTCCTCTGTGAAAAGTTCACCTAGGTCATAGAGCGCAGCCTGCATAGGGGGATGTAGAGAGCTTCTGAAGTTCCAAAGCTCTTCCTGCACCAGATTCAGAGCCTGTGTGTTTCAGCAGCTCTGTTTACTCCTGGATCTGCCCAGATAGGTGGGAACAGGGGCAGGGTGGGTTGTGAGAGGTGGCCTAGAGCAATGGCGGCGACCACCACCACAGCCAGTCCTGCTTCCACTGCTCCCTCCCCTTTGCTGGAACTAGTTGGGCTGCGAGTCCACATCTGCAATCCATAGTTCTCAGAACTGCAAATATTCTGTTCTTTTGATCTCACACTGCTACTGTTCCACTTTTAGCACCAGGAAGGTGGGGGTGGGATGAGCTCTGGGAGGGTAAGGAGGGGGCGGCTAGTTTAGTGCCTAAGGCTTCCGTTGTCTGCTCAGCAGTGAGGCCTTAAACCACCATTTTCAGCCTTCTTCCCTCAGTCTTTGCTCCGAGGTCTCTGCCGTGATCATTGGGTTCAGCAGTGTTATATGCTGTCCCCTCAGTTCTGTGGGCCATAAGCAGAGCCCTAGCAGTCCAAGTTCTTCCCTCTTCCTCAGCTGCAGTAGTTCCAGGATGCAGCGAGCTCGGAGCACCCAGCTATGTCTGTGTCCTGCGCCTGCGCGGCGCCGTCTCCACACTTCTCACTTCCCCCCTCCCCTGCTCACGCAGTTTGCCCACCTTTAGGTGATTTCAGCAGTGGGCCTCTTCGTCTTGCCTGTCTGCTGTTCAGGGAGTCCTTTGTGGAGTTATAGTTGTTCAATTTGTTGTAAATTCCAGGGGAGATTTCAAGAGGCTCACCTCACGCCGCCATTTTATGATGTCATCTGTTCACCTGAAGTAATTCTTGAAGGATATGCAAGAGTTTGTCTGTCTGATAAAAGGGTAAGTCTCATCCGGTGGAAGGAAAAGTATATGCAAAGATACAGAGAGCTGAAAATACATGACAAAGCTGAAAATCAGAGGGATTCACTGTGCCTGGAGGTCAAGTGTATAAAGTAGTTTGTAGAGATCAGACTGGAAAGAAAAGTGGGACTGTGTTGTTTGCAAGGAGGAAGAGTTTCCACATTAACCTCCATACAATGGGAAAATGGTGAAGATTTTTTAAAGTGACAAATCTGCAATGGGAAGGAGAAATTTGAGCCAGAAAAGGTATCACCAGAGTTTTATTTTGAATGCTGTTTCGAGTTGGGTAAACAAAGAAGAGGGATATAGAGCATGAGTAGAAGCTTGGAGTCGTGACTGAGCATTGTTAGTTTATAGGAATAGTGAGACAAGATGAGAGGTACATAATCTTTGGAGAGTCAGAGAAGGCATTGTCAGAGGAAAAGTTGGGAGTGAAGAGTAGAGAACAGAATCATGAATGGCTGGGTAACGAAGCACTTTATCTTATGGACAAATTGATCAGACATTTTGATCATTTTTTATGCAGTGATGTGAACTATGAACTGAGTAAGGGAGACAGGAAGCGCCAACCTCAGGCTACATGGAGTAAAAATAGTGTCTGCTCAAAACAGTGAATGTTGGAGACAATCAGGCTGAATGGGAAAGAATAGACCTTAGCAATATGTAAAAGATGAACCAGAGGTGTTTGGTTTTAAGAGATATCTAGCACACCTCTGTGTAACTTCTCTCAAATGCTCACTAAACATCATAGCTATATTTTTAAAATTAGTTTCAGGTGTACAAAGCAATGTAATAGTTAGACATTTATACCCCTCACAAAGTGATAATCCCCCTCCCCCAATCTACTACCCCCTGTTTTTGTATATAGCTATTACAATACTATTGACTATATTCACTATGCTGTACTTTACATCTCGTGACTATATATATTTAATTATATATATTTAATTATAGTTGATATTCAATATTATTCTACTTCAGCTCTTCAGGTGTATAGTGCAGTGGTCAGGCATCTACAAAGTCGATGACATGATCCCCCTGGTAAGTCCAGTGTCCATCTGGCATCTTACATGATCTTTACAACATTATTGATTATTTTCCCCATGCTGTATTTCATATCCCTGGGACTATATTGTGACTACTAATTTGTACTTTCTAATTCCTTCACCTTCTCCCCATCTCCCAACTCCCTCCCATCTAGCAACCATCAGTTTGTTTGTTTTTTCCTATATCTCTGAGTCTATTTCCATTTTGTTTGCTTGTTTATTCTGTTCTTTAGATTGCACATATAAGTAAGATCATACGGTATTTGTCTTTCTCAGTCTGATTTATTTCACTTAGTATATAAAATATATATATATATATAGTCATACATGTTATTTAAAATCACACTACAAAAACTGGTATTGCCTGTTAGGCTTTTTCTAGAATCAGGAGGAATAGCGTTTATCTACCTCATTGATGTAATTGGATGGAAATGCAGTTACTAATCCATCCATGCTATGTCCAATTAGAAGAAGTAGGTGCTTCATCCCTCCTTACTGTTCATCCTACTGAGAAATTGCAGGTCCGTACCAGTGATTCCCAGATTGCAGTGTGCTTCCTGATCATCTGGAGAACTTATTAAAATGTAGATTCTCAGGCTTCATCTCACACTCCTGTCCTGAGATTCTGGCTCAAGAGATCTAAAAGGGCCCATTTTTAGCAGTACTTATAAGAGATCAACTATGTGCCACACAATTTAGTCATAAAGCTAGATAACAGTTCTCTGTATTGTTCTGTCTTCCTGCTAAGGCTGTCCCAACTCTTCATCCTCTTCAGCACTTCTTATAAAACAATTTGTAAGTATTCTCCCCTTGTTCACAAGCAACCAGAATACAGTAAAATAAAACTGAGCAAGGGGTTGGGGAACAAAATAGATGAGGGCTCATTTACATCATGAAATGTGTTTAGACAAGGACACAGGCAGGAAAGCAGCCCTGAGAAGACTTGGAACTGTAGTTTTTCTTGAAGTCCATCTATCCAGATTATGAGAAAGTCATGTGTGTGATAGGACATGAAAACATCCTACCTATTGTATGCATTCATCCCAGAGGAACCACAGTTTTTAAAAATAGATATGCTTCTGCATACTCATGGATCAAAGAAGAAAATTAAATTAGGAAACATTTGAAATTGAACAATAATGAAAATGCCTCCTATTAAATCCTGTATGTGGAACTAAATGCACACTGTTCTTAGAGACTGAAAATTAATGGGCTAATTTTTCAACTTAAGAAGTATAAATAAGAATAATGGATTAAAACCAAAGGGAGTTAAAGAAGAAATAATAAAAATATAAAAATTAACAAAGTAAAAAAGATAAGAGAATCAACAAAGACCAAAGTTAGTTGTGTGTAGACTTACTTTTATAGCAGAAATAAAATGACTCAATAGAAAGATTGGAAGATAACAGTGAATAAGTTCCTCAGAAAGGGAAACAAAAAGACTAAGAAAAGGAAAATGAATGATTTAAAATTTAGAGAATCAGTCCAGGAGATCTAACGTACAAATCCCAGAGTTCAGGAGTTCCTGAGGGAGAGAACAGAATGAACAGGGAAGGAAACTATTGAATCATCAACATTCAAGATAATTTTCCAGAGATGATGGAACCAAGTATCTAGATTTAAAGGGCTAAACTCAAGGAAGTTGTTTGTGAAGTTTCAGTAAACTGAGGACAAAAAAAAAAAAAAAGAAGCTGCCAGCTTCCAGATGGAAAATCAGTCTTCATATAAAATTTATGAATCAGAATGTCATTGGACTTCCAAAGTCATAGCTAAAAGGGAAGAGAGGGAGATACTATAATCCCAGATGACTGTTTATCAGGACAGTAAGGATTATAATAAGATAACTTTTTATCTTTTGCACTGAGTTCCAGTATCTAAATTTGTTGAATATTGAATGCATAGATGGTACTTCTTGCTGTGTATTTTTTATTTAGGGGTACATTATAACAATAAGCTATTTGATATTCATTATATTTACCCCCAGGAAGAAATCTGTCCTTGCTGTAGCAATAATGGAAGACAGATGACAATGAAGCAATGTCTTCAAAATTCTGAAAGAAATTCATTTCCAAGAATTATATACCCAGCCAAACTATCAATTAAGAGTGAAGGTAGAGGAGAGAAATTTTCAGACATGCAAAATCTGAAAAACAATTTATTTTCCATGCACCTCTTTCAAGAAGAGAGGGAGTAAACCAAGAAAGAGGAAGACATGGGACCTTGGGAAATAGAGATGTGACACCTCAATGGTGATGAAGAGAGATTCAGAGGAGACCGCTATACAGCAAATCAAAAGACCACCAATCTCCATGGGATCAGGTTAGAGGGTTCAAAGAGACTACTTCAAGAAGATCAAAGTCACTAGGTATTGTCAACAAAATTGAAAACACTAGTGGGTTTGAATGTAGTGAGTTAATGTACATATGTGAAAAACTAAACAAACCAAATATAAATGAATTTCATATTCACCTTTGGATATCTGTAAGTAAATAAATACTTAATGTAAATTTGACTTAGCTTTTTGTCAATGGTAATTTCAAAAGTTCTTCCTGATGCCAGCTCTGACCCCTGAAGCCTTTCAGAGTTGCTCGCCTGAAGCATGTTTTATCTCTTTATAGTACCTCTCTACATATGTGGAAATATGGGGGGGCCATAGGTTATAACTGTGAGTTACACTTAGCTCCTAACTTATTAACAAAGGAGAAAAAAATCTTGGTGGAAGCAAGATGGCCACACGTGTGTATTTCTCTCGGCTCCCAAAGTCTAATGGAGTGCACATCTTTCCATAATAACTTTTTACTCAAGATAGGGTCTTACCAAGTGTGGAAAGTTCAATCCTTGTAGCATTATAATTTTCATAACACTCAATGCCTAGTCAGGAAAATTTTAACCTCTTACTTCTGGCTAAGAAAATATTTATGGCAGGCTCGCTTGATCCTTGACTGCAGTCCCACATCAGCAAAGGCCAGCAAGGGAGAACAGAATCAGCCCAGGTGTCTCTGCTCCACACTTTCCAACATTCTGGAAACCCAATTTCCCAGAGCCACCCTTCATCTCTGATTTAATGCCTGGTACATCATTGTTCTAATACTAAGTTTGGGCTGAGGACCATAATCACAAATGCATTTCACCATATAGGAGTTTATCAGGAAGCGAAATTAGAGACCAATTTTCACTGTTTAAAAGGATTATCTATAATATTACTTTTTAAATGGTCAACCCATAGTGTATATAATTAATTGATAAAAATCAACATGTGCCCAAACTTTCAAGAACTATTCTGTTCCTTACAGGGATTTTTGTTTCACTTGTATATGTATTTATCCTTCCAATATTACTTAAAAGAATTTGCTATCACAGAATATTAGCCTCTTATATATGAGATGGCAAGATCCCATCTCGTATGTCATCACTCTAAGCTTATTGAAGTTCCTTTCATTCAGCACCGCTCAAACTATGCAACTGCCTGTAAGTCCTACTTTCTTAAGTGGTTCGGAAATTAGTGTGTTTTTACCCTTGCTTCTCCCTCTGCTTGGAATACTCTTCTCCCAGTATTTCCATAACTGGTTCTTTCCTGTTTCAGGTCTCAGCTTAAAATGCTACTTCTCAGAGAAGCTTCCCTATTCAGTCTATCAAAGCAGGCCTCCTTTCCTATTTTCTATCTCACTGCCCCATCACAGTCTGTAAGTGTTACTTACAATGCATTGTCTCTACTTCTCTGGACCCTGAGCTTCAGGAGGACTGTCTGGTTGAGTATCGTCTCCCAAGTGCCTAGCCCGCTGCCTGGCAGAGTAGTGCTCATTGAGTATCTCTTGCATAAATGGTAATGTTCTCTTTTTTTCTACATTCTTACTAAGTATCAAGAAATTAGTAAAGGCTGGTGATGATGGCCATTACTGCCACCAACATCACATTCTATAATACAAACCATGGGTAATGAGGTTGGAAAATAACACAAAGACAGTTACACTGTTGCATTTGGTTCTTGTCATCACAGCTAACTGGTATGTTTAATAGCTGAAACTATTACTTAGCTTTTTAAAACTTTAAAAGGTTTCTAAAATGTGGCAAAGTGCATGTCACATAAAATTTACCACCTTAACCATTTTTAACAGTTCAGTGGCATTAAATGCATTCACAGTGTTGTGCTACCATCACCATCATCAAGATCTCTTTTCATCTTGGCAAACTGAAACTCTGTAGCCATTAAACAATAACTCCTCTTTCTTCCCATTCCTAGCCTCTGCCAACCACCATTCTACTTTCTGTCTCTATGAATTTACTACTCTAGGTACTTCATATGCATTAGGGTTCTCCAGAGAAATAGAACTAACAGAATATATAGATTACATATAAATATAGATAGAGACATTTATTATAAGGAATTGGCTCACACCCTTATGGAGGCTGAGAAGTCCCAAAATCTGCAGTCAGCATGCTGGAGACCCAGGGGAGCTGATGGTGTAGTATCAGTCTGAGAACTGGCAGGCTCACAGCCAGGAAGAGCTGGTATTTTATTTTTATTCCAAAGGCAGGAAAAGGCCAATGTCTTAGCTCAAAGAATCAGGCAGGAGAAGTTCCCTCTTACAGGAGTGTCAGCCCTTTTCTTCTATTTAGGCCTTCAACTGATTGGATAAGGCCCACCCACATTAGGGAAGGCAATCTGCTCTACGCAAGCTGCCATCTCAAATGTTAAACTCACCCAGAAGCATCCTCACTGACATACCCAGAATGTTTGACCAAATAACTGGGCATTCCATGGCATAGTCAAATTAACACATAAAATTAATCATCATGTCATATAAGTAGATTCATACAGTATTTGTCCTTTTGTCTTATTTCATTTAGCACAATATCCTCCAGATTGTAGTATATGTCAGAAGTTACTTCCTTTTTAAGGTTGAAAAATAGCCCTTTGTATGTATACATCACATTTTGTTTATCCGTCTGTCCATCAATGGACACTTGGGTAGCTTCCACCTTTTGGCTACTGTAAATAATGCTGTATGAACATGGGGTACAAATATCTCTTCTAGTCCCTGCTTTTAATTCTTTGGGGTATATACCCAGAAATGGAATTTCTGAATCACATGGCAATTCTATTTTTAATTTTTTGAGGAACCACCATAATATTTTCCACAGCAGCTGCACCATTTTCTATTCCCACCAGCAGTATACTAGGGTTTTAATTTCTCCACATTCTCACCAACACTTGTCATTTTCTGTTTTTTATAGCAGCCTTCACAATGGAAGTGATTATTTGTTTCTTTTATACTTAATTTTAGTTACTTTCTGTTCATTTTGGTCACTTTGACTAGATTCTTTGGCATTACCTCTTTAAGACTATAGAGCCCAGGTGTCAGATGATGCCTGCTACAGTAGGTGACTAATCAGTACTATTTAGTGGTAATTTTCAAAAGACAGTATAGTAAATAGAGGCTAGAGAAGAAATAAGAAGTTGTTAGGTTTGGGCAAAACAATCAAAATAGGTCACAAAGGAGACCCAAGCATGGATGTAGGCGGTATGTTATGGAAAATCTTTTTCTCAGAACCAAATGGTTATAATAAACAGTAATTTTATTTATAGTTGGAGTGGGAGGCAGAAGGGAGGAAAAGAGTGTAGTTCCTCATCATCTAAAATGACTCCACCACATCAAGCACCCTGACCATTACTGTAGTGCTAGAAAGGCTAGCAAATATATCTAGTAATAAAAGGTCAATTTACTAACAGCTTCAAAACTTCTCACTTAGAAGGAGAAAAAAAAAAGTAGGTGACAGGTGCTGGGGCGCACAGGGAAGAGGGAGGATGGTAAAAGGACACAAACTTTCAGTTGTAAGATGAGTAAGGACTAAAGCTCTAAGGTGTAATATGGGAACTATAGTTGATGACTCTGTGTTATATAATCGAAATTGGCTGAGAGAGTAGAACTTAAATGTTTTCACCAAAGAAGTAACCACTATACGCACGCCCACATATACATGTGTATATCATACAGATATACATATGTGAGTTGATAGATACACTATTAATTAACTAGATGGGTAGAATCTTTTCACAATGTAAACCTATATGAAATTATCATGATACACATTTTAAACATCTTACAATTTTATGTGTCAATTATACCTCAAAGCTGAAAAAGACAAAAAAAGGAGGAAGAAAAACCCTTAGAACATAGACGATGCTTAAGCTTTTTTCTAAGCATACCTTTACCCTTGATAGTTTTTTCTCAATTAAATAAGAGACCCCAGAATTTAATGGTAAATATCTAAAATTGCCATTGTGAATTATTTGTGTTACGACCAAGTCATGTGTGATATCTATTTTTCTTTTAAACAACAGTGTCATTTGAAGTAAATCATTCTGTGAGCATCACGCGTTGTGATTATTGATGCAGACGGATTAATTTGTATAGTAAGCATTTATCACACCCTTAGAATATACGGAGACCTCTGGCCTCTAGGAGCTTACAGACTAGATATGGGGAAGGGAAAATATATATTGGTGCTTGAAGTAACTAGGAACAAAAGTTCTAGACAACATGTGATTGTGTTTAAGTAAACTTTCATACGTTACCAGCGCCACTGTATGCTATGTATTGCACTATTCACTCGGGGAATAGTAGTGAGTAAACCAGTTCCCTGCCCTCCTGGAATTTATAGTTGTTTTAGGCTGTATTATATTTAAAATGTAGCTTTTGCTCTGTTAGTCAGTGGTTTTCGAATTGTGCTTTGGAGCCTGTACTAAAGATTGTGCGCTTTGTCTCAGGTTCCTGGCACAGAGAGGACTGTCTGTTATTCCTGAACCCCTTGGATCCCATATGAGTTTGTGGGAATGAGGCGACTCATGGTGAGTCCCCATAGCTTGATGGGGGCTGGTCATGCCGGAAAGACCAATGGTGCAATTAGAGGGTTGGGGCTTTGAACCGCGTGGTACCAGTCCAACTTCCTGACCTCTGCAGAGGGAGGGGCTAGAGACTGAGCTCAATCAGGTGGCCAAAACTCCTGCAAAAACTCTGGACACTACAGCTCAGGGGGACTTCCTGCTTGTGAGCACAGGAAGGTACTCATCGTGGTTCCAGGGAGAGAGGGCACAGAGTCTCCGTGTTTGGGACCTTCCAAGATCTCACCCCTTGTGTCTCTTCATTTAGCTGTTCTTGATTTGTATCCTTTATAATAAAATGTAATCACACGTGTAAGTGCTTTCTTAACGTCTTGTTATTATATGCAGTTGTTGCCTTTGGGGAAGAAGACTGAGGGTATAGGGTAGGAGGCAGATGAACATTTCTCTGAATATGTTTGTATTGTTTGAACTTTATACCATGTGCGCCTATTACTTCATTCAGTTCAAAGCTACTTTTAAAAGGGAGGAGGAGTAAGTTAGTCTAAAATGATTTATGTGATGTATTGTTCACAAAGCAAGCTGCAGAGTAATAAGCATAACAGTTATAACAGCAATAGACCTAATAATAATAATAGGCATAATAGTAAAAGGAAAAGAAGTGAGCAGTCCTGCCACAAGCTCGTGATGGTACGTGTTATGTGAGTTCAGGGAGGTGGGGAGGGTCCCATACCGTCTGCTAACATGATTGCTTCAGAGAGGTGAATGATGGGACAAGTAAAATTGTTTCTTTTTTTTTGGTATTTTTAAATTACAAAAACAACATGTGCTTGATGTAACAAATTACAGGTTCAAACAAGCGTGTGTAATTTTTCTAATTTGAAAAAGGAAGAAAGGAAGGGGAGAGAAGATGGAAGAAAAAATGTCTTACACCACCATGCCCACATCACAAACCCAATGAACAAATCAACAAAACAAACAAGGTCTCATCCAGAGGTTTGCCTGCCACCGGACGTGGACTGATTTATTCCCTCCCTCTGATCTGTCGCTTGGTCAGTCAGGTTCAGGAACAGGCACTTCACACACAGGCAGTGATCTCACTCTCTCAGGACCAGTCCCATCCTTCAGGACAGGGGCCTTCCTCTAACCCTCCCACACCTAGAGGCTCCTGTACGGTCGAAGAAACACATCACATTGTTTGCAAATAAAACAGCAAAACTAAAATGTGAATGTCCATCCACGGTTAAGAAAGTTAGCCTTACGCAATATCTGTCAGATCCTTCGGAGAGCAAAATTTGATTGGGGAAAAAAGCGTGACAATGCTGAATGCCACGAAGATGGGAGGCAACTGTGAGTAAAGAAGTGTCGGGGTGCAAACCCCTCTTCACAGCTCTCCCCATGGTTCCCTGCCTGGACACTGCCAGCCTCAGGTCAGCCTGAATGTTTTTCCTTTCCCACTGTAACAATGGGGAAAACAACTCATAACACAAATCTGATTGCCAACTTAAGGTGAAAAAAATGCTTATGCACAACAGACAGGCAAAGATTTTTTTAAGAAGCCTTGATAATAAAGGTGGGAATGGCGTAAGAGACTCATCTTATACATACTGGTGGGTGTGTAAAGTGGCACAGGTATTCTGGGATGCAATACGACATGTATCAGGGACCCAGAAATCTTTTACACCCCCATAGGACTCTAGCTTGAGGAAACACAGAGATGCTATCAGAGATTTGGTCCAAGAATGTTTTGTGCAGCATTACTTACACTGAAATACTGAAAATCACTTGTTCAATAGGAATTACTAGCTAAATTATATTACAGTTATGAAATCTTCATAAAATGATGTTTAAAAGACTAGGAAACAATACTATGTATCCAACATGGTTCCAATTTTTAAAAAATCATAAGAACATTAAAATCTAGGTTACATCTAAGTGGTAAGTTCATGAGTAATTATACACTTTTGTTTATCCTTTTTATGTTTCAAAATATTTCGACTATAAACATATACTTATTTTATTATTGGAGAAAATAATAAAATAAAAGGAAAGAATATCAGCTCTAGTCCCAAGAGAATGTGTAGGAATGAATTCTCCTTGACACATTTAAATCCATGAATTTAGGACAACCCAATCTGACCAATTTTAGGTAATTGAAAAAATCTGTTTCTGATTTCTTACATTTCCCTAGTGTCCTAAAAGATCTACCTATTTAGCTATTAAGGAGCCATTACTCCCAAGAAAATAAAGAGAGCCCCCAAATAAAAATATTTTTTTTATTTTTTTAATTAAAGTTTATTGGGGTGACAAATACTAGTACAGTTACATAGGTTACAGGTATACAATTCTGTATTACATCATCTATATACCACACTGTGTGCTCACCACCCAGAGTCAGTTCCCCTTCCATCACTGTATATTTGACCCCATTTACCCTCATCTACCACTCCTCCCCCCACCTTCTGGTAACAGTTATTGTTTTTCTCAAGGAAAGTTCTCTATATATACAAGAATTTGACGACAGTTTGTGCCCCTTATGCATTTTAAAGAGCTGTCAGTGGAAATCCGAATAGAATTTGTGCAGATAGAGTATAAATGTCACTCTGAACGGAGTTGGGCCCTCATTCTGTCCAGCCAATCAGGAAACGTCTAGGAAGCTGTTTATTATGTGAGTCTAGAGCTCAAGAGCAGGTGTGGGCAGAGACGCAAACGTGAGTACATTAGCATATACGTACACAGCAGTTGAAGCCCTCCATCCATTTAGATGGTAGCCACCTCCATCTAAATCAGTGATTCTCACCAAAGAACAATTTGGTCCCCCAAGGAACATTTGACAATGTCTGGAGACATTTCTGATTTTCAGAATTGGGGATAGGGTAGTACTGGCATCTAGTGGGTCCCGCCAGGGATATCCTAAACATCCTGCAGTGAGCAGGCCAACAGCTTACAACAAAGAAGGTTCTGGTCTAAAATGTCACTGTGTCTAAATCAAATAAGCCTAACCTAAAGGACTCACAGGTACCTAAGACTCAAAACAGGACGCACCTCTTCTCTCACAAATACTTGCTTCTCCTCCTCCATCCCTGTGCTAGTCAGTAGTGACCCATTTCAATCTCTTAACCAAATTAAACTTTAGGTCCTCCTTAAACCTTTTCATACTTTCATTTGTTGTATCCAAATGATAGCCTGTCAGATTTACGTCTCTCATAGCCATCCACTCTTTTCCCTCTTCTCAGTCGCCCTTTCATTGCCTTGCTTCAGACCTTAATCACAATTTTGTGATTTGTTGCAGGGACCTCCTAATATTTTCCTCTCTCCAATCTTGTCACCCTCTCATCTCTCTCTTCTCCACATAATTTCCAGGATGTTCTTTCTAAAATGCAAATCTAATCATGTCATTCATTGAATGATATCTTTGATTTCCCTTCACCCTCAATTATGTAGTATATATAATTGTATATACTCTCTCTATATATATATACCGGGAGTGCCAAAAACATGTATACACGTGACTTGTATTCATCTTTTGTTACCAGTATATGTTGAGTATTACAATTTTACCAGTATATGTTGAGTATTACAATTTTAATAGTTATCCTTTCTTAAAATGTGCATACATTTTTTGGCACCATATATTGAGTAGTATTACAATTTTAATAGTTTTTTCCTTTCTTAAAATGTGTATACATTTTTTTGGCACCATATACAGAGGGTGCCAAAAACATGTATACACATTTTAAGAAAGGAAAAAACTGTATTAAAATGGTAATACTCAATATATACTGATGACAAAAGATTAATACAAGTCACATTTGACTTCTGCAATTACAAGAGGTGCTCACAGTGGTTACCATCAGCGTCCAGAAACTTCTGCTTATGGCAAACTACTGCTTGAGCAACATTGACCAAAGTGTCCACTTGTCTACATTTTTTGGCACCTCTGATATAATACAATGATACAATATATATAATATATAATATATAAAATATATAATATATAATATATAATAAATATATATATACACATACATACATACATGTGGGTGTATTTGTATGCATTATATATAATTGTATATATTTAGTAATTATACATGTAATAATAAATATATCCTATTCAATTTCTAATCCCAGCCAAATTTCTAGTTTGTTATGGAAGTCTTCTGTAACTTTTCTAAATCAATTTCTGATCACATTCTCTGATTGTACCATGTATCTCTCCTTTCTAGCATTAAGCACCACTGCAATTTTACATTTGTTTGTGGTTTTTTGGTTGATGCCTGTCTTCCTACTAAAGTGTGAGCCCTATGAGGGTAGGAAGTATGTCTTTTGTGGTTATTGTATTATGTTTCATTCATAGCACCTACTACAGTGACACATAGTAGGCATTCAGTAAATATTTGTTGAATGAGTGCCTGAATAAAATAAATGAGATAATATTTTGAAAGCTCTTAGCATAGTGCCTGATTTATACTAAGCTATCAGCAAATCTTAGCTGTTAGTGATAATTCAAATTCCCAAATGTATTTACCATAAAATTGCTTTTTCGTATCATAGAACTAGTATTTCTTGGATGCTTTGTAAATGCTGGTATGAACTGTCTTTTTGGATTTGGGCTATGTAAGAAGAGGTGGGAAATAGCTAGATAAGAATTCAGGATCAATGACAAGTTTTAGTTTCTTGATGGAAAAGGCTTGGAGTATCAGGACAGAGAAGCTCAGAAATAGTTCATCAAATTATTTCCTTTCCACCTAGAATACTTTTTTAGTTAACAAGTTACACATGATGGCATCTTAAAGGTGCAGCATGGTCTCTCAGAGCTTTACCATCCTAGTTTTTGTGTCAAAATTCCCTCCCACGGGAGGCAGTGGGTGTGTTGTAGACCTTGACCAGGAGGAGTGTAGAGTCACTGCTACACGGTGGGGGCAGGGCAGGATGCTCAAGCCATCTCTGGGAGCATCTGGGTGCTCAGGTACTCGGTTTCCAGTAAATCAACAAGAGCAGGAGCTGCAGGATCGTGGTCGCTGGGGACTCAGACTCCTCAAGAATGACAGTCCAGGTCACTGGACTGGGTAAACCACCTAGGCCAGCATGGGTGACGGCTGACGCTAAATGGAATCTAAACTGAGGTAAGAAAGAGGTGGGTATCAAGAATCTGTTACAGCCTCCTGTCAATTGCAACAGTGGGGCTTTTGTTCTTTCCACTGACATTTTCTGGTGAGTTCCACAGGAAACGAGACCAACCAGAATCCTAGGTAAGGTATTTCCAGATGAAGTGAATTTACTATAAAAAAGCACTGGGTGTGAGTGGCCAAAGAGTGGAGTGGAGTGGATACCGCAGTGTTCTGCTCAGAGAGCCTCTTCCGGGCTAAACGACCCTACCTCAGGGAATATCAGTTGCTGATGGCTCATAGCTGTGTCCCTCACAGGAACATGCCCTCTACCACAAGGGACTGTCCCCAGTGCCCCCCAGAGCAGCTATGGCCAGTGACTGGTGTCGTGCAGGGTGGCAGGCGGGGTCTCCTGTCCCGCTCCCCACATAGTAACGCTGGACGTGGTGAAGCCAAAAAGAAACACCCACGGAGCCACAGGTAGGGGAGTCACACCACTATATTCTTGCTGGCGGCTGGGTTGGAGACACAGGAAACAGGAGCCACACTGTCCGCAACCCGCCGTGCTAACTGCAATCCGCACTTGCCAGCTCAGCCACCATCTTCTTGCTAGCCCCCATTCTCTGCTAGCGTAGCCACAGCAGTTATATTAGTGCCCAATGGCTCACTGGTTGCAGCTGACGGCCAACTAGCCACAGGTGATGGCCATCCAATCACAGTTGATGGCCATTTACTACCTGAGCCAGCACTTTTCTATGTGAGGCCAAGAGCCTGGAAACTACCCTGCGGGGCTCTGTCCCCACTGTGGGTACTTGCAGGAATACAAAGGCCCAGCTGGCTTGCCTCGACCTGGGTTAATATAGAATGGCCATCCCTCACCTCCCTTCCCCGACTGGATCACAAGACTAGCTGAGCCCTTGGCCTCTCCCTCTGCTCAGTCTGCCTTCCTTGCTTCTTTACATGTGTTTTTCCAGAGAGCTCTCCCCCAAAACACCTTCCACATGCAACTCTTCATCTCAGAGTCTGTTTCCAGAGAAGGCACCTAAGGTAGGGAAGCTTGGAAGGTAGCACCCTTGCCATGGACTTGGACAGCTTTGGTATGGCCACCATGATTTATGACATGAGAGGAGTCTCCTAGTGACTTGGTGATTAGAGAACAGGAGCAAAGAGATGTGAAACATTCGTTGTAGACACTCAGGAATATCTGAACAGTCTTTACTAAAGAGCTAGAAGTCCCAAAAGAGCAGTGAGGTTAGAAAATTTTTAATTGTTAATGTTAATGAGACCTCATTTGTTGGAAGATAGTGGTGAGGTCCCAGGGAGATCTAGGGAATATTGCTAGAAAACAGTCCAGTTACTGCATGTGCGTCTCTTCTAAAATTAGACTGGGGTGATTGCACTGTGTTGAAATAGCTTTAGCTTTAGAGGAGAGTTACTCAGATGCGCTTTGGGGACCAACTGGGTCAGGAACACCTGGGGACTTGTTAACGATGCAGATTCTAAAGCCCCCCCCCACTATACTTTGGATTCTGCATGTTTACCAAGCTTTTAAAGTAAATATTTCGAGACTGCTTAATGTGTATAGAGTTTCTTTTTTGGGTGATGAAAATCTCCTGGAATGAGATAGGAGTGGTGGTTGTATGATGTTGTAAATATACTAGAAAATCGCTGGTAGGGGTGATGGCTGCACAATGCTGTGAATATACTTAAACCATTCACTTCAAATGGTTTACAAGGTCAGTTGTAAGTTATGTGGATTTGATCTCAATTAAAAGAAAACAAAACTGGAGGGGCAGAAATCACCTCTGTGGTTGCTGCGGCTGCAGATATGGGGAGAAGAGGAACTACAAAGGGTCATGAAGTAATTTTTTGGGGGGTGCGGGGTGTGTGGGGACAGAGTCCCAGAGAGCAGTTTCCAGGCTCTCGCCCTCATGTGGAAAGGTGCTGGCTCGGGTAGTAAATGGCTATCAGCTATTACCGGTTAGCCGTTAACCACTGATATAACTGCTGTGGCTGCGTTGGTTGGTTGGTTGGTTGGTTGGTTGGTTGGTTGGTTCATTGGTCGGTTGGCAGAGAAGCAGACGGCAGGTTGCGGATCGTGTGGCTCCTGCTTCTTGTGTCTCCAACCCAGCTGCCAGTGAGAATGTAGTGGCTCCTACACTCTCGAATCTATGGCTCCGTGGGTGTTTCTTTTTGGCCTCAAGATGTCCTGCGTTCTTGTGCAGGGAGCGGGACCAGAGACCCTGCATAACAAGGTGATAGAAAATTTCTATATCTTAATTATAGTTGTAGTTACACATTCAGTGGTCCAAACTCATAGAATTACATAACTAAATATGTAAACTTTACTATATGTAAATTATTCCTTAATAAGCCTGATAGGTAGGTAGATACATACATACATAGAAACATAGACATATAGATATAATAGATAAACAGACAGAAAAACCAACCTTCAAAAGATTCTTACGTGGACACTGATGTTTGAGAACTAGGGCTCTGAGGCAGTGGTCTTCAAAGTGGGGACACACATCCCCTAGGTTTTGGAATACAAACCACTGGGGTTTAAGAGTGTGGGGACAGAGCCAGGAGTGCAGTTTCCAGGCTCTTGGCCTCACATGGAAAGGTGCTGGCTCGGGTAGTAGATGGCCATCAGCTGTGACTAGTTGGCCATCAGCTGTAACCAGTTAGACATTAGCTACTGATATAATAGTCGTGGCTGAGCTAGCAAGCACGGATTGCAGCTAGCGGGGGGGGGGGGGGGGTGTTGATTGGTTGATTGGCAGAGAAGCAGATGGTAGATTGTGGATCATATGGCTCCTGCTTCTTGTGTCTCCAACCCAGCCACCAGCAAGAATATAGTGGTATGACTCCCATATCTATTGCTCCGTGGGTGTTCCTTTTTGGCCTCACCATATCCTGCGTTCTTATGTGGGGAGTGGGACCAGAGACCCCTCATGACACCCGGCATGACTAAGAGAAAGTAACAGAAATCCTATTTGTATATTTTAAAATCTAAAGAGGAGAAGGAGATTATGCTTTCCTAACATGTTGAAGTCCGCTTTAAAAGCTCTGCTACTATTCGCCTACAGAATGACATCGCTGCCCCACTCCATCTGTGTACATCAGGTACACAAGATGTCCTGAGAAGAATGGGCTGTACACACCGAGGTGTTGGCCTTGGTCATCTCTTTCAGTCACGTGCTTTCAGTGTCTTGCTCCAGGCTGCAGCTCACATAAATATATGGACCATAATATCTAGTTTGAAACAAACTAACCCTCAGAAAATGGACAAAGGCTTTTTAAAATCCAGGCAAAGTGCTACTGATTGAAGAGGCTAGTGATTTTGTGAGCCAAGGGAACATGAAATGGCAGAATGGCCTTTCAGTAAGTGCTCTTCCGTCAGCCACAGCGGGAGGAGAAGCAATAACAGGCTAATCAGATCTCAAATGAAGTCAGCTGAAGAAGGAGACATTAATTACTACTCAAAACAAACTTGTGTCATGAAGAAGCATTTTGAAAACAGAAGCTTGGCAATGTTTCTTTCCGTTGTTCAGTGATTTACTTGCCTAATCAATGTAAACATGACACCTATTAAAACTTTCATCTCTGCACACCTAAAAACTTGGAAATATAATTATTCAACCAAATGAAGAGTTTCCGTGGGCTTTGAAGCCACTTGTTAAAAATGTAAACGTACAATGTTTTCCAATTAATTTGCAAGAACAACTAACTGATGTCAGGGAAGACAGAAATTGGCCATCTGGATTTCAACAAAAACTTTTACATAATTAATGGCTATGACAGAAAAATGAGTGTTGTTATTTCGTTTGTACTGCCAGTGATGCACTTTTCTCCTTTGGGTCTATATACCTTTGTGACACAAAGGTATGAGTCAAATTCGAAATAGGCATTTAGATCAATGGATCACAAAACCTCAAACCAAAATATTGCAAAAAATGCTGCTTATTCAGTCACATTACTCACTAAAAGTTATTCTACCTGTTTAATAAAGTCATTCTTTAACATTCACTTTTGACCTCTTCTTTCTATATTCTCCATCTCGCACTTTTTTCCTTTCACTCTCACAACTTTAGTTGCCATCTCTAGGGGGATGAAGTCCAAATTTCAGTCTCTAGCTCTGAGTCTTGTATTTCCAATTCTTGCCTTAGAATCTCCTTCAGGTCCTTCTGACCCAGTATGTCCCGGACAGAGCTTGGTGCCCTTCCTCAGCCCACCCCGCTCCTCCCTCGGGGTTCCTGTTCTGGGTTAGTGCCCACGCCTCTGCTCCCTTTGTCTGCCTCTCTCTGTGTCTGTCTGTCTCTGGATCTTTTCCCTCATTGTATTTCCCATTCTGCCCCCTTCTTCATTTTTCCTTATCTTCTGCTGTCCCGATCACTTGAAAAAAGAACAAAAGTATTTTTTAACTTGCTGTCTTAAATACGTATTGTGCTAAAGCAGGAAATGGAATACTTTCTATTCCTCTTTGTAAAACACATATTTACGTAGACCTTGACTGATTTTTGCTGTTGTTGTTCTTTCTGTGGGTCAGCAGGTTTGGATAGAGAGAAAATAAACAATTTCCATCCAGAATTAGTAAATTAGTGTCTCCCCATGGCCTGACATAGTTAATGCATGGACAGCCCCAGCTCCTAAGGAAGAAAAATTCTTAGGCAAATGTTCCCGTTACCAGGAATCTGGGTCTAGTTACGTTGCTCTTGTTTGGAAAAAGTGCTATTTTTAAGGACAAGATTTGCTTGGGAGGAAAAAGTTTTGTAGATTAAAGGAGGGCCTCCCTATGCAAAAGAAATCTCAGCGAATACTCTATTCAGCTCCATTCAGCAGGATTTGTTTCAGAAGGTACATTATGTATATTTATATATAATGCATCTATAAAGATATGTATCTCTATGTATATGTAGATATTGGCTGCTGTTTGATTTAGAAGAGTATCATAGGAATTTTTTCACAAGAATGACTGCATTTCAAAGACTTTTAAAAGCACAATATATATTTAGCATTCATTTTCAACGGAGCTTGTAAGACTAAAGCATTAGAGCTGTGATACTAATTTGTAATATTTGCTTTTGTTTGTGTTGTGATATATTACAAGAATACCGTAAATTTCCCCAGTCCCTTTCACCCCTGCCTGTGTTCAGGAGGGCTGCTGTGAAAATGGCCCTCTCTTTCATCAGCTGCTGAGAGTTGCCCTCTCACTTGGGATCCCTTTCCCTCATTCCATGCAGATCCTGTCCACCCAGAATGATACCTCTTTCTCGAATGTGTTGTGTTTCTTACCCTTAGTCACACCGGGTTACTTCTCGCTTGTTCCAGGGGCTCGCTCTACTTGCCACCACGTCCAAAACTGGCAGACTTAATTCTGTGACACGGTGCCACAGACAAAAGACTTTGTGTCTCTCCTCAAGGTGCTCACAGTCCAGTAGAAGAAACAGAAGGAAACCCAGGGGGTGGGTGGCGGCTGAAAGAGGCCTTCTCCACCCATCCGACGGTCCAGGAAAGACTCAGTCAGAAGAAATGGATGGAAGGGTGGCAAGGAGATCGGGATCAAGAGGAGGCAGGACCCACACATAAGGAGTTTACATTTGATCTCCAGAGTACTGGGGTTCGTAAGTAGGAGAGCAATGTGATGAAGTTTGTCTTATGGGATGGAGGCTGGATGGGAAGCATAAGGGCAGAGATGGAGAATCATGGGGGCTGCAGGTAAGAGATGGTATGAGCCTGATTGATCCAGGCAATGGCCATGGAATGCAAAAAGGAGGTAGCCTAGAGGGAATTTAAAGGTGGGAACAATACGACAGGGCATGTAGCTCAGAGAGGAAGACGAATAAAGAGGCTTTTGAGAGAAAGAGAGAAGATGGAGGAGGAGGAGGAGAAAAATGGAGATGAGAGATGGAGCTGGAGGAAGAAGGGAAAGGGGAAGAGAGAAAGGAAAGGAGATTTCCATTACTACCCTTTCCATCATTCCCAATAATGTGGGGTTGTGTTTGCAAGGTGATTGTGAGGGACTGGGGAAATTAAGAAATGTGGTGAAAGCCAAGACAGATCAAAATTGAAAAAGCGGAGGGGGAAAATTTGTCCAGCCTTTTTCCTCACTTCCACCTTCCAAGCCCCTCATCCTCTCCTCCTTTTAGAGTTTCTGTTCCCGTCTTTTGAGTCTTCTTTACACTGTAAGTAGGCATGTGGAATTGTATTGTGAAGGGGGTGAATAATATGTCTGTTTAAAATGTTTTGATATACATACTACCTCTAAGTATATTTTGCAATAGAAGAAAAAGTAAGTCCTAGAGTTCCAGATACTTTGTCTTTTGTGGGTTCACTCAGGAAAGCAAATGCCTATGGCATTGTTTTTTTTCCCCTTGACCTTCAGTATTTTATATTATTTTATATTAGTTTCAGGTGTACTTCATAGTGGTGAGACATTTATATGGTTTGCTAAGTGATCCCCCTGTTAATTCTAGTACCCACCTGGCACCAGACATAGTTATTACAATATTATTTTCTATATTGGGTCTGCAGCATTGTTTTAATGGGAAACATGCTTTGCGTTCCAAACAAATGTCTTACAACTAACTTGGAAATCTGTATTTGAGCGCAGGACTAACCATATTAAGTATATACCATGAAGAGGAAAATCAGCAAGTGCTTTAAATGTTTTCTTCTTAAACTTTGGCTTATTCCTGCTGATTACTCACTATTTAAAAGTACAAGATAGCTAGATTTAGAAGGAAAGTGAGAAATTCAGTCAAAAATGTTTTCATACATCCATAAATATTTGGCACTATATAGATATTTTCTTGCGTTTACATAGAAAATGAGTCTCAAAGCTCTTTTTACATATATTGTTGTGTGTTTTTTTTTTTTTCAAATAAGTTTTCCTAGATGGAAGTGGATTCCAAAATTATGTCACCCTTGAAGAGAAGAGACTGGTGAGTATCTTTACTGAAACTGGCACAGTGCCATTTGGATTAGCTGGTAATGTGCCACATGTAGTACTTTTCAAAATAGAATAACCCATATTTGAGGAATAGAAATTGTCCCCAATTTACCATGGTTCAGCTTAAGATTTTTCAGCTTGATGATGGTGTGACCATGATAAGCATTCAGTAGAAACCATACTTCAAGTTTTGCAGTTTGATCTTTGCCCGGGCTGGCGCCACGTGGCAGCCGGTCTCTCGGGCGGCCAGGCGCAGCTCCCTCTCAGCCACGCAACCGCGAGGGTGGACAAGCCACCCGCTGCCGTGTGCTGTGTTGCCAGCGGGTTTCGGGTCATGTGTGGAGTTGTCACGTCCCACCATGCTTACAAAATGCCCATGTGTGTCGCCAGCTTCTGGCGAGATGAAGAGGAGGAAGGCCTGTCCAATGCTCCTTGACTGGTGACGGTTAGGTCCTGCCCAGGGTTCTGGGCACGTTCCAGGTAGGTCAGGCTAAGGGATGGCCTTCAGTAGGTTGGGTGCATGAAACGCACGTTCAACTTCACAGTACTTTCAACTTATCAAAATGTAACCCCATTGTGAGTCAAGGAGTATCTGGATACTAATATTAGGCTTTTTGTGTGATTGTCTTATTGGGGCCACGGGCCAGCCGCACTCTGTGGGCGGCAGTAGGGTTTCCTGCGTGTGGAATGGACATTCCCGCTGTGGGTTCTGTCGGAGACAGGTCTGCCTTGGGCGGGGAGTGAGGCTGTAGGACTCAGGCCTCAGACTTTCCTCTCTGGAGTCAGGAGTCCGTTTGGCTAGGAAGCTGAGGCATTTCTGATGATTTGGAGGGAGTGCCTAGCTGTGTGGCAGACACGGGCATGTGTACTGCTCAGAGACCCCTCTAAGAAAGGCTCATCGTCCAGCTGTGAGGGGCATGGAGAGCTAACAGCCTCCAGCTGTTACCAGCTTCACATCCACTCAGCAGTCTTAGCTCTGGAGATACCCCAGAGAAGAGAGACTGTCAGATCTGCAGCTCGGTCTGATGGCTCTCCGACCCAAACCCAGTTCCTCCCTTTTCTTCCCGCAGATCATGTTCCCCAGGAAACCTTCTGTACCCCTCATTCTCACAGGGCTCCACTGACACATGCTGCCTCAAGGAGGCAAGTTAGGAGAAAGATTGGGAGTGGTCACTCGGAGAGGTCCTAGAAAGGGTTATGACACATTCATCTTGGTGTCATACTCTCTAATAGGCCTTAAATGTCATAAAATCATATTAAAAGTCACTTGCTGGTATATCTGTCATGTTGGCAGGAAGAAAAGGGCAGCTGTTCACCACTTGGGACATCTCAGGAGAGCTGTGAGCTTGCAGTGTGGCAGCTTGACAGAGCGGTTGGAACAGAGCACCAGAGGGACCAGCTCCCCAGGTTACCTGGGCAGCTCCTTGGGGCTCCTTGGGAACAGGTAGGGCCACTCTCAGGGGCTTTGTTCCTGGTGAGAAGTCTGGACGCAACTTATACCATCAATACCTGGGTGCAGTCCACTGGATTTGCACCATGAGAACCCCAAAGATAGGTGGATTTTCTTATCCCAATTTTACAGATGAAGAAAGTAAGGCACTGTTCCAGAAGTTAATTAGGTTTTCTTTTCACTACTCCATGACTGCCCCACTCCCTACCTTTTTTTTTAATTAAAATCTATCCGGGTGAAAATGGTCAACAAAAGTACATAGGTTTAAGTGTACAGTGCTATAACACATCATCTATATATTGTATTATGTGTTCGCCACCCAGAGTCAGTTCTCCTTCCTCACCATATATTGGACCCCCTTTACCCTCGTCTACCACCCCGCCTCCCCTCTTACCTTCTGGTAACTACTAAACTGTTGTCTGTGTCTGTCAGTTTTTGTTTCTGTTTGTCTTATTCCTTTGTTGCTTTCAGTTTTATGTCTCACAAATGAGTGAAGGCATAAGGTTCTTGACTTTTTCTGTCTGACTTACTTCACTTGGCATAATAATCTCAAGATTCAACCATGTTGTCACAAATGGCACTATTTCATCTTTTCTATGGCAGGGTGATATTCCATTGTGTATACATACCACATCCTGTTCAACATAATGTAACTACTGGGTCACTGTTTGCTGTTAAATAATTGAGTCCACTGCACAAAGGCATCTCAGTGGCCTGAAACAACTTAATACTTTAGGTGTGGAAGTCAGCCCTCCAAAGAACAGTGCTATATAGTCTTTACCATTAGGTGCCCTTAGTGTTACCGGGATACTCATTTGTTTAAACATTACCACAGTAAATTTGATGGGAAATTTGAGTCTATGTTAGTTAAAAATAAAGAAAAATACGCATTTCCCCCTGATTTTCACTTCTGCTCTCACCCATTTTATGACAGGACTTTTTATTAAAAAACTTAAATGAGCAGGTATTCTCCAATATCTTAGCTATTGAAAAGACAGTTAAAGGTAAAACCATTTTTCCTGCTAACTGTAAGCATTTTGTACTCCGTTGTCTGTGCTCGTCTTTGATCCCTGTGACTCGTCCTACTGTGAGCTTCCCGCCCAGAGCTGGTATTTCCCATAATAGACACTCGTGTGTGCAGAATAAATTCTTAATCCTTTTTCCTCTGATCAGCGTGTGGGGGGTGCTGCATTCGTGTCTTGTTCTGAATCGCTTTTGCATCACTCTGCTAACTTTTCTGTCACTTCTTTATCTTACCCACCCCCCCCATTTTTGTCGTTGTGGCCCTTGAAACATTTATGGTGAATCTCCAGAACCTGGAATGCTCTGCCCTCTAGAAGCTCATGGTTCGTTTGTTTTTAAAAAGTTCTATCTTCTTTGCTTTCTTAAGACCCTCTGGGATTTTTATTTTTCCTGTCCCCACATCCTTCTTATACCAAAATGAAAATAAATCTAAAACATTTACCCATTTCTGATTTTGTTTCAACCAGTCAACCCCTCCCATAAGAGTAAAATAGCATTCTTTATTATGTCTTCATCTGGTACAAATTTTCAGCTGCCCTGGGCAAGTGACAGAGTGGTTATTGCTAAGCCTGCTTTATAGCAGTAAAAATAATTATCTTTGGGTTTCTTTTTCATGCTCAATTTTCTCCTGGACTTTATTTCTGGGCTTTGTATCTTTTCCAAGGAAAATGAACAATGATTTTACTGACCTTGTTTGTGCTTCAAGCTTTTTATACTGAGCTCTGGGTCTAAAGGAATTTTTCTTTTATTCTCTATACTGTGGGCCAGAAAATATTTTAACAAATGTTTTCTTGAACTTTTTATTCTCTGGCTCTTCCGCTCTGTGAACAATTTAGTAATTTCCCTTTACCTGTCATGCTCACGGAAGGGGAATGGAGTAATACTACTCTATGGGGATACTTGGATCTGACCTCTACAACTGAGAAAAAAACAATGAAGTTAAATGGGCAAGATCCATGTTTATTTTGGTATGAGTTATTTATTAACACGTAACAGGAATTATTGTTCTATGAAATAATTGCTAATTATATAATATTATTTTTACTGGGATGCTAAAACCTTCAAACTTAAAGTTTTGAGCAGTATTTCCAGAATGACTTCTACCAAATGACCTTTTCTGTTTGTTTGTTTGAATGGCTACTTTTTAATATGACTTTAACATGACTATTCAAAATTCTCAGTTTAATTAAGTAAAAAAAAAACCTTTTATCTTGACCAGTATTATCTTTTATGATTTGAAAATGTGTACTTGCATAGAATCATACAAGTCAGACCAGAGGAAAACCAAGAGAATATGTAGTTTAACTTTCCATAGAATTCTTAATCCTCTGCAACCACATCCCTGAGGTGGGACTATTTCGTTTTTCCTGGAATGGCTCCATTGAAGAGACAGCCCATGAAATCTCCTTCTGGTTGAACAACTATAAGTTTAAAGCAGTCATGGATTTGAACCTAATCTGCTCTAGCTCTGCCACCTTTGGTGCCAGTTTTCCCATTTGGAGTAACTCATATTCTATCTGGTTTCCGTCCTACATGGGAGCTTTTTGTATATTGAAAGATTGAGGCACATATCTCTTTACTTTTCTCCCTCCTGCGTTAAACATTGATACTTCCTTCAGCCATTTTTAATGGTTTTCAGTTCTTTCTCTATCTCATCTAATTCATGAATGACACTCTTAAATATGATGTGCAAAGTTACATATATATTCACTTCTTGCTTCAAGGGCCCTAAGAAAGTGAAAAGACAACCCACAAAATAGAATATATTTGCAAACCATGTATCTAATAAGAGATGTACCCGGAACATATGTCTCTTATTAGGTACATGATTTACAACTTAATGATGAAAACCAAACAATTAATCCAATTAAAAAATAGGCAAAGGATTTAATTTCTCCAAAGAAGATAAGAAAAGGCTAATACAGGCATAGAAAGTCATTGGGAAAATGCAAATCAAAACCACAGAGAGATAAACCTTCATACTTCTGGGATGGCTATAATAATAATTTTAAAAAGGTAACAATAGCAAGGATGTGGAGAAATTAGAACTTTCTGACATTGCTGATAGAAATGTAAAATGATGCAGCTACTATGGAGAACAGTTTGGCCATTTCTCAAAAGTTAAACAGGGTCACCCCACTGGCTGAGCAAGACATAGTGGGTAGAGCAACCAGGGGACAGGGAGAGGACTGGGAGAAGTATGGCTCTTCTCATTCTTTCTGTTTGGTAAATTGAAGCATCTTCCCAAACTGGGGATCCTCTGTGAGTTCTACAGATAGAAATCAGTTCAGTGAAAAAGGAAAGTTATCGTTTAGAAGGACTGGAGGAAAACTGAAAAGCCCAGATTTCATTTTATTCCTGGGGTGGGGAATAAAAAAATGCTAAAACTACTAAATTCATTTCCATTTTCCAACCTAAGCTTTCCTCATCAGCTCCAGTTGCCCTCCTGTAGCAGAAAAAGGTTTTTGTGTCCTACAGCTGTTTTCAGAGACGCTAAAATAAAATAAAATAGGGCTCACCGTCCGGGCAGGGCTGCTGTCTCAGTAGATTTGGGAAACTTTGTCACATGTGTAAGCTTGTTAGAATCCAAGATAGGAGGCCTCATAATGACTTTCTTCCTTCCCCCCTCCCTCCCTCTCTTCCTTTCTTCCTCCCTTCCTTCCTTTCCTCCCTCCCTCCTTCCCTCAGTCCCTCCCTCCCTCCCTCTCTCTCTTGCCTTGCCTTTCTACCTCCCTCTCCCTCTCTCCTTCCCTCTCTTCCTTTCTTCTTTCCTTCCTTCCTTCTGTAAGGGTTCAGCATAAATCACCCCAAGATGTGCCTCTGTGCTATGTAGATTGTTTTGAGCTAAAGCCACCCAAGACCCTGCAGGCTCAAAAGAAACTTCTGCGTCCCCCACCCAGCCCTTAACTACCTAGAAGAATTTGAATTAGGGGCCTTGCCTATAATAAGAGATTATCTGAGATAACCTTTTTTACACTGTCTGCAGAGTAGGGCAAACTTCTAATTACTGAACATCTGCTCTTCTTGTCTTCTCCTTCCCCTCTGAAGCCCCAGGGTGATCTTTAGCTTAGAATGTTATTTCTACCTCATTTTCCCTTTCTGTCTTGGAACCTCTCATGTATGTGGAGTCTTTGACTGTGTTATGTATATGAGGTTCCCATCCATATGAACGTAATTAAATTTGCTCATTAACTCTTGCTAACCCGTTTCATGTTTACTTGCTTATAAGACCAGCTGAAAGAACCTTGAAGGTAGAGGCAAGTTACTGCCTCCCCTATACTTCCTTATATAAACTTTTCAACAATGTCCCAAGTACAAGATTAGAATAAATGGATAAGGAGGCCCTCCTCGTCTTGTAGTAACTTAAGTCTCCCTACTTAGAAGCGAATCACTATTATCCTTGAGTCCTAGCTCCAATCTTCATCCTTCCTCTCTTTCCATTTACTTCTCAAAGAGCATCTTAAAAAGCTGATCCCCTCTGCTCCCACTGTAATGAAGATGAATTTGCATATTTTAAACTCTTCCTCCTCATCGTGGCAAGCCCAGAGCCTTTTTGGCTCCTACACAACATGCAATGGTTTGTTCACTAACTGTTATTGCTGACTGAATTTTATTGAGCACCTAATATGTTCTAAGCACTCTGCTAAGTACTTCCCTACATTATCTCCTAAATAACTCTGTGAGGCAGGATCCTTATTGTCCCATTTTACAGATGTTAACATGCAGCTTTGATAAATAAGTCCCCTCACACGGCTTGTAAAAACTGTGTAAATAGAAACCTCATTTAAATTGACTAGAGGGGGCCTGTAGGAGGCGCTCTCACGTGCCATGTCAGTCACAGAGCACAGCAGGGAGCACTGTGTAACAGCCCTCCAGCTTCCCTTCTCCCTCTATGGAAGTTTCTACTCATTCGTTTTAGCGGACTTGCACATTGGTCACCATGGTTGCATGTTCCGGATTGCGGTTCTTTGTTGTTTCCGAGTAAACCCATTTTTCTGGAGAAATATTTGGCTGGCTTTTTGTTTAAGGTCAACAAGCTATTAGGTATACGAGCCTGATTTTCAACCTACATTTCCACAACCTTGGCTTGTAGCTACCATGATATGTCTGCTTTTCCATCTTAGAACTCTTTGAAATCTTGGATTCTGGACAAGTATCTTTTTGTATGGTAAAATATGCATCAAATTTACCATTTTAACCATTGTAACGTGTACAATTCAGTGTCATGAATTACATTCACAGTGGTGGACAACCATCATTACTATCCTTTCCAGAGCATTTTCATCCCCCAAAGAGGAAATTTATACCCATTAAACAATAACTTTCCGTTCTCCCTCCCCCAGCGGTGCTAACCTCTAGTCTTCTCTCTGGCTCTATGAATTTACCTGTTCTAGGTACACCATATAAACGGAATCGTACAGTATCTATCCTTTTGTTGGACCAATACATTTTGTGAAATAAAAGAATGAATGATTCCATCCTACTGAAAACTTTGAAATACGTCTGGCCATTCCCACCCTCTACTCAAAGATCAGCCTGCCTGATTCCCAGCACCCAGCTAATCCGGCCAATCCTGTGTATTTCTCTGGCCTCAGCCATGGTCTTTTTGATCAGGATACCTTCCAGAATCACTCTGCAGTACTCGAAGTTCTGGCGTCTTCTGCACATTCTGTAAGGATGCCACCACGTTCTGCACCTACAACTTGAGTAATGAACGTCCACAAGGCACTTCGACTTTTGGAAGTGCTTTACTCTGTGTGTGTGTGTGTGTGTGTGTGTGTGTGTGTGTGTGTGTGTGTGTGTGTGTGGAGAGGAAGAAGGAGAGGGAGCAAGCGCTGGAACAAGTTCGGTGTCACCCCGTTTATATTCTGAGTGCATATTATTGAGTTCCCTCCTTGGGTGCACCTGAATCCTGCCTGTTGCCCACTGCTGTGCTGTGACTTAAAAGAAACAAAAAGCAGGCAGTGATTCCAGCCAAGTGCACACTCTCCTGGAGCTGCTTCCCTGTATCGTCGGCTTTTCTTTCCTGCTGAACTGGCTGGAGAGCACAGACACCTTCAAGTTCAGTGTCTCCTCTTCCTAAGCCTGAGGCCAGCTCGGAACAACCAGCGTGTAAATTCCACTCTCTTTTGGCCTTACCCCGGTTCCTCCGAAAATTCCAGAATCAAAGGAATTACCTAAGATGCCACAAACTGCCCATGCCTTGTTCTGCAAGAGAGAAAGCATGGAAAGGAGAGAGGAAGATGACACTTGTCATCCCATCACTCTCCCAGCCCTGAAGACGCCTTCCCTGTGGAAGCCAAAAGGAAGGGTGAAGCTAAGTGTGTGGCTAACACTTGAGCACGGTTCTGTAACAGAAATTGCCTGCAGCTTCACCAGCCTAGAGGTATAGATGTGGTTATGTTAATAGCATTTACCAAATTCCTTTGGGCTCATGGACTTTTGCCTCAGTTTTGCTGAGTCTCCCTGCAAAGACTCCCCTGTCCCCAGACAGTACCTTACATGTCCCTGCAAACAGAATTCCCCTGTTCCCTGGGTATTACCTTCTCACACCTGGTATCTGCCAGCTTCCTGGGCATCGGCAGCTTCTGAAGCAGCTCACACTCCAGAGCTTTTGAGGTGTCACAATGTCGCAGTGTTCTGTTCCCAAACAGAGGAGCGTGCCTCTTCTGTGTTACACTCTTGGGGTGGGGTGAGCTTGTGAGGTAAAGTTGTGTAAAGGTATCTGCTTTCATTTTCCCCTCATGACCCAATATAAATCCAAAAAGTTCTGGGTCAAAGAAACAAATTTGAACATCAATATCTAATATTTAAGATTGATATTTGAATATTCATGCTGTTTTCATACTACCTCCTCTTCCTCAAACAACCAAAGCTTTCTTACCGAGTCAAGCTCTTACAGTGCCTGGCATCTGCCTTGTACAGGATGAGTTTCTCCCAGGAAGCTTCTCAGAGATCAGGAAACTGCTTCTGGAAGAGTCATCCCACTGTTTTGTCGAATGCTCAGTCACCTCTGACCCTCGGCTCACCTGCTATACAGATGGATTATCTCCACAACGGTCTCTTCCCAGCCAAGAGAGTATTGCTTTGGTTAAGAAGGTGTTCCAGCTGCAGAGGATATGATGCCTGACTAATGGCAACTTCAACAACTAGGATTTCATTTGTGTCTCATAAAAAAATTTTTTTTTAATTCAGACACAGGCGTCAGGGCCACGGCAATGGTTTAAGGAGGCTGCCAGGGAGCCAGAGGCAAAAGGGGAAAAGGCACACCTGCAGACCCGCTTACATCCCTTCCGAGGAGCTACCTGCATTCAGTGGTGTGTGTGCTGGGGGCGGCTTTGAAACTCTCCACTTGGTCCTCGCTGATTCTCCATTATGCGTCACGATGACATTTACTGTGGGGTATTTTTAGACATTCTCCTGGCAGCAACTTTTCTCGCGGACTATTATTATCATTTTGTATCCCACCTCCTGACATGGGTCACACACCTTTATGTCTCAACTTTCTTTGGGTAAAATATTCACATGAAGCTAACCAATTAAATGGACAGTTTAGGACCTTAAGAATTTGTCAGGACCTATCAAGTTTGTCAGTATGGCTCCTAGACAGCCACTACTATTTTAAAACATTACTTCAGCTAACTGTAGCCCATTCCGGATGATTCTCTAGGTCAGGAATTCATCTGCTATACCAGTCTTTCTCAAAGTATATTTTCTGGGACCCCGTCCTATCAGATGTTCTGAAGCACACATACACATGCCAGAAATGCTGCGTGTTTTAGTCAACTCTTAAGAGCTATACAGTGCACATTGGCATTTTAAAAGTTTTAAAAGTCATACTGTAAATAAGCTTAACTTTGTTTAACCCACTGTTTCCCAAATTCTTTGGAACCTTTTGAGGCATAATGGCTGTGTACTTGTTATGGAACTAGGGTTTTCTGGAACACACTTTGGGAAATGCCAACCTACTCTATGTCTTATGTTAAACTCTAGCTATGTTTTCCAATCGAGTTTATCAGATTGAATTGTCAAGTGTGAAATGTAAATAGTATACTACATATAATGCTGTATTAGCAGCTTAATGTGCTTCCAAGTGGTTCCTTTTACCCTTTCCCTTTGAAATTTATTAATACAAACCCTTTCCCTTTACCAAGAAAACCATAATGTAATTTCTTATTCATACAGAATAAGAAAAAAATATTTTGGTTTTAATATTGACAAAGGTTTTCAAATAAGGAACAGTTTGGTTTCTTTAAAAAGGAAAATAACATTGCACATATTTAAAGAAAGAAAATCATATAACAAAATCAAGTTAAACATAGGAGTCCATAAAAGATATTAAAGAGAAGAATTTTTTTTAAAGCCTGCCACAACCAGGCAGGAAGTAACTAGACTATGATATTAAAGCCACAAACGCGAACTGAAAAAAAAGCAGCAGCGTGGCACATGTCCAAGGAGGGGGAAATACTCTTGAATTATATAGCTGCTGACAGTTTTCCACAATGGTAAATGATTCTGGGGAGTCAAATCATTGAACAGAACCCAAGTTCAGATTATGTGCTCCATTAGAATGTGTGGTCAGTGAACAGAACGTCCTCAAGTACTCCGCCTGGACTAATTTTATATCATGTACACACATTCACACGCAGAGTCATGCTGACGGAACACCCAACAGAGATAATAGCTGTGACATGTTGGGGAAGCAATGGAAGCTGTGGCCTCCAAACCCGCAGTGCGGGAGTGCTGACACATGGGGCAGAAGACAGGGTGCCTCTGGGGATCATATTTGACTCCAGGAAGGCAGTCTTTCCCACTTAAAGGTAGAGAATCAGCAGTCTCAATACACAATTAAGCAGAAGCCTAAATGATTACTCAGAAAAAGTATGGCTCTCTGTCCCTGCCTCAGAAAACAAAAGGGTATGGAGAGCCGTCATCGTAGAATTTATGTAAACTTTGTATTGACTTTTCATAGATATTTTACATCTAGCTCCCCTAGGAAAGAGTACAGAATTTTATTATCATTATCTGTTCATTAGTTGCGACAAAATGCTCGTGCTATTTTGTTCCTGTGATTTAAAAAGAAAGAAACCAGAGGCTAATATGAAAACCATGTGAGCCCATGAGATGAGATTTTGAGTGAAAAATCTTCTCACTATCACCCTGATCCCAAAAGCAGACAAAGACACCACAAAGAAAGAAAACTACAGGCCGATATCTCTAATGAACATAGATGCAAAAATTCTCAACAAATTATTAGCAAACAGAATTCAGCAATACATTAAAAAGATCATACACCATGATCAAGTGGGATTCATCCCTGGTATGCAGGGGTGGTTCAACATCCGCAAATCAATTAATGTGATACACCACATTAACAAAATGAAAAATAAAAATCACATGATCATATCAATAGATGCAGAAAAAGCATTTGATAAAATACAGCAACCTTTTATGATAAAAACCCTTAAGAAAGTGGGAATAGAGGGATCATATCTTAACATAATAAAGGCCATATATGACAAACCCACAGCTAACATCATACTCAATGGGGAAAAGCTAAAACCATTCCCCCTAAGATCAGGAACAAGACAAGGTTGCCCACTTTCTCCACTTCTATTCAACATAGTGCTGGAAGTTCTAGCCACAGCAATCAGACAAGAGAAAGAAATAAAAGGCATCCAAATTGGTAAGGAGGAAGTAAAATTATCATTATATGCAGATGATATGATACTATATATAGAGAACCCTAAAGACTCCACCAAGAAACTATTAGAACTGATAGATGAATTTAGTAAAGTAGCAGGATATAAAATTAATATTCGGAAATCAGTTGCATTTGTATATACCAATGATAAAATAGCAGAAGGAGAAATTAAAAAAACAATTCCATTTACAATTGCTCCAAAGACTATAAAATATCTGGGAATAAATCTAACCAAAGATGTAAAGGATCTGTACTCAGAAAATTATACAACACTGAAGAAAGAAATGAAAGAAGACATAAATAGATGGAAACACATTCCATGTTCATGGATAGGAAGAATTAATATAATTAAAATGTCCATACTGCCTAAGGCAATATACATATTCAACGCAATTCCTATCAAACTACCAACGACGTTTTTCACAGAAATAGAACATATAATCCTAAAATTTATATGGGACCATAAAAGACCCCGGATAGCCTCAGCAATCTTGAGAAATAAGAACAAAGTGGGAGGTATAACGATACCTGATTTCAAACTATACTACAAGGCTACAGTAATCAAAACAACATGGTACTGGCATAAAAATAGATACATAGATCAATGGAACAGAATAGAGAGTCCAGACATAAATCCATGCCTATATGCCCATCTAATCTACGACAATGGAAGCAAGAATGTACGATGGGGTAAAGATAGTCTGTTCAATAAGTGGTGTTGGGAAACCTGGACGGACACATGCAAGAAAATGAAGCTGGACCACCTCCTTACACCATATACAAAAACAAATTCAAAATGGCTTAAAGACTTAAATGTAAGATCTGAAACCATAAAATATCTAGAAGAAAATATAGGAAGAAACTTCATGGACATTACCCGGAGTAAGATTTTCACTGATATATCCCCTCGCGCGAGCGAAGTAAGAGAAAAAATAAACATGTGGGATTACATCAAACTAAAAAGTTTTTTCACAGCAAAGGAAACCATCAATAAAACAAAAAGGGATCCTACTGTATGGGAAAAGATATTTGCCAATGATATATCTGATAAGGGATTAATATCACAAATCTATAAAAAACTTACTCAACTCAACTCCAAAAAAACAAACAACCCAATTAAAAAATGGGCAGAGGACTTGGGGAGACATTTCTCTAAGAAGGACATACAGAAGGCAAGAAGACATATGAAGAAATGCTCAACCTCACTAACCATCAGAGAAATGCAAATAAAAACCACAATGAGATACCACCTCACTCCAGTCAAAATGGCTATTATCAATAAATCAACAAACAACAAATGCTGGCGCGGATGTGGAGAAAAGGGAACGCTAGTGCACTGTTGGTGGGACTGCAGATTAGTGCAGCCACTATGGAAAACAGTATGGAGGTATCTCAGGAATCTGAAAATGGAACTACCCTATGATCCAGTAATTCCACTCCTAGGCATCTACCCGGAGAAATCCAAAACTCCAATTCAAAAATCTGTATGCACTCCTATGTTTATTGCAGCACTTTACACAATAGCCAAGATATGGAAACAACCAAAATGCCCATCGGTAGATGACTGGATTAAGAAGCTGTGGTACATTTATACAATGGAGTATTACGCAGCCATAAAGAAGAAAGAAATCTTATCATTTGCAGCAACATGGATGGATCTAGAGAACATTATGTTAAGTGAAATAAGTCAGAAAGAGAAAGACAAGTACCATATGATCTCACTTATATATGGAATCTAAAGAAAAGACTATGTGAATGAACTAATCAGAGTCAGTTTTGGGGACGCAGAGAAAAAACCGAGAGTGGTTAGATGGGTGTGTGGGAGGGGGTTGGGGATAAGGGGAAAGGTGAAGGGATTTGGAAGCAGCTGGTAACCACAAGATGGCCTCAGGGTTTTTCTTTTGAAAATTAATTTGGGGAAGGTATTCTATAATGTTGTAAAGATTTTGTTGGGTATCCGATGGACATGCGTCCTATTTGGGAGACCACCTCAGGGATACTGTGGATACCTGATCATGGCATTGTACATCAGAAGCTAAACATTAATGAATGCCAACTATAATTTTATATATATAATGTGATGGTTCAGTGTGAGGTCGGAGGGATAGTGGATGGGGGGAGGGGGGTTCACAGTATGAGGGATATAAATGATGAACGTCTAAGTATTACCTTGTTTTGTACACCTGAAACTAATAAATAAATTAATTAATAAATAAAAAAAAAAAAAGAAAAGAAAAATCTTCTCAAGTGTTGTAAGGGTGAGCTTGGGGAGCAGGGTAAGGGGGTCTTAAGTGTGTGTAATTACATATTTGATGGCTTCTGAAAGAATGAAAGGTCAATTACTAGGCTCACGTCAAGTTTAAAAATTGCTTCAGGGTTAGAAATTTTAAAATCTAGTATTATATATGAGAGTTTAAGGGATTTACATAAAAAAGAATGATTAATCTATAGTTTAGAAATAGACTATAAAATAGAAACTCCTAGAAGTGGAAAAATAACAGCTTCGTAGGTGCAGCCACGTTTGTTTCTTGATCGTGTTTGACATTCAGCTCTTGCCAGGTCTATATTTAGCACTAGGCAGACTCAGTGCCTAGACTTGAATAAGGAGGTAGGTGGGATTTGGCACTCTGATATTTATTTATTTGTACATTTATTTTAGAGGAAAAAAGGTCTATTACAGATTACCTGTCATCACTCTGTGAAGACTTGCTTATTGAAAACAGGTCCTGGTATGTGTGTGTTCTTTCTATACCACCACCTAGTCAAGTGTTAAATAAACAAATTTATTAAAATAGATGATATTCAAAGAGCCATGGCCCATTCCAACACATGGCCAGCCTGTGACTAAAGCTCTGGAGTCTTCAAATCATTCATTTGAGTTAGGAAATTTTTTTCTATGGAAGCACTTTAGTTCCATGAAGATACAGTAGGAATCCCCAGGGAAAGAAACTTGCTAAGGAACTCTCATGCCTTTCCATTGATACAATCTCCCTTAACATTTTTTTTTATGGGGGCAAAATATACGTAACATAAAATTTATGTTTATGTTAAAATGTATGTTTCTTAACCATGTTTAAGGGTACAGTTCAGTGGCATTAACTACATTTACATCACTGTGCAGCCATCACCACCATTCATCCACAAAACCCTTTTCATCTTACAAAACTAACACTCTGTGCCCATTAAACCCTAACTCCGCAGCCCACTCCCCCAAGCCCCTGACAATCACCATCCTACTTCCTGTGTCTATCAATGTGACTACTGCAGGCATCTCACGTGAGTGGAATCACATAATATTTGTCCTCTGGTGACTGGCTTATTTCACTGAGCATAGTATCTTCCAGGCAGATCCACGTCATCACCTGTGTCTACAATCTCCCAATTTGGTAGCTGAACAAAAAAAGCAGCCCCAGTCACTTACCCTTTTTACAACCATATAGTATTTCATATCAATTTGCTTCAAAGGGACTCTAGAAAGTTTGTCTGGGATGTGATTTGAGTCCCTTGAAGGGAAACCCCAAAGAACAAAGCAGTGTTTTTGGTGGCAGTGGACTAAGTATAAAAGGCAGAGGGATGACGAAAAAGAGGCAGTATTGGCTCAGGGTTTCAGATAATCTGCTCTACTCTCAGAGATTATGGAGCCCCAGATCTGCATGAGGTCCCAGAATCACTACTTTCTAAGAACCTTTTTCAAAAAGTACAAAGCACTCAGAGACTACAAATTCTTGTTTGTCTTGCACTGAATTAGTTCTAGCTGTGACTTCCACCCACTGTCATTGTTGCATAAATAAGGCCAAGCCATCCTCTTCAACAGCCTTTCAAAATTTGACTTTGTCTCTTCTTCTTGAGCCAAACACCTCAGTTTTGCTGAAGTAATGGACTTCATTTTAGGTGGTTTTCTAGTCCTTTAAGATCCAGTTGGCTTTCCTTTAGACCTCCATTAAGTGGAGGCCAACGTCCATTCAAAAGGAGGCATCCAGACCCACTGCTGGGTCAGCTTCTCCTCCTGGGATCCTGCCTGTGGTAGGCAGAGGTCTGAGACGGCAGATGAAATGAAGATTTCTCTTCAGGTGACGGTCAGATAGGCAGATTATTTAGGTTAGTCTAACCTAATCACATGAGCCCTTTAAAAGCAGAGTTTTGTCCTTCCAGTCGCAAGAAAAGTCAGAGAGTTTCATAGGAGAGCCTGGCAATAATTGGCAGTCTGTGCTTTGTACTTACCACCCTTTGCTAAGTACAAACTTAAGGATTTCCTTCCTCTGCAGTTGTAGTGAGATGCTTACATTCCTTCTGTTTTTCTCCCGAGGGTTGTGTGTGCATGTGCGTGTGTGTGGTCTCACCTAAATAGTCCATGATTTCTTACACCTTTTGACTCAGGTTTTGTGTTTTTCTCCTGCCTCCTGGGTGCTGCCGACTTTGTCCCTTGGGTCGGACCTCAGCATGAGGGCACGTGGTTCTGAAGCCACCCGCAGTCCCAAGAGCTTATATAACCTTCCCAATACCTTCACAGCAAACCACATATCCTCTTTTGCTCTCTCGTCCCCGGCACCTGAGCTCCCCTTTCCTTTCACTGTAGTGCTAAAACCAGGCTACGAACACACTGCCGTTTAGTTATCTGGCCCCCAGAGTTGCAAAAACTATCTCTGCACTCCTCTCGACTTCCTTTTCCTGTCCCCATCCTAAATTCCTTTCTCTAATTACAGTATGTCCTTTGTATTCATGAGGACGGTACCCTCTAATCTTTAATAATCCTCAGACGCACAAGTACCTCATAGCATATATCAAGGCCGGATCGTGAGAGAGGCCCTGAGGCTACAAAGAGGAATAATATGTAATTCTGTGTTTTTAAGGAGTTAATTTGCAGATACAGACAGCTCAGTTCAACAGATAAAGTAGTATCCAGAAATTAAAGCAACAAATGGTAGTCAGTGTAAATAGAATCAATGGGATTCAACATTTAACAGGCACCCCGGTAGGTGGACGAAGCCTGGAAATCGACATTTAGGGCCAGAACATATTTCAAGATCCAAGCAGACCTGAGAGAAGTCTGTCAGGAGGTGGCAAGATACCAAGACACCTGGAAGGATATTCAAATGCAGGATTCTAGTGTGTGGTAAGGAGCTGACAGTTTCTGTGGGACTGGAGGACTGCTAAAAGAAAGACAAGACTCCCACATGGAAAATCAAATCTGTGACCCAGTTACCAGAAGTAGGCCACAGCAGGAGTTGGGTCTTGAATATAGTTTTAAAAACTGGAGCAAGCCAGAAGTTCCATGTCATTCTACAAATCTACCTGTGCAAGTATGCCAATATATGCACACAAGGCTGTTAATTGCAGCACTGGTGGTAATAGTGAAAAACTCAGAAACAACAAAGTGCTCACCACTGGGATCCTAGTCATATAAATGACGGTATGTCTAACCAAGGGAATATTTTGAATGTCTCAGAATAAGGGATTGAGCTGATGTAGAAAGACTTCCAAAATGTATTATTAATGAAAAAAATTAAAATGCAAGGCAATATGAACAGTTTGATATTACCAGTACAAATAAAAGGATATTTCTCTACCCCGCACACACACCTGTGTATGCATATGTCAGTGTCCAGTCAAGAGAAAAAAAAACACATTTGAAGTATTTCAAACAGAGGAGATTTTATACAGAAATTGGTTAAAGATTGTTGCAGAGCCAAAAGGAGAAGGTAAGTTTACCCCAAAGTGAGAGACATTAGGAAACCACTAATACCTGGACGGAATGAAAAGAAAAGTTACTTAAACAAGAGTTCAGAGTTGCTGCTGGACGATCTGTCTGGGACAAATCTTAAATACGCATATAGCATATTGGCTAGACATTTGTATAATTTAAGAAGTGATCCCTCTGACTAGTCTAGTGCCCACCTAACACTATACATACCTATTACCATATCATTGACTATATTCCCCATGCTTTACTTTACATCCCCATGACTTTATTTTTTAATTTATTAGTTTCAGGTGTACAAGACAAGGTAATACTTAGACGTTCAGCATTTATATCCCTCACACTGTGAATCCCCCTCCCCCATCCACATTTTGTAATTACCAATTTGTACTTCTTAAGCCCTTCACTTTTTTCATCTTGCTGCAACCCCCTCCCGTCTATCACCCCAACAAATCTAGTACCCATCTGACACCAAACAACATTATTGACTTTATTCCTTATGTTATACCCTACATTCCCATAACTACTTTCTAACAACCAATTTGTACTTCTTAATCCCTTCCTTTTTTTTCACCCACACCCCCAACCCCTCTTCCATCTGACAAACATCAAAATGTTTTCTGTATCTATGAGTTTAGCTTCATTTTCTTTGTTTATTTTGTTCTTTAGATTCCACATATAAGCAAAATCACAGTGCATCTGTCTTTCTCTATCTGACATTCCACTCAGCACAGTACCCCCCAGGTCCATCCATGCCACCACAAATGGCAAGAACACATTCCGTTCCGTGGCCGAGTAATATTCCATTGTATATATGTACCACGTCCTCGTTATCCATTCATCCACTGACAAACACCCAGGCTGGATACCCAGGCTGCCTCCACATCACAGCCACTGCAAATGATGCTGTTATGAGCATATGGATGTACATGTCCCCTCAAAGTAACATTCTGGGTTTCCTTGGATAAGTACCCAAAAGTGGGATTACTAAATCCTTCTTTGTCTCTTGTTATAGCCTTTGTTTTAAAATCTATTTTATCTCGTGTAAGCATGGTTACTCCAGCTTTTTTGTTTTCATGAAATATCTTTTTCCATTTACTTTCCATCTGTGTGTGTCTTTCAATCTGAAGTCTTTTGTAAGCAGCATATGTAAGGGTTTTGTTTTCTTTTCCATTCAGCCCTCCTGTGTCTTTTGAATGAAGCATTTAATCCATTTACGTTTAAAGTAATTGTTGATAAATATGTAGCTATTGCCATTTTATTATTCCTTTTTTTCCATCTTAAAGAAGTCCTTCTAACATTCCTTGTGATATTGGTTTGATGGTGATGAACTCCTTTAGATTTTCCTTGTCTGGGAAGCTCTTTATCTGTCCTTTGATTTTAAATGATAGCCTTGCTGGGTAGAGTAATCTTGGTTGTAGGTTTCATCATGGTGAATTTTTTGTGCCAATCCCTTCTGGCCTGCAAAGTTTCTGTTGAGAAATCAGCTGACAGTCTTATGGGAGCTCCCATAAGTTGCCTTTCTCTTGCTAGTTACTAGTTACCTTTCTCTTGCTGCTTTTACTTACTAGTTACCTTTCTCTTGCTGCTTTTAGTTACTAGTTACCTTTCTCTTGCTGCTTTTAGTTACTAGTTACCTTTCTCTTGCTGCTTTTAGGATTCTCTCTTTGTCTTTAACTTTTGCCATTCTAATTATAATGTGTCTTGGTGTGGACCTGTTTGGGTTCATCTTGTTTGGGACTCTCTGCACTTCCTGAACTTTATATATCTATTTCCTTCATCAGGTTGGGAAAGTTCTCAGCCATCGTTTCTTCATATAGATTCTCAATCCCTTGTTTTCTCTCTTCTCCTTTTGGTACCCCTTTTATGCAAATGTTGTTACACTTGATGTTGTCCCAGAGGTCTCTTAAACTATCCTCATTTTTTTGGATTTTTTTTTTCTGTTCTGATTGGTTGTTTTCTGCTACCTTGTCTTCCAAATGATTTGATCCTCTGCTTCAACTAGTCTGCTAGTGAGTCCTTTTAGTGCATTCTTCATTTCAGTTACTGTATTCTTCACTTCAGACTGGTTCTTTTTTATGGTTTCTATGTCCTTTTTTATGCTTGCTATCTCTTTGTGAAGTTCTCACTAAGTTTCTTGAGCATCCTTATAACCATTGTTTTGAACTCTATATCTGGAAGGTTGTTTGCCTCCATTTCATTTTAGTTATTTTCTGGAGTATTCTCCTATTCTTTCATTGGGGATACATTTCTTTGTTTCCTCATTTTGGCTGCCCCTCTGTGTTTGTTTCTATGTATAAGTTAGATCTGCTATGTCTCCCAGTCTTGGCCAGGTGGCCTTATGTAGCAAGTGCCCTGTGGGGCCCTGGCACCATCTCCCTTGTCACCTGCTCCAGTGTGTATCCCTCCCGTTACAGTTGAGCATTGATTGCTATTGACATGTCAGTGGGTGGGATTGACCCTCAGGCTAATTGACTGTGGGGTTTGGCCATGTCCATAGCTTACAAGCTACTGTGCAGGGAGCTTACCCCACTGAGAGGGATTCAACCTAGTAGGCTCTGGTGCCTATTGAGACCATCCTTTGTGTGTTCCACTTATGGGGTTAATTGGGCGGTGCTCTGCTGTGGTTTGAAGCCAACCTCCAAGTATGTTGGTTCTGGAGCCTCTTGGGCGGGGCTCTGGTGCAGGCCCAGGTCACCCACTGCCTGTGAATGGCTGTGGGCTACCTGGTAGGAGCTACAAAGCAGTCCACAGTTGTTCCCTACCTGTGCTAAACCTGGCGGCACTTGGGAGAGGTCACGCTGCGAACTGAAGACATCTGCCATCAGTACCAGGTCTGGGGTAGCTCCACAATAAGCCAGGACACCCTGAGACCTGCTGCCACCTGCTAGCTCCCTTAGGGTTCAGCCTCTGATAAAGCCTTGTGGGTGAGGCAGGGTCTCAGGGAGTCACTAGAGTGGGAAGAGTTGTGGGCACCAGGTTAATGTAGACTCTGCTGTGGTGCCAGTGCTGAGCCTAGAGCTACTCAGCAAAAAAAACCCACTGTGTTTTGCAGCCACATGTGGGGGCTCCTCTTCCTGGCACCAGTTCTCTGGGCTGGGGAGCCTGATGTGGGGCTGGAGGCCCTCGTTCCTCCAGGGGAAACCTCTGTGGCCAAAATATCCCTCCTGATTGTCAACTGCCACATGGAGGTTTGGGCCCAGCCTGTTTCACATCTCCACCCCTCCTACCAGCCTCAGTGTGGCTTCTTCTTTATATCCTGAGTTATAGTACTTCTATTCAGCTAGGCTTCAGATGATTCGCTATGTTTATTGTTCTATAATTTAGTTGTAATTTTAATGTGTTCTCGGAAGGAAGTGGGCACAGTGTTTATCTACTCTGCCATCTTGGATCTCAACCTGTAATATATTTTTAAAAGAGACAAGTATGTTATTTCTTTATAATAGTTAATTGGATCAATTTCATTATGAAGATATAAGATCTTCCATTCTGATGATTCTTGGGCACCACCTCAGATTTTCTCTGCCTCCTGGTCTCCTATTCCAGCTCCTACTGGGGCAACCAGGAGGAACAACTGAACCAGAGCCTCAAATGATATCAGGACTCTGTCTATATCTCTCACTTGCCTTGTTTCTGTCTCTAGCTCTCCCTGTTTGTCTGTTTCTCCTTCTTACAGACAGTTTCATCTGCTTCTCTGGTTCACTTAGAAAGAAAATACCAATGGTGTGGGGATGGGGCCCTCACCCTTCCCTCTTGTTTCATGTGGAGATACTACTTTGAAGTAACACTGCCTTTCTCTGCAATCTAGTTCCCCAATCTCAAACCAAGGTAAGCAGTATTTATCTGTTTTGCAGTTTGGGGAAAAGGATGGAATATATGTGGTTCAGCTGCATCCTTTTTCCTTTCTTTTTGGCATCAGTTGGCCTGCAGAGTGCACACATTTTCCGCCTCTCCAAGCAATAAGTTTAAAAGGTTAGACACCCATGGGGGGCGCCAGCTCTTGTGCAGTTGTGACTGGGTGGGTAATTCTGTTTAATTCAAGGGTGGAACAAAAGCAGGCCCATGTATTATATATTCTGCTATGATCTCCAGGCTGACTTTGATCAGTAAAAAATGTGACATCTTGATCTCCAATTGTCTGAGTCCCACATCTATTTCTCAGTTGATTCTGAGCTTGAAGTCCCAGAATACACACACACACACACACACACACACACACACACACACACACACACAGCAGTTTATATATTGATACCCTTGAAGCCCCACAGCCACAAACATCCCTAGACTTTTATATTTCACAATCTTGGCAGGTGACAACCCTACTTCCGCACCACTGGGGGAGCACTATATTTCACAATCTTTATACTGAAGGAAAGATAGTTTTCAGAAGGTTAAGTCATATTGTAGCAGGGAATGGCCACTCCATTGTATCGGCACCACCATTATGGAAATGAGCTATGTGCAGCCCATCAAGTGTCACCAAGTTTCTGGGCAGGACCAACTAGCAGGGACAGTGTAGGGAGGTGTGTGTGTGGAATTCATGGACAATATGAGCTGTTTCATAATCTGAAACATTCAAGGACCCATATGGGAGAGCAATGCATTCACCCCATTGAATTCAGAGCGAGAGACTCAGGCTTCCTTGAGCCTGCTGCCAGGTCTGGGATAGGTCAACCATTTGGCCCAAGGGATGATCTGAGACGTTAAAGCACTGATGTTATCTCAGGAGAAAATGGTAACGTGTCTGATTCAATTTTAGCTGGGTAGATGGTGTGAGAGGAAAGATAGTTCTCAAAAGCAAAAGGGCTTTGAGGTCCCAGAATTAGAGATGTCTGCTTCTTCCTTCATCAGGTATTCCAAAGTTTTGTCTCTGTCCTGTTTCCCTACCATATCTTCATGCTACCTTTCTTTGTCTCAGAAGAGGAACTGGTCATCTTAATAGAGAAAACAGAGGCTGACGTGAATTATAAAAACTTTCGCCACTTCCACACAACAAACGTCTGCTTCTACCCAGCCCTTCCTTACCTTCTTCCATCCTGTCTCCATGAAAAAGGTGTCCTTCCTCCAGCTCCTGCCATCCATGAGGTATCATAGTGGAACATTGGGCTTGATGTCAATCTTGGTTCTACCATTTCCTAGCCTTGTGACATAATCTTTCTGTGCCTTACACACCTCATTTGTAAAACTCAGACAAAAATGGTGGTAACAATTCAGAGGGCGCATTCAAGGATTAAATTAAAAAGTGGACACAAAGCCACGCAAAGGGAACAGTCATAGCAATTCCTCACTACGCCGTGGTCACCACAACTTCCCTGTCCTACATCCACAGGCTACTTTTCACCTTTATCTGCCTTGACCTTTCTGCAGTGTGTCATTGTTGACCTCTCTCTTTTTGATACCCTCTCTTCCTTGCTTTCCATCTTACTACTTTCTCATGGTTTTCCTTCTACACCTCTAACCACAGGTTCTCAACAGCCATCACAAAGGTCTCTTTCTCCTCCTGCCATTTAAACATGGAGGTCGTGCCCTCAACTCTCTTCTTTCCTTGTTCTACACGTTATCCCTTCATGATCTCACCTAGACCTTAGGTAACCCCTTGGGGAGGAGGTTTATATAGATCTGTATTTCCAGCCCTCACCTCTTCCCTGAACTCAGACATAGTTAATATGTGGCCAGATGCACCCAGATCTTAAATAAATGTAATAAAGGCAGGTATCTAATGGATTCATAATTCTAAACATCCAACTATTTATGGGATTTGTGCACCTTGTATGTTCTACAGGCATCTTAGTCATTTCAAATGCAAAGCAAACTCATCATGTTCCTCACCTCACAAATAGGTCTCTATCCCTCCCCGTGTATCCACCTACTCTGTCACACTAACCAGGAACTTCTTTCTCTCCTTTACTCCTATTAAAACATTTCTTATCTTTAACAAGTCCTATCAGTCTACCTGCCAAATCCCCCCTGGAGTTATCTCTTTCTCTCCATTCTCTCACATCATCCAGATGACCCAAATACTTGCACTTTTCCGATGGTGCAATCTCCCTTTTTGTTCAAGCTCTTCTGTGTATTGTAATGCCTTCTTTGTCCTTTGCTTGCTCCTACTCTTTCTTTGAGATTTAGCTTAGACTTTGTTTCCTCTAGGAAACCTCCTCTTCTTCTCCCAAGATCAAATTAGGAACCCCCTGGTTTTCTCTGTAGCAAATACTTGCGATGCACTGTGCCTCATCTTCTTGGCCTATCTGGGGACAGTTTCATGTGCACTGTCCCACCCCAAATCAAGTCTGAAGTGTCTCTGCATTTTTCTCCCTTGGAGCTTTCTCTGAGTCAATAGGAAACTGCTCAGCCTGCTTGTAGAAGCAACATGGAAATGTGGTAGAAGCAAATACCCAAGTAGGCAACCCCCAGTTAATAGGAGACAGGAGTCAGTGGACCCTCCAGTGGGATGGTCCCCTTTCTACACAGTCCCTCAGAGGGTCTCCAGTGGGACTGGCCCCTGAGGTCATCATTGCTCATTGACATCTTTTATTAGTTTTTCTGCTTCCCTCTTTCACTGTCCATACTTCCTCACCTCTACTTCCTGGCATGACCACCCAAAGAAACTATCTGTACCCAAATCTATTTCTTAGGCTCGGATTTAAAAGTCAAACATCTTTGAGTAGGTGGGTGTACCCAAACCAGTGCATGCTCTAATTGTATCCAGTCTCTATGATTGTCGTGGCATTTATTCTATTGGATTATCATTGCTGCTTTTCCTTATTCATCTTTGCATCTTTTAGTGCCCAGTGCCCTGACATAGGGCTTGGATTACAATAAATACCATGTAAAATATGTAAAAGCAGGTAGTGGGGAAAGGAGAGAGAGGGAGAGAGAGAGAGAGAGAGAGAGAGGAGAGGAGAGGAGAGGAGAGGAGAGGAGAGGAGAGGAGAGGAGAGGAGAGGAGAGGAGAGAAGAGAAGGGAAGGGAAGAGAAGAGAAGAAAATAAGGAAGGCGCTCAGACCTTTGGCGCATGTCACTTTTGCTGAGTGCTGGCTATTCCTACTGCTACACTTTTCACTTTGTGAAGGTACAAAATGTGAATAATGCATTGCAAATATAGACTGTTATTGGAAAATCATCAGAAAAGTGAGTCACAAACACAGGGTGGGCTCTTTGCTTGTTGTGCACCGCAGTGTGGCCGTGAGACTAAGTCCTCACTGGAGCTGGGATGTACTGTCACAGACTCGCTGTGAACAAAAACAGAGCAACGGTTCTTTAGGGGATACAACTAGTACAAAGCACCTGGGAGACAGTGGTGAGGCTGGAATCAGCTGAGGTGCTGCCTTTGAACTGTTTTCACCTTCCTCAGGATGTTTATAAGCAAGATGGAGCATGGGAGATGGGAGCCTAAGTAGGCTGGGTGCAGGGAGTATGAAAACAAACATCCGATGATCCTTTATCAGGATGTCACAGGGGATTTCTTCAAAACAGCCTTAAAGAGCGCATACTTCTGAGTAGATGGTGTGATCCCCTAGCACGTAATTATGTAGGAAGTTCTCATCACAGCGGCACCTACCCAGTTCAGAGATATTTGCTGCTTGGCCTAGAGCTTTGTTGGAGCCGGGTGCATTTAGAGCTGCAATGAAGGCAGACGTCTAATGGATTCACATATGAAAAATTTCCCACTGCCAAGGCACTTGCAGATGTTCAGTTTCATACGCTTCAAATACCAATCTCAGGAGAAACAATTGCAATAGAGCATAAATAAATCCCTGGAGGGGAACAGTGCCAGGAATTAAAAGAGTGATTTAGGCGAAATAAGAAATAGTAGATTAGCTTTTTCTCATTTTTCTTCCATTTTAATACTTCTCATTCTGCTATTCTTTTCCAAGTTCTTTTATTTATATTCAAAAAATCTAGACACTCAGGTACCCTTGGCACAAATCATTTTCTTTTAAGGAGTTCCATGAGGCTACCGATACTCCTTTCCTAGTCTGTTTCGTTAAGGCAAAGAACATAGAGAAGATTTTCACACAGAATGAATATTTAAAAACTTAAAATACAGCTGTCTTTGGATCTGTGCGCTATAAACAGTAGGAAACCCGCAAGGTTCTAAAACCTGCTGTTTCCTCTCTTAATTGTCTCAGTTTTATAAAGCTTTGTGATCCGTCTTCAGAAGCTATCTTAAGTCTTCTAGTTCAAGAAAATTTACCTTAAAATAGCGTGCAGCCTTTGGGTTTTTCTGACTTTACCCACAGTTGTCACTCCAGAAATGATATATAGCACTCGGTTCAATTTGCATCATTACACGAAAGGGACTCTCCTTGGAAACCTTTTATGTGCTTCAAAAACATAATAGCATTTCAAAGAAATGTGTTCTTTTTAAGATAATAGCTGTTGTTATCTCCCCCACTGGATCTTGCTGAAGTATTTGGCAATTAACCCAGCTTGAAATGATTTGACAGTGATTTAACTCTTTGGGGAAGTGGTTTTCTTTAACCTACTATGAAGCAAAAATTTTTTCGCTTATCAATGTATTTTAGTGCATTTCAATTTCATCTCTATACTTCTTCTACACTTACCCCTTGGAATATGAATCCATTTTTGGTCATGTGTGTTTGTGGTTCTTAAAAACATATAGAATCACTGTGTTCTGGGCTGAATTGTATCTCTCTCAAATGTACAGGCCGAAGCCCTAACCCCAAGCACCTCAAAATGTAACTGTTGTGTAGAAGGTACGCACTCAAAAATGTGCTTAAGTGAAAATGAGGCCGTTAGGGTGAGCCCCAACCCAACTGGACTGGTGTTCTTGTAAGAAGAGGGAATGTGGACACACAAATAGGCATGAGGAATGACCACGTGGGGAAACAGCAGCAGATGACTGCATCTATAGGAGGAGAGGCTGCGGAGGAAACCAAACCTGCCAACACCGGGTCGTGGACTCCTAGACTCCAGGACCGGGAGAGAAGGCATTTCTATTGTCTGAGCCCTAGCAGACCAATGCACATAGATTCTTTCTGCTGCAGCCCTTGCAAGTGGTCGTTCCAGCCTGGGCTTGAAGTTCTTCCATGTGACGAAACAAGCCGCCTCCCACTGTCCATTCCACTGAGGGCAGCCCTTTGGAAAAGTATCTCCTTGTGTTCTGAGTAACTGATTTCCAGCAGTAATTCCGCTGCCAGAAACGACATCATGATGCACACACAGAAGCCCAGTGCTTTCACAAAATAAATGAACGGTAGGCCGATTCACAGCGGCCTTAGTGATGGCATTTTCAGGCAGTGCTTCTGAACTGCATGTCACCAGCCACACTAACTCAGCTGTGAACCCAGACTCCTCTGTCTCCATCACATCGTTCAAGGCTGGCTGTTCCCTCCTGATTCCCTCAGTCTCTGTTGCCTTAACTGCCCTATTGCTGGTCTTCCTGCCTGTACCTTTCTGTAATTGCCACCCCAAAGCCGTTGTTATTTTTTTTTTATTAATTTTATTGGGGTGACAATTGTTAGTAAATTTACATAGATTTCAGGTGTACAATTCTGTATTACATCGTCTATAAATCCCATTGTGTGTTCACCACCCAGAGTCAGTTCTCCTTCCATCACCATATATTTGATCCCCTTTACCCTCATCACCCACCCCCCACCCCCTTACCCTCTGGTAACCACTAAATTATTGTCTGTGTCTATGAGTTTTTGTTTCTCATTTGTTTGTCTTGTTCTTTTTGGTTTATATACCACATATCAGTGAAATCATAGGGTTCTCTGCTTTTTCTGTCTGACTTAGTTCACTTAGCATTATTCTCTCGAGATCCATCCATGTTGTCACAAATGCTCCTATATCATCTTTCCTTAACGCCGAATAGTATTCCATTGTGTATATGTACCACAACTTCTTTATCCATTCATCTATCGAAGGACATTTTGGTTGTTTCCATGTCTTGGCCACCGTAAACAAAGCTGCAATGAACATTGGCGTACACGTGTCTCTATAGAGAAATGCTTTTATATTTTTTGGGTAGATACCCAGGAGAGCGATTGCTGGGTCATATGGTAATTCTATTCGTAATTTCTTGAGAAACCTCCACACTGCCTTCCATAGCGGCTGCACCAGTCTGCATTCCCACCAACAGTGTATGAGGGTTCCTTTTTCTCCACAGCCTCTCCAACAGTTGTTACTATTTGTTTTGTTGATGATAGCCAGTCTGACTGGGGTGAGGTGATATCTCATTGTGGTTTTCATTTGCATTTCTCTGATGATTAGCGATGTTGAGCATTTTTTCATATGTCTATTTGCCATTTGTATATCCTCTTTGGAGAAATGTCTCTTCAGGTCCTCTGTCCATTTTTCAATTGGGTTGTTTGTTTTTTTGTTGTTGAGTTTCATGAGTTCCTTGTATATTTTGGATATTAGCCCCTTATCAGAGGAACTGTTTGCAAAAATCTTCTCCCATTCAGTTGGTTGCCTCATTATTTTGTCAATAGTTTCTTTTGCTGTGCAGAAGCTTTTCAGTTTCATATAATCCCATTTGTTTATTTTAGTTTTTACTTCCATTGCCTTTGGAGTCAAATTCATAAAATGCTCTTTGAACCCAAGGTCCATAAGTTTAGTACCTATGTTTTCTTCAATGCAGTTTATTGTGTCAGGTCTTATGCTTAAGTCTTTGATCCATTTTGAATTAATTTTGGTACATGGTGACAGATAGCAGTCCAGTTTCATTCTTTTGCACGTAGCTATCCAATTCTGCCAGCACCATTTATTGAAGAGGCTGTCTTTCGTCCATTGTATGTTTTTAGCTTCTTTGTCAAAAATTATCTGTCCATATTTATGTGGTTTTATTTCTGGGTTCTCAATTCTATTCCATTGGTCTATGTGTCTGTTTTTCCGCCAATACCAAGCTGTTTTTATTATTGTAGCCCTGTAGTACAAGGAAAAATCAGGGAGTGTGATACCTCCAGTATTGTTCTTTTTTTTAATATTGCTTTGGCTATTCGGGGTCTTTTGTGGTTCCAAACAAATCTGATGATTTTGTGTTCTATTTCTTTAAAAAATGCCATTGGGATTTTAATGGGGATTGCATTAAATCTGTATATGGCTTTGGGTAATATGGCCATTTTAACTATGTTGATTCTTCCAATCCATGAGCACGGAATGTCTTTCCATTTCTTTGTGTCTTCTTCAATTTCTTTCAAAAATGTCTTATAGTTTTCAGTATATAAATCATTCACATCCTTGGTTAAGTTTATTCCTAGGTATTTTATTCTTTTTGCTGCAATTGCAAAAGGAATTGTTTTTTCTATCTCTTTTTCTGAGATTTCATTGTTGGTATATAGGAAAGCAATGGACTTTTGTACGTTGATTTTGTAGCCAGCAACTTTACTGTATTCATTGATTGTTTCTAATAGCTTTTTGGTGGAGTCTTTAGGGTTTTCTATATATAGCATCATGTCATCTGCAAAGAGTGACAATTTAACTTCTTCATTCCCAATTTGGATGCCTTTTATTTCTTTCTCTTGCCTGATAGCTCTGGCGAGGACTTCCAACACTATGTTGAAAAGCAGAGGTGATAGGGGACAACCTTGTCGTGTTCCTGAACGTAGAGCAAAGGGCTTCAGCTTTTCACCATTAATTATGAGATTAACTGAGGGCTTGTCGTATATGGCCTTTATTATGTTGAGGTATTTTCCTTCTATACCAATTTTAGTAAGTGTTTTAATCATAAATGGATGTTGTATCTTATCAAATGCTTTTTCTGCATCAATTGATAGAATCATATGATTTTTGTCGTTTATTTTGTTTATGTGATGTATCACATTGATGGATTTGCGAATGTTGAACCATCCTTGTGCCCCGGGGATGAACCCCACTTGGTCATGATGAATAATCTTTTTAATGCATTGTTGTATTCGATTTGCTAGAATTTTGTTTAGGATTTTAGCATCTGTATTCATCAGAGATATAGGTCTGTAGTTTTCTTTTTTTGTGTTGTCCTTACCAGGTTTTGGTATCAGGGTAATGTTGGCCTCATAAAATGAGTTAGGGAGTACTGACTCTTCTTCAATTTTTTGGAAGAGTTTGAGCAGGATTGGTATTAGATCCTCTTTGAAGGTTTGGTAGAATTCACTGGTGAAGCCATCTGGTCCAGGACTTTTGATTTTGGGAAGGTTTTTGATGACTGATTCAATTTCCTTACTGGTGATCGGCCTGTTAAGATTTTCCAGTTCTTCATGATTCAGCCTTGGAAGGCTATATGTTTCTAAGAACTTGTCCATTTCTTCTAAGTTATTAAATTTGGTGGCATATAGTCCTTCATAGTATTCTTGGATAATCCTTTGTATTTCTGTGGTGTCCGTGATAACTTCCCCTTTTTCATTTCTGGTTTTGTTAATTAGTGTCTTCTCTCTTTTTATCTTAGTGAGTCTAGCCAAGGGTTTGTCGATTTTGTTAATCTTTTCAAAGAACCAGCTTTTTGTCACATTAATTTTTTCTATTGTCTTTTTGTTCTCTATTTCATTTAGTTCTGCTCTGATTTTTGTTATTTCCTTTCTTCTGCTGACCTTGGGTTTCGCTTGTTCTTCTTTTTCTAGTTTTTTAAGGTGTAACATGAGATTATTTATTTGGGATTTTTCTTGTTTCTTGAGATAGGCCTGTAATGATATAAATTTCCCTCTTAAAACTGCTTTCGCGGCATCCCCAAAATTTTGGTAGGATGTATTTTCATTGTCATTTGTTTCTATGTATCTTTTGAGCTCTCCTCTAATTTCTTCTTTGACCCAGTCGTTCTTTAAAAGTATGTTGTTTAATCTCCATGCATTTGTGTTTTTTCCTGCTTTCTTTTTGCAGTTGATATCCAATTTCAAAGCTTTGTGATCAGAGAATATGCTTGGTATGATTTCAATCTTCTTAAATTTGCTGAGGCTGATTTTGTGTCCCAATATATGGTCTATCCTTGAGAATGTTCCATGTACACTAGAAAAGAATGTATAGTCTGATGTTTTAGGATGAAGTGCTCTATATATGTCAATTATGTCCAATTCATCTAATGTGTCATTTAGGGCTGCGATTTCGTTATTTATCTTCTGTTTGGATGATCTATCCATAGCTGTCAATGATGTATTTAAGTCCCCTAGTATAATTGTGTTTTGGTCAATTTCTCCCTTTAGTTCTGTTAGTAGTTGCTTGGTATATTTCGGTGCTCCCTGATTGGGGGCATAAATATTGATGACTGTTATGTCTTCTTGTTGTATAGTCCCCTTTACCATTATGAAATGTCCATCTTTGTCTCTTGTTATCTTTTTCACCCTGAAGTCTGTTTCATCGGAAATCATTATGGCTACACCTGATTTTCTCTGGGTACCATTTGCTTGGAGTGTCAATTTCCACCCTTTCACTTTGAGTCTATGCTTGTCCTTGTAGCTGAGATGTGTCTCTTGTAGGCAGCATATGGTTGGGTTTAGTTTTTTGATCCAATCTGCTACTCTGTGTCTCTTTATTGGTGAGTTCAGTCCATTTACGTTTAGGGTGATTATTGATATGTGAGGATTTCCTGTCATTCTGTCTTTAGTTTTCTGGTAAGGCTGTGTCTCCATTGTTTCTTTGCCTTTTTGTTGTTGTCTGTTATTTCTGTGTGGTGGTATTCTATGATGTTTCCCTCTATTTCTTCTTTTATTACAGTATATATTTCAGATTTGGATGTTTTTTGAGTGGTTACCCTTGAGTTTATGTAAAAGAAAGTTTGATATTTAGAGTATTCCAGTTTCTTCAGTCCGCTTACTTTCTCTATTCCCATATTCCAGTTCAGGCCTTTACGCTCCCCCTTTTTATGTTTCGGGTGCCACAAGTTGTCCCTGTTGATGGTGGTCTAATAGCCTCCTTTAGTATTTCTTGTAGTGCAGGTAGTGTATTAGAAAATTCCCTCAGCTTCTGGATGTCTGGAAAGGTCTTTATTCCTCCTTCATATCTAAAGGAGATCTTTGCTGGATATATTATTCTTGGCTCATGATTTCTCTCTTTCAATAGTTTGAATATTTGGTTCCATTCCCTCCTAGCTTGTAGAGTTTCTGCTGAAAAATCGGATGATAATCTAATGGGCTTTCCTTTGTAAGTTACCGTCTTCTTTTCCCTGGCTGCCTTGAGGATTCTTTCTTTGTCATTGATTTTAGACAGCTTCAATACAATGTGCCTTGGTGAAGGCCTGTTGGGATTGAGGTAATTAGGTGTTCTATTTGCTTCTTGGATTCGAGGGTCCAGTTCTGTCCACAAGTTTGGGAAGTTCTCATCGACGATTTGTTTGAATATATTCTCTGTTCCCTTCCCTCTTTCTTCTCCTTCTGGTATGCCCATTATTCTTATATTGCTCTTTCTGATGGAGTCAGAAAGTTCTTGTAGAGTTCTTTCATTTCTTTTAAGTCTCAAGTCTCTTTCTTCTTCCCTCTGTGTAAATTCCAGGTTCCTATCTTCGATGTCACTGATTCTTTCCTCCATCTGGTCAACTCTACTACCTAAGCTGGATATTTTATTGTTAATTTCTTCTATTGAGTTCTTAATCTCCAGAAATTCTATTTGGTTCTTTTTCAAGATTTCAGTCTCTTTTGTAAAATGCTCATGGTGTTCTTTGATTGTGTTTCTGAGTTCATTAAACTGCCTTTCTGTGTTTTCTTGCATCTCGTTCAGTTTTTTCAGAATTGCGATCTTGAATTCTCTGTCATTTAAATCACAAAGGTCCATATCTCTAAGTTCCTTTTCTGGAGACTTTTCACTTTCTTTCTGAGCTATCTTGTTGCCTTGGTTATTCATGGCAATCACTGATTTACTATTTCTCTTCCTAGACATCTACAGGAGTGTCTTCTGCAACAGGTTGATAGGTATGCGAAGAGCTTTTGGAGTTCCAAAGCTCTTTCTGCACCAGATTCAGAGCCCGTTTGTTTCAGCAGTTCTGTTTACTCCTGCAGGGATCCGCCCAGATAGGTGGGGCCAGGGGCGGGGTGAGTTGTGAGAGGTGGCCCAGAGCAATGGCAGCGACCACCACCACAGCCAGTCCTGCTTCCACAGCTCCCTCCCCTTTGCCGGAGCTAGTTGAGCTGGGAATCTGTGTCTGCGGTCCACAGTTCTCAGAGCAGCAAATATTCTGTCCTTTGATCCGACACTGCTACTTTATCGCTTCTAGCACCGGGCAGGTGGGGGCGGGGCGAGCTCCGGGAGGGTAGGGAGGTGGCGGCTAGTCTCCGTGCCTAGGGCTTCTGTTCTCCGCTCGGCAGTGAGGGCTTAAACCACCGATTTCAGCCCTCTTCCCTCAGTCTTTGCTCCGAGGTCTGCCGTGAGCGAGCGTTGGGTTCAGCCATGTTATATGCTGCCCCCTCAGCCCTGTGGGCCGTAAGCGGAGCCCTAGCAGTCCGAGTCCTTCCCTCTCCCGCAGCTGCGGAAGATCCGGGAGCAGCGGGCTCCGAGCACTGAGCTAGGTCTGTGTCTTGCGCCCGCGCGGCTCCGTCTCCGCACTTCTCCTCTCCCTCCTCCCCCGCTCGCGCGATTCACCCACCTGGAGGTGAATTCAGTAGTCGGCCTCTTCGTCTTGCCTGTGTGCTGTGCAAGGAGTCCTTTGTGGAGTTATTGTTGTCCGATTCATTGTAAATTCCAGGGGAGCGTTACAGAGGCTCACCTCACGCCGCCATTTTTCTCCTCTCTCTCAGCCGTTGTTATTTGATTATGAACATCACACAGGTAAAATATGCTTTTGGCTAATGACCCACTTACCACCTCCAGCCCCACCATTTCTATGTGGTGAGATTAAATTAAAATGACAATGAAGCCTGCCTAAAAGAGGGAACTAAGACGCCTGGGGGCAGTTTCCAGGCAGCCCCAGAGAAAGGCAAACCCTCTACCTCGCACAGATTGTGTGTTGCACTAGCCTTTGACTCGCCCCCGTCGGCCCTCGCCCGACAGTCCACTCAGACCCCAGCGGCCCATGAAGATTTTAAATTCTAAGTTGTATCTGACAACACTCGCTGCCCTGGGCTTCTCACCTCACTCAGAGTGAAACCTGCATCCTCCCGATGGCCGAGAGACCCAATGCCTGGCCCCATGCGTTCTCTGTGGCCTCCTAGTGTCCTCAGATGCCTCAGGCTCCCACCTGGTGGCTTTGGCTCTTGTCAATCCCTCAGCTTGGAATTCATTTCCCCCCAGATATCTGTCTGAACTTGGCTCAAATGACACTTCATTTTTCTCACCCTCCTGCAGTCCCACTAATAAGAATATCGATGACAATAACGACAGTAATAGCAATAAAAACAGTCTTTCTGACATTGTTAAAAGTTTTGCTACTGGCCCTTGCACTCAGCTCTCTAGGAAGAGGCCTGGCATAAACAGTGTACGTGGAAACCCTGGCTGAGGACTCAGGTGTTCTTTCGTCTGTCAGGTACCACCCTGGGGAACTCACCTGGGGAAAAATAGCTCAAGGATACCGGTCAATTGTGGACAGTCGTTTGCAAAGCTCGTTCCAATCAGACTTTTTTGAAGTTACATTTGGTGAAAATACTATCTGCGAATGATACCTTCATGATGGGGACATGTCCTAATAATACATCTGTCCACACCCGTTGAATGTACAACCCCAAGAGGGAACCCTGAGGTAAATGGTGGACTCTGAGCGATAATGACTAGTCGGTGTAGGTTCATTAATTAGGACGAAGGTACCACTCCGGTGGGGGTGTTCACAGTGCAGGTGTGGGGGCAGGGCTGTGGGAAGTCTCTGACCTTCTCCTCCAGTTGGCTGGGAACCCAGCACTACTCTAAAAAAATTAAATCTTTTACAAAACGGTTACATTTTCAGGCTTTTGCAGGATTAATATAAAGGAGTGAGTGAACTGACACAATTGGATTGTCCGTTTCTTTGCTTTCTGAATCTTGGTCAACTGAGGAGTTTCCTCTCTGCTCCCCTGGCCCTGGATTGTTCTAGATTCAAGACGGATGGCACGGAGCCGTGGTGGAGGAGGCGGCCAGCCATGGGTCAGAGCTGAACACGCAGGCGTCTGCCGCAGTGCCCACCACGTGCTGCTCTGGGCTGCTGCTGCCATCAGCCTCCGTCGGCATGTGGCACAGGCCAGGTGGCTGGGGCTGCATCTGCCAATGGTGACGACTGATGCCGGCCCAGACATCTCAACTGGCTGCTGACTCTCTGCAAGATCCCTGAGGCTGCTCCCTGGGGCCCAGCCAGTAAAGCTGCCCCAGTCCCATCTGCCTGGCACACCGTACCCTACCTGGCCATGACAGCAAAGGGAACTTAGAGGGGCCCAGACAGGAAAGGGGCACTACTCGTGTGGTCTTCCGCCCCGCCCCTCGGTGGGTACTGTCCTGACCCTCACCACTGCATCGTTCCCACCGGCTCTCCTCTCCTGGAACAGTTTGATCTACTTTAAAGCAGGAAGACTGGCTCTTATATCAACATTCATTTTTTTCTAATGCTATTGTTTAACCTATTGTCTCTGCCAGGAATTTCAAAAATCTATTTTGAAACTAAAAAGCTGAGAATTAGTTCTTTTGTTCTCTCTTCAATTGTGGCCCTGCTCCCCTGAGGACTGGGTCTGTCCTGGCTCCTGCCTATGAGGCACGAAAGGTGGAAGCAGCGTGGGTGCTGGCTGGGATGGGGAGAGACCAACACATTAGTGAGTACTTCAGGGATTATCCCACTACATTGCAGAGATCCTTTCTCTCTCTCTCTCTCTCTCTCTCTCTCTATCTCTCTCTCTCTCTTTTTGCCTACAGGTAATACTCCCTCTATGCCCACTGTTCTATAGCTTGCTTTTTTCATTCAATAAATATCAGGGATATTTTTCTTCCAAATCAGTATAGCTACCTAGGACCTTTTTACAGTTGTATAATGTGTCATCATCTCAATATCTAACATTGCTTATTGAATCAGTCCACTGTTGATGGACATTTAGGTCCTTCCATCTGTCAGATTATCCACTAGAGCGACAATGAGCATCCTTATCATCCGTGTAAACACACACTTGATTATTTATACGAGATCCATAATATACTTTGCTAGATATAGAATTGCTATGTTACAAAGGATATCCATTTTACATTTTGGTTCTTATCGCCACACTGTCTCTCCAAATATGTATCAACTTACACTCCCACCAAAAGAATTTAAGAAGATCAATGTCCTGCAACACTCACCAGCACTGGGCATTTGTCAAGCTAGATTGTTCTGCGTTTCTTTTTGGCATCTTTTTTTTGCATGAATCGCTTGGTCATTCCTCAGACTATTTTCTTCTGTTAAACATTCTGTTTTCATGTTGATTTGTACAAGACCTTTATGTGTGAAGGAAATTAGGCCTTTGAATATGTTCCTTGATTTGCTTTGTTTTTTTTTTTTTTTTTTTTTTTTGATTTGCTTTGTTTTTAACTGTTTATGTCTTTTTCTGTATAAAAGATTAAGTTTTGTATGGCATGAAATCTGTCAAATCTGTTCTTTTCTGCCTTCAGTTACATACTGAGAACAGCTTACTGCAGTCTAATAATAGATGAATATTAATACACATTTCATTATATTACTTCTTTCTTTTTCTATTTCACACTTTATTGGAATCTATTCCAGTGCAAGTTATAAGGTATAAGATGGGTGGCATAATGTTACGTTTTTCCAAATGTTTTAATACCATTTATTGAATACTGTATATCTTCCCATTGTGTACTTTCCAGGCAAAGGTACTAAAGTTAGTTGTATGATCCAGTCTTAATAATTTTCGGATTATCCAGATTGCATTCCCCTCTTCCTCCTCTTGTTTCAATACTTCTGACTATCATTTCATCCAGAAAGTCGGCAGAGGTACGGATTTGCCTTTATGTGAGTCTGGAGAGGCGAGGAGACCACGGCAACTCACCCCACTGGTCTGTGCTCCTCCTGTGAATGGATACACATGGATACTCCCCAGAGAGGTCCTGCTTGCTGAAGGCTCACAGCTTCTGTTAGCGGCGTTAGGGCTTTTGCTCACGCCCAGGTGTTACCGGTGCTTCAGCAGACCGTTTTGTTGGAAGGTGTGTGACTTCCACGGTGTCGCAACAACCCTGAGCAAGTCATAGCCTAAATGCCTACTCCGAAAATGCCAAGAGCCTGCCCCTTTGGAAGACTGGAGTGCTGAGCCGAGTGCATCTCCCTTTCTTCTTGGCTGATGCTTTTTGAGCAGAGTAAGCAGGTGGTAACGCCTACCAACCTCTTTCTCAAAAGGGGGAGTAAGACTCAGGTTCAGCTTAAAGTCCCTTCACAGTAAGTGCTAAACCCACAAAATGAACAGGAACAGAAATGTTACGTGGAATGCTTAAAGATGGGAAGTGCCACAGAAAAAAAGCAAAGCAGAGTAGGGTGTGCCCGAGGCGGGAGGACAGGCTGAGTGGTAAGTAGGGCAGTCAGAATAGGCCTTGTTGAAATGGTGACATTTGAGCAGAGGTTTGTAAGAGGCGAGGTTGTGAGTCACGAGTATTTCTGAGTAAAGAACATTCCAGGTAGAGGGACCAGCCCATGTGAAGGTCCTCAGGTGGGAGATGCCAGGACATTTAAGGTACAGCAAGGAAGAGCAGTGTGAGTGAGGGGAAAGCAGAGGGAGAAAAGGCCAGAGAAGTAAGGAGTGGGGTTGAGAGCAGATCATAGACGACTTTCAAATTAGGGAGCCATCACACCTCACTTTCATTGTTGTTGTTTGGTTTTTTCCAAAAGAGTAAATCTCAGAAACCAATCCATAGGGCACTAAAATAATTCACTCAAGCAACTTCTGGAGGTTCGTTCAAATTGGCAATTAATGTTCTCCAAAATGGAGTAGGCTGGATATTTACAGTGACAAGGTCCCATGTTATCTTACAAATTAGGTAAGCCAAACATATTCAGATCACTAAGTTTGCTATATTGCAAGCTTTAATGCAAATGAATTTATATGAATATAATTCAAATGAATATTTTTTGTTATATTATAAACTCACTAAGTTAAACCTATTTAAATGAAAACTACTTTTCAAAACTCTAAGGATGTTATTAGGGTGGAAGAGAGAAGGAAATGGGCAAGATAGAAATAGGCATGTGGCGTATGGCTTTTTCTTAACTTCTTTCTCACAGAACAAACAAACAAATAATTAAATTTAAAAAGAAACAAGGAAATGACAAGAAACAATGCCTACTGACATTTTGTCACTTCCCTGGAATTTTTACTTGCTTGTAAAGAGGCACTATTGTCTTGACCAGAACTGAGAACTAGGAGTCAGGCTTCTATAAAAGCCACTGGAGCTTTGATTTTAATTCACTTGGTAGCTTTACATGCATGACTTAACTTCCAGGCCTAGGTTTCCTCTTTAGCAAAGAAAAAAAAAATTAACTCTCTGGGACAAAGTGTTTAGGTATTGATAGCCTAACAATTTGGGGCGTGAAAGATTTGGAGAAAAAAAAGAGAAAAAAAGATGCTTAAGTCATGTTATAAATCTTTCTGATTATCAATGGTAATTTAACTTATTCAGCAAATATTTATCAACTGATAAAGTAGATGGGAGTAGAAGAACTTGTGAAGGGCCTATGAGAGTGTGGTTGGACAGGTGTGGGAGCAGAAAAGTATCAGAGAAGCTAAGCAAGGAGAGTTTCTGGAGAAAGCAAATGTCCAACAGGTTGAAATATTGCAAAGAAATCAAGAACGTCAGTGCTGTAAAGTGTTCAACGGATTTGACATTTAGGAGTGCATTGGTGGTTATATTGAAGAATGGTATCCATTGCGTGTGTGTGTAAAGCTCTCTTACATTTTGTCACTGCATGAAGTTCCATCTGCTGAAATACCTCCAGGGGTTTCTGTGTTCCACATTGGGCCCTCATTAATACGCAGGGCATGTTCGCTAGGTCACAGCTAAGTGTGAAGCCACTGAGTAGGTGGAGTTAGGTAGCACTTACTGTCCCTGCCCCCTGACCCCCCACTTGCATTTGTATGGAAATGGGGTGGGGGGCATGAAATCTGGCTGCCACTTATGTTGTAGACATACATGGAAATACATGGAGAACTGATGTTGGGTGAGTTATGAGGGTAGGGGTTGTGATGAGAGGTGATCAATGAGAAGAATACGGACCCTGTGGCAGAGAGCTCACCATAAAGGAGTCAGGCACAATGAGTCTGAGAGTCTGACAGTCAAAGAGAGTGGTGGCCACCATGTGAAGAGTCTCAAGCAAGCCAGATAGTTGGTGCCCTGAGGAAACAAAGCTGTGTAAACCAAAAGAGAGAACTTAATAAAGTCTGGAACAGAGCTCTGGTACACTCTGGGATCCCTCTGACAGGCCATCAAGAGGAAGAGAGCGGCCATTCACTGAGTGTGTCCGTTTCTCACAACATCTTCAGCTTTGAGAAGATCTGCATCCTGGAAGGGCAAGAGCAATGTCATCAGCGGAGCCTGGCAGCAAGCAAAGGAAGCGACAACTTAGATTGATTGCAACGTCCTGGAAGTACGTTCTAGGGACCCCCAAAATTTGGGGGAGAGCCAAGCAGTACTTTGTTAAAGGCTGAAGTTTATGCCTGATTGCATGAGAGCCAGGATGATTGTAATTTAGGTTACAAAGAGAAGACAATGTATTTGACTGTATCTCAACCTAATAGGGAGGGAAAGCTTTTCGGAAACTGGAAACAATAGAACAATTCTCAAATTTTGTTTTCTATTCATATGTCAGTTTTACATTTGAAATTTTCAGTTAAGTTTAAGAATTTGTGTATAAATTACAGATGATAGTTTAATCACTTTTTCCTATTAGTTATTATAGATCTTTATTTTCAGATTTTAAAATTTGTTTTCTCTCTTTTCTAGCCCAGTTATGCTGGTAGTCAAATACTTTTGGTAATGCTAAAAACCAATGGTTGCTTCAGTTTATCAATAAAATTGCTTTCTAATTTTTAAATATGCTTTTGTCTTTTTTAAAGGAAAATTTACTTTCTATCTCTCCTTTGTTTCTCTGTTTTTCTAATTTTGGGGGGTATAGGAAAATAAGGAAATTAACATTTCTTGAGCTCTCTGCTATGTACCAAGTTTTAATATCGATCAAGATCATGTTTTTCTTTTAGTATTATTTTCAAACTTTAAATTTGGTTCAGAAACAATTTTCACATTGTTCGCTTTGAGTGTCTTAGATGTCATAACAATAATACTTTCCTTAGGTTATTGGACCACCGTTGCTATTATAGTCATCTAAATCGCTACACTTACTGTCCCTTTCTACAGCTCCAATCTTTTGTAGTTTATTTTGTAAATGCAGATTGTATCAAAATATTTCTCCAGGTTCTATGTTTGCAAAAGACTTTCTTCTGCCTTAAACACAAACGACAACCCAATCCAACCCAACCAAACCCAACAACAACTAATATCCAAAATAAATGGTGGCATTAAAGCATTATGATGGATGTCTAGTGAGAATCACGTGTTTTTAACAGATCCATGATCATTTTATTCTTAGGGATTGTTCATGTTCTCTTTATTATATAAGTTTAGAAATCTTATACTCTGAATCTTTGAATGATATCTCTCCTTTTTATCTGTTTCTATTATACATCAAATGTCTCCGTAGTTGAAGAATTTGACAAGTTGATATCCATAAATAATTCTCCAGATACCCAAGAGAGATTTCTTGTTTTTTTTTAACTGAGGATGAGTTCTTTTCAATGACTTCTCTCTATGCTTTCTATGATGATTCTCTTTTCTTTTTCTCTGGTAACACTATTCACAGATGGAACTGGAGGGATCTGTTTTTTTAAGGTCTGCAAGTTTCTTTTGAATCTTTAAATTTTAAACCATCTCTGTGAGGATTTGATTTCCATGCAGGAATAAGATATATTCATATTTTCTTGAATGCCCTTTAGCTAAGTGCTATAGTTTTCTTCATGTAAGCCTTACAGATTTCTATTTACCCTAGGTGTTTTATATCTTTTGTTACTATTATGAATATGATTTTTAAATCTACAACTTATAATTGCTATTGACTTTTGTAAAGAAATCTATAACAGTAGTAGTGGGCATTTTTGTCTAATAATATTTGCCCAGTGATAATGGGCAGTTTCCCTCTCTTGGGTTTAGTAGATAAATGTTAAATGTGATATTTGCTATTGTTTTTGATTGACATCCTTTTATAAGTTGGAGAAGTTTTTCTCTTTTCCTAGTGTATGCAGAGTGTTAACATAGAATGGGTGTTGAATTTTATCTGGTATATTGAGATGATTGTTCAAATATTTCTCTCAAGACATTTGATTATGAAAATCCAATACCAGATTCAATCATTAGTTTTTGGATCTTATTAATGGTGTGCAGTTGCCAGTTATAAAAAAATTGTCATATAAAAGAAGACCTTTAAAAACATTTTGATAAATCTTAAGATTAAAGCTAGTTATGGATTAATAACACCTTATTGGTAAGCTGTGCCTATTATTTGAATTAATTCTATTGGATTGATGTATAGAAGTTAATTGATTCTTACAGAAGTCGGACTGAGAATAAAAACACAGTAATATGGAATTAAGACAGACTGTATTTATGTTTCTTCCAACAAATGGTAAAACCACTATATATTCATGCACAAACTAAGAACAGCTTTATGATCTTTACACAGCATCTGCCGAAGTGAATTATAAATACCTCGGTTAAACGTTGAAATTATATTGGAAAAATAGCACTATGGTTGACAAAGATGAAAAATTATTAAAAGCATTTAAACACTTCCAAACTAGATGTGCATAAAGTCGAAGCTCCTAAGTCTAACGCCTAGGGTGAACGGAGCAGAAAGAGCGTGCCTGGAGAATGGTTAAAGGACTAAACAAGGTGATCTCCAAATACCTGTTCAAAGGAGAAAGGCAGTTCATCCCCGTGTCCTCTGGCCCACAGCATCCCTCTGAGATAGATTTTTGATGGCTCAACTCGGAGCCATTAGAGACCTGAGCTGGGCAGCCCCAGGCAGAGTTCTTGCAGCCCTGCTGTTCCAAGAACAAGGTAAGCACAGCAAATAAACACGTGGGGACTGCTGTCCCTTAGCCTCTCTCAGTTCACCCAGAGTATTTCTGGGTTGTATGAGAATGTGGTATCCATTTGCTCAGAATCCTTGGTTAAAACGCGCTACTGGAATCAGTGGGACATTGGAGCTCTTCCTCCTTCGTGCGGTGTCCAGTAAAGACGCCAAAGTCAACAAACTTGTATCAAAAACAATTACATAAATGCATATTTTAAGTTATGGTATGATTTTTTACATTTGAAAACCTTTTGTGTCTTCTTAAAATAAGTTTTTCTCTGCCTAAATGGTTTTTATATTTAAAAGACCTTTCTATTACGAAATGATGGTAATAGGAGATAGTTTCTTTCTGCACAGTTATTTACTTCCAGTACTGGTCAGTACTAAAGAAGACATCTAAGGTGCCATGTGAGCCTGTAAGAGGGGTCAACCTGAGTCCAGGGGTCAGGGAAAGTTTTCTACAGGAAATGGCACAACCACTGGCTTCATTCAGGTGAGATCCATGAAATGGAATTCTGTTTACCAATCTAAATAGTGGTTAGTAGATTTAAGTGGGAGGGTACCAGGAAACCCTCTCAATGTGGCCCAGCATGCAGCATTTCTTACTGCTAGTTTCCCTTCCCAGGTACTGAAGTGGGTCTAATCATCTGGAAGCTGGCGGCATAGAATGAGACAAGGTAGCTATGCAAGGAGAAAGGAAAATTTAGTCTGGAATGTTCCCTAGCCTTTAAATACATTCTTTCCTTTTCTTTCTCAGTGTCTTTCTTTCCTTCCCTTTGTAGTTCTGTCTTCTTATGATCTGTCGCTTTCTTCTTTTTTACTTGCTCTACCTAAGATGATGGTCTTAGAGAAAAAGCCATTAATGGAAAATAAATTACCAAGCCATGAAAGCTAATGAATTTAGAATACTGCAACAATAAATTACTGTGGCAGTTGAACAGATTATGTAGACACTTGGTGATGATGGCTTGTCTTCATTGAAATCTTTTCTGTGGGAGCTCAGCTACAGAAGTCAGGGTTGGAATTATCCAGAGAGCAGCAAGGGAAAGGTAGAGGAAGTGAAATGCCCATGTTGTTTGCCTTTATTGAACCTGTCTAGCACCTAGAAGGTTCTCTGGCACCATGTTTATTAGCTCTCTCTGGGCAGATGTGGGCGTGCATTTCACTTCATTGCATCCTGCAGCTCATGTATTTCTGAATCAAAATTGCCATTTGGCCTCCCACCTCCCTCCATGCCCCAGAGAACAAAAGTCTTAAGCAGATACAAATCTCCAATGTCAATTAACTGGACAGGAAATTAACTTTTAAAATACTTTCATTAGTCAAAATAAAATCATAGGCAAATGTCTTGGACAGGGTTTGCGGTTGCAAACAACAACAACAACAAAATGCACTCCAGCTAACTTAAGCAGAAAGGGATTCATCAAGGGCTATAGGTAGCGTATGATGAAGTTCCACACAGTGAACTGTAGACTTAACTCCCAGAACCACGCTGCACAGCTGGCCTCCCAAGTGAGCTGCCGCTTCTCTCAGGATCTGGAACTTGTCCAGTCAGAAGCCAACACCACACCCGCTAACGTGGACCACACTGTCTGCACTGGGACTCTTCCTCCCACCCCACCAGCAAGTCCAAATCAAAGCTTGCTGGGGTGGGGGGTCTTACCCGAAGCCAGGAGACGAGAGAGGCTGGGAAGTGGAGCTTTGTGGATTCCCACTCTGGATCGCAGGATTGTCATGGTGCGGAGAGGGTGTTTTAAAGACTTTAGGCAGCTATGGATGGCAGCTCTTCACTAAAACATCCCCATGTTGCTCCTTTAATTAAAATTTTCTCTGCTTTATGAAATTCCGGAGTCTGGGAACTATAGTGAGTGAATAATAATCTAAAAAGAGCTTGGTTGAAGCTAAATTATGAAAGGTCTTAGATACGGATTAAAGAGCTTGAACTTGATTCACTGGGGAATAGTGTGTCAGTGAAGGAGGAGTAGAATGTCACTGGAATACATAGTTGTGTCTACAGCCCTTTGGAGGACGGGGTGGGGAATAATGTTGTGTATTTCCACAGACAAAATTAAAACTCTGTCCTCTAGTCAGATTTTTCCTGTATCTGGTTTTGTCTGTCTTGCTTGCACATGACCTATTGCTTGACATCGGCAATAATGGTGAAATTCCACGTGGTCACCGTGGATCACCTTCAGATAAACAGCCGTGGAGTGTGAGAATTTGGGCGTTTTAATTGGCAATTCCATATACACTTCCAGATTGGTTGCCCCAGGTCACGCTCCTTTCTGAAAGTACTTCTTACTGTTTTCCTATCTGTGCCAACATCTTAGAGCCAATGCAGGATCAAGGAAGGAGCCAAAGTCATGTTCATGGTGGGAATGTCTGGGGCTTATCAGCAGTCTCTCTGAACTCGACTGCAAGCTCTCAGGTAGGCTGTAGTTATAGGCGCCGGCTCTCTGTAATTACGTGGGGAGATAGAGTCGTGTCAGCAGGTAGTCTTAGTGTCTGCGTGGTTTGCCAGGAGGATTCTGGAGACCCACGGATGCTCGATGAGCCTGGATTGCGGCCAAGGATTTCACGGGCTGGAGTGGTACGTCCGTCAGTGATCAGATACAAAGGAGTGGTGGACTCGCCAAGTAGCAAAAGTAATTTCTTCTTGGGCGGGGGCAAGACTAACTTAGACCATCAAAAATCAAAACATCAGTGTCATTACTTTAAAACAAACAAACAAACAAAATCTCTGTATTTGAAAGGCCTTGGCTTCGGGGCGTCAGGTTGGTATAGAAACAGTGGGACATCTTTGGTCGGCTGGCAGGAGCACAGGGTGTTACAGAGAGCTGTTGCCTAGGAAACCGTCTTAGCTCTAGACCTGACTACAGAGATGAAGGAAAAGAGAATCCAGACAGGTGATGGCTTGAGATCTTAGTGTCAGGTCCCCACCCCCCGCCACGTGAAAGAGGAAAAAAGCGTGCCCCTCGGTCTCACTGCCTCTCAAAATGGGGCCTGGATGAAGCAGGGACATTTACCTGTTCTATGATCAGGACTGGTGATTGGACCCAACGTGATTTTTAGGCAGAGGGAAGATCTGAGGAGCCTGGAATCCCTGGTGAAGAGGGATCTAAGGTCCTGCTAAGGTCCTGGGAAGGATGAAAGGTCCCTCTGAGTGCTGTGGCTGCAGAGACGCAGCAGGATCACGTGGGACCTGGTCTCATGGGTCCTGGGAGATACCTCATGGGCAAAGTGACAGGTGGGCAGCAGTCTTCTGCAGGTAAACACAAGGTTCTCTCAGTGTTGTACCGATCTCCTCTCCTCCACTGTTGTGACTGAACAAAAATCAGGGAGATGGTGGCCCTGATTCTCCTTTACCCTCTCCTCACTAGGAGCGAGGTGTGAGTGGTGCACACACACGCTTCCACGCACTCGGGACCCTGTGTCAGAGCACAGAGTGGATGGAGCATTCCATACGACAACAAAGGCCATGCAGGTCTGAGCCCCGGGTGACACGCTTTTCTTTACCACCGTGTTCAACTCTTTCTGCTTTCCCTTGGGATTCTCTCCCGCTCTGGAGTGTTAGGGTTGACAGGCCGGAGGGTCCCTCCCTCACCTGGGAAGACCCCCGCCTAATCCAGGCAGTGTATTGTAGCATTGAAGAGCGTAGACTTTGGAACTAGGCTGCCTGGGCGAAATCCTAGCTGGGATTTGTGCTTAAAAAAAAAAAAAATCATTATGTCTGCCATATTGGATTGTACAGGAGGGGCGATGATGGAAGCAGCGTGACCAGGGAGGAGACAGGTGCAACATCCAGCATGAGATCATCGTGGTTATCAGGGTGGGAGCTGAGAGAGCTAGGAATGACAGATTCATGTTAGAGGTAAATTTGACAGACCCTGATGATGGATTGAATGTGGGAGGTCAGGGTAAAAGAGGACTCATTTTAGGTCTTTCACTTGATACTTTTTCCTGGTTTGGGGAAACTGAGAGGGAAGCAGGTTATAGGTGAAATCTATTTGGATGTGTTAAGTTTAATATACATATTAGCTATCGAAAAGGAGATGTCAAGTGTGCAGGTGCAGAATGGAGTTTGGGGAAGAGTCAGAGTTGGAAATATAAATATAGATGTCATCAGCATATAATTGGAATGGAAAGTAGTCATAAGACCGAATGAGAGTACCTGGGAAGAAGGTATAGACAGAGAAGAGAAGGGCCTGAAAGGGAGTGTTGGGTCTCATCAACTTTCAGTGTGATCCGAGGAGGAGCCCGCAAGGAGGCTGAGAACGAGTGGCCAGTGAGGTGGGAAGACTAAGAGATGAGTGCAATACTATGGGTCTTTGTAAACACAGAACTCAAGAGAAGGAAGTGTCTAAAAAAGCAGGGAGAGGTCAACTCTGCTGAAAGGTCAAGCCGTGTTGACAGGCTGAGTGAGGTGGGGACTGAAAAGTGTCCATTGCATTTGGCAACATGGGGGATGCTGGTGACTTTGACCACTGGCTTCTATGGTGGGGGAGGGACAGAGCTGAGTTATAAATGAGTGGAGGGATGTTTGGGGAGTGGGGCAGTGGGGTTGGGGACTGTTTTCCTTGGACTGTTCTTTCCTCACCATTAGACTAGTTGGGAAGAAAGAGCCACAGAGGCCTGCCTTGGCTCCTGATTCAGTCTACCTCAGCTCAGCAAGGGGTGCACCACAGTTTGGGACAAAGCCTCATTGCAATTCAGAGGCACACTGTCCCTTTCCACATTTTCTTTATCTCTGAAGAAACTTTGGTGGCGCAGGATCGTAGGTTTCTGTCACAATCTATCTGTTTCTCTGTTCGCTGGGAAGAAACCCAACCTCAGTTGTCCTTAATACTGACAAGTAACGATTAGCATATTAATTTCATTAAAGAACCACCACATTTTTTGGGGGGGAGAGGACATAGGTGTTCAATGCTACTGACATTTTACCTTTAATCCCAGCTTTTGGAAAGCTTTCAATCTTGTTAACTAGATGCTTAAAGAAATTAAACAATGTGACTAATTCTGCGGCCATCACTGACTGATGACAACACAAAATTTTTCTGTAAGCAAAGTTCACTGTGGAGGTATATTCACCTGACTGCTAAGTCAAAGCAGGATGTGCTTTAGACTGAGACAAGATTATCAGACGCTAAGAATAGGTCAGTTGAACCTGCCATTGTTTATTCCCTTTGATTTCTTTATTCAAAGCTGGCCTTTCACAACTAAATTATAAGAAGCTGGTGTTTGGAATAGGTTTCCAACCTCGTCCCCACCCCCTCCCCAAAGGGTAAAGCCTGTTCCAGCTTGTAAGCCTTGCTCCACCCTGGAGGAGACTGTTCCTTTCTAGATCTTTCAAGATGCCAGACTAGTTAGTCAGAGGATTTTTAAGCTTGTTCAAAATACCTCCCTTTCTACTTCAGTCACTACTCCCATGATTGCCCACTCCTCCAGCCACCATGTTGACACAGAGGGTGCCAAAAAAATGTATACACATTTTAAGAAAGAAAAAAACTGTATTAAAATTGTAATACTCAATATATACCGAGAACAAAAGATGAATACGAGTCATGTTCATACATGTTTTTGGCACTCCGGGATACTGTGTTTCCCCGAAAATAAGACCTAACCGGAAAATAAGCCCTAGCATGATTTTTAATAAGACATCTGTGGGGACAGAGTCCCAGAGAGCAGTTTCCAGGCTCTCGGCCTCACGTGGAAAGGTGCTGGCTCAGGTAATAGATGGCCATCAGCTGTGACTAGTTGGCCATCAGCTGTTACCGTATTCATTAGCCACTAATATAACTGCTGTGGCTGCGCTGGGGGGCGTTGGTTTGTTGGCAGAGAAGTGGATGGCAGCTTGCAGATTGTGTGGCTCCTGCTTCCTGTGTCTCCAACCCAGCCGCCAGCGAGAATATAGTGGTATGACTCCCCTACCTATGGCTCCGTGGGTGTTCCTTTTTGGTCTCACCATGTCCTGCGTTCTTATGTGGGGAGCGGGAACTGAGTCCCCGCGTAAGCAACATCCCCTGATAATAAGCCCTAATGTGTCTTTTGGAGCAAAACTTAATATAAGACCCTATCCTAATTTTGGGGAACCATGGTATTTCAACGCCCTTCTCTTTTCTATCGATACCTTCTTCCCAGGTACTCTCATTCAGTCTCATGACTACATTCCAGTTATATTCTGAAGACATCTATATTTATGTTTCCAACTCTGACTCTTCCTCAAACTTCATATATAAATGAAAAGAGAAGTCGATCTTTTAAAATGGTATCTGATCTCTAGTTTTGAAGACATAATGTCATGGTATTAAAGACAGAGGATAACAAGTTATAATCAAACCTCACTAGCCTTCCAGGAGTTATAAGGATTAATTAATCAATCAGATGACGTGCTCACTGCTTGCCATTATCATGGTTCTAGAGATGTGAACACAGAGGAGCTTTCCTGCTGGATGCAGCCTTTCATGATCCATTATGTGCTCATTTCTTTAGTCTCACCTCATAGTCACCACCTCACACTGCGGCTAACAGTGACATCACAATTCTTTTCAGAACTTGAAAGAACCCACAAAGCTCTCTTTTGCCTCTTATCATTTATAAAGAATTAGTTTTTTTCCCACCTATGACTACTTTCCTTCCACCCCTCCCCTTTCTACCCAACTTGGTGTCGCTAATGAATGAGAGTTAGGGCTCACTTTTAGATGTCATTTCCTCCAGGAAGCCCTCGATAACAATCCAAGATTGGCACAGGCATTTCTTCTACATGTTCTGGTACTCCCTGTGTCATGGCACTTAACACACTCTATTATAAAGGTACATACGTGACCCTGGTACCAAGCCTCAGCTACAATAAGTGCTCAATACACATTCACTGAAGGAAAGACTTGAATAGCTATGATTTTGTAAGTAACAAATTTTGAAAATATATATTTTCCTTTAAAACACTGGAAAAAATCACAATGCTAAATAAAACATTAAATGAATTAAGTATTTTAGCTTCAGTGTAACAGTTTGTAAAGTTCTCAAAGTTCCACACCTTATGACCAGAGACACTAAGCTAATTTTAGAGAACAGTTTAACGCGATTTGCACAACATTAATAATTTGCACAAAGTAGGTGGTCAGTAAAGTCTTATGGGTAGAGAAACTAAAATATAAGGTTTTGAGACACCTTGTTGGTGACACAAAAAGATGAGGTATCATTAGATGGTGTTCACATCCAAGTTAGAAGCCCTGTGACATCCGCTCTGACTTGCTGCAGTACACACACACACACACACACACACACACACACACGCTTATCTTCATAAATGACAACGGCTCCACTCTTCCAGCGCCCAGTTTCCTCCCGTTTCCTACCTCTTCAGTCACTTCCCTGTGACATCCTCACTGAGAGCACGTGTGTGAGTGGCCCCTGGGGTGGGGCTGCACAAGGGGTCGAGGCAGGAGCGGGTAGACAGAATGGCACGTCTTTGTTCTGGGTGCAGGTACAGCTGGAACCCTCGTGTGGCAGAGGCATGAGGCACCGCCCGCTGGCTCAGGCAGATCTCCTCATGTCCTGTCCCCTTCTCTGCAGGTTCTCCAGGTCCCTCTCTGGGCTAAAGAGTCTGGAGTAGAAAAGGTGGAGGGGAGGAAGGGGACCTGAGGGAGACTGGCCAGGCACCAGGGTGGCTGGGAAGGTGATGGTGAAGGAAGCAGAGTCCAAGGAAAGCAAAAGAAGGAAACCATCTAGGAAAGGGGCGTGGTGGGCAAGAGGCTGGGAAAGGGGACAGCAGGACCAGACCCAGGCTGTCAAAGACCTTTGTACTGAGGGCCGTTGCTGTATCCTGGGCAACAGGAAAGAAAACACGCTTTATAAAGGCCTCGCTTCCAGCCCAGGGCAGAACAGCAATTAACCTTTATGGTCCATTTTTCTTCCTGACTCCTTTATTCTTGGCTCTGAAGACACAGAGTTCTGTCACCCTGACCCTCACCTGGGCATCAGAACTTTTCCCGGCAATTAGGCATTTCAGTTGTGTTTCTCCCCCTCGGCCTAACACAAGTCTGCTTCCTATGCTACAAAACAACACCACGTTCCCCCCAACAGACTTCTTGAAGAGCTCCTTCTTCTGTACCTGTCTCCCAACTCTTCTTCTGCCTCTGACAGGATTTCTCCCTGCTGGCTCTGTTCCTAACAAGTCCTGTGACCTCCGGCAAAGTGTTTACGCCGAACTTTGGTATCCCCACCTGTGAAATGGGGGGTAATCATAATTACCTTCTATGGTTGTCGTGATGATTAAACCAAAGGGTCACTTATTTAAAAGGGGCTTTGAAAACCTATGATGTGCACACTTTTGTAAAATCTGTGGTTTTCTAATTCCAGTAGCTGCTAAGTTCAGAGTATATGACTTCCCTTTTAGAGAATGCGGGGCAATGCTTCCCATCTAATCTGTGTGACATAAAAGTAATAGTCCCCCACTTCTTTTCCTTTTCAGCTGGAACTTTTATGTGTGTGGGAGCACCTATATTATGCCAGATGTTTTTAGTACAGTATTTCACTACACTAAAGCCCTCACCCAGAACTGAGCAATTAGCGTGATTATACTCGTTTATAACTTGCTCAAGGCTAATAAGTAGAAGAGCGGGAGTTTGACACAATTCTCTTTAACAGCGGATCTCATGCGCTTTCCACTCCATGTTAGTGTGCCTCCAACGACCAAGGGCCACGCCTCACTCTTGACTTTTTCCTCCCTTGCGTCGTTTTCCAAAAGAACATACTCCTCACCCTCTCTGAGGAAACCAGTGTGTAATCATCGGTCCCTTGGTCTGGGCTGGTGTTGTGACATTCACTGGCATCCGGGTCCTGAGGGTCCCCATGGGCCTCTGGCTCCCACCGGCCTCTCCCGTTCCCTGGACTCCTGATTCCTGCCTCCCGAGGGCTGCTGGCCTGCATGCCCGGCCACCTGGCAGGAGCTCCCTCCATCTGTCGGCCCATTCCCAGCACTTTGCTCTGGCTTGGTTCCCGCTACTTGTTTCTTGACAGCCCCGTCCCTAAGATCTAGAACTCTGACCGTGAATCTAAAGTGGCTGGCCCCTGTCACGGCCCAGATGAAGTCCACTGAATGTATTCTCAGGGATCACAAATGCTAGCTTCCCCATACCTGGCTCTGCTCACTTGGTGAGAACCCTACGCTTAGCCATTGTTTTAATCACAACTAACCGTGTCATGTTTTATTTTCCTTCTAGATCCAGTTCTTCACCCTCATCTGGCCTAGATGATGGAGCCTCTATGCCCCTGGTTTCCCTTTTCCTCGGCCTCGTTCCCCAGTCCCAATATATCTCTTTTCAAGCATTTAGGGATTTGTATTTCCCTAAATATGTTGAGTTTTTATTAATTACGATCAATTAGTAATAATTTTCTTTTCTTGAAAGCAATAAATGCTTATTGTAGGAAAATAAGATGAAAGAACACCCATGTCCTACCACACATCAAACGAAACAAGAAACAACAAATACTAGGGATTATGGAGTTCAGCTGCCCCCCAATAATCACTAACCACTTTGGAGTATATCCTGCCAAACTTCTTAATGTATATTTGTATAACATTTACATTTTCCATACATTGTGTTTTAAAATCTGCCTTTCACTCATTGTATTTTTAGCATCCTCACAAGTAAATATTCACAATCAACACACTTTTAATGCTTCTTAAGTTTGTTTCTCTTGATATTGTGTGAAATGAGGGCAGGAGAGTGAGATAAGATTACTTATAGAATTTGCACCAATTCCACAAACTGTCACCAATAGAGATCATCACAGAGCCCTGCTGCCATAAAGAACCATGAGGGATCTTTTTATTAAGACAGCAAGGACAACAGCCAGTGTGACTCAAGGAGTTGGGTGTGCTAAGGATCTTCTTTTCGTGTACTCCACGTTCCTTTTATAAAGTGGAACAAGGGCTGGAATTTCTATTTCTTGCTTCAGGTGCATTATTACTGAGATATAATCTATTTATAAAGTTGCTTTCAGTACATTCCCTGAGCAGAGAGTCTTCATCAGATTATTTCCAAGGGAAGGTTTGTGAGGCCCCAGTGTGCTGGGACAGTGGGACGCTGCACCTCTGTGTTTCTCCAGGGTCTGTATTTCAGTTGGCTGTGTTCCCCATGGACGATAACCCATGCTCTTCAGGGGCTATGTCAAAGCGAAGAGATATCCCTCTCTGTTTATGATCTAATCTGAGAATGAATCTCTGGTTGCCGAGAAACAGGAACATGGAAACTTACTGAGGTATATCACTGTGGCAGGTGGTATGTTCCAAAGAGGGTTGTACAAGTATATATATTTCATCCCACATGTTCCTCTTACAATGTTTCTGATAATCTTCCTACTGAGAAGTAGGATTTATTTTCCATACCCTTGAAAATGGGCAGGGTTTTATGACAGCTCCAATCAATTCATTTGGTGGAAGTGATTCTATCTGATTTCTGAGGTGAGTTCATGATACGATTTAGCATCCACCTAGCTTGCTCTCTCAACACACATTTTGGGAGCCCTGATCCTACATAGAAGAAGTCAATCCAGGTATCCTAAAGCCACCATGCTGGGAAGAGTAGTGGACAGGCCTTTAAGAGATAGAAATACTTATGGAGCCCCAGTTGTGCCAGCTTTTATTTGGTTTAATCTTCCAGCATTCACTGCCAGACCTGTAAGTGGGCCAGGAAAACCTGTAGGTTCCTGGCAGAGTCAACAGTAACACCTCATAGGGTATGCCTTACTCCCATGGAAAACAGGTCCACTGAAGATAAGCTCGCTGTAAAACATTATAAAGCACACAAGGAAACAAGACACCACAAATGTGACTCAGCAAGTGCAACAAATGGGAGAAGTTACAGTTTATCAACTATAGATAATGAAGCAATCTGAAAGAGGCTTTTAGATAAGTGTGTTTAAGATATTCAAAGAGATAATGAAAAGAATAGACTACAAGATAACAGACTCCATGATATTGTGGGGAAAAAAAGGAACAGGTAGATTTGAAAAAGCATGAAATGAAAATTCTAGCAAGGAAGTAAATAAACATTCAATGGACATAGAGTAGAAAATCCAGCTGCAAAGAAAATTAGGGAATTGGATGATAGATATGAGAAAATTCCCAAACATCAGCACAGAAAAGTAAAAAGATGGAAAATATGAAAGAAAAACTAAAATGTGGAGGATAAATGAGAAACTTCAACTCTTACCTAATAGGTGTTCCAGAAAGATAAAATAGAGAGAAATGCATGAGGTAGGGATGGGAGAAAATATTTGAAATACATAAGGGCTGAAAAATTTCCAAAACTAAAGGACTTAAGTTTGAAAATGCATACCAAGTCCTGAACAAGATATCTGAAAACAAAATCCACCTAGACACTAATTAATAATGTAAAATAAAATGAAAAAGAAATATTAAGTTACTATACAGAGAAAAACACCCATAAAGGAATAATAACGAGACTGCCTCCAGACTTCCAGAAGGTAGTGGAATGGTAACTTCAAGGTGTTGGAGTCAGTAATTGTCAACTGAGAATTCCTTAGCTGATGAAATTATGATTCAAGAACAGGAGGGAAAATAGAATGAGAGTGATATGCAAAGATATAGAAAATTTTACTCGCAGATGTTATTTTCAAAAACTGAAGTATGTATTTCACGAAGATATAAATTGAGCCCGGAAGGAAAGAACTCGATACAAATAGTAAGGATAAACATTGATAAAATATGTTGGAAAAAATAATTAAATAATAATTGTAAAAGTAGTCACAATGATGACTAGTAAAGATTCGAAAAATAAATGAGGAATTAAAAAACACTAGATAGCAATACCTAGTTTATAGGAGAGGAACTTCATTATTTTTTGTTGTTTGTTTAAGATTATCTTAAAGGAAGGGGATGACAATATGAATTAATCTTGGATGGTAAATATACATGTTAATATTTTAAGGGTAACCGCTAAGAATTGAAATGGAATGTATAAATTCCAAATCAGCAGACGTGTTTAGAAAAGGGAGTAAACTAAAGAAAATTCAGTTAATAGAATAGAAGGTAAGCAAGGAGAAGAAAACAAAGAAAAGAAATTTAAATAAATATGAAATGAGAGGGTGGTAATAAATCCAAAGATGGTGATCATAATGTGACAGGAACTGCTTGTTTTCACCAAAATCTATTTCTGCCTTCCATAGTAATAGAATTGGGGTTGGGATGTGGCTGGCCTCGTTTTCCCCAGTCCTAGCTGCTGGATGTGATCATGTCACTAAGTCCTGGCCAATGGGATATAAGCCCATGAGAAGTGTGTCACTGTGGATCTAAGCCTAAGAAGTCGGGCTTGTGTTCCTTCATGCCTCTTCTTTTCCGGAGCTAGAGCTCCCTAACCAGTTTCTACCTGGTAGGTAAAGGTAATGCCCGAGGGGATGGCATAGCAGGACTTGTTTCTTACAATAATCTTTTACTCTAATTAATATACATGCTAAATGAAAACTAATTAAAATAGACTGCTAAAAGGCAGAATAATATCGAAATTCTACTGTCACGTACATGACACACTTAAAACATAATGACTCAGAGTGGTGGAAAATGAAGAGATGGAAAGATATATACTTGGCAACCACTAACAAAAAGAAAGCTATTGTGTCATACAAAATAGAATGGAAGCTGAAAAAAACAATGGACAGATAAACATGTAATATACTTAACTAGGCAAACTGGATTATAGTCCTGGCTTTGTGATTTATACAGTGGAACCTTGAGAAAATTGCTTTATTCTTTTCTAGTTTCAGTTTCCAGCTCTATAAAAGATGACAATATATTAGTGGCAGAATTGTGAAAACTAACTGAGATAGTTCATGGAAACTGATTTTTCTATAGCCATAAATACAGTAACAAAATTCTATCACATAATTTATTCACCATTTACTGAGCACCTACTATGTGTCAGAAACTGTCCTGAGAACTAGGAAGATAGAGGTAAGTCTGTTATACTTGTCATCAGAGAGATTATATGTAAAAAAAAAGAATGCGATTAATAAAGGCACGATGATGGGCACATTTAGTCTAGAGAGTGACCAATTTGAACCTGCAGTGGGGTCAAAAGATTGCATTAGGAATGTGACTCTCATGTTGAATCTTGAAAGATGAGTATGTATTTGCAAAGGCTAGAGTAAGAGGAAGGGCATTCCATGAGAGGACATGAAATAAAAATTAGTGACACCAAAGGGAGCTACATGTGAGGAACTCGGAGTGTTTGATGAGACTGGAGAAATAGAAACGAAAATATTAGGACTTCATCCCATAGGTAATGGGGAGACATTTGAAGCGCTTATCTAGGGAATGACTCCCTCAATTTTGTATTTTGGAAGGCTTATTTTGGCCAAACAGTGAGGGATGACAGGGTTAGAGGTACCATTAGTTTAGAGACCTTGAGATTAATAAGGAAAATAATACAATGTTTCAGGGGCAAGAGCAGTGAAACAGAGGGAAAGTGATAGACAGGAACTTCGGGTGTGGGAGAAATCAATGGGAGAGAGAAGGCGGAGCCTGGGACAGTGTTCAGATTTCTCCTTGGCTGGGTGGATTGTGGAGACATTTACTAAGAGAATGAGACTAGAGAGAGAAGCCAGCTGGCAGGAAAGTTAACTTCTGTGTCAGTCAAGCTTAAGGTCCGTGGGACGTCTGGGTAGAAATTTCTGGTAAGAAATCGCCTTTCCAGAACTGGAGATCTGGGATAGGAATGGAAATGTATGAGTTAGCACACGGTTGGTAGTTGAAGTTGTGTGTGGATCTGGACAGACCAAGCAGCATTCGCAACAGACCCAGGGCAGAGTGGGCACTCCAACATGGAAGAAGTGGCAAGGAGCTGAGGAGGACACGGTTAGAGAACCTGGAGACTGAAGTGGCACAGGGACCAATGGTAGGGATAGTTTCAAGGAGAAAATTCTGGTCCCCAATGTCAAATGTTGCCAGACGGGTTAAAAAGAGAATGGGGGTGGGTGAGTGGGTGAACCCCAACCCCACGGTTTAGATTTCTGACGCCACAGATGACCTTTGTCAGGGTCCTCTCTGAGAATAGGAGTCGTTGCCACAGAAGTTTTGCAGAGAGGAATGAGTGGCGGCTTAAGGAATGGATGTGAGAGCAACAACAGGCATTCATCTCCCTAAGAGCTTGGCTGTGAGGTGAGGACCGGAGGCAGACTGGATCAAGCAAGCGTTTGTCATTGTTTTAGTTTGTTTTTTAAATGTGTGATTTGCGTTTGGCATGATTAAGGGCCATGGGAAGATGCGAATGAAACTGAAGGGACCTGGAAATCCAGGAGAGGGAAGAAGCTGTGAAAGCCCACCTTGGATTGGAATTAGATGGAAACCGACTTAGAGGCCAGAAGGATGATCAGAAAAGCTGTCTGTGACGTTTCCAAGAGCGGCGGAAGGTGACTGGCAGTGTCGCGAGCCCACGCTGCGGGCCAGCCCCTTTCCCTCGTCTGAATGAAGTCCTGGCATGGGGAGGCAGACCGACTCCTTCGCGGCTTTTCTTTCCAGGAAACCGTCAATGGTGGAAACTGAATAAACGAAGCACGTTCTCGAGCTTAACCCTTTTTGCAGATGCTAACGGAGCTGCAGTCTTCCTAACATCACGGAGAATAAACGACCCCTGGCGCAGCGGGTTCCCGAGCGGCATCTGCCCCGCCGGGTCGAAGCCGGTCACTGTCCCGGGTGAGGTGGTTTCAGCCTCGACGCCTGGAGGCGGGGAGGTGCGCGCCGCGCAGGCGGCGGGGCTTCGGGGGATGCGCGCGGGGAGACGCCTCCCCGGGGTCCGCCGGCCCCGCCCGGCCCTTGTCCGCCCACGCGCCGCCCGCCCCGGGCGGAGGCCGCTCCCGGCCGCCCGGTGCCCTTGACCACCCGGCGGCCGCTTTCGGTTCCGCGCCTTATAAGGCCTGACAGGGGGTCACGTGCGTCCCGGGCCGCCCGCCGGGAGGAGGGGGCGGCCGGGGAGGGGCGGGAAGGGGGAGGAGACGGGAGCGCGGCGGGGCGGAGGAAGGAGCGGGGGCGGGTTCTGCGGCCGCGGGCGGCGGCGGGGAGCGGGGAGCGGACCGCGCGGAGCCGGCCGGAGGAGGAGGAGGAGGAGGAAGCGCCGGAGCGCGGGCGGGAGAGCGCGGCGCCGCGGGAGCCCGAGGCCGCGGGAGGGCCGGTGGCTGGCCCCGCTCGGGAGCCGGGCGGCGGCCACAGCGGCCGGAGGACCTCGGCGAGGGAGGCGCGTCCAGCGGCCGCGGCGGGGTCCCGGGGCCGCGCGCTCGGGCGGCGGGCGGGCGCGATGGAGCCGCAGCACGTGCGCCCCGCGCCCCGCGCCCGCAGCCCGGCCCGGGAGGAACCGGTGGGTACCGCGCCCGCGCCCGCCCCCGCCCGCGTCTCCCCTGCCGCCCCCGCCCCGGCCGGTTCCGCGCAGGAAATGGCCCGGGATGAGGTCCCCAGCTGCTTCCCAGCCGGGGCAGCGCTTCCTCCGCCGCCCCGGCTCCTCCGCGCGCCTCCGGGAGCGCCTTTGTCCCGCAGCCGAGGTTCTGCCCCGGGGGCCGCTGGTGACGGGCCGCGGGGGACCGTTTCCGCGCTTCCTAGTCTTCCCAACTTCTCCCTGGATTTGCGAGCGTAGGAGGTAGGGGGGGCGCCCCGCCGCCGGGTCCGCGTGCGCGGCCGGGAGGAGGCCGGGCTCCCCCGGAGACCGCGCGAGCCGTCACCTGGGCGCGCAGGTCCCCGGGGCCGCCCGCCGCCCGCAGCGGGGACCACGCCTCCGGCCCCTGCGCGCCGCGGACGCCCCGGGCTTTTCTAGGGTTCGAGGGCTTTGTCAGGGATGGACGCGAAGCCAAGCTCGATTTCGCCTGGGATTCCGCTGCCCGAGCAACGCGCAGGTTGGGTAGTTTTCGGGACCGAGAGTAGCGTGTGCGTGGGTATTGTGTGTGTGATGGAGGAGGAGACGCGCGTGGGGGTGCTCTGGACGTGTGCCCTCAAACTCCTTCAACTTCCTTCCTTCCCCAAACTCGGACAGTCAGAACCACCTCACCCCCCTCCAGGGACTCTATTCCGGAATCCCAGTCTGCCTTTGCCCCGCCGTCGAGTTTTGGCGCTCCACGCCCTGCCTCGATGTGTGCTCCTCTGTCTCGGTGGAAATTCTTGACCCTCTCGGAGAAGCCTCCTCCGAGGTTTCCGGGCCCACCGGTGGTGTGTTCAGCGTGTGCAGAGGCTCTTTTCCCAGGGTCTCCGGTCTGCGCAGGCTGGCCCCTGCCCGCTGAGAGCCCCAGGTCAGGTGCCAGGCGCGCTTCTCCTTCGTTTCTAACGTGTAGCTCTCAGCTCCTTTGCCCGGAATACGTTTCTCTGCTCCGTCTCCCGACCTTTGAGAGCTGTCCTTACACGCTGGTCCTTCTGTCTGCAACTGTCTTTCCTTTTGTAAATTTGAACGTGTTGTAAGGTTGCCCATCTGCTCCTATTCTGTTGTGATTATCACGGGGGATTAAATTATTCTTGAAATTAAACATCAATTTGGTTTTGAATTTTAAATCAAAGACCATTGAGAACTAACTTCAGCGACCTGTTTTTGTGACTGTTTTACTTTTAAACTTTCGTATATGCAGTCCCTTTGGACCCGAAGACTTCAAACCAACACCAATCACGATGGAAAATACTCAGTTATATGTATTTTACTTTAGGGGGCTAATCCCAGAACTACTTTGTGGCTAGAAATATAGAGAGAAACTTTTCTTTTTTTCCCCCCTGTACATGTCAGAGACAAAAATGAAAATGCTTATTTATTAGCTTTTAAACTATAGCTAATAGAAATGTGTAAATTAGCTGTGAGACTTTATCCAGACTGCAGAACTCACCTTAAAAGTTAGATTTATTTTCTTTAAATAATGAAGGCCTTTTTATTTACTCAAAAGATATTTTATCCAGTACCTACTATGTTCCAGGACTGTCAGATGCAGCCATTAACAGCCCATCCTCATATCCTCACACAGCCTGCATTCTTAACTAAACAGAATGTCTTGTTTCCTGTATGTTGGTGGTTTACATTCAGATAGGCCAGAAAGCATCCTCACAGACCTCAGGCATAAAATAATACTTTTGATAAAGTGATTTTGTTTGAAACTCTGTGGCCATACATGTGTGACCACAAAGTCTAAGAAGTAATAAAGGGAATTCTCATTTAAGCTCTTAAGAAAAGATAAGTTATCCAAATTACTGAAAACTTACACGCACAAGGAAAATGGAGGGATATATCAGGGGAAAAAAAGAGTACTTAAATGTTTATTTTAGACACTTGGAGCAAAAGAAGGAAATACCAGGTTAATCTAAATATGTTTTGAAGGTGCACAATATTCATCAAAATCAGGCGTTCTTGAATTTTTCTTGGGCTAGTGATCCCTTTAAGAATCTTATCAAAGCTATGGACTCTTTTTCTCCCAAACATGTACCTATGCAACCTGCATATAAAAATTTTAATAAAAATTCAAGGGAATCAACAGATTTCCTGAAGCTGGATCTGTGGACGCTGAAAGACCTTGAGTTGAGAACATCTGCTTTGACTAGGAACATCTGCTTTTGACTATTTAAAGTCTGCTGTTTGGATTCAAATATAGGTAATTTTAACACTTAACTGCATACTTGTTTACATTTATGCAAAGGAATATCCAATATCGAATAGGCGATCCTCACATTACACAGATCCATGTCACGTACAACAACATACATGTAAGGATTCACTCATTCTCTTTTGATCTAAAACAAGATGTTATGATTCAGACAAGAGTAAACATAACCTTGGAATTGATGCTGAGTAATAGTAAAAGGAATAGCACTTTTTGCTTGAAATGTACCCACGTGTGGGGCTGAGAGGCAGCTAGCTGCTGGACTCATGACATTCTTATAACTGAAGATGAAATGATCTTATTTAGTTAAATGGGGACATTTAAATAATTACTCCAGCTAGGGCATTGGGCCTGAAAGAAGGTTAGCACTCAGGTTTCTGTATTTTCTTTAATGTTAGCTTCAGAATGTAATCAGATCAGTGGAAATAGGGGCATTACTTAAATTTCTAATCAATGAAAAATATTTTGGTGGTGGGAATAGGTGAGTACGAAGATAGTTAGCTGACCAACTCTTACCCATAGATAATAGCCTGGGGACAAAATGGGTCGTTAGAATTCTAGCCAAAACTTAAAAAGTATGGGAGTATTTGTCAAGTAGTTTTTAGTGGAGTAATACTAAGGTACATTATACTTACTAAAATTTGTTTTTATGTCCCAGTGATTTTTATCTAATTGGCTCTGATGAGACTATTCAGAACCAATGGAAAATCAAGAGGGAAGCATTTCAAAGGAAAAAGGGCCAAGATATAACAGAGAGGTTTTCAGTATATTTATAGACTAGGTCTAGATGATGAAAGGTTTTTGGTGTAGGTGCAGCTGATGTCACGATTAATCTCAACATATTTCTCATTCAGGTAACAACTAAGGCAATTTTAATAAAGTTTTGAATACTAAATTGTACATATGCAGCAGAGAGCTTATGATGGAAGCAGTTCTAAAGTTTGAATGAAAGCAGGCCTGTACTTGTTCAGACCTGCAGCGTTCTTTGCATGATTCTCCTTGATTAGGGATGTCAGTCCTAGATCATGAGTTTTCAAAGTGCCTTCTTGGGTTCTTCAGGATACAATGTAGACTTCTACATGTTTATAAGATTTAATATGAAACCATTGAACATGTGGGATTTAAAAGTTGCAAATGGATGTTAAACCTCTTGTTAGGAACAGTGATCAATAATAATTCAAAATATCTGTAGGTAATATGCTAATGTTCATAGAGTTGGTATGAGGATGAGAATTGGCTGTGACATACCCATCTTCAGTATATTTTTTTCAGTGGGGCAGGAAGCACTGTACAGTAGAAATCTAAGTTTGTGGTAGCTTCCCTTTCTATTTCATCCTGAATGCAGTGTCTACATGGCTGATGTCCAAATTTTTAAGTGTGTTTATGATATGTTATGTTCCAAAGATTTCAAAGTAACAATAATAAAAGAAATATGTAAGACACATCTAAGAAATTATTTGAAAATCTGAAAACATCAAGTAAGGAAAAAGTCAAGGAACTCTTGTAAATCAAAGAAATAATGTAATATACCACATTTGAAATTTGTTTCAGTTGCCATTTTTGAGCTGTATTAAAATGGTTGAAAATATTGAGTTCTTGACATTGCTGTTATATTTTTAAGGGGAGCGAAATGCATCGCAGGTATACAATATTACAGATTGGATATTCATTCTGGAAACTTCTAATTTACACATAAGACCTGAGAAGAAGCTAGTGGGTCAGGTACCATAGAGATTACTTGAAACATTCTCCTCAGTACAGATGATTGAAGAACAGAGGGGTTTTCATGAGCTGCCTTTTGTAGGAAATGACATCTCTTCATTTGCCTACACAGTATTTTCACTCTGAGCGTTGTGTGTGCCAGGAACATTGTGGAGCAGGCTAAGACTCGCTGTGCTTTCAAAGTCATAACGAAATTTTAGAAGTTGTTACAGGAATCTTTGAAGAGCAGGGATAACTGTAAGGTTCAATTTTTAGGAGGTAATGAAGACCTTTACTTTGAGGTACTAATTGTCCAGCTCTTGCACTGGAAACTATTTTAAAGTATCTTTAAGTAATCACTGTTTGAGTCAGAGTGAGAAATATATTCAGTCCTCTTCTTAAGATCACAGAATGAATAGGCATGGGCATTAAACAATGCCTTTCAGCTTAATCACTCTGCCTGGATTCTGGAAAATGTTACTATATAAGACTTAAAAACCTGAAGTGTGAATAGAAACGTGATAATTGAAAGACTAACTTTTGTTATATACGTAGTGTGGTAAAGTGAATAGAGCATTAGAATAGTAATCACATGATTTGACTTTGGTCTCAGCTGGTGATTTGGGGCCTGGCTTTCTTTACATTAAAAGAGGATTGAACTAGGTTTATTCTTTCAAAAGGTCCTTTACTACCATGTTTCCCCAAAAATAAGACCTAGCCAGACAGCCAGCTCTAATGCGTCTTTTGGAGCAAACATTAATATAAGACCCGGTCTTATATAATATAAAACCGGGTCTTTATAATATAATACCAGGTCTTGTATTAATGTTTGCTCCAAAAGACACATTAGAGCTGATTGTCTGGCTAGGTCTTATTTTCCGGGAAACACGGTAGGTGTTCTCGTATACATTGCAGAACCATTGGACCAAACAGCTAGTTTAGGATCAAGGCCACTATTTTGATTAGTTCTTTTTTTCTCTTAAAGAATCCCCCTCATAGCAGTATGTTCTTTGTAGATATAGAGTTAAATATTGCCTAGCTATAGGGCTCTTTTAAGTTTATTTTGCCCAACTCCTTCCCTTCCTATAGAAGACAGCTAAGGCTGGAGAGGTAGCGTCTGTCAATTGATAACACATGGCAGCAACATGCTCTTTGAAGATTCAAACTAACCAGTACATTTTACATTTTAGTGAATTTAATCTACAACGTGGATATAAAGTATTGGATTGCAAATCTTTTAGAACTGTTAGTTCTGACAATCATTAATGAGAGGAAGATTACAACTAAAAAAAAAAAACCCCAATAGATTCTTAAGTTTGGAGGACCCTTAAAAGGTCATGTCAACTGAGAAAATATGAATGGATCCTGAAAGGCATGAACACCCTAAAGCGATTACCTTCCAGAAAGTGTAAAGGGACTCCACCGTCTGGCAGAGACTTTTTTTGCAGTACTTAAAAATTGAGCAAACACCAGTTTGGAGTTCTCTGGGTGACAAGAGGAATGTGTCATTTTAGTCTCGTCTCCCTCAAGCCCTCCCACACCTGCACGCGTTCTTGGACGCTGTGCGTGCACGACCCGCCGCGAGGCTGCTGACACTCAAGTGTCCGCTTAACGAGCTCGCTGCAGACGAGCTGTGAGCGGTGGCTGCCGCCTGTTGATCCCATTTCCTCCTGCTCTAGGCCGGGGTAGGGAGTGGCTCTCCCAGGACTTCCAGTGTTTTCGTGCTCGGGCACTGATATTCACAGGGCTCCAGTGCATTGTTTTCTTCCAGGCAGTCTCGGTTAGCGCTTCAGCCGAGACCTTTATTTTGCATTCTGTCGTCTTGGGCTGCGTGTCCTCTCTTGTTTCTGCGCGCTCTCCACGCCCTTCCCAGTTTCCTGTTAGCCAAAGGAATCGCTCTTTCTGAACGAAAAGTTCCCAGAGCCGAGTGGAACCTCCCGGAAAATGCTCTTCTCTTCCGCGTGCGCCGGATGGGGGTGGGGGTGGGCCAGACACTGAACGCCAAGGTTGGGAGCGCAGGAAGGACCCGAGCCCCGGGCGGGGCGGGAGAGGTACGGGTCGTCGGGGGAGGGCTGGGCTCGCGAGGCAGACCCGCGCTGCGCTCATCTGTCTCGGGGGCAGAGGGCACTTTTACTGGGGGATCTGTGCGGAGGCGCGAGCCTCCCAGGAGCGATTCCGGGTCCGAGAGGTGGCGGGTGCACCCCAGGGGTCGGGAGGGAACCCCAGGCTGCCTTTCTGCCCCAGGGGCCCGCTTGCCCCTGCTGCCAGTGAGCCGCGGGCGGGCCTGCGAGGGGTGGCCGCGGAGGGTTCGCGTGTCCCCCGTCCGTCCTGGGGACCCCAGGCCTTAGGGGAAGGCGGAGGTTATCCCGTTCTCGTGACCCCCATCTTCTCGACCCGCGCCGGTCGTATTCTGGGTCAGGACCCCTGTACCATCCCGAGGTGGGTGCCAGGGGTCCCAGAGGGCCGGGCTCCACGTGCATTGTGACCACGGCGTCCCCGCTCTGGCCCGAGCGCGGAGACCCTGCCCCGCGGGGGCCGTCGGCGGAGCGGAAGATGGCGGCTGCCGGGCGCGGGGCTCCCGGCCCGGCTCGGGCACAGCCCCCCCACTGACGGCGCCGCCGCCCCCGCCGGGCGGTGCTGTGTCCCCGCAGGAGTCCGAGAGGATGGCCGGGGCCGGCGGCCAGCACCACCCACCCGGGGCCGCGGGAGGAGCGGCCGCCGCGGCCGGCGCCGCGGTCACCCCCGCCGCCGCGTCGGCGGGGCCCGGAGAGGATTCGTCCGACAGCGAAGCGGAGCAAGAAGGACCCCAGAAACTGATCCGCAAAGTGTCCACGTCGGGGCAGATCCGGACCAAGGTGAGGCGGGCCCGAGTGGGGCGTGGAAGGCGGGCGGCGGCGGCACCCGGAGCTGAGAGAGGGCGCCCGGGGCGCAGGGAGCGCGCCCGACGGTCCCGGGAGCGTGGAGAGCCGGGGGGCGGGGCCGGGGCGGGGCCTGGGAACGGGGGCGGGGCCTGGGCGGGGCCGCGGGCCGGGATCCCCGGCCGCGAGCGCGGGGCCGCCGGGGTCGGCTCCCGGGGAGCTCGGCCCGCAGAGGAGGACGAGAAGCGAACCAGCGGCTCGGCGGGAGCGTGGGAAAAAGCTGAGGCGCTGTGGAGAGTTCCCACTCGGGCACTTAGAAGGCGTGGCTTGTTGTTTGTCCTCCCTGCCGTGCAGGGGTTGGGTAGAGTGTGTACGTTGCGCAGGGAGATGAGGGCTGGTGGACCAGTGGAGCTGCATTGTCCCGCCACTTTCCCTTCTCGCGGGCAGCAGCCTGGCCCTCCCCTGACCCACTCAGAGTGAGAGGTGGGTGGGCAGGTGACACCAGACAGTCCCTTTGCCTCCTGCTGCCGTTGGGAAGGCTGAAGCCGGGGGTGGGGGCCATGCCGGCCCCAAACGATGCTGGCGGTTATCTGCACCCCGCGGCGCAAAGGGCAGGCCCGGCTTCCTCTGGTTTCTCGCTAAGCGCCCAGTTCAGATCTTACACACCCAGGGTTATTTTTAACAATGAAAAGGAACGTCCTTGTACTTTATGGAGATTAGCATGCTGTTTTACCCTCATTTATGTAGCAGGTCCTGCTGATCTGTGAAGGCTCAAAGTTTGAGTTTTCTTTTGATGGTGAACAATACGTAGCAAATGCTTACCACTGAAAGATTAGTTATATGTTCTAATTTTCATCATAGTTTAAAAACCATCCCACGGAAAGTCGGTTATCACTGGGAGCCTTTAAAGAGGAATTTGAAAAAGGGAACTAATAAAATCATTAGATTTGTGTGCTCTCTTTAAAAGTTAATTTGCAAAAGTTAATTTATTCTGTACCTGTTCTTTGTGAGAATTTATTTTTCTAAGTCTGTAGACCCCCTGTATAAAAACAGAACTTTTAATTATGTGCCTTTGGATTCATGTTTGTGTTAGCCTGCATCCTTATTTTCTGAAATAAAGGTGTAAGCACACAGAACCGTTAATAAGATTGCAGTTAGTAAAGACTCAGGGATTATTGCTTCAGTCATTGTTTTTGAGAGGCACATCTTGTAACTGCTTTTAATAGTGACGTTTTGGAATTTTATAGAATTTGTGATAAATTAAGGATATGGGGTTTAATGTGTTTCTAGAAGATTAAGGCAAAATAAGATAGGGATGTTCCAGAAAGTGCCTTTAATAATTGAAATTTTAATTTTAAAGAAGTTCATAAAACATAATAATGGGCAAAAAGGTGTTAAAAATGGTATATTTTGTATATTCATATGAAATGGTTAAAATCCCGTGCATACTTATACCAGGTTTAACTAGTAAATTTAGGTGATTTGAGAGAACATTTAGAGATGGCTCTAATTTGAATTGAGTAAAGTCAAACAATAAGTTTGTCAGGAGTAACGCTAAAATTTGTAAATTTCATGAACGCGTGATAATAGCTAAGATTATCCTCTTTAAATTTGATATTATCTCTGGTTGGGGCTAAGCATGTTTATTGAGATTCAGAGGAAATTCAAAAAGCATATTTAGTGTTAGTTTTCCATTTAAGTTTCTAATGAAAACATTTTGCCATCGTTCTAGATTAGAGACCATTACATGAAGTGTTCCTTAAGGTTCCCAAGATGTACTGAATTTCAGAAATTCTGCTTTTTACATTTGCTTGTGTAAGTGAATATAAGTTCATTAGCATTTTCATATGGTACCACCTGAGATCAGGGCCTAAAATGGCTGAGACCAATGAGCCTCAGCCTCCATGCCTGCCCCCACCCCCAGTCCAGACTGGTCACATACAGTACAGGTTTCATTAGTTAAATCTCCTTAGCACATACACTGATTCTTAGGGAAGAGGGCGAGGATCAGTGAGAGAATTCGTAGAATGAGAACTGCTAAATTTAATATTGGTTCCCATTTTTCATGTATGATTGGGATAAGAGTTAAGGGAAACCATCTTTAAAGAAAGACCTGTACCCACTCGATCCCCTCCATACGTATGTAAGATGGGAGAGCCTGGAGAAGAGGCCCCAGGACTAGCACAAGGCCTAGTGGTTTTCAAGACAGCAGTAGCAGTTCTCGCTCCTACATCCTGAAGATGTACCAAGGGGCCACCAGGTCTGACAGGGTGTGGTTACTGGTGGCATCTTTGATCCTGGTTGTGTAGCAGCCTGGAATACACACATGTACACATGCCTACATGTGCATGTGGATATGTGCTCTTTATAAAGTATTTATGCATAGATGTACAGAGGGCACACAGCAGAGTATGTTACACATAGAGAAAATATTTCTTGAATGACTGTACGTATTACACACATATATAATGTTATATATATATGAATAGAATTGTTAAAACATAGTGCTTATTTTAGTTTCCTTTAAGATCCTTAGGATCACAAAGCTATTTGGTATCCAGTTTAGCTTTGGAGTGACAGACGGCCCTTTATTCAAGTAATTACCTTATTGCAAGTGTCCTTTATTGTAAATACTTGTTAGTATTTTAAATAATTTGAATGTTAGTACAGAAAGTTAATTGTGGCATTTGAAAAGTATCCGGATTTTTCTTAATTGAAAAAGTAATACATGCATGTAATAAGACATTCAAATGGTATGAGAGGATACGGGAGAGGATCCAGAGAAAAGTAATCTCCCTCTCATCCCAGACCTTCTAGTCTCTGTTGACATTTTCTTGGTGTGCTTCCAGAAAATTTTTATGCACATACATATATTTCTTCAAAAAATACTACTGGGAGCATTCTGTACACATGTTGTGTCTTGTTTGTTTGGAAATGTAATATGGAGATCATTTCCCTAATGGAACATGCATATCTATCTTATTGTTTTTAATGATGGCAGAGTATTCCATTATATTAGGTTGAACTAAGTGCAGTTGCTATGTCAGTATGTCAAAAATGGTCGAAAGTAGAATGGTATTTGCCAGCGGCTGGGAGGTGGGGGAAATGGGGAGGTGTTGGTAAAAGGGTACAAACTTTGAGTTATAAGATGAATAAGTTCTGGGGATCTAATGTACAGCATATTGACTATAGTTAATAATACTGCATTGTCTACTTGAAATTTACTAATAGATCTTAAGCGTTTTCACACACAAAAAAAGGTAACTGAAATGACGTATATGTTAATTAGCTTAATTGTGGTAATCATTTGACAATGTATGTGTCTATCAAATTACCATGTTGTATACTTTAAGTATATATAATTTTCTTTATCAATTATGTCTGAATAAAACTGGAAAAAATGGTGGAAAAGGGAAGTTTCATATGGTTCAATCTAACGTGGTATGTCATCATTTAATTAACCAGTTCTTTATGGAAGGAAATATGGATTATTGTAGCACAACACTAATCTTGGTTTTTTCTCAGTGGATGTGATGACTTTTTAAATAAAGAATAAGACTGGCATGCTTTTAAAATTAGCGTGGTTAATAAAATCCTCATGTATGTTCTAATGCTGTCCTAGCACCCCCATATTATATACTTTTTTCATTTTCCAATTTTTTCTTGTTTTTTTTTGTCCTTGGAGCCTTCTGTACTATTTTTATCTTTCTCTGTTTTTCAATTTATTCCTTTCTCTGTATCACCTTAGCAGAATTTCAGGTAGTCTCATCTGAAATCTCATCCAGGTGCTAAACACTGGATCATTCTATGGCCGCCTCTAGTTCCCCGAAGGAAAAAGAAATCACTTATATACACAAGTGGAAATAGTGCTGCTGTGGGAAGGCCAAAGGGAGCTGTACCTTGTCATCTCTTTCTCTCTCTTTCCCCTTGGCTATTACTCCTGAAGTCTTAATCCTGTCTGAAGGAGGAGGTTGATTTTTACATTCAGATTTACTGTTGTGGAGAGTTTCCTAGGTATTTCCTGAGAATGAGACATTCTGAAACAACACTAATACAAACTGATGGTTTTGAACATGAGTGTGAAGGAGGCTTTGCTGGTTTTCCGTTCATCCATGAATGCTGCAGCCTTTCATCTTGCAGGGAATGGCTGGAGGAATGTTGGTCGGGTTTATCAACTAGGAATGTTCATGGGTCATAAGCCAAAAACGGTTATAAACAAATGGGAATCATCTTGGTGACTTTTTCTGACTTTGAATCATCTCTGCCAAGGTCTTGAAGCTTCATGTATCAAAAATACCCTTTAACTGAGTTTATTAATCGTCTCCCTTTTTTGACATGTATATGTTTTCCTACAGTTAATTTTGAATGTCCATGAATGAATCTCTAAATTTAGGTAAAACATACCTAAACAGTGGAAAGCTACTCAGAACTTTGTAACATTGTTTCTAGATTAAGACATCTCATTAAGCTCATTAAGAACAATCACCGCATTCTTCAATTAGTATCTTGGTTTTAATTTAACATGAAGGATGCATTAAATAAACTCTTTTACCTTTATGATGATAAGTCAGTATATGGAAGTATTGATTTGCAGTGTTCACTGCTTTATGAGATGCAATTTGTGCAATTAAAGCATTATCTTTTACCATAAACTGTAGGTACAGTAGATTAGGGAAGACTTGCCCCGCCTTTTTCAGATTGTAGATGGCAGCCCGTTAGGGGGTCATGTTGGCTCACAGCCAGCATTTAAAACAGAAACTGCGTAGATTAGAAAATATTATTTAAAACTTTTACCCCCAGTTCTGCATGGGAACACTGGATTGGGCAATGATCCAAATAGGACGAGAAACGGAAACATGGCCAGAAGATTGTTAAGAAATGAGAACAAAGTAATATTGACAGGTTTTTTGTTTAGAAACTCAATATGATGTGAGAAGCAAGTAGGAACTTTTTACATTTTGATAGGTGATGAATAGGAAGATATCTTGAATAACAAGAATAATTAATATTCATTTAGGGCAGAAATTAGCTAACTTTTTCTGTGCAGGGCCAGATAGTAAATATTTTCAACTTTGTGGGCCATAAAGTCTGTTTCAAAATCACTAATCTGTAATGTTAGAGTGCAAAAGGAGCCATAGATAATACTTAAGTAAGTGTGGTGGTATTCCAATAAAACTTAATTTAAGGACACTAAAATTTGAATTCATAAAATTTTCATGTGTTAAGAAACATTCTTTTTTAAAAATCCATTTAAAGATGTAAAAACCTTCTTAGCTTGTGGCTGTACAAATTTAGGTGCTAGGAGGGAATGGCCGGTAGGCTTGGCTTGTGGGCCTCAGGTTGTTGACCCCATTCTGGATGATGGAAAATTAGGTTTGCAAAGCTTGTGAAGTTAAGGTGCTGCTAAATACCATCAGGATTTAAGGGACCAAATAAAGCTAGAATTCAATCCATTTAAAAATCTCATCTTTGTAGAACATTTTATTTTTAACTTGGTTTGCGTCTTTGCTTCCATTTTAATGTGAACTAAATATAGACTGGAAACTTTGAGTCTTGGTACAGTAATATATGGTATAACAGCTTTCTTTCCATTTTGATTACAAGTTAAACATGATATCCCATTATTAAAGATAGACATAATAAATAATTTACTAAAACCTTTACATATAACTTAAGATGCATTATTTGGAAGTATCTAAATTTAGAAAGCTTTCACTTAGTTTAAGGTCACATGTTTGCTGTTGTGGTGGGAGTGATGAAAGGTTATATGAAACTACTATTGTAAATGACTCTGGGCTCCTTTCTGTTTCCAGGGTGCAGTGTTTCACTCATATTGGATTCGTTAGGCTTTACTTACTCAGGAAATGTGTTTATAAGCAAAGGTTTTAATTAAAGAGAGTTTGTTTTATGTCTAAAAATAGATCTTTAAAAAAGACCATGACATGTTACATTTTCTCTTGGCAAATTTGTTTGGTCTTGTTGGGTACCGAATATTTTTCTCTATTTACTTACTTGAAAACACATTTGTATTTTTGATTTGGTTAAGTGACTTAACATTAATAACCATTATTGGTAAGAGCCTGAATTGAGGATTCCATGGACATTGTTTCTACTTTAGATTGTTGCTCAGTTTTTTCCAACAAACATATATGGTAATAATTTCCTTTCCCTGTGCTTTTTGTTAGGAGGGTATTTAGAAAACTGTTAGGTTCTTGTTTTATATTAGGGAAATAAGATTAACTTTATCACATGTGGAGCTGGAATCTCGAAACTTCTTACTGTGCCACTTGATAACCAGGACATTTTCAAACCACCAGAATGTAATTTAGCACAATAAATCTTTTTTTATGTAAGTTTGGAGCATGTATGTTAGAAATTAAAAAAAACACTTTTGTACTTAGCATTTTATCGTTTACACAGCGGCTTCGTAATACCTGACCTTATTTAACAATTGCATAAAATTATCTGAATTTTATCAGTGTTAAAACTGAGACCGAGTTTGAGTATCTGCTGAGTAAACAGCAGGGCTGGAACCCCAAAGCAGGACTTCTAACGGCTGTACCAGTAGTCCTTTGCACAGTGCATACAGGGGATGGGTTCCAAATGCTTTCTTTCAGGAGTGCCATAAGCTTCTTGGGTTTTGAACCTTTACATGTTACATGCGCAGGTTTGCATGTATGCAGGCTCTGTCCTCACGTCTCTGCCTCCCCCCTCCACCCCCTCCTTTCCCTTGAATTGCCCTTCTCCTCTCCCTCCCCTTTTTCCTCCTTCCTGCCCTGTCCGTTATTAATTTGTTTAATCTGTGAGCCTGCCTCTCACCAGGGTTTTAGGTTTCAGAATGCCTTTTTGCATTCAAATCCCATGTTTTTTGTGTGTGATATGTTTACAAGTCTATGTTTGAAAAGTGAATTTTGGAATAAAAAATTTTAGCTGAAATTTATATTAATTTTAATGACTGTTAGCAAAATCATGGAGTTACTTTGAAAACATGTTTAGAAAGCCAAATTTAGAAGAAACACGTATAGGTATCTTAACTCCTCAAGTAGGTTTTCGAAGACAACTGTTAGTTTCACTTCCATAAGTTAAGATGCTATTTTTAAAAGGTTATGGTACAGCGTTCAAAAGAATGATGTAATTTCCACTTGGCCTATTAAGCAGAGTTGAAGAAAAACTAGGAGTAAAATTTAGTTTTAATTAGCAAAGGAATGAAAAGGACATTTTTGGGGACCAACTTTGTCCAGTTGACTATTTGGTTTAGATAAGAAAAGGTGCCAGGGTGTGTACCTGAGCAGGCAGACTGTTTTGGGTTGGATTATTCGTACAGACTCATATAGTACTTAACATTATGTTACAATGTAATGTGTATGACTATGTCATGTCTGTAGTGTGTGAAGCAAACAGTACCTCGAGTGGATCCGCTTCAGAACCAGAGCACGTTCAGCATCATGCTCTGTGCACCTGTGTGCTCCTTCTCATTTGTGCCCCTTCGCTGCCCTTCCGTGCATTCAGAAGGCTGTTTGTGGTGTTCCAAGTGCTGTCATAGGTGGCAGGGGTAGGGCTGCGAAGAAAAACAAAATAGACGAAAACTTCTGCTCTCACGGAGCCCACGTTTGAATGCAAGGAGAATTTGTAAATTCATAAATATGTAAAATGCATACTGTATTAGAAGGTGAGAAGTGCTAGAGAGAAAAATAAGCATAAATGGGAGTTGGCAGGAGGTGGGAAGGGCAAGGGCTTCCTGAGAAGGTGACCTCTGAGCAGTGATCTTGAGGGAATGAGTCATGTGGACCTCTGGGGGACAAGCACTTTAGGCAGAAGGAACAGCACCTGCAAAGACTGAAAGACAGAAACTGCCACAAGGAGAGGTCAGTGGGGCTGAAGTGGGGGTGGGAGTAAGGGGAGCAGGTTGGAAGTGGGAAGGAAGTTAACCGTGTCAGAGTCAAGTCCTATAGAGAAGAGTTCTCAGCCTGGGGTTCATGCATTCTGTAGCATCGGAGGGGCTAAAAGACGGCTCCCCAAATTTTAGGTCTGTGTATGCACTTCAGAAGACAAAACCACTGATTTGAAAAGGGGAACTGCAGGACAGACGATAAAAGATAGGTGAAAAATACGCGCACACAAACACTCCATAACCATCCATTGTCATCGTTTGGAGAAATGCTAAAACTGGGGGTTGGATTCCGTGGAATGAAATGAGAGGCAGCAGAGCACAGCAAGGTTCCTTGGAGTACGTAGGTAGTGTTGGGTTTGCGTCTCAGCTCTTTCGTGTACTATTAGGTGACCTTGGCCATGCCACTTACGTTACAGAAAACGCAGTGCCATCAATATGTGGGTCTCCCCTGTTCTTCCCAGCCCACTGTTAGACTTCATGTCTTCCTTGCAGATACATAGGTGGGGCTGTGTAACTGGATTATGGGTGTGAGTGATGTTTCCTGGCCTCTAAAGCCATGTGGGGGACTGGCCATGCTCTGTCTCTTCCCTCCCCCACCACCTAGATATAGATTATCCAGTGGAAGGAGCTTAGCTCCCTGAACCACTTCATGGAGCAGAGTCTCTGTGCTCCTGCCCCAACCACCCTGGATTGTGACACAAGCTGGAAACAGACCCCTTTCTTGTAGTGAGCTCCTGAGCTTTGGGCATTGTTTGCCAACAGCAGTTAGCATACTCTGGCCAATACACTTCATGTCTCTAAACTTTAGATTTCTCCTTTGCAAAATGGATGTAGTGATTCCGACTTGGTACATGGGAATGAGGATTGCCACAGCATGCTTTTGTATCTCTGATTATTAGAATTATTTTTTTAAATTGGTAAAAATCCTGATAACTCAATTATTCCTGATACACATATCTTCTAAATAATTTAATCAGGATATACAGACCACTATCCTTTGATGACTATAAGACTTGATAAAACTATTATATTTTTACAGAGCGTTATTTTGTAATTTTAAAAAATGTCTGCCAGGCCGGCCCGGCCCGGTGGTTCCGGCAGTCAGAGCTCCATGCTCCTAACTCCGAAGGCTGCGGTTCAATTCCCACATGGGCCAGTGGGCCCTGTGGTTGTGGGTTCAATTCCTTAAATCCTGCACGGGATGGTGGGCTCTGCCCCCTCCAACTAAGATTGAACACGGCACCTTGAGCTGAGCTGCCGCTGAGCTCCCAGATGGCTCAGTTGGTTGGAGCACGTCCTCTCAACACACGGTTGCCGGTTCAACTCCTGCAAGGGATGGTGGGCTGTGCCCCCTGCAACTAGAAACGGCAACTGGACCTGGAGCTGAGCTGCGCCCTCCACAACTAAGACTGAAAGGACAACAACTTGACTTGGAAAAAAGTCCTGGAAGTACACACCGTTCCCCAATAAAGTCCTATTCCCTTCCCCCCCCCCCAAAAAAAAAATGTCTGCCACTGCGATGGGCCCTTCGGACATGAAAACCCACACTGCAGGAGCAGTGAAGGTGGGCTTACTCCACCTGATGTTCTCTGTTGGGGCCAGCCTTGTTTCTAGAGTACTGGATGTTACCAGGGGTCTTAGGGACAAAGACTTGATTCAGAACGAATGACCCCTTGAAGGCGGTAGTGGAAATAATTGGCCAAGGAGGCTTCTAGGTGCTTTCACGGCCAAGTGCTGATCTTGAAATGATCTCTCTTACACTTCCCTGTCTCCCCTTTCTTCTCAGTCCACACAGTCTGGCTTCTACCCCCAATCACTTCCTGAAAACTTCTTTTGCAAGGGTCACTAATGATCTAATTGCTAAAATCCAGGGGGCTCCAATCACTTCCTGAAAACTTCTTTTGCAAGGGTCACTAATGATCTAATTGCTAAAATCCAGGGGGCTCTTTTTAGTTTTCACTCAACTTGCCAATGTGGACACTGTTGACTGTTTTTTCTCACATCTGCTTTTGTTTTCAAGGTTTAAATTTCTTTTATTCTTAATTACCTTTTTACTGCCTCTTGGTCTTTATGCCTGATTCCTTTTGCTAATGATTTTTGTTTCCTAGGCGTCTTAGTCTGTGTTTGCCTCTTCCATAGTTGATTTGATCAATTAGATTAGGCTTCGACTACCAGGTGTACCAACCTTTCCCTAACCTGTACTCTCCTGAGATCTGGACCTATTATTTCCTTTGCCTACCAGACACCTACTATATTGGGTTCCATAGCCATCTCAACCTCAGCATTCTCAAACTGAGTAGGTGTGAGAATGGCTCTCAAACTGAGTCTCCCCACCTCCAGGCCAAATTGTGCTCCACTACTTTTACGCGCGTGCGTGCGTGTGTGTGTGTGTGTGTGTGTGTGTGTGTGTGTGTAATGGGATATTATTCAGCTTTAAAAAGGAAAGGAATTCTGACATGCTCTTAGGTTGATGCAAAACTAATTGCTGTTTTTGCAATTATTTTTAACCTTTTAAACTGCAATTGCTTTTGCACCAACCTAATACAACGTGGATGAACCTTGAAAACATTAAGCTAAGTGAAATAAGTCAGACATAAAAAGAAAGATATTGTTTGATTCCACCTAGAGTAGTCCAATTCAGGAGACAGGAAGTAGAATGGTGGTTGCCAGGGGCTTGGGTCAGGAGGGAGGCGGAGTTAGTATTTAATGGGGATGGAGTTACAGTATTGAAGATAAAAAGGGTTCTGGAGATGGGTGGTGATGGCTGTACAACAATGTAAATGTAGTCAATGCCACTGAACTGCACCCCTCAACATGGTTAAGATGATGAATTTTATGTTATGTGTATTTTACCACAATTACAAAGCAAGCTTCATAGGAACAACCCACTATACACTTAATATTATTACAAGAATTCTTTAGTGGGATAAAAGTGAAATATAAACTTAAGAAATGTGCAAGACTTCAAGAAAATTATGAAAATATTAAGAAAACTATGAAACTTTGTTGACAGACAAAAATAATTTGAATAAATGCTATAAGTTTTACCCAATTTGTCTGGGAATTTTACACAATTACAGATATATTTACTATTGGAATTTTGCCTAACTTACTAAAATGATCTGAAAGGTCATAAAATAATGTCTAGTTACATATTGAAAAGGAAGAGTAAGGAAGAGGGCCTCAGTCAATTGAATGTGATTAAACTTAGCGCAAAGCTACAAAATTTTCATGTAGCTTTCTTTGAATTGGGAATAAACTGAAAAATCAGTGGAACAGAATACAAAGTCCAGAAACTTACCCATAATATATTTTACAATCATCATAATATATTTTACAATCAAGATAATGTTTCAAGGCAGTGGAGAAAAGATGGATTACTAATTCCTCTTGAGGCAACTGTCTCACGATTTACTTAAAAAAAAAAATGGAAGCACAATCCCTACCTCACACTATGGACTACATATTTTCCAGATAAGTTAAAGATAGAATTTATAATAAATGAATCATAAAAGTACTAGAATAAATATAAGAAAGTAATTGCATAGTTTCAGGGTTGGAGGGAATTTTAAAATGTGGCAGGGAAGAAAACAGAACAAAAAAGCTTATTAAATCCTGACAAATTGAAGCTCACCTTGACCCAATTTACAAGGCAAATAAAGCTCCTTCCATGGGGCTCAGAGTCTACACGTGGTATTATAATCTTCTTTTTCTGCCCAATATATTGTATCTTCCATGTCAACATGATGCAAATTACTTCATTTTTCCATTTATCTGCTCATTTAATACCTACTGAACACCTTCTGCCTGCCAGGCACTTGTACCTGAGGGAACAGTGATTTTTTTTATATAGATATTGCATTTAACCAATACTTTATTATTGGACATTTGTAATATAAACATGGAGGAAAGAAGTGAGAAATAATCTTACTAGCTACACATTCGAGTAATTTGGTAAATTATTTGCCTTGTAAATTGGGTCAAGGTGAGCTTCAATTTGTCAGGATTTAATAAGCTTTTTTGTTCTGTTTTCTTCCCTGCCACATTTTAAAATTCCCTCCAACCCTGAAACTATGCAATTACTTTCTTATATTTATTCTAGTACTTTTATGATTCATTTATTATAAATTCTATCTTTAACTTATCTGGAAAATATGTAGTCCATAGTGTGAGGTAGGGATTGTGCTTCCAATTTTTTTTTTTTTTAAGTAAATGGTGAGCCAGTTGTCTCAAGAGGAATTAGTAATCCATCTTTTCTCCACTGCCTTGAAACATTATCTTGATTGTAAAATATATTACATATTTATGGGTAAGTTTCTGGACTTTGTATTCTGTTCCACTGATTTTTCAGTTTATTCCCAATTCAAAGAAAGCTACATGAAAATTTTGTAACAGAGATATTGTGGTTTTTCACTGTATTATGGAATTATGGGTGTTTATTCTTTTCTTCTCTTTATTTCTGTTTTTTTTTTCAGTTTACATGTTTGCTTTTGTAATAATAAAAACCTTTAGTTTTTAAATTTGTATGTACCTCATTACAGAAAAATGTAAATAGAAATTTTGAATCCTCATACACTGAAGGAATTCAAAGACCAGTCAGTTTGTATGGATAAAATGTATCTGATAAGTAGGTGGCATAATCCTTCACACTTCTGAAGGTGGATTAAATATTTCTGTAGGTTTAGATAGATAGTATTATCTGCCTGGAAGCATGTATTAATTTCTCTGTTTGTATATGAAGGAATAATTTAGTAATTTAGCATTTCTGTAAAAGCGAAAACAAACCGAAAATATCCCTACAGGGATATTTTGATCCATACTTACAAACATTACTGTAAAGATGTTTTTGAGATATTAGAAGCTGAACGACTGCATAGCCTATTTTTTATTATAAGCAAAGTGTTAAATATTGATAATATAATCAGTAGCCCCTAAGAAGGGTTGTTAAAATTTGCCAGATTTGTAAATAGAATAATATGACTTTTAAGAGGAACTTACCTTAAATTGACCTAGGTTTTTACTTTGTTTCTTTAATAAATTAAATATAAACTTAAAATTTTTGGTAGTAAAAAGCCTTGGCTATTGGTAGCATTGCTAAAATTTATTTGAACAAAAATACTTAACAAATTATAGTGTAGTGGTAGAATACTACCGTGTTTCTCCCAAAATAAGACCTAGCTGGACCATCAGCTCTAATGCGTCTTTTGGAGCAAAAATTAATACAAGACCTGGTCTTATTTTAATATAATATAAGACCCAGTGTTATGTAAGACCGTGTGTAATATAATATAATATGATATAATACTGGGTATAATGCAATACAATACCGAGTCTTATGTAATATAATATAGGATCGGGTCTTATATAATATAATATAGGACCGGGTCTTATATTAATTTTTGCTCCAAAAGACGCATTACAACCGATGGTCCGGCTAGGTCTTATTTTCTGGGAAACATGGTAATAGGAACTTGGTTGATAAAATGTATCCTGTCTTTCAGCCCGAGACGGTATAAGCATGTCTGCTAGAAATGCTTTGTATGCAGAAACCGTTGAAATGTATTTTGACATTATAAAACAACATACATGGCCCACGTCAGTGATGACATTCATCAAATGACAAGTGTTAGTGAAATGCCTCCTTTGCATCACTGTGAGACCAGAAGTCAGGTCTTCAGGTGTCTGGCAACCTCTAGTGCAACCTGCTGACGTGATTTTGTAACAGCACTTTCAGTATAGTTTTTCACGTAATAACACTACATGCGTGTACTTAACATTTTATATACTGGATCTTCATTATTGTGGATTCTGTGTGTGCTAATTTGCCAACTCCAAAAGCGATACTCCTGGTGCTTTGTGGTTATTGACAGTCAGGCGTAGAGCAGCCCGGAAATTTGAGTTGCCTCGTGCGCATGTCACCAGATGAAGTTGAACCTGGTGACAACCTGCCTCCCCACACAGTAAACAGGTGTCTTTTTTGTGATCTATGTGAGACATTTTTCCCATTTTTGTGCTTTCTGCCGGTGATGTCAGTGTTTGAAAGGCGCCAAACTTAGTGCTGAAATGCTGTCTAGAGGCCTAAAGGCCAGAAGGCAGAGGTGTGCCTTATAGAAAAATACTTGTGCTCCTTTCAGCTGTGAGTTACAGCGCTACTGGCCGCAAGGTCAGGGTTAATGGATCAATCATAGGCATTAAACAAACACGCATAAAACAAGGTTACGCGCTGGGCAGTTGACAGGAAGGCTCACGGGAGGTTGAACACTGCATTTCCCCTGGGAGCTGTGGTTCAGTCTTCACTAATTCAGGGTTTGCAGCGACATTTCTGTTGTTCTTGGAGTTTTGAGGTATCATTTTTGTTGTTCTATTCAGTTTTATTTTATTTTTAACTTATTGAAGTATAATTGACACATATTAATTTCAGGTGTACAGCATAATGATTTAATACTTGTAGGATGATGACCAAAATAAGTCTAGTTAACATGAGTCAGCATAAGCAGTTACTAATTATTTGCTTGTGATGAGGACTTCTAAGTCTGACTCTCTGAGGGACTTTCAAAGATGCAATACAGTATTATTAACGGTAGTCACCATTCTGTACTTATTTCTTGTAAAACTGGAAGTTTGTACGTTTTGATCCCCATTGCCTAACCCCCATTCCCTGCCTCTAGCAATCACCAATATGTTCTCTATGAGTTTTGTTTTGTTTTTTTTGGTTGTTTGTTTTTAGATTCCACATATAAGTGATACCATGTGGCATTTGTTTTTTTCTCTCTGACTTATTTCGTTTAGCATCATGCCCTCAAGGTCCATCCATGTTGTTACAAATGGCAAAATTTCATTCTTTTTTATGACTGAATAACATTGCATTTATATATGTGTGTGTATACACACACACACACAAACACACATATAAAAATGCAAAAATGCTAACTCACAAAGATATATACAGCGTAATTTACAAAGATATGGACATAACCTAAGTGTGCATCAATGGTTGAATGAATAAAGAAATCCATTGATGCACACTTAGGTTATTTCCATATCTTAGCTATTGTAAATTATACTGTATATATCTTTTTGAAGTAGCGTTTTCATTTTCTTCAATAAAAAATTCCACCAAGAAGTGGAATTGCTGGATCACATGGTAGTTGTATTTTTAATTTTTGAGGAACCTCCATATTGTTTTCCATTGTGGGTGCACCAATTTATATTCCCACCAATAGTACACAAAGGTTCCCTTTTCTCCACGTCTTCACAAACAATTGTTTTTTCTTGTCTTTTTTCTAATAGCCTTTTTTACAGGTGTGAGGTGATATCTCATTGTGGTTTTGATTCCCATTTCCCTGATGATTAGTGATGTTGAGAACCTTTTCCTGTACCTGTTGGCCATTTGTATGTCTTTGGAAAAATGTCCATTTAGATCTTCTGTGCATTATTAAATCAGAGTGTTATTTATTTTATTTTATTGCTATTGAGTTTCATGAGTTCTTTGTATATCCGATATATGATTTACAAATATTTTTACTCATTCTACATGCCACCTTTTCATTTTGTTGATAATTTCCTCTGCTCTGCAGAACCTTTTTAATTTGATGTAGTCCCACTTGTTGATTTTTGCTTCTGTGGCCTTTGGTTTTGGTGTCAGATCCAAAAAATCATTGCGAAGTCTGATGTCAAGGAGCTTCCTGCCTATGTTTTCTTCCAGGAGTTTTATGGTTTCAGGTCTTGCATTTAAGTCTTTAATCCATTTTGAGTTAATTTTGTGTATGGTGTAAGACAGTGGTCCAGTTTCATTCTTTTGCTTGTGGCTGGTTTGTTTTCCCACCCTGTTTATTAACGAGACTGTCTTTTTCCCTTTGTATATTCATGGCTCCTTTGTTGTAAATTAACTGACCATATATGCATGGGTTTATTTCTGGGCTTTCTATTCTGGTGCATTGATCTGTGTGTCCGTTTTTACACCAATTCAATACAGTTTTGATTACGATAGCTTTGTAATGTATTTTTAAATCAGGGAGCGTGATGCCTCCACTTTGTTCTTTCTCAAGATTGCTTTGGCTAGTCAGGGTCTGCTTTTGTTCCCATAACCACTTTATAGAGCATAATTACTGCAAATAAGGAGAATCAACTGTCTAGTAAACTATTTTAAGGGAGACTATCATTAGTATCTATGCTTTTCAAGGAAAAGTAAAATGTTCTATGGAATCCAGTTTAGGAAATGACTCTACAAGAAAACATTCATTAAGAAACTTAGCTTGGTTGAGTTCCTAATTTTTGTTTGAGGAGAAAAAAGTTATCAGAGACGTTTAAGTCATTTGTATTATTCATCAAAGCAGAGCTGGAATGTGAGTTGAAACTCATCATTTCAGAACTCATCAAATCAGAACAGTGTACCCAAAAAATCTGTCAGAATAGAAACTAGTTTATGTTTTAATTTTCAGCACACTCAGAAAAATAATTTTGAAGATACAACACAGACTTACTCATTTCACTAAGATGATCCATTTTTCTCTATGCCAAACACACCTTTGACATAATCTTTTCATGTCATATAAAAGGGCTTTTATCCCAGAAAGATCATGAAAGCTTGAAATGACAAATAGATGTCATCGTGTGTGCTAACACCAACACTTTACGTTAGTTTTTTTTTGTTTTTTTTTTTTACGTTAGTTTTTTATCTTTGGGTTTAATTAGTAATTATTGCTATTCGCTAGATATTGCCCCAATGATCTAGCAATCAATAATACATTTCTCCCTTCTGTATTGGTTTGATTTAAAAGGAACAACTTGAGACGAGAGATGTTCTTAGACACAGAAGGATGTGGTTTACTTTTGCTTTTACCAGTTGTGTTTTATTTCCTTTTCACTATCATTATGACCCTTCTGGGATCACTATTCACTGTTTACGTAATAGATTCCTAAGGTGGCCTTTAAAAACAGGGGTTTTATTTTACTTTGGGAGTTCATATTGCTTACTGCCTAAATTTTTTTATAACAAAAACTATAGTTATGAGGTCTTTTTCCATATTTTTATATTTGAACAGTTAATAAGCAGGTATATTGAAATGATAGGTAGCATAACTGTGTTTGCCTTTGAGGCAATAGACTGTTGTGATTAAGAATATGGACCTGGTTTTTTGAGAATGGTATGGTCTTAAATCCCAGTAGTCCTACTTACTGTCTGTAAGTGACTTTGAAGTGACTTTGGGAAAGTTACTCTCTCTAAGCCACTTTCATCTGTAAAACTGGGATAATAATAGTATTATACCGACCTCATAGAGTTGTTGTGAGGATGTAAATGAGATAAAACAGGTATTTAGAACAGTGGCTAGAACATAACTGGTATTTAATGGAGGCCAGTTATTATAGTAATGTTAAAGGAATATAGATAATGGACCATAGCCAGATTGATATTTAAAATAAAAGTATTTAAAACACTTTACTCTGTGATCAAGAAAAAAAAGTGTTTACCTTCCAAAAAGAAACAGATCTGCCCATTGTCATCAGACAATGGTATCCCATCAGTTCTGTTTTAAACAGTTTCTAAATTTACTAGATTGTGAAATCTTATTAAGAAAGCCTAGACAGGGCGGTGTCTTTTGTTTATAATCAACAACTTATAGAATATAATGTTTTTAACCAATGAGTTTTTAAACAAAGGAAAAGTATCTTCAACCAATAAGACTCTCTCCCTTCTTCCCGCCCTCCCTCTCTCTCTTTCCCTTCCTCCCCCTGTCAGAGGTCACCCTCTCAGTGAGATCTGTCGTGGCCGTGCTACCTAAAATTGCACCCCTCACCCTGAGCTTGGCATGCTGCAAAACTTCCTTTCCTACTTGCTTTTCCCACTTACTGATCACCATTTACTACCTATATATTATATTTATTTTCTCTATTGTCCATCTTCTAACTAGAATAAAAACTCCATGGGAGCAGGGATATTTTTCTGTTTTGTTCCAGCTCTATCTCTGGTGCCTAGAACACTGCCTGTCCCCTAGTAGTTGCCTAAAAAGTATTTGTTGAATGAATAAGGGAACAGTTCTAGTTTTGAGAAATTACTTTATGTATTTTAGTTGTGGTGGTAATATTTATCCTTCTCTTTGATACCTGTGTGGAAAGGGTAACTCGGTTTTAGAATTTAGGATTCTATTGGACAGAATCCTGCCCAATAGATCCTCTCAATATTTTATAGCAGGGTATGCAGCATATGAATACCTTTTTTCCTTTGCTATTCATTAAGGGTTTATTCTGCACTGGGGATGTAAAATTACTGTGTTTCCCCGAAAATAAGACCTAGTCGGATCATCAGGTCTAATGCGTCTTTTGGAGCAAAAATTAATATAAGACCCGGTCTTATATTATATTATGCTAGACCAGACCCGGCCTTATATCATAGTAAAATAAGACCAGGTCTTATATTGATTTTTGCTCTAAAAGATGCATTAGAGCTGATGGTCTGGTTAGATCTTATTTTCAGGGAAACACGGTAGTAGGATGCAGTCCCTTTTCGAAGCAGTGAGACAACCATGTATGTACACAAATAAATATGGTAATGAATGCATGCTCTAACAGAGGCACTCATAGTGGGCGCTCTTGGGCAGATACTTGTGGCTTCCACAGGAGGCCATATTGAACTGGGTCTTGAAGACTGAGTAATAGAAGTCAGGCACCAAGGAAGAAATGGCATTCTCTAAAGACTGAGCATCACAGTGGCTTTTTCTCCTACTACTCTGCTATGAGTGCTTTGTTTCCCTCCCCTTAAAATACTTTTTTCAGTGTCTACTGAATTCATGGAACATTTTTTCAGGGGTTCTCCTCTAAGAAATTACCAATTATCATGGTGTTTTTTGTTAGGCTGTCTACAACAGGAGAGGCAAATTAGAAAATTTACTAAGTTCCATTTATATTCTTACTATGATCTAATATGTGTTTTCGAATTAAAATTTTTTCTTTTCATTGTAGTCATTATGGTTTTAAGGTACATACTAGAAAAGTATAACAATTGAAGGATGCTAATTTTTTTGCGTTTTGGACATAGAGAACTATTACTGACATTATGTGTGCTTTTTAAGGAGTAATTTAGGCATTTTAAGTAATTCTTCATAATATGCTTTTTGCCATTTTAAACCCTGTTGCTCGTACAGATTTATGTCTTTTGTAAGGTCACATTTACCAAGTCTCTGTCCTGAGTGGGATAAAAGCTCAGGAATCTCACTCCAAAACAAGTTGTGAAAGGCACTAGATTTCATCTTCCCTTCCTCCTTTGAACAAATTAAAAAAAAAAAAATTATTTGTCAACTTTTTCTTCATCAGTGACATTAAAATAACTATTAAGATGCCAGTCCACGTTATGGAAGGGCATATGGACTGTATTGCATCTGTGTATGTCCTCAGATGATGTTGCAAAATAGGTTACTGTCCAGTATGCAGGCATCCACTCATGTTGAACATCAGTGATATCTATGGGCTAGAATTACGAAGATTAATAAAACACATCTCCTGTATTTGAGCTGTTCACTGCCAGGTGTGGCTTTCTAGTGGTGAATAGTACCACAAAACTTCTAATTAGAAGTGCATAATTTGATTTAACAGCACAACTTTTGGAAAAACAGACTTGAATATTTGGAAGTATATGCCACTCTTGAAATGAGTGGTACCCTGCAGTGCTTTGTTTCACATGGAGCATTAGAGCGCCAATGCGTGGTAATAGAGGGCGTTGAGCTTGTAAAGCATAGTAGACCCTTCTGCCTCTTATACTTACTAGCTGCATGATAGTAGATGAGTTACTTGACATTTTAAGTCTCAGTTTCCTAATTTTAAAATTGAGACAATTAGATTCACCTTCTTGGGCTATTACGAGGATTAAATGAGATGAGATGAGCTTCAATCTTGCTTTCTGTTTTTTTCTTCTTTTTTCTGCTTGCATCATATTTCTGCAATTTGTTAAGTTCACGTTTAAATTTACTAGTGGTGTTTCAAAGTGTAATAATACCTCCAGTTTGGCAATATATTTAGAATATTAATTTTCAGGCTGACAGATTCGTGGTGATTATGTTGCTGCATTGTTTCTCACTGTTCTAAAGCGAAAGAACTTTATAACTAAAATATTTACTTAATCGTGAAAGTGTGTCTCTTGGGACGAAGGACATCAATGAATATGAGATTTATGTGTAAAAGTGCAGTTAAGTACTTGTCTCAACTTCCCCATCATTATTTTTGCTTCATTGTTAATTTATAAATAAAATGCTGTTATTCTCTTCCTTTACTTTGCAAATCTTTCACAAGTCCCATTGAAGTTTTAGCCCTTAGATTTGTCAGCTAGTCCTCATTACTCCTGCCCACTTGGGTTTACTACTTCAATGTTATTTATATGTGTATGGGTTGCTGGAGCCACCAACTGAAATTTAAGGAGGGTGAAGGTGGAGACTCTTTGCCTCACGCATTGATGGAAATCCATCTGGTTATCATGGTTACCAGCTCCACACTTGCTGCTACCTGTTTCAGCAGTTTCCTCCTACTCTTTCCTATTTTCAGACTGCGATCTACAATTTACAAACTCGCTGTCACCTCATTTCCACCAGCGTTAGCTATTTCCATCCTTGATTTCTCTGCCTCTAAATGAACCTTCCTATTTTTATTTTTGAAAGCTCTAATTCACCTGAACAATTTTCAACAATGTATAATATAGTAAGCTTTAAATCTCATACAATAATAGCTTTTTCCTTTAAATATGATTCCACTGTCAATGTGATTTCACTTTCCATTTTGGGTCATTGCGTATAATCCTCTTACAATCTTTTTCTGGAAATTGCAAATGGTGTTTGTAAATATTGGGCATTATTTGTACAATTGGTTTTTATAAATAAGTTTCTTAAAATGTAATCTATGACTTAAAACAAAAAAACCAAAAAACAAACAAAAAAAGCCCAAGTCTGTAGCCTCCAAGGCACTAACTTAAAATAAAATTTAAAAATTACTTGAAAAATTGTTGTTCATGTTATTTATGGCCTGTGTAATAGACTATGTTGGAGAGGAAACAGCTCCATTCTTTATTGTTCTACAGAATAAAAGAGTAATTGCTCTAGACTGAATACCTGTGTCCCTCCAAAATTCATGTTGAAACCTAACCCCCATCGTGATAGTATTAGGAGGTGAGACCTTTGGGAGGTAATTAGGTTGTGATGGTGAAGCCCTTATGAAAGGGATTGGTGCCCTTATAAGAGGGACACTGGAGCGCTCCCTTCCCCCCCTTGCACCATGAGAGGACTCAGTGAAAATATTGCATCTGTGAACCAGGAAACTGGCCCTCACCATTGACCTTGGACTTCCCAGCCTCCAGAACTGTGAGAAATAAATTTCTGTTGTTTACAAGCCACCCAGTCCATGGTATTTTGTTACAGGAACCCAAACACACTAAGATGATGATTACACATGAAAAATAATTTAATGTGTGGTCTATTTGGATGTATAATCTGTGCTAATATAGTAATTTATTTTCTGTTGTTTGTCATGGGAACTTTCTGCGGTCCTGGCCTTTTGGATTGGACAATGACTAACTAAAGAAAGATAAGAACAACCAACCTCCAACTTTATGTTGCAAGGGAAAAGATAATAGATCAGTAAAGTGTTTTGTAAGAAAATGGTATAACCTTTTTTTATAACCTTTTTTACCGCCCATTTTCTAGAAATCTTATTGCTATTCACATTTAGGTGAACCATGTTTTCTCTATAGCTGACTCCATTTTAACTTTGTTTCTATTTCCTGTGACCATAGAATTGTAACACATAATGTTGAGAGTTTGATTATTTTATCGTAAGTAGTTTATGATTTTTTTCCAAGAATATGTAAGCCATGTAATACCGATTAAAAAATGTGCTGTTCAGATGTGACAATTCTGTTCATCCAAGGGCCTGCTAATTAAAATAATTTGATAGAGCTCCAGTTTCTGTAGCATGTAGAAAGAACTTAGAGGTTATTAGAATGTTTTCAGTGTTTTAAAATGTGTGTATGTGTGTAGGTTTTTGTTTGGGTGGTTTGTAACTGAGACTTTCATCCTTTTAAAACAGACGCCCCTGAAGTTTTTTCTTTATTAACTTGCATAGAATATGGAGTTATGCACCACTTTCTTTTCCCCATGGTGTTTATCTGCTCTCTTTGGCAGTTCAGCTCAGACATTGTTCCGGTGCTTTTAAATTGCTTGTATTTATATAATAATCCCTCCACTTGACCATTTAATAAATTCTGTAACACAGCCCTTGAGAATCTGGATAATGTGTAGAAACAGAAGATGTTCGTTATTCTGTCCATATTATGAATTTAACACTTCTAAAAATAACAGACTATTTTTTTCCTGATGTCATTTAGATCACCCTCTCATTAATACTTAAAAGGATGATATTGCAAGCTTCACAGTAGAAATACATCATTAGGGAAAGTCCATTGCTAGAGCCTCTGAAAGCTTTGTATTCAAATTCACTATTGATTATGACTTGTGGCCCTTGGCTTATTGTTGCAATACTAAAAGAATAAAGCCATTTACTCAAGAAATAAAAAAGTATTAATATATTCATATAAGGAATGACAAATACAAGTTTCTGAATATTGGCATTTTAAATGGAATTGAAATTGGAAAGTGACGTTTACTGTCCTTGGCCCTCTCTTTGGACTTGTATCTGTTTAAGGGAAATGTTAGGGTGATTTAGGTCAGCTTACTGAGAAGCACCGTAGGCTGATTTGGCTTTTGGGTTAAGGCACTCATCAGCTGTTCTGGCTAAAGAAAACAGAAGGGACTGCTGACCAGCCAGATTTAAATGTTATCTACTTCTTTTTCAATCAAATTGAATTAGAAAAAAACTATCTAGCTAGAATGTGGACTACAGGGGTCGTTTGGGATTATTGCATCAGCTTCTAAGTGGTTTTCCTGATTCCAGGCTGGCTTCCCTCTAATCGTCTCTACAGCTAAAATAAACTATTTTTTTAACAGAGAAATATTTTTGGAAAAACGAATAAAAGAGTAAAAGATAATAGCCTTTCATATTCCCATCACACAGAGTTAAATAGCATGACCATCTTGTCATATTTGCTTCTTTTTTTTTATTTGCTTGAACGAAAAATCACTGCACTACTTTTGGAAAAATAAATATGCTACATGCAATCGTAAAGAATAAAAATAAATGCGTTGAAGTGCTGTATCAGCAAGGTTTCAACGCAGGACATATAACATTCTGGGTATTTTAGGCAGAGAGGTTGGGGCAGGAAAAACCCCAAGCCGCCACTGGACTGTAAATGTCAAGGTGCTGTCAGGGGTCCCGGCTCCTGCTGTTGCGGGGTCTCTCCTGCTACCACAATCGTCTCACACCTACAGGACTTTCAGGAATGGCTCATGGGTATTTTTTTAGTTCTCTCAGGTTCGAGAATGTCTGCCTGTTGTCCTTCTGCATGAATAACTTGGCTGAATATAATATTCTTGAATCCCATTTTCCTTCCCTCCAAATTTTGTTCCATTGTCTTCTGACTGTTTTATTTTGGAAAAATGTGAGAACAGCCTGATTTTCCTACATTATTTTTTTCTGTCTGGGTGCCTGAATAATTCTTTCTTTATCCTTGAAGTTAATAAATGGCATAGTTTTCACTAAACCCAAATTGAAACATTAAATTTCTGTTGAACACTGTCTTTTAGATTGCTTTATCCTCATCTATTGGTGCCTTTTTTCTTTCTGCTTCTTGACACCGTACATTCCATACAACAACTAGTGTTTCTCAGACTAAATGTAAGGCTATCAGAGAAGGCGTTTAACTTTTCGGGTCCAGAGTTACTCTGTTCCTTATGAGAGGCTAAGTTTCGTACCATACAGGTGGATGGACCCTTGAATGAGTTTCTGTCCTACGGGACAGAAGTTGGCAAAGGGTGCCCTCTAGCTTCCCTCCCAGCTTGGCTATTTCTTCATTAGTATTTTGTGACTTCCGATATCCGCCTGTAACTTGGCAGTATTTTGGTGAAATCCTTTGGTTATTTTGTTTGATGTTATAAAAATGAATGAATTATATTTCAGTTCTTGATGATCTTTTGTAAACTAATTTCTGAATCAACTCATCTTTCAACTCATCTGTAAATGTCAGGTCTGCAATATTAAATTATAACAGAATCCTTTATGACTCTGTTTCCCCCTGCTCTACATTTTTTCTTGAAGTCTGAAAGCTCTAGATTTCTGAGCATTATCCATTAAGTATACCCATTTTAAGTTATTTACATTTTCCTCAGAAAATTTTATTCACAAGTTATTTGTCTGAATTTTATATATTACAGCTTCATGTAAGGTTTTATTTGGAAAAAAAGGGGGGAGGCTTTCTTGAATTTAAGAGTTTAGAACCATGACTCTAGTTCATATCGCTTTACAAGGGAGGGCAGTAAAAATCAGAGAAATAGCCAAGAATCAGGCAGAGCCTGTAAAGCAGAGAGCTTAACTCCTCGTTTTTATGCTTCTACAGCCACGCAGTGGAAACAGAAGCTCAGATCACTCTTCATTCAAAATTTGCCATTTATATGTGCATATTTTAAAATGTTAGAGATAACTTTTTCTTGGAATAATGACTACAGTATTTGCCAAATGGATTTTCTAATTTCATCGTCCTTTATTTATTAGTTGCCATCCTTCTAAGGAAATGCTTTCTCTTCTCTCCATTTATTTTTAAGTTTATTTTGGTGTATATCAGTATGGACTTATGACTTCCAATTTTACTCAGGGGGTTATATGCTGTTACTATTATTTATTTCGATTCCTGAATTATCTTAGTTCCCCCAGCAGGTGCCCTGTCAGGCTAGCCTCCGTGTTCTTCTGATGTGTCCCCATCATTCTGAAGCACTTCCTTGCTTTACTTTCTGGCATAATGAGATAACCCAGGTTCATCATCTTGTTCTCTCCTTTCCCTGGCCTTCAAATAAGCTCCTTCTCCCATGAGCCCTACTTTCTTGGAATGGAGAAGAAATTAGGATCTGAGCATTAGGTGTACTCATAGCTACTGCAGTGGCGCCATTCCCAGCCCCCCTCAGTGGCCAGAGCTAATGCACATTTACTTCTGTATTTGTTTTTGTATCTATTTATATTGAAAACCATGATTTCACACGGGTACCCTTGACTTCACTCCAATACCACAAGATTTGTTTAAGTTTCCTCCCTTCTCAAGCAGTGAGAAACCTGGTTCTTATTATCCTCAGTATATTTACTTATCAGATCAACTCCCTTTGTAAGTAACAGTCTAGATGCTGCTACCCGTTCTCCCCTGGGTTGCTGTCCTCACCCCACCTGGGTTACGACACCTCCTGCTGGGCTCAGCCACATGGATCCTCTGGCTCTGCTTAGGCTCTGAAGCTCCATACAGAGCTGTGTGGGGACAGGCCCTCTTTTCCCTGCCCTGTAACCTGCTTCCTTATCCATACTTGCCTGCCTTGCTCGGCCTCACCTACTGGGCTTTGGACTGAGTTATTCAAGAAAGAAAGGAAAACATTGTATTTTTATTGGTAGCAAGAATAGCCCAAATTAAACGAATTTGGGAAATAGTTTTCTTGACCTTCTAACTGTATTTTTACTGACCTTCTCTAGATTCTTAGGATTTGCATAGTCCTTAATATTTTTTCTGGTGTGGTTTGCCTTATTATCTCCAATGACGTTCAGCCATCAATTTCTAGTTTATTATAGGTTTTTATTTCCTCCAATGTTAATACATTTTCAAGACAGAGGCTCAATTTTTGAACTTTATAGTACAGTGTTTTTGTTTGAGCTCATGAATCACTGGATCTGACTGCTTGTCCTGCAATAGAATTACTGTGCGTAAAATAATGCTGGCTTGTTCCGAGTGGTCCCATGAATATTTTCAGATCATCATTTTTACCAGGTTCTAGAATGCTGTCTGTCCACTTTACTAAGAGGAGGCCCTCTATGTTGATGTCTCTCACGGGAGCAGGTACCCCTGCTGTGGACCAAGGGCACGCAGTATCCCTCTTCTCTTACACTGGCAATTTCTACTGTCCATTTCTATTTGTTTCCCCACTAGAGCCCCCAGACTTTAGTTTAAGTATCCCTGGGGACCAGCATAGGGCTTGTTGAAACTCTTTTGAAGTGAACTGAAGAGCATTAGGTTTAGATCTTTGGGGTAAGGGAGAGCAACAGGGTTTATGCCAGCGACTCTGCCCACTCTTCATAATGTTGGTCTAGGATAAAAGCCTAGACATTTCTGCTTTCACTTAGAGTAATACTAGTAGTTTACTTGAGATTATGTAGTACTTCCGGACGCTGGTCCTACGGAAACACAACGGTTAAGATCGTGGGCATTTAAAAATATAATTCATTTAAATGAGGATCTTTAAAGATGGCAGTCTTAGGGAGTATACTGCAAGTTGTCAACATTTTAAAATGTTTGAGAAGACAAAACTATTTTGCTATTTGCTTCAAAGAACTTAAAGCTTAAATGGGGGGGAGATCTCGAACGGGGGCTTGAGACCAGGGAGCAGCAGTACAACATCAGGACATACGGGTACTCTTTATTCCCGCTGTAAATAGTAATTTGCCATTGTCTTTCTATTTTATTCAGCTGTGAGATTAAAATGGAGAAACGTTGAAAAACCATAGAGGTGTATAAACACAAGGTGGGTTACTTTATCATTGGGGCATGCAGGGAGTTCCAGGTGCGATGAAACAGCACGGTCTCACCTGGTGCCACCTGGTGCTCACCTGGTGGGAGTGGGTGCCGGTGGGCGGACTCCACCCAGGTTGGGAGGTGTGTTAATCCAACCAACCAGAGGGAGGGATGGGGCCCAGCCTCTCCCCTATAGGCTTCTCTGGGTGTCTGTGGTTTCCCTGGACCACTAACCCACCCTCTTCTCTTTGATAACCCCATTTCCTTTCCTCACTTGATCCTTTGCCTCCTCTTGCTGTCTGGGGCTCAGATTTCTAAGGCACCTGAATTAGGTCAGAGGGCTTTGTCTGTCGTTAAAAGCTTAAAAGACATTCTGAAAATGAAACAAATAAGAAAGAGAGGGAAAGGAAAAAAAACACACTGTATTAAGAATTCCACCAAGTAATAAAAGTGGAGTTGGTGTTACACCCAATTTTAAGAAGTGTGAGAGACAGGAGAGGAGCAGGCAGGTAGAAGCAGTGACCACAGCAGAGGACCAAATGTGAAAGCAGATTATGATAAGGCCAATGTGGAAACTGGTAACCAAACTTTAATAACAGTGTTTGCGTGGTGACAGAAGTCACCCATATTTATATAAATATTTTATATAAAGGACAACACAGACATTTGTACATATGTATACTTTATATGTTTATCAATGTTTGCACCATAAAGTGATTCAAGAAAATTTCTGAAATTGTTTATTCACAGGGATGTCTTACGAGTTCTTTGCTGTTCATCTTATTGCTGTCCAAACAGAAATAGTACAATCTGTTCTTTTTTTCCCTTTGCTACCACATCCTAGGAAATGATCCCATCTGCTATTCAGTGTTGTATATAAGAGTGCTTGTGTGTTTTTAGTTTAGGTGTAAATATTTAAAACTACCAGGATTTTTTCAGGAAGTTATTCACAATAGCCTCATTCATCTAAGAGAGTTTTACTATTTAATAAAAATGATACTAAGGTTAACTTTATGTAAACATGATAAGATGTAGTTACCTAAAAAAAGAAGTATGCTAATATATTTAAGCTTCAGCACAGTAGAGCATTGCTTATATTCTTTTCATTCTGAACAAATATTCAATAACCTCTGTGGTTATATTTGATATAACCAATATATTCTTAGAATAAAATTTTACAGTTAACAATATCCTGTGTAGGCTCTCGAGGAGTATCTAAGGGTTAGATTTCTTTCCCCCACAGACTGGTAGTTTAAACATGCACGTTTCTGTTTCCTGCAATATACCTGTAATAACTTGGGTGGGGAGGGTTCTGGAAAAACGGCAAGGACTTTATAGCGGCCTGAGTTTTGAGCATAACAGGGGAATATAGCAAATTTGGAAATGAGACGTTAGTGGTCAAATTAATCCTGCTTTATTAACCCAGTGAAAATTCTCATAATGCTTGTCCTTTATTAATATAAAATAACTGTTAATCCCATAAATGGATATCATGTATGCACCGTAGATTTCTGTTTACTATTTTTGCTCATGGTAGTTTAAGTTGCTATTTTTAACCCGTACTTTTAAATATCTAGCAGTCATCCATTTTGAGCTACTGATCCATTTTATGAAGTAGACATAGGATGTAGCATAAAAAATGCAAATTTAGGTTATCTTAATGTAAGATGGTGTGGTGAAATGCTAAAAATGTTAGCTGAGACATGCTGGATCACTGACTGAATAATAGCTGTGGTGTTCAACACTATAGGGCATTTGGAACTTTTGAGAATATAATGGCTATTTATAAATCATAAAACTACATTTCATATTTGTAAAATGTATGTGAACAAAGTAGTTCCAAGGATTCCCCTCTTCCATTCCCGCCACCCCCACACCCCCAAATAATGGCCGTCCGGCCTCCCCAGAGTACCCAGGATGGCCGTGGCTCCATGGAATATGCCTTGAGATGCACTGATATAAGGGGGGAAACACAGTGATTGTGATTTGGAGTTGTGGCAGTCAGTAGTTTGAAAGCTCTGACAGTTCTCAAAATAGAAGCAGTGAGGCTGCCAGGATGCAGCAGACAGACGTCTTGAAATGTTAAAAGAAATGATCGAAAATGGAACTTTCACAGAAGAACAATTCTTCTATGAGGATGGAATGGATGGTTTGGGAGAAAAATGTAAAGTAGAATCAACATTTTCAAAGAAAACAAACAATGGCAAGATTTAAGACTGTAAATATCCTGTGCTTTTAAATTGAAATAATGGATTTTAAAAAAATATTTCAATTCTTGCAAAATTCAGGTATATTTACAGTTCATAGTCTGATTTTATGTCTTTCCTCTATGAATTGATGTAACACTTAAGTACCTTTTCAAAGATATTTACTACATCCAATGTGTATGTGTGAAGTCTATATTTTTATCTCACCTGTCAGACTTCAAGTTTCTTATAAGAGCAGTAAGAACAGGAATCGTTCATGTACCTTTGTATCAACCTCATTGCCTAAACCATTGCCTTAGATATAACCAGATATTCGATAAGTGTTTATTAATGAACGAATAAGTGGACAAATCTCCCTTGCCATTTCTCTTATTTTGTAGTCGCCACAATATTTAAATATAAGATAGGCCTGAAAGCCACAATAACTTTATTATTACATAGTCAATCAAAAGATTGCTTTTTTATGTTTTTTATCCACTGAGGAAAAAGTTACTGTAACATATATTCTTCCAAGTATAATTCTTTCCCCCAAGCAAACATTGGTTATAGTATGCTCCTTGATTTGATACAAATAGATGTTTAGAGAAATGAAAAAAAAATAAATGATAAGAAAAGAGTTCACCTTTGGCTATGATGAAGTAACAACTATACTAGACAATGGTTTCCAGAGAACAGACAGCACGTGACAGCGATCTCTTAGAGAACGGGGGAAGGGATGTGTGGACTCAAAGGTGTGAGCACTATACTTGCACTAACTTACTGCCCAGAGAGAATTTCTAGACCAGTGCTGGAGGGGAAACTCAAAGAATTTCCTGTGGTCTTGCTGAGTTGAATACGCAGAGTTCAGAGTTTGAGAAAGGGTTAGAATTCGTGGGGGAAATATTGGAGAGGTGGGAGCTGCACAGAGAGAAAGCTGTAGAGATCTGCTGAGTCCCCTTGAGTCTTTAACCAAGAACTAATGAGTACATGCAGAAGAGAAAATTATTTGAGGAATAAAACTACAAAGGAGGAGGCAAAACAACCCTCAGAGCTCATACAGAGCTGGAACTCACCATTTTCTCACTGCAGATAGTAAAAAGACCTTATCATACACAGGGCATCAGATAGAATCCTCATAAGGACAGTGCCTCAGTAGTGGGGACTAATTAGCCCTATACTAAAGGCTACTCTGGACAAACTGTAACAAAGATTAAGTAAGCCTCAAATTAATTTAATCATGTCCCACTACAAAGCCCAACAATATTTAAAGGAATACAACAAAGTCCAGACCTAGCAACATAAAATTCATAATCTCCAGCATCTAATAAAAAATTATGAAGCATACAAAATTAGGAAAATTCTACCTATAAGTAGGAGAAAAAGTAGAATTAAAACTGAATTGCAAATGAAAGAGATGATAGAATTGGCCAACAAGATCATTAAAACAACTACTATAAGTATACTCCATTTGTTTAAGCCGGTAGAGGAAAACATGAACATCACTATGAGAAGAGAAATGGAAAATACAGAAAAAGACTCAAAAGGAACTTCTAGTGATGGAAAGTGTACGTGAGATGAAAAAAATAATCTGAACGGGACCAACAACAGATGACATACTGTGAATTTGTGTCAGTGAATTTAAAGACGTAGACTTAAATACCTCATGTAAATCAGAGTAAATGGTTAATGCTTTGCTCATTTTTTTCAATGAGCTGTGGGACAGTGTCACACTTCAAACATAATGTTACTGGAGTCCCAGGAGGAGAAGAGAGATGGAAAATATATTTGAAGGGAAAAAGCCCACAATTTTTCCTGATTTGATGAGAACTAAATGCAGAGATCCAAGCTCAGTGAACCCCGAGCAGAAGAATCATGAAGAAATTGACACCAAAGCACATCAGAACCAACTTGCTAAAACCAGTGGCAAAGAGAAAATTCTAAAAGTAGCCAGAGAAAAAAGACTATATATAGAACAAAGATAAGAATGACAGCCGACTTCAACAGAAACCGTCCCAGCCAGAAGACAATAGAGTGACATCTTTATATTGCCAAAAGAAAAAATTTATCAATCCAATCTAGAATTATATGTTCAGCAAACAATATCTTTCAAAAATGAATGTAAAATGAAGACTTTCAGACAAACAAAAGATGAAAAGAGACCTACGACTAAGAGACCTACCCTGAAAGAAATATTAAAGCTCTCTAGGCAAAAGATAAATCGTACCAGATGAAAATTTAGAAGTACAGAGAGGAAGGAAGAGCATCAGAAATAATGTGTAGGTATATACAAAAGTCTTTTTTTATGATATTTTTTTTCAAAAACATAAAGGATAATGGACTTTTAAGAGCAAAACTAATAATATATTGTGGGGCTTATAATGTGAAGTAAAATGTAAGATAGCAGTAACACAAAGGAGAGGAAGTTGGAGGGAATGGATGTTTACCATTGTAAGATTCCTTTACTATACATGTAAAAAAGTAATATCTGAGTGTACACTATGGTAAATTAAAGATGTATATGGTAAGCCATAGAAAAATCACTTTAAAAAATAGAAATTACTAAAAAAAAGACATATAACTAATAATGGAGATTAGATTGAAGTCTAAAAAAATGCTGATTTAATTCCAAAGTAGGCAAGCAAAAAGGGGGAGAAAAGTAACAAAGAATAGATGAGGTTAATATAAAACAAATAGCAAGATGGCAGATTTAAACCTAATTATATTGATTATCACATTAAATGTAAATGTTCTAAATACTCCCTTTTGAATGAATTGCTAGACTGGATAAGTAAGTACAACCCAATTACTTGCTGTATATGAGAAACCCGCTTTAAACATAAAGGTACAAATTTGTTAAATGTAGTAGAAGGGCAAAAGGTATACCATGCAAATATTAATCAAAAGAAAGCTAGAGCTGTTGTATTAATATCAGACAAAATAGACTTTGGAACAAGGACTATTATCAGGGATAAAGAGGGACATTACATATGATAAAGTGATCAATTCAGCAAGAGGACCTGTAAATCCTAAATATGTATGCAGCTAATAACAGCTTTAAAATAAGTGAAATAAAAATGGATAGATCTGAATGAAGGAATGGCCACATTTACAGTTACATTTGGAAATGATAACACCTCTTTCCCAGTAACTGATAGAACAATTAGACAGATAATTATTGCGGGTCTTAAGACTTGAATATCAACTGTTACCCAACCTGATCTAATTGGTATTTGCAGAGCACTCAATCCAACAACAGTAGAATAACATTCCTGGCAAGTTTATTTCCCAAGATAGACCATATTCTGGGTAACAATTAAGTCACAATAAATGTAATGTCTTAGTTTTTGGCTGCTGTAACAAATCAAAAACACAGTGGCTTAAAACAACACAAACTTATTACCTTATAGTTCTGAAGATCTGAAGTTCAGAATGGGTCTCATTGAGTTAAAATTAAGGTGTTTTTAAGTCTGTGTTTCTTCTGGAGGCTCTAGGAGAGAATTTCCTTGCCTTTTCCAAATTCTAGAGGCCACCCAATATCTTGCTATATCAAATAGCAATATCTGGCTGAGTAGTATTTGGCCCATACCACCATCTTATTGGTCCTCTCTCTTCCATCTCTCTCTTCCACTTAAAAGGACCTTTGTGACTACATCAGGCCTACCTGGGTAATCCAGGATAATCTTCCTAGCTCAAGGTCTGCTGGTAAACAAACTCAATTCCATCTGGGACCTTCATTCTCCTTTGTCACAAAAGGTAACATATTCACAGGTTCTGGGGATTAGGATGGGACATCTTTGGAGGGGAGCTTTATTCTGCCTACACTTTTAAAATGATTGAGATCATGTCAGGTATATTCTCTGACCACAAGGGAATTAAATTTAAAAAAATAACAAAATCGAATTTGGAAAAATCTTCAAATATTTGGAAACTAAATGACACATATCTCAATAATGCATAGGTCAAAGAAGAATCACAAGCCTAATTATAAGATAATTGGAACTGTAGGGGAAAATCCTGGGGAAGTTGATGAGCGAGAAAGGCGAAGATATGACTACTGGGATGGGATGCTCTGATTTTTGTGGAGCAACAGTCCTGGCGCCTGCGGAGGGAAAGCTTTAGACTCCAGGAGGTTAAGGAAGGGGGAAGGCAGTTAATTCTCTTTTCCCACCACAACCTGGAAAAATAATCATGTGATCCACCTGAATGAAGTAGCAGCAGCACCTGGCAGTCTGCCTTGCTACTGGCTGTTCATACTCATTCACATGCTGTGACATCAGAAAAACTCATGTGGAACACACAGTCTAGAACTATTCAGCTGTGCTTGATGCCATCAACAGCTCTAGAAGTTGGACCCTCTCATATATTTAGAAACACACAGTCTGGGCAACTTTGTCTCAGTCTGACTGATACAAATTCATTTGCTTCTCCTGTGGCCCCAGGAGCCTTGCGTTGTATGGCAGTTGAAACTGGAACTACCCATTGACGTTGTCCACATGGCTTGAACAAACCAGTGTAATGGTGATCCAAATCAAGCTTAGCAACAAATCTTGAACTATATGTTATTACTAACATATAGGAATATAACCGAGTTTTGTATATTACTCTTGTATGTTATAATATTGTTAAACATACTAGTTCTAGTAACAGTTTTATAGATTCCTTCACATTTTCTTCATAGATAATTATGTTGTTTCTGAGTAAAGGTAGTTTTATATCTTTTCAAACTGTATTCCTCTTATTTCTTTTTCTTACCTTATTGCATTGGCTAGGGCCTCCACTGTGATGTCAAGTAGAAATAATGAGAGGAAGCTCAAATGAGTAGAAAACATCATATGGCTGGTGAAGTAATTATATATGACATGTGAATAAATTCTTACTGAGTACAAGGTTTAAGCCTTCATTATAAAAGAGAAGAGCTTGAAGATGTCATACTTATTATAGATGCTATGTTTTCATTAAATAATTCTCTAAAAAAATAAACTTTATAAAAATTGGATTTAATCCTTCATCAAAATTATCTTCAAGTTTTAGAACAAATGAAAATCCAATTTGAATCCCTTTTTCAATCATTTTAAATAACTGAGAATACTTTATACTTGATTCACCCTCACATGTGTTTTTAATACTTTCTTTTCTTTTTCATGAAAACACATTCAATATTTTCACACTCTATTCCAGCACCAGTGTGTATTTGTTAAATGAATGAACCTTAACTATTTAGTAGAATAATAAACTTTTTCTGAACCCAATAAATTAAACATATCTTTGTGTGCTTTAGAAAAGTTGTTTTAAATCGTATGACTAACCTAAAGGAAATGGGAAAAAGGCTATCTCTGTAAATACAAAAGAAGTATCTTAAAAAACCAATTCAGAGCAGTCTTTAAATATTTTATAAACAGATATACTTTATTTGAAAGCATAGTATGGAAAAAGTTAAACATTTCAGAAGGAAGTTCCATGTACATTGCTGAATTTAACATGTTCATTAAGCAAAACACCCAGAGTTAAGTGCTTAATATCCACTTCATAGAGTCACATAGGAAAATCTGAGCTGTACAGATTCAATAAATTAAGATCAACCATTTCTCTTATATTTAGGAAAATCTTCAGGATTCAGGAAGGTTACATTCTTCAGTAATCTTCTCTTCCCACATTTCCACTTGTGGTTTATGATGTTACAAAATACTATAAAACTTCAGATTACACACACACACACACACACACACACACACACACACACACACACATACACGATTACTGATTAGTGTCAGCTTTCTTTGCTCCTTTCCCTAAGCAATGTGGTATCGTGAGAAGATAGTGAACCTGGTTTGAATGCTGTCACTTTACATTCGGCAAGTCCCTCAAACTCGCAGAACTTCATTTTGCTCATTTGTAAAATGGGCTAATAATGCCTAGTCCATAGAGTGGCTAATAAGGTAAGGTACAGGAAAGCACCTAAAACATATACTAGGACGTCAGTAAATTTCTTCTGTCGTAAGTAAAAATTAATGTTTTATGGTGAAAAAGCACTGGAGTTGAAATTTTGGCTGTTCACTTATCAGTTGTTTGATCTTAGACAAGTGACTTCACTCCTCTGAACTGATCTAATAATTCCATTTCTGGGTATATGCCCAATTGAGAAGCAGGGTCTCAAAAAGATATTTGTACACATGTGTTCATAGCAGTATTATTCACAATAGCCCAAAGGTGGAACCATTCCAAATGTCAGTCAACAGATGAATGGATAAACAAAATGTGATCCACACACACACGAATATAATTCAGCCATAATAAGGAAGGAAATGCTGACACATGTTACAGCATGGATAAACTTTGAGGACATTATGCTAATTGAAATAAGCCAGTCACAAAAAGACAAATAGTGTATGATCCCACTTATATGAGGTGTTTAAAGTAGTAAAATTCATAGAGACAAAGTAGAATGGTAGTTGATTGGTGTAGAAGAAAATGGGGAGCTGTTTAAATGGATATAGTTTGAATTTTGCAATATGGAAGACTTCTGGAGATTGATTGCACCGCAATGTAAGTATAGTTAACATTACTGAACTACACACTCCAAAAGGGTTAAGATGGTAGATTTTGTGTTATGTGTATTTTACCACAGTTTTTAAAAAAACTTACAGGAGCTATATAAAGGTGATAAAATGTGCTCAGAAAAAAAAAAAAAAGATCTGCTTCTAGATTTTAAGCAGATTTTTTTAAAAAGATTTTATTGGTGAAGGGGAAACAGGACTTTATTGGGGAACAGTGTGTATTTCCAGGACTTTATTGAGGAACAGTGTGTTTTGTCCCAGGACCCATCAGCTCCAAGTCAAGTTGTTGTCCTTTCAATCTAGTTGCAGAGGGCGCAGCTCACCATCCCATAAATTGAACCGGCAACCTTGTTGTTGAGAGTTCGTGCTCTAACCACCTGAGCCATCAGGCTGCCCCTTGGCAGCTCAGGTCGTTGTCTTCAATCTAGTTGTGGAGGGCGCAGCTCACTGGCCCATGTGGGAATCAAACCAGCAACCCTGTTGCTCAGAGGTCGAGCTCTAACCAAGTGAGCTATCCGGTCGCCCCTAGATTTTAAGCAGTTTTAAAAGTGAAGTTTGACTTAAAATTTGTTGTACAATATTTGTCTTTAATATACATTTTTCCAGTCATAAATTGAGTTGGGTTTGGTAGAAAATACAATTTAGTGTGGGTCTATGAAAAGTGCCACAAAGCTCACAGAGATTTGTCCTGGTATTCATGTAGTAATGCTTTGTTCAAATTGTTTTTGCTTCATAAAGGGTTTATATTTTCCTTCTGATTTCTCACAGACCTAGATCTATGTAACGAACAGAGTGTTATCAGTGGGTAGAGTTACGAGGCAAATATACAACAGTGTACCATTTACAAATTTTATTTAAAAGTAAACATATTTCTATATAGATATATGTCTCATCGCTACCGCTCATTTGTTTCCTCCCAGGTTCTTAGTAGTTGTGTTATAAGAGAGAACCCATAGAAAGGGAGCAGAAAATGAATGGGTAGCGTGAAGTGTGTCAGTTGGTTCCCTGACTAGAAAAGCCCTTGAAATAGGCAAAAAACTTGGTAAAGTGGGGCGAGGAAGGGAAAGCTGGGGAGCAGAACATCACTGAAACATAGAAAAGGGACGTGGAAGGACATGTGGACTCTCCTACCATATTTTATCTGCTTCACAGTTTTGTTTTATTTCGACTGTGGATGGTATTGCTATAGTGTTGTCTTACATGTAGCAGCTTCTCTGTAAATGTTGGCTACTTTTAATTAGTGTATAAACCTGTAGGAGGAACAAATTAAATGTTGGAGCTAGGAACTGGCTTTTTAGCACTGTCCACCAGTTTCTAACTTGAATTATTAGACACTGGAGATTAGTAATTTTTTATTTCCTCCAGTTTTTGCCTGTATTCTCTCAACTTCAGAGAGAAGCTAAAGAGGCCTATTCTTTCCATTTTTCTTAAAGTCAATTTAAAATGTTACTATGTCTCTGAGTCTATGTAGAAATAGATATGTATGTATATATATTTACACTTGTACATCCCACTTCTATAAAGTAGTATTTTCTTTGATACCTGTAGATATCCATTAACCTAATATTATCATAATTAACACAATTTAGTTAAGATTATGACCGGATTTCTTTCACTAATGGACACGTAACTGCGTTGTTGGTATTCTGATTAAGAATGTTATATTTGATTTACCCAAATATCTGAATTTGGAGAGCAGTGTACTTGTGTTGGTTTATTTAGAAATTGTATTATTTCTATGTTTGTGATTTTTTTTTAATGGTTATTTTTTTTTTAATTTTATGAATACTTCTGTTGACTTGTGCAAATTCAGGAGTTTTAGGTCATGACCAGTAGTTTTTGAAAGACTTCAGATTCAGTTAAGATCCCATTTGTGGGGTAAGCTTTTCACACTCTAGTCTTGCCTGTTTTATCCCATTGATGAATTTCAGTAACTTCTATTCAGTAGTGTAACGCATTGCACATTCTGCTGTGCTTCCTGGGATTTGCAAAGATGAATAAAATTGCGGCCCTGTTGGGAGAGTGTGTTCCTGTCACCTGACTGAAAACTGTTTCAAGGGGTGGTGTCCCTGAGGTGGGGTGGAGGGAACCACATGAGAAAGCAGAAAGTGCAAAGATTATTCAGGGCCTGACGATGACATCGCAGGAGAGGGTCCTGGACAGGATGGTTTCCGTGTCTGAAGATGATTCTGTGTTTCTATCACACTAGATTGATGGCTTGCTTGAGTTTAGAATTCTGATTTGGAAACCATTTTTCCCTCTGAACATTGAAGACATTGCTTTACTATCTTTTAGTTTCCAGAAATGAGAAATCCTTTACAATCTGGACCTTGGATACTTTTTACACCTTTCCCTCCTTCTCTTTGGAAGCTTGTGGGATGTTCTCTTTTCTTCGGAATTTGAAACTTCACAGTGATTGATATTCACGTGGGTTTATTTTTAGCCATTGTGTGGGCTTTTTGTACACCGCCGTGCCAGTCTTCAGCTCTGGGTAATTGGCTTGAATTATCTCTTACCTTATGTTTTCTCTGTTCTTTCTTTTTGGGATCATTACCATGTGGATGTTGGACCATCTCCACTCATCATCTCATTTTCCTATTTCTCCCACCTCCCCCATTTTCCATCTTTTTGTCTGTCTTTCCCTTCTGCTTTCTGGGACATTATCTCAATTTTATTTTCCACACTTTTTTATTGCATTTTCATTTCTTTAGATAGATAAGTAGGTAGGTAGGTCAATAGGTGATATGTAGGTAGATGGATGGGTGATAGATAGACACACACTCGTGTCTGTATGTGTATATGGAGAGAGAGCAGCAACAAGGACCCCCTTAAAGCTGACTGGACGCTGTGTGCAGCGGGGGCCTTGTCACCTGTGGGCTTCACTATATAATCAGTCTGGCCATTTCATTGGGAGGCCCCAATATCACTATCTTTTCTCTCCATTTTGTCAGATCCCCAGCAAGACTCTGCCAAAGGACAGCTGTAGTCTGGTTGCAGCATCTGGGGTCCTAGGCGGGGAAGAGTCTGGAGAGCGCTCAGTGTTCAGCATGTAAAATTTTGTGATTCTCCTGTTTTTAATATTATCTCCTCGCCTTCGGTTATGTCTGTGTCTTCTGTTACAGATGTCCCCTGTGTGACCCTGTCTAGAAGAAATCTCCAGTCTTATTCCAGAGTAGGAGAGGGCTGTTGCTAGGCTATAGAAAGTTGAAGAAATTGAGAGTGGAGGTAGCAGGGGAAGGAAAGAAATGGGCGCTTGGTGATTCAAAAATACATTTTCAACACTTCCTTTTAGCTTCACCTTTATCCTGGCATCCAGAGGTTCCTGGTACTGCCAGTTCTTAAGCCATTTGGGAATTGTTCAAGTGCGTTGGTTTTCACCTTTTCTCCATTGCTGTTGTGTGGTTGTGCCAAGTCCATTCATACCCGTCCATCTGCTTTACGTCTTAAAGCTTTTGTAACTCTTGACTTCTCTCCCATTTTGTTTTTCCTTTCTGCCTTTTTACAAATCACTTTATTGGGATTTTCAAGTATTGAGAATGAGTAGAGCTAAAAGCACGTGTTCTGTTAAGGCATTTTAAATTGGGAATTTGGGAAATGAAAACTTTATACAGGTGGTAAATGAATTAATATCATAATTTAAACCTTAACACTTAAAGGCTTGATAGTGTACAGTGACAGTTGGACCGTATTTCAGGAGCTACTCATTTTGATAACAACCCCGAAATAAATCAGAAGACTCTTAAATATATGACTCCTCAAGTCTTCACTTTCTTTACATTTTTAGTGTAATGTTATTCTCTTTGTGGTCTGCATGATGCGGTAAATACTTCAGAAGTATCAATAATTTACCTTTAAATTTTTTAGTAGTACGTAGTTGTAAAGCCAATTATATTACAAAGCCAATAATTAGGTATTTGTATATATGTGCTGGTGCTGTATGAGATAGATTCTTAAGCTGAAGTCAGTGTTTCAGAGCTACTCTTACTTGAGAAAAATCATGTTTAATAGGAAAGCCACATTCCAGGAGTATACCAAAGTGCACAAGGAGTTAGCAAAAGGTTTTCTTGTTGGAAAAGTTACAAATTTGCAGGAAGCATGATGAAATGCCAAGTTTTGTGTTAGACTTAAGTGCTATAGAAAGTTGCAATAGAAAAGAATCAGGATGGACCAGGACAGCAAAAGCCTCTCTCTGCGTGGCTATCCTTTTGTCACCAGTGCATGTTTAAAATCGAGCTCCTCAACCACACTGAGGCATAGGGCCACAGACGGTTGGTGAGGAACCGTGAGGATACCCAGCATTTCACAGCCGCCCCACTAAGCTCTTGTCCTGCTTCTGCTTGAAGCCCTTGAAGCCCTCAGTGCTTGGGCAGCCCACGAATGTCTCTGGGTAGTGGCAGTACCAATCTTTTCATTCCCCTCTCTCTCTCCTTTGCTGTCTCGAGCCCACATTATCAAGTCTTATTGATTCTTCCTGTGCAGTGTGTCTCCAGTTTGTCCATTCAATTCAAGCATCTCACCGTATTTACTTAAGCACCCAATAGGTGCCAGGAAGTGTGCAAGTTGAGGCAGAATAAGGGCTCTCGGGTCCTGTACCCTCTCACGCATAGACATGGATATTGAAAATTTCAGGGTAACCATGGCGGGTGTTTTGCATAGGATTGTACTGGCAGGATGGAGGGTTGGTGCTGAACCCACGGGTTGGTGCTGAACCCACGGGAGGGGCCTGAAACAAAGGGCACTTGGACGTAGTTCCGTGTCGCCGGAGTGGAAGGGAGTGGTGCTGAGGCTGCTTTCACTGCAGGTGAGGCAGCACTGTAAGCAAGAGTGAAGGCTGAAGAGATATTATATTCATTCATTCAACAAGTATTTCCTGAGTGCCAGCTGTGCTTGACAATGGGATGTAGCAGTGAACGAAATATACAGTACCAGACCGAAATATAAATCACATATAACCATATAACAAGCGTAAGTACAATGAAATTAGTAGATGGTGTAGGAAGTTTGCAGGTGATAGTTGTGAGGGAAAATGAAGCAGGATGATGGAGTTGGGATTCTGGGCCTGTGGTTAAATGAATTTCACACTGAATTCCACAGAAACCTAGGGGCTACAGAGGTGCTTCACGGGGTCAGGGAGCATTTGTTCTGAGTTTTATTTTTTCAATATGTTTTAAAACATTTCAAAACAGTAATGAGAAACAGCATAGGCAGACAAATACATTATATATGAAGTTTTATGTATTAGATACCACCAAAACATAACTTGTGCCAACACAATGGGTCATGTTTGGGAAAAGGCCTGGATTTCAGAACATTTTTGTTCCTATTAATTGGCTTCATAATCCAAGCATACCTCGTGTTACTGAGCTTCGCTTTATTGCTCTTCACAAATATTGCATTTTTACAACTTAAAATTGAAGATTTGCCGCCACCCTGGGTCCAGCAATTCTATCGGCGCCGTTTTTCCAACAGCATTTGTTCACTTTGTGTGTCTGTATTGGTAATTTTCACAATATTTCACACTTTTTCATTATTATTATGTCTGTTATGGTGATCTGTGATCAGTGATCTTTGATGTTACTCTTATATTTGTTTTGGGGCATCACAAACCGTGTCTACATGAGATGGTAAACTTAATCCATACATGTTCTGTGTTCTGACTGCTCCAATGACTGGCCTTTCTCCTGTTTCTCTCCCTCTTCCTGGGCCTCCCTAGTCTCTGAGATGCAGCAGTATTGAAATTAGGCTAGTTAATAACCCTACAGCGACCGCTGAGTGTTCAAGTGAAAGGAAGAATCTCATGTCTCTCACTTTAAATCAAAAGCTAGAAATGACTAAGCTCAGTGAGGAAGGCATGTGGAAAGCTGGGATAGACTGAAAGCTAGGCCTCTTGTTGCAAACAGTTAGCCAAGTTGTGAATGTAAAGATTCTTGAGGGAAATTAAGTTTGCTATTCCCGTTAACACATGAATGATAGAAAGTGAAACAGCCTTATTGCTGATCTGGAGAAAGTGTTAGTGGTCTGGATAAAAGATCAAACCAGTCACAACATTCCCTTAAGCCAATGCCTAATCCAGAGCAAGGACCTAACTCTCTTCAATTGATGAAGGCTGAGAGAAGTAAGGAAGCTGCAGAAGAAAAGTTTGAATCTAGTAGAGATTGTCCACGAGGTTTAAGGAAAGAAGCCATCTCCATAACATGAAAATGAAAGGTGAGGCAAGTGCTGAGGTAGAAACTGCAGCAAGTTATCTGGAAGACCTAGCTAAATTAATTCATGAAGGTGGCTGCACTAAACGACAGATTCTCAGATGTAGTTGAAACATCCTTCTGTTAGAAGAAGAAGCCATTTAGGACTTCCATAGCCAGAAAGGTGAAGTCTGTGCCTGGCTTCAAAGCTTCACAAAGGACAGGCTGACTGTCATGTTGGGGGCTAATGCAGCTGCTGACTTAAGTTGAAGCCAGTGCTCATTTACTATTCTGAAAATCCTTGGGTCCTTAAGAATTATGCTAAGTCTATTCCGCTGTGCTCTATAAATGGAAGAACAAAGCCTAGATGATAGCACTTCTGTTTATAATATGGTTTTTTGAACTTTTTAAAGACCACTGTTGAGACCTACTGTTTAGAAAAAATGATACATGTAATACATTATTGCTCATTGACAATGCAGCTGGTCATCCAAGAGCCCTCATGGAGATGTCCAATATTAATGTTTTCATGCCTGCTAACATGACATCCATTTTGCAGCCCATGGATCAAGGAGTAATTTTGATTTTCAAGCCTTATTATTTAAAAAATACATTCTGTAAGGCTATCTTTGCCATAGATAGTGATTTCTCTGATGAATGTGGGCAAAGTAAACCCTTCTGGAAAGGATTCACCATTCTAGATGTCATTAAGAATATTCATAAGGTCAAAATTTCAACATTAATAAGAGTTTGGAAGAAGTTGATTCCAACCCTCATGGATGACTTTGAGGGGTTCATGGCTTCAGTGGAAGAAATAACTGAAAATGTGGTGGAAAGAGCAAGAAAACTAGAATTAGAATTAGAAGTGGAGCCTGAAGATTTGACTGAATTGCTGTAATCTCATGATAAAACTTAAAGGACGAGGAGTTGCTTCTTACGGATGAGCAGAGAAAGTGAATTTTTGAGGTGGAATCTACTCCCGATGTGAAGATTGTTGAAATGACAACAAAGGATTTAGAATATTGCATAAATCTGAACAAGCAGTGGCACAGTTTGAGAGGATTGACTCCAATTTTCAAAAAAGTTCTTCTGTGGGTAAAATGGTATCAAACAGCGTCACGTGCTACAGAGAAATTATTCATGAGAGGAAGAGTTGATTGATGAGGCAAACTTCCTTGTCTTATTTTAAGAAATTACCATGGCCACCCCAACTTTCAGCAACAACCACCCTGATCAGTCACAACCATCGACATCCAAGCAAGACCCTCCACCAGCAAAAAGATCACGACCCACTGAAGGCTCAGATGATGGTTAGTATCTTTTAGCAATAAACTATTTTAAAATTAAGATATGTACATTAGACACAACACTACCGCACACTTACAACATAGTGTAAACATACCTATGTACTGGGAAGGCACAAAGTTGGCCTGACTCACTTTACTGCCTCATTCACTTTATCACAGTGTTCTGGAACTGAAACTACAATGTGTCTGAGGTGTGCCTACATACAGTTTTACCAGCTTAAACCTAAAGATGAATTTACTTTAATAAAATATCTCACATATTTTATATACTGAGAATTCACTACTAAAATTATTTCAAAACCACCTCCTAGAATTCAGTTTGCCTTACTCTTAGATTATCATAGTTGCCTTCAGCACCTTCAGACTTTCTCCCTTTCTAATCTCTCTTGCACTCCATTGTCAGAATTAATTTTCTTAAAACATTGACACTTTTGATTAAATGCTGAGACTCAAACCCTATTGTGGGGAAAAGTAAACCTAGATATTAACTATAGCTCCACCACAAAATGTTCTGCGACTGTAAGCAAATCTTTGTTTTCTCATCTGTATCTTCTCTGCTTTAAACTTTCACTTCCGTGATTTTTCCCCTTGCTGTCAGCAGTCTATATGATCCATCTCTAGCTTAGCCACCCCATTCTTTCCCTCCCACTAACCCCTACCCTTGCCCTCTGCTCTCGTCTGCTCATTCTCTTCACCCCTGTCTCCTCCACTCCACAATGCACACACCATTTGCTGATTCATTAATCTCTGCATATAGTCACGTTATTTCCCCAGCCCATACTGGTCTTTTCCTTTAGCCCATTGATTTAAATTCTGCACATTCTTTAAAAAGTGTCTCCTAGAACAAATGGATAAAGAAAACTTCCTGGAAGAACGTTGGCAGTACCAAACGATGTAGTGTTACGGTAGATTGAGAATCGGGAACAAGGCACTTGATTTGTCTAGAACTGTGCTGTCCAGTATGGAAGCCACTGGCCATGTGGGGCTGTTTCCAATAAAATCAGTTAAAATTTTAGTTTTTCAGTCTCACTAGTACATCTCCAGGGCTTAGTAGCCACATGGCGCTGGTGCCTGCTCTGTCGGCCAGTGCAGATACAGAACTTTTCTGTCACTGCAGGAAATTCTGTTGGACAACACTGGTCTAAAAGGTCACAGGTGACTTGAGAGTTCTGTTTCAGGGACTTCTGGAGGAGAAATATATTTGCAGATGATCAGAGGAAGTGTTTGCTGAAGGAACAGGTGATGAGTTTAGATAGTTGATTCTAGAGGTTTCGTAGTGGCAGGAGGGAGAGACAGAGAAAAAAGCAATGGATAAGTTAAAAAAAAGGTGTGTGTAAAAAAAAGTTTCTGCATCTGTTCTGGACATTGGAGGAAGATTAAGTAGAAGAGGCAGATATATTGTATACTGGGGAAAACAAGCAAAGCAGGATGTTGGCTTGGGTTTTGTTCTGTTTCAGTTTTGGCCGACGCCCCAGAAGGTTGCAAACAAAACAATAGGTGGCAGTGATGTCCACATTGTTAAGAAACGGTTGCACCCTTTAGCCCACTGCCTTGAAGCAAAGGGAAGCCTCCATCTCACCTCAAGCGAGTGCAGGGGTTGGAAGGAGACTGCTTGGCTCTCTTGACCTGATCTATGTCTTCTGGAGGCTGTGGGGATATTGAGCCTGGACTAGAAACGTTCAGAGGTGAAATGTTGGAGCTCTACCTGCCCGCCGGGCAGCAGGGCAAGACAAGGGAGCCAGTTGTGCTTTCACTAACAACAAGGCCACGGGCTCTGTTTTCCGTCCACCAGAAGAGGGCCTGGTGATCTTGAGTGGCCCCACCCAAGAGCCTTCTTCCTGCAGGGGACAGCTTGTGTGACCTTAGCAGCAGAGGCTGGAGTTTCGCCCATCAGATGCAGGGGCTGGAAGGCGTGTGTGGATGCTAAGTGATCACCTAGAGGGCAGGCTCTGCTTGAGCCCTGGGAGATGCAGAAGGATCTTTCCAGAGGGAAATCTCTTCAGAAGCCACGAAGAGGCCCCAGTCCAGGAGGCAGGCACTTGGGGTTGTGAATTGACAGAAGGAGCCGACAGATTCAAGAGCAGACGCCCACTGGGCCTAGAACAGCCCGGGCTGGGGAAGGGGAGAAACCATCACTCGGAATAGAGTTTGGAGTTTGGTCTAGACATTTGACCTCCTGAAATAAAGTTGTTTTTGTAACCAAAGGACTTTTCATTTTTATGAATGGAAAAGCATTGGAACAGATTCCAGCCATGACAAGGAATGAATGGATTTCTGAATGGGTGAAAGGCACAATGGAGAAAGAATACAGTTTTTGCTGTTTGTACTCTGTGGAGCTTTATTTATTTGGGGCAATAGCTCTACTCATTTAGAGTTTGATGAAGAGTACAGAATGTTTAGAAAAGCTTTTAAGAGATTGTGTGGAGAATTAATAAGAAGTAAGCGGAAAGATAACCTCAATATGCCTGGTTGAAGAGAAACAACAGGAATTAAGCGGATGAGGCAAAGGAGAGTTTTGCTTCTCTTTCTGGATGTACTGTAGTCTGGCATAAGAAGGAGATTGTCATATTTTATTTGGGGTATATAGTTCTGGTAATTTTAGGCCTCATAGTTTTGTGGGTTGTCATTTTGAAGTGAGAGTAAAGTCAATGGAGACTGCTGTTTAACTAGCTGGGTTTTCTTCTCTTTGGGGCGGTTTCAGGTGTGCTTTGATGCTACTAGGTTTATAGCAAGTAAATGTTTCTTTTAGTTCATCATTAGGATGGGGGTAGTACTGTGGTTCCCAAAAATAAGACCTGGTCTCATTTATTTTTGCTCCAAAAGACGCATCAGGGCTTATGTTCAGGGGATGTCATCCTTAAAAGAAAATAAAAAACACGCTAGGGCTTATTTTCCGGTTAGGTCTTATTTTCGGGGAAACATGGTATGTTATTTCTATTTCATTTTTCTAGGATTAGTGGATTTATTACATCCTATGGTGGAGAGGGGACTCTTGTTATACTTTATCAGTTAGGGTGCCATCAGCCGCAGGTAACAAAGGCTCTATACATGGTGACGTGAGGAGGGAGAGGCCGGCTCTGACTCAGTTCTCTCCGTGATTCTTGAGGCTTTGCCCTCCTCACTATGTTAGCTGTGTCCCTAGCAAAGTGCCTGAGCCAATGTCAGGTGTCCCATGTAGACAGCAGACAGAAAACGGGCTCTCTCTTCTGCTGTCCCAAAAGCACCCCCCACCCCCAGGAGACCTCCATCACATCCCATTGGCAGGAATTGGGTCACATCCCACCTGGAACTAACTACTGATGGCAAGGGGAAAGGAATCCTCGTAGCAGTTTAGTAAATGAATGAATTTGTACTGGCTGGAACCAGGACTCAAGTCAGCAGAGAAGGAGTGCGCATTGAAACCAAATCAGGCTCTGCTGGGAAGGAGGCAAAGGGAAGTGCATGTTGGGTAGATTCTTGTTCCTAGAATTATACTGGGGTGCCAGAAACATGTATACATATGACTTGTATTCAACTTTTGTTATAGGTATATATTGAGTACTACAATTTTAATACAGCTTTTTCCTTTCTTAAAATGTGTATACGTGTTTTTGGCACCCTCTGTGTATACTGACTACAGATGAGATGGTGGGAACGTAGGATATGTTGACTAATCTGCTGTGACAAAATCCAAAACGTTGTGACTTAAAAAATATAAAAGTCTATGTCTCTTTCCCCAGTAACATTTCAGAGGCATGTGGTCCAGAGCTGGGGGCGGTGGTTCCAACCTAGCTTAAATGTTAGACTTGCCAAGTTGTAATAATGAAGAACCCCTTACCTCCCCCAAATTTAGAGACTTCAGGAACCAAGAAGTTTCCTTCTTACATCGCAGTCCAAGGAATGCTTCTGAGGGGACCGCGTGTCTATTGCGTGAGGCCATTCATGGTCCTGGTTCCTTCCATAGTTATTTCTTTGCTCTCTCTTCAGGGGATTGTCCTTGTCTGTATGGTCAAAGCTGGGTCACTGTTTCTAGGTTCCAGGCAGCACATGGTGAAAGAGAACAGGAAGAGGCATAAAGGCTTAGACCAAAGTGATGTCTGCTTCTTGTGCACACATTGTACTGGCAATGTCTTAGCCACAGAGGGACACCCAACTGCCAAAAGCCTGGTGTCTTATCTGCTCAGGCCACTATAACAAAATATTATAGACTGGGGGGGCTTATAAACAACATACAGTTCTCACAGTTCTGGAGACTGGAAAGTCCAAGACGAAGGCGCCGGCAGATTCCATGTCTGGTGAGTTCCCACTTCCTGGTTCACAGATGGCCGTCCTCTTGCTGTGTCCTCACATGGAGAAGGGATGAGGGAGCCCTCTGGGGTCCCTTTTCTAAGGGCATTAATCCCATTCATGGGGGCTCTGCCTTCATGACCTAACCACCTCCCGATCACTGGCGATTAGGCTCCAACATATGAATTTTGGGGGGATACAAATATTTAGTCTGTTATACCTGGAAATGTAGCGTCACCGGGCAGCTTCCAAGGATGCTCAAGTCATCACCATTGCGAACCAGCAGAAAGTGGGAGAGTCCAAATCCAGGTCGGGTGTCTCTAAGAGGGTGACACTGAAGTCATACCCATCTCCTCTACCCCCATCCCTTGAGCCTGGACTTCATCACATGGCCACATGCAAGGGATGCCAAGAAATGGAGTTTGTAGCTGGAAGGCCAAGTTTCTGGAGAAGAGAAGAATGGCTTATGGTAGGCGATTAGCTGCTTCTCTCACACAGATGTTTTTCTCTGCTCTATATACAGTCTTTCCATCTGGAGAATATTTATTTATTAAACAAAGTCCTATTTCATGCCTAAGGCTAATAGTCACTCATCCTAACATTTCTGAGTTTGGTTACTTGCCATCCTTCCACCATAGGAAAAATGGGTATTAGAAGTAAAGCAGTTTAAATGAATAAAAAATGTTAATTACAAATTTTTAAAAAATGTCCTTAGGTGCTTTTTACAAAAATTATAAATAATCTTGGCCTTATAAAACAATTTGTATGTGTGTGTGTGTGTGTGTGTGTGTGTGTGTGTGTGTGTAGTTTTAAACTTTTATAATCTAAGGTTATACATTTGATAAAAGAAAACAAGGGGCATCTTTTTGGAAGTGAGTGGTAGATTTTCTTCTTAAAGCCCGTTTGGACTTCGATTCTGCTATTCTAAGGTGGCCACTTGCTTGCTCGTGTAGAAAGCTATTCTAAATTTTTAAATTTACTGTTTTACATGCTGCTTTCAGATTTTTTTCGGTCATACTTAGAAACTAGTTTAGTAGGATTTATAAGTAGATGACTAGAGTATGACGCCTTTTATATGTAGGTAAACTAAATGAAATTAGCTGTTGTTAAAAATCCTTTCTAGAATTCTTAAGTATTATCTCCGTGATGGTAGGCATTTTTATCTGTTTTGTTGACTGCTCTATCCATTGCTTAGAATAGTTTCTGACATGTCGTTAGACACAATAAATATGTGTTAAATGAATGAAAAGATATGTACAATGCAATATATGTTACATGTGACTCATCAAACCTTATTTTAACCTCTGCACGTAAGGAATCTATTTCTTACGCATTTGAGTGAAGCAGTCTTTATTCGCCTCACCTTCTAAGGGAGAAGTGCATGAAAGCAGCATGAAGGTCTTCCATGACTCAGTAGAAACTCAGCAGACAAGTGTGTGTTAGAGAATGACGTAGGAGTGTAATAAGGGTACTGCGTGTGACGTGGCCTGACATGCATCCAAGATGTAGGGGTATGTGAATTGGTGAGAAGGCAAGGAAATGTCCCATTGCATCCCAACAACAACAAACACATCCACTTTTTTCAACACGGTTTTTCTCACATGGGTTTGAGCTTAAGTAGGATGAGGAAGAAATAAAATAATTTGTATCCTACAATGACTTCTGGGAGTTAGGGAGGAAGAGTTAAACCACTTCCCAAAGCCGGATTGGGAAACTTGACCTGTTTTATCTTATTTTATTCTCAGGCTGTAATATGTTTTTCTGTATTCATATTACCACTGGCAATATTGAAATCCAGAGAGATAAGCCCTTTAGAGTAAACATCATCTTAGCACATTGCTCTCTTCTGCGAATCCATTACCTTTTACAAATAGAGCTCCGGGAGGACTGCACGCATGGAATTGCAGATGAGTGAACTCCGCTTGGTTGGGTGACACATTTGGCAAGGAGGGTATTTAAGCCCTGCATTTCAGGATGAGTCACTGAGGGGGAAATCCTGGGGAAGAGCGTTCTGGGCCCGTGGAAAGACACTGAAATACAGGCTGCAAGCTAGGAGGCTGCAAGCTAGGAGGCTGCGCGCTTTGCTCAGGCAAGCGCAGGTCGACCCGTGTGCCAGGAGCACAAGCTGCAGGGACAGGGGAGGCTACAAAAGCAGTAAAGACGTAGACAGTCCGGGGCCTTAAATGCAGAGCTTTTGTTTAATTCTGTGGTTTGTGAACAACCAACAAAGAATTCGAACACGGAAATGACAGGGTGAGCTCTGCATCGTAAGGAAATCATTCTGGAAGGCGGGAGTGTGGAGAATTAGTTTGGTGTAAGGAAGAATATGTGTTCTTCATGTTTATGTCCATATGGTTTTCTTTATGAGCAATAGGGAACTTCTGTTCGAGTGTGTTGTTCTGTTGAGGCCTGCCCCAGGAGCCAGCATCCCAGTGAGTAGAGGGACAGTTGGAAGAAGAAGCCCTGAAGAGGCCGGCAGGTGGGCCCCCGCTGTTTGGTTTCCATTTGGAGACCTTGAGTGTGGTGTCTGTCTGAGCTCATGCCCCTTGATGGTCGGGGGCACCTTTGGGCACCTGCTGGGGGAACCAGCACAGAACGGTCCTGTGGTCTGTCTGAGCTGCAGGCCTGGAGGACAAGAGGTCTTTCATTCGCCTCGTCTGACATCGGCCGCTCTGTGTGTGTTTCGTCCCTTTTGGTATCGCCAACCTTTTGGGTCAAGACTTGTTTGGGTGTTCTGTTTTGCCTCCACCTTATTACGGGCTTGTAAGAGTTGTTTTCCACACTTGGGCCAAAAGTAAAGGAGAAGCAGTAACTTCCAAATGTAGGGTTCGTGCTGGTGGCCGTCAGGAGCTGAGCCAACTCTCGTCGCCAGCAGGAGACCCTTCCTCCTGTGCTGGTCCTCACGTCTTCACAGGAGGTGGTCTGCGAAGTCCAGGTGAGAAATACTGAAGTTACTAGACTTGGGGCACTGCCAGTGACCAGATTTTGAAAACATTTTGATAGAAAACTAAAGAATGTAGGGGTCAGGGGAATGAAAGTTTGGAAGTTTGGGGACTGTGTGCTTAGGAAAATACTGCTGCTGCTGCTGCTAACAGATGGGGTCACAGGAAGAGGAGCCGAGGCGCCGAGTTGCCGTGGGAGGTGCTGAATTCATTTTGAATTCCGGATAGCATAAGGAACTCAACTCAGTGCTGGGTAGTCATTTCCTGGAAGTTTCCGAATTAGCATCTAGGTTTCCTGAACCACATGAATGTTTTTTCTGTTGTACTAAGACATATGTTACGTGAAATAAAATGTACTTGTTGAGTTTCGGGTGACGATAGCATCTCCGTGTGGAGATGTCAGATAAGCAGTTGTACATGGAGCTGGAGTGAAAAACTGAGAAAAATGTAATTTTTTTTAGGAGCTACGTATGTACTTAAAGGACATAATTGGAGCAATGTGAAGGGTAAGTTCACCCAGAGATTTGGCACGCAGCGTATAATTGGAAATCGCTAGGGGTAGTTTTCTTGAAGAAAGAGTCAGAGCTATGCAGTAAGGCTGAAGAAAAGGAAAAAAGGCAGCAAGAATGTATGGGGGTTCCAAAAAATGTATACACGTGGACACTTGGGTCAGTGTTGCTCAAGCCGTCGTTCACCGCAAGCAAGAAGTGTCTGGATGCTGATGGGAACCACTTTGAGCACCTTTTTTAACTGCAGAAGTCAGACGTGACTTGTATTTATCTTTTGTTATTGGTACATATTGAGTGGTACAATTGTAATGGTTTTTTCTTTCTTAAAATGCTTTTACATTTTTTTGGCATCCTCTGTATATATATTTTTAAAGATGTTTGATGGATTGTGACCTGGGATCTCATTAAGTGGTGAAAACAGTCTTTACTTTTTAAGATCAGACGAGCCAACGGGAAAGAATGGGTGGAGAGGGAACGAGCAGAGACGGAAGACAGAAGGACTAGTTCAGTTCAGTTTCACAAAGGGTAGGACCACTGAGGTGATGGGCATGGTGCTTGGTACTAGGGGTACAAAGGTGACGTCAACATGGGCCTGTCTGTGGGACGATGACTGCCTAATAAAGAGCAGGAGCAAGAACAGCGTAAGAACGGTTAATGTCTACTGAGCAGGACGTGTCGGGAACTGTTGTCAACGCTTTACATGCTTTGGCTTATTCTGTCCTGACAACACCCTGCGAGTTAGATATCATCATTGTTCTCCACATTTTAAAGGAGAGGAAACTCAGGCACAGAAAGGATAAGTAATTTGCCCAAGCTCGCTAATAGCTCGTCAGCCATGTTGCCACGGTTTGCCCCAGGCCACAGGTCTGCACTCTGTGAGTTGTGTCACTAGATTGTTACACTCCAAAGCAGAGAGAAAAGTATGGACAATGTACAGAAGTAGCATAAAGGAGGGAGGAGTTCAGTTTTTCTGTCAGGGGAGAGACTAGGGCAGGGAAGATGTCAGAGGAGGAATAGATGGATGACGGGGGCGGGGTGAGGGATCCAAATAGAGGAACCCGCTGTTATGACCCGGAGAAAACCCATGTGGTATGACGTGCATGTGGATGTGTTGCTGTTTCACCTAGTAATTTGCACAGCCTTCGTCTCTGCCCGGTCCTAATCACAGGGACAGTCACATTTGATTTTATTCATTTCTGTGAACAGGCAAGATGTTTTTAAAAAAAATCTGTTAGAACTGGGTTATCCTTCTAGGGTTACCTGTCCTGCCCATTGAACATATCATTAGAGTGGAGTTTGTGATATTAAATGTAACATATATGTGTCTGTCTGTCTACTACCTACATACATACCTTCAATTTGGCAGAAATCTAGCTGAGAATTTCCTATGCTGTTGGGACCCAGATAATCTCTGAGGAAGAACCAGAGAATTTGCGAGGCAGATTATTGAAGATACAGTTTAAATTCCAGAAAATAAGCAGATACTTTGCATGGAACAGTTAACAGCCCTCTCTGAGGTAAATCTGTATGGTAAATATATGGCTCTCATTGTGTGGGGTCAGTCTGCCCTATGCTACTTCTGCCAGAGCTGCACCCCACACCACCCCACCCCACCCCACCCCACCCCACCTCAGCCACCCCACCACACCCCACCCCACCACACCCCACCCCACCCCACCCCACCACAACCCACCCCACCCCACCTCAGCCACCCCACCACACCCCACCCCACCCCACCCCACCCCACCACACCCCACCACACCCCACCCCAACCCACCCCACCCCACCACACCCCACCACACCCCACCCCACCCCACCCCACCTCAGCATTGGCCACGTCCTGACGCCCAGCTCCTACCTCAGCCATGAACTGCATACTGGGATTGGGGACACTGGGAAAGCAGCAGTTGTAGGAGACTCAGGCATGGCATGAGGTTGTCTGCTTTGCACTTTAGGTACTAGTTTAAAAAAATAAATGTCATGTTCAGTGGTTTATTGTAGGCCACATCAAAATGCCCCTACATCAGAATACTGTGTCATTGTGGCTGTGTGGGAAAGTGCTTACATCAACATGTCGTGTGTGGACAAAGGGAATGTTCTTGGGAGTGAGTAAGGGTGTTTAATAAAGGAAGAAGCAAGTTCAGAGTTGGAAAGACAGATTTCTTTTTAACCTTTTACAGCAGAATCGCTACGTGCCACTCACAAGAACCAGCGAGGATGTATCTAACTGACAAAAGGCCCATCTATGTTCCTGGGTCTGAAAGAAAAACCTCAGCATTAGGCATGACATCACTACCACCCTGTGGTGATATGTTGTAATTCATTGTGTTTTATGGGGAAAAGAAGCATATCTGATGAGTATACAGCGTGCGCATTTCGTATCTTCTCCTTTAAATAAAAGTATAATGGCATCTTACAGAATCATGTATTTTCCATCTCTTTAATGTTACGTCTTGGAAAAAAACAATTGTAAACTCCTAAAGAAGGAACATATTAAACATGAAGGGAAAGCTTAATTTTAGGAATTAACAAATAAAAAGTTCACAGAATAACTGGAGTCTCAGGAAGGTAATTAGATCCATAGTTTTTCTGAAGAATATTACAAACCAGTGTAAGTACGCGGAGGAATCATTCGATGACTTATTGATATAGATTTAGAGGGCATTTAGAGTACGTTGGATAATCTCCATGATTTTGCTTTAGAATGCATTAGTTTATATCGAAATATGTGTCCCAAACATTAGAGTTTACACTATTTCCAACAAAATGATGAAGATACTTTGAGTATGTTCAAAGGTTTCAGAATACTTCATTAGGCTTAGGGAAATCGTACCTTCTTCCTTATGTCCCTCAGTTTCCGGAGGAGCGGACCTGGTCACTTCTCACGGTTTGTGCACGCTGCAGCATTCTGGCTTTTGTTTGACAGGTTGAATGTGTTCCTTTGTGGATGGGGAGAGACCCTAGGAGTTGTGGTGGAAAGCCTTTTCTGGCACGGGGTTGAGCATGGCGGGATGGAAATCTGCAGAACCACAGCCCTTCGTGGAGTTCTACGCTGCACTCAGCTTAGCAAGCACTTGTGCGCACAGTAGTGGAGGCTGTGTGCTGCCTGTGTAGGGCGGCTGGCAACACACGCATCCCAGAACACATTGTGTGTGCGTGTGTGTGTGTGTGTGTGTGTGTGTGTGTGTGATGTGTAAAGGCAACAATTAGTTCTGGAAAAATGTGTTTAAAACAAAACGATAGTGGTTATATCGTATCTGAAGAAGAACAAGTGAAATGATTTCACAAACTTCTGGAACATTAAATGCCCTGATTGTTGTGTGAATATTAACATCATTGTGCGACATGCATGTAATCTGCTTGCCTCCTAGTGATAGGACTGTGTCGCTTGGAGCTGTGGAGTTCTTCAGAGGCACCTCAGGACGGGAAGCTCAGCTGCTCTGGTCCTGCTCGTGTCCCTCCCACTATTCTGTACACAGGGCTGCTGGACAGGTGCTCCAAGGGGCAGTTTCTGGAGAGGGTCGTGATGTGTGGTGTTGTGAGTGACACAGTACTTGGCTCACCTTATTGCATCATCATTAAAACTGGTTCCAGAAACACAGCCTATCTCCACTCTTCCGTAAGCTGGGATATCCCTCTCTTACTGCAGTGTCTTTTGGCTCCTGCCTGAAACATCCTTGCCTTGTTCCCAGCGCGGCTCTTCTGCCAGCATTTGCTTTCCTGGTGGGTCAGGCCGGCGCCAGAGCAGGCTTTGGGTGGTGGTTCAGGCTGGACACATATTAAAGGGGAAGGATAAGCAGCTTGGGCTATGGTTCTTCATCTACCCCGCTCCCCACCTTTCCCAGTATGCGGTAGGCTTCAGTGCAATCCCAGGTCTTCATTCCTCCATCCAGAAGTCTGATTCTAGTCTTCTGCAAATCAAGCCTTTTTTCTCTGAATGGTAGTTAAGAGTAGCCTGGTCTCTTGTGGGCAGCTAGCTCTCAAGAGGATAAAGGGAAGAGCTCAAGTGAGCACGCTCAGTTATCAGGCCCAAATTATTCCCCAACCTGCCCTGGAGCAGAGCCAGTGGGTGGAAAGAGGGTAGGAGTAGCCTGGTAATGGGGCTCCACACACAGAAAGAGACATTTTGAGTGTGTGGAGATCCAATACCTCCCTAAAGAGGTGTTTTAGAAAGAGATAGAAAAAACAATTCCTTTTGCAATTGCAGCAAAAAGAATAAAATACCTAGGAATAAACTTAACCAAGGATGTGAAGGATTTATATGCTGAAAACTATAAGACATTTTTGAAAGAAATTGAAGAAGACACAAAGAAATGGAAAGACATTCCCTGCTCATGGATTGGAAGAATCAACATAGTTAAAATGGCCATATTACCCAAAGCCATATACAGATTTAATGCAATCCCCATCAAAATCCCAATGGCATTTTTTAAAGAAATAGAACAAAAAATCACCAGATTTGTTTGGAACCATAAAAGACCCCGAATAGCCAAAGCAATATTAAAAACAAAGAACAATACTGGAGGTATCACACTCCCTGATTTTTGCATGTACTACAGGGCTACAATAATCAAAACAGCTTGGTATTGGCGGAAAAACAGACACATAGACCAATGGAATAGAATTGAGAACCCAGAAATAAAGCCACATAAATATGGACAGATAATTTTTGACAAAGAAGCTAAAAACATACAATGGAGGAAAGACAGCCTCTTCAATAAATGGTGCTGGCAGAATTGGATAGCCACGTGCAAAAGAATGAAACTGGACTGCTATCTGTCACCATGTACCAAAATTAATTCAAAATGGATCAAAGACTTAAGCATAAGACCTGACACAATAAACTGCATAGAAGAAAACATAGGTACTAAACTTATGGACCTTGGGTTCAAAGAGCATTTTATGAATTTGACTCCAAAAGCAATGGAAGTAAAAACTAAAATAAACGAATGGGATTATATGAAACTGAAAAGCTTCTGCACAGCAAAAGAAACTATTGACAAAATAATGAGGCAACCAACTGAATGGGAGAAGATTTTCGCAAACAGTTCCTCTGATAAGGGGCTAATATCCAAAATATACAAGGAACTCATGAAACTCAACACCAAAAAAACAAACAATCCAATTGAAAAATGGACAGAGGACCTGAAGAGACATTTCTCCAAAGAGGATATACAAATGGCAAATAGACATATGAAAAAATGCTCAACATCGCTAATCATCAGAGAAATGCAAATGAAAACCACAATGAGATATCACCTCACCCCAGTCAGAATGGCTATCATCAACAAGACAAATAGTAACAAGTGTTGGAGAGGCTGTGGAGAAAAAGGAACTCTCATACACTGTTGGTGGGAATGCAGACTGGTGCAGCCGCTATGGAAGGCAGTGTGGAGGTTCCTCAAGAAATTACGAATAGAATTACCATATGACCCAGCAATCGCTCTCCTGGGAATCTACCCCAAAAATATAAAAGCATTTCTCTATAGAGACACGTGTACTCCAATGTTCATTGCAGCTTTGTTTACGGTGGCCAAGACATGGAAACAACCAAAATGTCCTTCGATAGATGAATGGATAAAGAAGTTGTGGCACATATACACAATGGAATACTATTCGGCATTAAGGAAAGATGATATAGGAGCATTTGTGACAACATGGATGGATCTTGAGAGAATAATGCTAAGTGAAATAAGTCAGACAGAAAAAGCAGAGAACCCTATGATTTCACTGATATGTGGTATATAAACCAAAACAACAAAAGAACAAGACAAACAAATGAGAAACAAAAACTCATAGACACAGACAGTAATTTAGTGGTTACCAGAGGGTAAGGGGGTGGGGGGTGGGTGATGAGGGTAAGGGGGTCAAATATATGGTGATGGAAGGAGAACTGACTCTGGGTGGTGAACACACAATGGGATTTATAGATGATATAATACAGAATTGTACACCTGAAATCTATGTAAATTTACTAACAATTGTCACTGCAATAAATCTAATTAAAAAAAAAAAAAGAGGTGTTTTAGGAGGATTTTTTACACCAAATTTTTTAAATGCTCAAAGTCAGGTAAGAGCCAATGATTAGACCGAATAGTATCAGAGGTGAATGAAAAAAGAACCAGAAGTGCTGAATTAGATTTTTTAAAGGGCTTATACAAATTAATGTTGTTTATAAGAGTGCTTATTAAGCCTGGATGACAATTACAGCCACTAGATTTTAATACACGCATGTTCCTATGCCTACTGCAGGCCTATTGAATCAAAACCTTCCAGCTGTTAATGTCTGTAAGTTTTCCATGTGACCAGCCACAGTTTAGAACAACTGGTGTATTTAACAAAGCTTCATGTGATACGTGTACTCATTTCAATAAAGAGCTCAATTTGATTTTAAGAAAGTAAGAAATTCATGGTGAGACAAAAGTCAGAAGGGGAAAGAGGAATGCAAGGCACAAAGCCCAAAGGTCCTGCAATCAAGAGGAACTGACGGGAAATTTTGGCGGTTGGTAGAAAAGCCAGGCTTGAAGCAGTGCAGCAGGTGGCTGAGAAAACAGGTTGACAGACTGAGTCAGAAGGAGATGGGATGGCCTACCTTCCAAAGCCATAGGACGAGGGGCAGTAACCATTCCGTGTAAGTTCTGGCATGTTCGTGGAGAAAAACAGTTCTTATAACCACACAAAAATATATAGAAAGGCTAGGAAAAGGGGGGGAAAGCAATGTTATGATAGACACAATAAAGTATAAACTTGTGATGACGATAGGATCAAATGTGGGTGTGTGTGGTTTGTGTTTGACCACTCTTCAAGTCAAATTATGTCAGCCCAACTGTTGGGTAAAGTATGGGAGGATGGAAAATCTGTTACAAATAATAGTTGATGTACCTATTTTAAAGGTATATATGTCTTGGGGCAGCTGGTTAGCTCAGTTGGTTAGAGCGCGGTGCTCTTAACAATAAGGTTGTCGGTTTGATCCCCGCATAGGCCAGTGTGAGCTGCGCCCTCCACAACTGGATTGAAACAAGTACTTGACTTGGAGCTGATGGATCCTGGAAAAACACACTTAAAAAAAATGTTTAAAAAAAAACACTAAGTATGCCTATATGCCTTGTATACCACCTGAATACAGTATGAATGCTGTCGAGATAGATGGCCTTCATTAATAATAATGAAATGGTACTGGATAAAAGTAGAATGGCTTTCCATTTGGGGGAAAAAAGCAGAATAGTCAACAGCCAAGTTTATTTTCTGTAAAGACATTTGCAAAGGAGAAAGAGATGGCCACAAAGTAAGCAGCTTTGTCCTTTTCTCAGAACGCTGTTGAGTTTCCTGCCCAGGCTCTTAAGATAGCATCCGGTTCAGGTTTCTCCCAAAGACATTTCAGCTGCTTTATTTGAATGGCAGTCTTCACGTCATTCATTTGTGTAGTGAATAGTTATGAAGAGCTGTTCTCTGTGAGAAGGGCTGGCGTTGCCTGGTGAAGAAGGTGGGCGTGGCTCTGCTCTCAGCGAGCTCCCATTGGGAGGTAGGGGTGTCAGTCTGGGGCTAATTGAATCTTGATGTGCCCTTGGCGTCCAGGTGGTGGTATCCAGCCACCACTGTCCTCAGTTTCTAATTCTTATTGGTGAACAAGACTGATGTTCTAAGAAGTAAAATAATGCTATATAGCAGTTGCAAACTCTGATCCATTATTACATTAAATACAATTTTATGAGTGATTTCTGTTCTTACATTTAATGTTGAAAGAACTTGACACATTTGGGGGCTGTATACTTTATGTGGTTATAGGTCTTTGTGTGATAATGTATCTAATATAAGCCTTGGGCCATTGTTCAGGAATGTTCTTTTTTAAAAACTTGTGTCAGTCCCACTTGCAACAACTTTTCCCAAGGTAGGACTTACCAAAAGAGTCCCTTCCATATGATACTTTGTATTTATATAGCGTTTGGGAGTTTATGAAAGATATTTACACATCATTTTGTTTCAGGCTAACAAGTCTGAGGAATACAGTGTGGGTGATGTTTATCCTCCCCTTACAGGTGGCAAAATTCAGGTTTCTAGATCTTAGTACTTATTTGAGGTCACAAATCTAGGAAGTGGAGCCAGGAGTGGAACCCACTCTGGGGCTCTTTATAGGATTCAGGTCTATTTCTTTTACCTTTCTGCCAGCATACTGACTTGCTGGAAAGAAAGAAACATTGAAATAGCTTTCTCCATTAAATTCTTCAAATTCTCATCAGTCAAGAAAAAGTTTTAATCCTTTAGAATTTTTTGTTTTCTGATTATTCAATAAATTGATTAACACGTATCAATTATTTTCTTGGTATCAGCTACATGGCCAATTGTAGAATTAAAAAAATATATAGGAGACACAAATTTTTTAAATTTGCTGTACAACAATTGATGCTACAAATTATGTGTGATCATGAGCTGTGGGTGCACATAGGATGTGATGGTGGCCTGATCCTTGCAAAGTGGTGGGATGGTGGGGGTTTGAAGGAGCAGAGGACAATATGATGAGTCGAAGGAAGAGCTCATGCAAAGCTTGGACATAGGGGGACATGGAGGATTTGGGGGTTAGTAAGTACTTCTCTTTTACTCTACTGTTAGGAGAGTTAGGAGGACGGCTGAAGATGAAACTATTGAAGAAGGTGGACTTGTAGGAGGAAGAGTCTGTGTGCCCAGCTAATAAGTCTGGAATACGTTGTGGGTGATGGGAAAGCACTGAGCATATCAAGCCAGAATTTGGTGGCATCAGATCTGATTTCCAGGGATAATTCTGTCCATAGCAGGAAGAATGGACTAGTGGTGGGGAAAATGGACAGCAGGGAGAATATTCAGGGAGCTGTGGAGTTCAAGAGAATGAGAGGAGCTTGAACTAAAGCAATGTCAGGAGGATTGGAAAGGGATGGAGTTTCTATAATAAATAATGCTTATTGGGATGAACATTGATGATAACTTCTCATAGCACATTTTAAAAGAATTATGTATTCTTTCAAAGCCATTGTCTCATATATCATCATAGCACATAGTGACCCATGGGTATTATTTCCACTTTAGTCTAAAACTAAAGAGGCTTACCATTAAAGAATGTCACATCGATTCATGGTGTTAGAGTTTTTGTACAGAAGGCAGACACAGCGCTTCCTAGAGCTTGTATGACAAAATGGATTAGGAAATGCATCTGACAAAGGATGGGAGGATGGAATAGACAGTCGTTAAAAAGATAGGAAAGAAGTGATTACATACAAAATATAGACCCATGTCTTAGACTGTGTAGGCTGCTGTAACAAAAATACCAGAAACTGAGTGGCTGAACAGCACACATTTATTTCTCACAGTTTGGGGGGTTGTGAAGTCCAAGACAAGGCATTCTGGTGAGGATTTGCGTCCTGGTTCCCGGACAGCCATCTTCTAGCTGTGCTCTCACCTGGCGGAAGGGGCGAGAGAACTCTCTGGGGTCTCTTATGAGAGCAGTAGTGTCAGTCACGAGGACTCCCCCCGACCATGACCTGGTCACCTCCTGAAGGCCCACCTCCTCAAGTCATCAAATTGGGGGTTAGGATTTCAGTTTTGGGGGGAGTACAAACATTCATCCATAAAAACCCACCTCTGCCATCACAACAAATTCCATTCCCATTCCGTAGAGGAGAGAAATTAGGGGTCATGTTGGGACAAGAATAGGAGAAGCGAGAGATTCTTCTGGAATTTTTGGAGGCATCTCTGAAAGATGAGTCATCACTGACATTTCCACCTCATATCAAGCTTTTCACCACACTTATTTGATGGCCCAAAATAGCCAGCGTATGAAAATGTACATTTATTGGATAAATCAGGCAGTAACTGATTTTTCAGAGATTTTTAGCTTTACACAAATTCTCACTGAATGGGTATTTGCAAAGTTGCATTCTCCTCAGGACAGTAAAGTAGTATTCCATCTAAGTAACTTCAACTTGTGGCACAGAAGTGTTTCTGGAATTTTAGGTAAAATCCCAGAACACCCGAGTGTGTGATTAATTTAAAAGAGAAATTACTTTTGTTGCTCTAAGCAAGAGGCGTGAAATGAGCAATTCCACAGCTTTAAGACATTGGACTTAAAACAGTCTCGGAAAGCCAGCTACATAAGTGATCTTTCAAGTTAAAGCTTATTTTATTGAAATAACTTTTTCAAAGCCAAGTTAATTAAGCTTTTTGTTTTTCGTATTTGGAAACTGGGATGTCAGATTTACAGTTGAAGTCTATATGGCTTTACTGATTTTTCATAAGAGTCAGGTAGTACTAAACTAGTATCTGCCAGATTATATGACTCAATGGCAGTTAAATGTTTCCAGACCCTTCCTTGAGGAAGGAGAGAGTTTATTGATCACCCTACAGATTGTGAACAAAATAAAGTTAAAATCTAATACTTAATTTTAATAGATTTGTAATTATAACTCTCTGATCATAACTTTCTTACATCACTAACTTTGATTTGTTATTCTAGTTGAACGTAAATACTGAATATAATAAATACTATGATTTCAAAGAATGATTCCTTATTTCTTCACTTAGTATACTCATTATTTAGAGATTTTTGGAGCCACGTATGTTTTTCCATAAACCACACTTTGATTATGTGATTATATTTGCTAAAGCTGTTGCAAATTAATCATTTTTTGTTATGGTCCTCCTTTTGTAACAAGTATTTGTTTAACTAGCCATATATAAACAGAAATTTATTTTGAGGATTAACTTTCATGTGAATAACTGCCTCCTACTTAAATCTTTTAAATCACATCTCTTAGAGGAAAGCTAGCTAGTCTCAGAAGGATTTTTCTTTTTTCCCTTCAAGAATTTAAAAATGAACTGTTTGTATATTGGAACATAGAGAAGTTTATAAATGCATGAAGGCAGGGATCTTATCTTACCTGTCTTTGTATTCCCCATAGCCTCACACAGTGCAGATTGATCCATGCTTATGCAAGATTTAAAGAATATGAAGTAGAAAAAAAACCCTAAGTTATGTGCTTTAAAGTGAGTAGGTAAGGACCATCTCTAAATTAGCCATATTCTGAAAACTGAGGTAGACATCTTCCTGCCCCTCTGCCTGTCTCTCCCCACCATTCCCCAGGGAGTGTACCTAGAGGCACACACACCTTAGTGCTTTGTGTCTGCTGGTCTTATACGTGTGAAAAGAAGCAGGCCCAGCCCTGCTGAATGCTAGAAACCATAAAATCATTTCCAGCCCCCATTTCCTGTTTTCTAATGCTTTCATTCTTTGAAAATACAGTTATACCCCATTTTACACTTGAAGTAAAAGTTGTTCATTTCCACATCTCTGGAGGCCCTGAGGTGTCAGCTAACGTGTTAGATGGCGATGTTACTAACATGTGGAGGATGCAGTCTTTGCTCTTACGGAGGTCTCAGCATGGTGGGACCACAGGCAGGGAACCCGAAGCCATTGAGTGTCCCAGGCCCTGTTACACAGATTGGGACAGAGGTGGGAGTGGTCACTTCTTCCTAGGGGGTCACAGAGGCACTCACGGGCAGAGGCACTCACGGGCAGTGGCACTGGGTCAGAGTGGAGATGAATGGGGAGCTTTTCAGAAGGAGACTGAGGAGAGGACAGGGAGGGCAGAGGGAAAAGTGTGTGTGTTTGGGGGTGAGGCGGGCGCTGCTGCTGGAGAGCATGATGCAGGCAGGGGCCTCCATGGGACAGATGGCGTTTGGACGGCAAGCTGCAGGCAGTAGAGAACTAACGAAGGGCTTTAGGCTGTGGCACAATATAATCAGGTTTTCATTTTAGAAAATGACTCTAATTACCATGCAGAGAATGAGTAGGCTACGTAGGCTTTCTGAAAACAGTGCTTATAGAACACAAATACACCAAACATTAAGTTGTCTTCCTCGTTGCCTAAAATAGAACTTTACAAAAAATCACAATACACTCACTTCTATAATTGGAATTTCCAGATGATTTGTTCTTTGGATAGATTATCTTTTCATAGCGTTTCGATACTTTGTGTTTGGCTTCGAGCACGGCAGACTCTCCATCCTGGGTAACCTCAGCGCAGCTTTTCCACCGGACTGGGCCTAATATCCCTTCCTCTCACTCATTTACATCTAGCTGCTCAACCCAAACGCTCAGACTTTTCCTTGGTTCAGTAAAGTCCGGAAGATTCTGCCTCCAAGGTAATGTCTCAAGTTGCTCCACTTCTCTCCATTTCTGTGATGCTGGAACCTTATTTCAAGGAGCTTTTCGTGTCTCTCCCTCAGACTACTGCCGCCTCTTCCCGGGTCCCCCACTTAGGTTCTCACCCATTTCCCCCTTCTCACTCGGCTGCTTCAAACATTTCACTAGCTTTTTGCACGTAAACAGTGGACGCCCCGTTGCGTCAGCAGCTCAGAGCTCTGGGCTCCCTCAGCCTCATCTCTGGACACGTTCCTCCTGTTCCATCCGTTATTTGCCCTTACAGTGGCCTCGGAACACTTACTCTCTTCTTCCAAGAAGCTCTTATAATTTGCTGCCTGGCAAATACTCCTTGAACTTAATAGCATAATGATATCATAATAATAACGCTTTCTGCCATTTATTGAATGTTTTCTGTAACCCAGACAGTGTGCTAAGTGCTCTCCAGGCATTATCTTGTAATTAAATTGGATGCAACAAGCTTGTGAAGTTGATATTATTACTGCCATATTTTAGGAGAGGAAACGAGAGCAGAGAGCTGAAATCACTTGCCCAGATTCGTATTGGTGGTGAGTGGCAGAGCCTGGTTTGACGTCTGTCTGTCTGAGTCCAGACTGAGCTCTTTGGTACCAAAGTTTCAAAAGTATTTTGTTATCATTAAATATTAATGATCTGACAATTCCTGGAAGACAACTTTGAGCGAGCTGTATAAGGTCTGACAATTAAGTTCGTAAACATGTTGCAATGATGTTGCTAACGTTTTGTGATATCAGAGGGATTATTCATTTTGAATCTGTACCAACTGGACAAACAGTTAACCAAGTTTACTATTTGGAAGTGCTGAAAAGGTTGTGTGAAAAAGTTAGACCACCTGAACTTTTCACCAACAATTCCTGGCTCTTGCATCACGACAATGCACCAGCTCACACGGCACTGTCTGTGAGGGAGTTTTTAGCCAGTAAACAAATAACTGTATTGGAACACCTTCCTTACTCACCTGATCTGGCCCCCAGTGACTTCTTTCTTTACCCAAAGATAAAGGAAATATTGAAAGGAAAACATTTTGATGATAGTCTGTACATCAAGGGTAATATGACGACAGCTCTGATGGCCATTCCAGAAAAAGAAATTGCTTTGAAGGGTGGACTAGGCACTGGCATCGGTGCATAGCTTCCCAAGGGGAGGACTTCGAAGGTGACAATAGTGATATTCAGCAGTGAGGTATGTAGCACTTTTTCTAGGATGAGTTCGCGAACTTAATTGTCTGATCTTCATAGAGAAAATCTTCTATTGTAGATGAGGGTAAAGGAGATCAAATATATGGAGATGGAAAGAGAACTGACTCTGGGTAGTGAACACACTATGTGAAATATGAATAATGTATTACAGAATTGTACACCTGAAATCTATGTAACTTTGCCAACAATTGTCAACCTAATAAACTTTAATAAAAATAAAAAAAGAAATTGAAAGTAAGCATTAATATAATTAACTACATTATTGGTGGCAGCAAACTTGTTTCAACATTTTGTGTCTTGTTGATAATAAAGGACACTATAGTGTAAAAGTGGGGAATAAAGTCTGGAGTCAAACAGACCTGGGTTTAATCTCAGTACCTGCTGTAAATTTATATGGACCTCCGTCTTGTCTGTGCTTGGTGAAGTTCTTGGCACTCAGGCTCTATCAGTGTGCAAAGCAGTGGGGTGCATTTCGAATTTTGGTTTTTTGAGCGGTTTTTGTCCTGGAGGCTCACTACAGCATTAATGCTCTTCTGTGAATTCAGTGTAAACGTGATCCATATTGTATAGCAAGGCTGTAAGTTTAGTTTCCTTCTTTCTTCTTAACAGCCAATTAAAGTGAAACACTCAATTTAACTCTATTAGGTAAAATAAACTCAGAGATCTTCCATTCTAATAGGTAATGGTAAACATAATAAACATCAAAAAACATAATAAATATGTAAATTACATTACATGTTAGAAGATGTACTTTGTGTGGGGGGGGGAGTAAATAAGATCCAGGTGGAGGAAAATAGGGAGAACATGTTTCTGTATTAAATTGGAGGTTGATGAGGTGTGTCTCGTTGAGAAGGTCAGAATTGAAGGAGTTGAGCGGATAGACTTCTGAGGGAAGAGCAGTGAAGGGGACAGTGGGTCGTGTCCAGACGTGAGGGAGGAGCGTACATGCCCATTTGACACTGTGGAGGGAGGGGACCAATAGGGAGAGATGCTGGGTGACATCAGAGAGGTTCTGGAAATTCTGTTGTTGACGATGAAATGAACTTGTATCGTAAAATGCTTCGCGGGGGGCCTGACCCAGAGAGCCCCTGCCTGCGTCTTCCAACCACATCTCCTCCCCTTGTGAGCTCCATCCTGCATGTATAACCCAAAGCTCTTTGAAGATTCCCCAAATTTCCCTGCCATTTTAAACCTTTCTACTTCTGCATACTCCTAAAATACCCTCTCCTTCCCTTGTCATTCTGGTAAACTCCTTTGAGACCGGCCCCAGGCTATCCTCAGAGGCAGAGTGGATCTTCCTTCTCTGAACCTCCATGCTCAGTGCTTTGAATATATGTGTGTCACAGTAACACATGGCGGCCGATAATGGACATTTAATGAGCACTTACTATGTGCTATACAATAAGTCCGTTACATGCTTTTAATTTGTTCCTTACAGCCCTATAATCTATCATCCTTTTATAGGTGAATCAATAAAGGCATAAGGAAGTTTAGTAATTTGCTTAAGCTCATCCAGCTCCTAAGAGGTGGCACCAGATTTCTGGCTCCAGAGCCCATACCTTTCTTTTTTGTTAATTTCTTTTTTCAACTTTATTTTTCAATTACAGTTGACAGACAATATTATATTGGTTTCAGGGGCGCATATAGTGATTCGACATTTACGTACCTTATGAAGTGATCACCCCAGCAAATCTAGTACCCTTCTGACACCATACATAAGTTATTATAATATTATTGCCTGTATTCATGGTGCTCACCAGGTGGGAAAGGGACTGGGGGATGGGTAAAAAAGGTGAAAGGGATTAAGAAGTATAAAATGCCAGCTCTAAAAGTGGTCACAGGGATGGAAAGCTAGTGCCTTTCTTAATCATTGTGTTATACTGCGCCTCTCCCCTTTCCACCATTTACTGAACACTTACTGTATACAAGTCAGTGTATGCGTCACACCGTATTACAAGCATTAGTTTGTGTGCTTGTGCCGTCTGTACTATTTGTGACGACTCGTAGTCAGGGAACCGTGTCAGAGTTACCTTTGCTCTTTGGGACTTTGCATGTGTGCTCCCTTGATTGAACAGAAAGAAGAAAATATTGTCTCATGTAATTTGTAGGACATGGGAAACAATATTCAAAATGTTAATGATACTGTGTCATTAATTCTGAATTTTATTTGGTTTTGAATTTAATTTCATCATGTCGTGCTTCTGCTTCTCCCCAGACCAGTATTAAAGAGGGACAACTATTGAAGCAAACCAGTTCTTTCCAAAGGTGGAAAAAGCGCTACTTCAAACTTCGAGGCCGGACACTTTATTATGCAAAGGACTCAAAGGTAATTGGAGAAAAAACTAGTTGCAAGCAAGCACTTGAGGTTGTGGGTGGGTTTAAAATTATGATTCTGTAAGCTGTTCTTGTCTTGGAGCTCACTATAGCCTTCTTTGCTTGCTGCTCTTCTGTGAATTCCATATAAATGTGATTCATCTGGACCAAATCTCAAGGGGGGTCAATTTAAGTCAGTTTCAGGGCATGTCCCCTAAGATGATTGACTAGGAAGGTTCTAGTGTATTTTTTGCTTTCTTCCTTTCTTCTTTTGTTCCGATTAAAATGAAATGTTAAATCTAACCTCATGAGATATAATGAACTCAAAATTTTGGATTTCCCCTCCTTTCTCAATACTTTCCATCTTATAAATCTTGCCCTGACCATGAGAGAGAGAATGTCTATAGTTGCTGAGAATCCATGCTCTGGTTTCAGACAGAGTTCATATATATCCCAGTTCCAGTACATTCCAGGGGAGCACGTGATGTTGACAGGTGGTGTAAATGAGGTAATAGACATAAAGTACTTCCATGGTACCCGGTACACAGAGTAATCACTCAGTTATGCTAGTAGTTACGAATAATAGTCATAGTGTAACAAAATTAAGGCTTTAAAGAATTTTTATGTAACAGTCAAATAAAATAATGATGCAGTTTTGGAGGAAAGAAATTAGAATGATGAGTTTCCATTTAAACCTGCTATTTTAGTAGTCCTTCAAAAATAGACATTAAAATTTCGTGCTACTGTGTCAGTTGAGTAATTGATAATTTCCATATTAAAGAAAAGTATGTTCCTCATATAAATAGTAGAGTTACACCCCAGGAAGTAAAAACAAACCAGCAAACAAACCTAATCTTTAGATTATGTAGCTGTAGGAGTAATAACTGAATGAAATAATCTTCTTTTCAAAGCCGTTGTGTTCAGGGTTGTCCCTGATGGGCTGCCTCCTGACTTTTCCCATTTGTCAGTGGGCAGCAGATAACCACTTGATAGTCTTCAGCCTGGCCCCATGTTTCCATCCTTCTGTCTGCACTTTATTCCATTATTCACAAGAGAAATAACCTGTGACCTTCCATCGCGTTTCGTAGTATCTCTTCTACTTCAAATAGTCTAGCTTATGTTAAAGTTACTTGTGTCTGTTTCATCGCCTGTGCTGGATTATAAATTCTCTCAAGTCAGGGAGCAAGTTGTATAGTCAGATTGGTAGGATTGAAGCATTAACCCCCTGGAGATCTTGGGGGGCTTGAAGCTGTCAGAGAAGGGGCCCCTTTTTCTACACTTTAGAGGAGCATGATACCTGCCTTGCTGGAAGACACTGAATGAGTGTGAACAACGACGGCATGATTCAGTGGGAAGGATGTATTTATTTACTAGAATTTTCGAATCTCTGAATTGTACATTTTTAAAGATCCCATTTCTATGGAGTTTTTACCACTGAAACTTTTTTGATTGAAACCACTTTTAAGAGTATAAAAGAAACATCGTTTTATATTTGCAGAGCACATTCACCATCTCACTTGAACACATTTATAAATGAGGAAAAGAAGGTTCGGTATATCTCCGTGACCTGAGTCAGGACTAGTTCTTTTCAGTCCTCACTTAACGAATGTGGGTTAAGTCTTCTGGAGTTCTTTAAAGTCCATTTCAGTTTGGGGTTTATGTGTTAGTTGTACTGTATGGTTTTACTCACGAAGTATCACTAACTTCGATTTTTCTTCATTTTATATTCCGAATTCCTGACATAGGCTTATAGTCATGACCTGATATTAAAAAAAAAAAAAAAAAAAAGTTATTGAGGAGCCTTGAGTTCGGTTTTCATTTAATCTGTTTGTCTTCTTTTTCATTAACAGTCTCTGATATTTGATGAAGTTGACCTCTCAGATGCCAGTGTAGCTGAAGCAAGCACAAAGAATGCTAACAACAGCTTCACGGTATGGTTATGTTCTAACTCCCCACCCAAAAGTTACAGAATGACTTTTCCTAGGCGTATGCAGGATGCCCTCTTCAGTTACAAACTGTGTGTCAGGGGTGCTGGTTGGAGTTCCTACCACTCTATACCTTGGCACCCAACACCCTTCATGATTGTTTGGGTCAATAAACCAGTGTATGAAATAAATGTTTTGTTTTGTTTTTTTACTATATATATATATATATATGTTTTTTTTCTTTTAAATTTAATACTTTAATGCCATTGTTCTTTGAATACTCACAAAGTTTGGTCTTTCCTTCAATCTCATAAATAATATTTTCTTCTCTTCTACTTTTACTGTAGTTGCTCTAGTTCAGGCTGTCGTTTCTTCTTGCTTAGGTAATTCATTTGGTAGCTATTTAAGAAGTGTCCTCTGTGCCAGTTACTTCTTTTCCAGTTGCAAATCCCATGGCTTAGAATACGTCACTGGCTTGCCATTGCCTGTCAAGTTACATCTGCAACTGCATCTTACAGTCTTATAAAATCATGCCTCAGCATTCTTGTGCTACTGATAATTACTTGTCTTTATGCACCTTACCAGACCAGCGTTCTTGTCTGTGCCTATGCTTTCCCCATCCTCTCTGTCTTAAATGATTCCGCCTTCATCTAGAGCTGTTGAAATCCAACCAGTTCTTCCAGGCTTATCTCAGATTCCATTCTTCCTCTATCTAATTCTTTGATTCAGAAAAATGTGAATTTAGTATCCTGTGGATTGAGTAGTGTATGCCAGGTACTTGTGCTAAGCCCAAGAGATTCACGGATGGATGGATGGATGGATGGATGGATGGATGGATGGGTGGGTGGGTGGGTGGGTGGGTGGATGGATGGATGGATGGATGGATGGATGAATGAGTGGATGGATGGATGAATGGGTGGATGGATGGATGGGTGGGTGGGTGGGTGGGTGGGTGGGTGGATGGATGGATGGATGGAGGATGAATGAGTGGATGGATGGATGGATGGATGGGTGGGTGGATGAGTCGGTGAGTGAGTAAATGAATGAATGAATGAATAAATATTACTTCCCTTAAGGTATTCACAGTGTAGTTCAGTGAAGTTCATCTGCAGTTATACGTGTACCTACGTATTCCTTAGGTCCTCTAAGATGCATTGTTCTTGCTCTGTAGTTGCCCCCTCCACATGCCCAGTCCCTGCTCTTGGAAGCCACCACTAGTGACAACAGTGTATTGTGTCCATACGCTAGGCATGCGAGGGCAGGGAAGACAGACAGATAGACAAATAGAGAGCAGTGCCATGATAGAGGTAAGCACTGATGGGAGGGGTGGGGGAGGGAGCAGATGAGTTCAGATTTCATCTTATTGATTTATGGGTACGTGGAATAATTCATGGTGTAAATATTCCTCCCCCCACTCCCGAGGGAGAGTTTAGTTTGAGAAGAGGAAAGCCAAGAATAGAATCCTGGGAAAATGTTTAAATGTAAGGTTTGACCAATAGAGACAGAGAAAGCATTCTGGAGTTATAGAAGGAGCATCAGGAGGCAACGATGTTATAAAAAGCCACTGGAAGAGTGTCAAGACGGAAGTTGTTAAACATCAAATACTGTCGAGAGGTCAAGTGGAAGAAGAAATGGAAAGTGTTTGTCGAATTTGGTAACCCGGAGGACGTGGAAGTGGATCGTTTCAGCAGTGGGGTGGCATGCGTTAGGCTGCACTGAGAATGCAGAGTGGAAAGGCAAAGGAGGCCAGGGTAGATTACTTCTCCTACAACTTGGCTCCTTAAAGGAGAACAAGTATAGCTAGAAGTATGCTCAGGTTTGCAGAGAGAGTGTTGGTTTTGTTGTTGTTCTTTTGTTTTGTTTTTAAAGTGGGTTGTGAGTGTGTCTATAAGAAGAGAGGAAAGAATTGTTAGAATGAAAAGGTGAAGCTGGAGGAAAGAGAGAGAATGATGATGAAGCCTGATTGCTGAGTAAGATGAAAGGCAAAAGAACCAGAGTACAGGGTAAGAGATTAGCATCGGCCAGTTTATGGGTGTAGGTGGGGACAGGAAGTTCGTGTATTTCAAACCCAAATACTACTGTTCTCAGTGAAATTGAAGACAAGGTCATCTGCTATGAGTAAGAGTTTAGGAGCATTTGGAGTAGCTTCTATAGAAAATGAGAAATGAAACTGAATAGGGACCTGTAGGAGATTTACCAGGTAGTAAGGAGTGTCACAATGTCTGCCAAAGATTGGAGATCAAGCTTAGCAATGCTCTTCATTCTTAGGCATAGAGCATTTTCTTTAAGATGGGGATAGAGGACAACAACTAAATGGATCCAGGGTTAATGGGGAAGGTTAAACAGAAAGATAAAGGGATGATTGGGTGTTCGGGGGATCAGTAACTCATCTATCTTCCCACTTTGAGTTCTCAGGTTTTTGAAATGAGACACAAATGGTAAGGGACAGCTTATTAATGGCTGAACAGGATCCAATAACCACTAAATACAGAACTTCTGATAAATTGTTGGAGGCCTAAGATCAAAATGTTGCTTATTCTTCTTTCCTCCCAAATGAAGGGGGTCAGAGGTAGGGTGATTAACCAATCAGACTAAACCGCTCTCCTTCCCTGGGGACTACACGTTAGTCGTCTCCCCTCTATGGAGACTCATGGGGGAGGGAGAGATAAGGCTGTCCCCCAACAGGGATCTAGAGCTTAATCTATAAAAGGGTTCCAACATTTAAGATTCGAAGGATGGAGTAATTTCAGGTGAAGACAAGGTCTAGAGCAGGCATGTCCAAACTGCGGCCCGCGGGCCAACTGCGGCCCATGATCCATTGTTAATTGGCCCGCAGCAAATTCCAAAAATATATTTAGTTTACTTAAATAAACCAGGTGAGGCAATACATACTTCACCTCGAATGAGTGGCCCGGCTGTTTGTGTATTTTACCACATATGTCCCTTGGTGAAAAACATTGGAAAAAGTTTGGACACCCCTATTCTAGAGTATTGGTGCAGATAAAGGTAAAAGGAACGAGAAGCTTGGGTTTGGGAGAGTTTATTTAAATCCTTTGTACAGTTCTTTCTGCATGCCATCTCTCCTGTTGAACCTTTCTTAGAGAACTTGCTATATCCTGTCTTACTTTTAGTTAAGTACTTATTTTATTATAACCTCCTTGAGGTCAAAGACTGTCATATCTTTTTACATCATTATTACCTTATCCAGAAGTATTTGTTGATATAATTAATAAGGTGGAAGTTTTTTTAGGCATGAGAAGACTTTTTGTTGAAATATTTTGTTGAAATTTACAAAAAAATGTAGACAAGTGAACACTTTGGTCAACGTTGTTCAAGCAGTAGTTCTCCATAATCAGAAGTGTCTGAACACTGATGGGAACCACTTTGAGCATCTCTTGTCATTGCAGAAGTCAAATGTGACTTGTATTCGTCTTTTGTTATCGTTATATATTGAATATTACAATTTTAATAGTTTTTTTCTTTCTTAAAATGTGTATACATTTTTTAGCACCCTCTGTATATATGTATACATATATACATATATATATATTTCTTAATTCTCTTAAATTGGGCTAATTTTAGCCAGGGTTTGAGTTTGTGGTTTTGCAAGTATCTTCTGCAATAGGTAACAACCGTGACAACAGTAAAACCTACCGACACTGAAAGATTTTCTGTGATGTTAGGTGACATTGATGTGATGGGGCATGGAGAAGGACAGTCCCAGATGCCTCATTGGCATTTTATAAACCTTCAGGTTAATGTTCATCATTAATTTATTTGTAGTTTAATTTTTACCGTGGCATTCTCTGTAATTGTGAACTCTATAATACGTTCTTAGTTTTTTTCATTCATTTTTTTGTTGTTGTTTTTTTTTTGCTGGGTAAATTTTTATTGAGCCTTTTAGTTTACAACATGAGGTTCATTCATTTTAAAAATCATTTTCTCTTTTATTTTCTTGATGTCTGTATGGTATTTTGAGTTTTAGTTTCACTTTTGCACTTGTATCTTTAACACACCTTTGTGCCATCTGTGAATGTTCAATCCAGGGCTCTTTCCTACCACACAGTATTCTTTTGACTGATGTTACAAACTCCAAAAGCTTGGGAATTTTTTTTTTTTCCAAGTGTGTTTTTCCAGGACCCATCAGCTCCAAGTCAAATAGTTGTTTTAATCTAGTTGTGGAGGGCGCAGCTCACAGTGGCCCATGTGGGGATCGAACTGGCAACCTTGTTTTGTAAGAGCACCGCGCTCTAACCAGCTGAGCTAACCAGCTGCCCCAAAGTTTGGGAATTTTGAAGGAGAATGTGGATGAACTGTTATCTTGAGAAAATACTTCATCCTACCTATCTTTCAGAGGTGTAATGAAGATTTATTTCCACTTTTAACTCATACCGTGTTTCCCCCAAAACAAGACTTAGCAAGACAATCAGCTCTAGTGCATCTTTTAGAGCAAAAATTAATAAAAGATCCGGTCCTATATTATATAAGACCTGGTCTTATTTTACTATAAGACTATAAGACTTATTTTACTTATATTAGTTTTTGCTCCAAAAGACACATTAGAGCTGATGGTCCAGCTAGGTCTTATTTTCAGGGAAACCCGGTATGAGTACGTGTGTCGCGCAGTGGACCCTGCTCGCTGCGCCATTTGTCGTGCAGGGTCTCAGCTCCCACTCCCCGCCCAAGAACGCAGGACACGGTAAGGCCAAAAAGGAACACCCATGGAGCCATAAGTAGGGGAATCAAACCAATATATTCTCGCTGGCGGCTGGACTGGAGACACAGGAAGCAGGATCTACATAATCTGCCTAACAGCAGTCCGTGCTTGCCAGCCACCACCTTCTTGCTAGCCCCATTCCTTTCCTGCTAGCGTAGCCACAGCCGTTATATTAGTGGCCAATGGCCTACGGGTTACAGCTGACGGCCAACTAGCCACAGCTGCTGGCATCTGATCACAGTTGATGGCCATTTACTACCCGAGCCAGCACCTTTCTATGTGAGGCCGAGAGCCTGGAAACTGCTTTTTTGGGGTTTTGTCCCCACACTCCACCCCTACAGGGTCTCGCCTCACAATCTACGCGACAAGCGTCTTCTGCGAGGGGCCCTGTGCAAGGAGCCTGGAGGTGAATGCACTATCCCGAACACAGCCAGGCTCTCTGGGCACAGCCAGGGTTTCTCAGGGCACCACCAGTACTTCTGGGCACAGCCAGACATCCTGGGCTTCTTAGGGTACCACCTGTCTCCCCAGGCACAGCCAGGTTTTCTCAGGGCACCACCACAGTACTTCTGGGCACAGCCAGACTTCCTGGGCTTCTTAGGGTACCACCTGTCTCCCCGGGCACAGCCAGAGTTTCTCAGGGGACCACCACAGTACTTCTGGGCACAGCCAGACTTCCTGGGCTTCTTAGGGTATCACCTGTTTCCCCGGGCACAGCCAGCTTTTCTCAGGGCACCACCACAGTACTTCTGGTCACAGCCAGACTTCCTGGGCTTCTTAGGGTACCACCTGTCTCCCCGGGCACAGCCAGAGTTTCTCAGGGCACTGCCACTCTCTCTGGACACAGCCAGACTTCCTGGACTCAGCCAGGGCCTCTCAGGGCATTGCCACTCTCTCTGGGCACAGCCAGACCTCCTGGACACAGCCAGGGCCTCAGGGCACTGCCACTCTCTCTGGGCACAGCCAGACTTCCTGGACACAGCCAGGGCCTCTCAGGGCACTGCCACTCTCTCTGGACACAGCCAGACTTCCTGGACACAGCCAGGGCTCTCAGGGCACTGCCACTCTCTCTGGGCCTCTCGGGGTACTGTGCTGGAACAACAGCGGCTCACATCAAGGTGCTTACATATTATCAATGGCGGCCAGTCAAGACACAAAAGCAAACATCTAACCAGTCCCACTACATGATGGTATGTTCCCAAACAGTCAAGCGTCCATTAAATTAGGGATAGAAGGCAATTCCCCATAGTCCATAGTCATTCGCCAGGGCTGTCCTGGGGGTGAGGGATGACCTTGACCTCACCCTCATCTCCCACGGAGGACTCAGCAAGCATTTCCTCCTGGGACTAAAAGTCCTGCATCCGGGCTGCCTCAGCAAGCAGTTCCCAGCCCACAGGGCGGCAACAACCTTCGCTTTCTCCGCTTTCTCCGGCCTCTGCTGGTTGGGGAACCATCCACCTCTTTCCACCCCTCCACGGGGATCGAGCTCTCCGGCAGCTGCTCCTCCTGGTCTTCCTCAGACTGAGCTTTCATACGCACAAACTGCTCCACTGCCCTTCGGAAAGCTTTGGACAGCACCGTATCCTGCCGACTACGCCATGTGTCGCGCAGAGGACCCTGCTCGCTGCGCCATTTGTCGTGCAGGGTCTCAGCTCCCACTCCCCGCCCAAGAACGCAGGACACGGTAAGGCCAAAAAGGAACACCCATGGAGCCATAAGTAGGGGAATCAAACCAATATATTCTCGCTGGCGGCTGGACTGGAGACACAGGAAGCAGGATCTACATAATCTGCCTAACAGCAGTCCGTGCTTGCCAGCCACCACCTTCTTGCTAGCCCCATTCCTTTCCTGCTAGCGTAGCCACAGCCGTTATATTAGTGGCCAATGGCCTACGGGTTACAGCTGACGGCCAACTAGCCACAGCTGCTGGCATCTGATCACAGTTGATGGCCATTTACTACCCGAGCCAGCACCTTTCTATGTGAGGCCGAGAGCCTGGAAACTGCTTTTTTGGGGTTTTGTCCCCACAACGTGTTATTGGGAAAAGCAGTCTCTGTAATGAGTGAGTCACAATCATTCCTAGTTAGGTAACAGTTGTTTGCTAAAGACGAGCTTTTTAATGATTTGCATGTCCTCACAATCATGTGGCATACATCAAGCTTTCAAAGCCTGCTGTTCAAATGACTGTTTTCTTGACATTTTAATGAAGGTTAAACAAATGAGTCATCATTTTAAAGAAATTACTGTATTGACCTTGCTAAAACTTCTTATGGAAGTTTATAAAGAAAGTAGCATTTTTTTTTTCAAAGTAGAAAGACAGAGGTAATTTATTTGGTTTATGTAACCACCCTTAGCATCTCTAGTGAGCTGGAAAGCGTGTGAGTGTGGAAGTCTAGTGTGTGTGAGAGCTCATGGTTACCGCACAGCCATGCTGGTCCCACTCCGTTGTCTGAAGCACAGATACATGTGCGAGCACTTATTTTTAGAACTCAGTGAGTACTGGAGCAAAGAGTCATTGTAGTTCAAGGGTCACTGGCCACAGCAGACGTGACTGAAGGATGATTGGCATTAGGTTATGATCTTTCTGCTGAGGTCTTCAAAAGTATACATGAAAACAACCAATCAACAAAGAGAACGTACTCTTGTATCCTATAAGATTGTGAAAGTGATGCATTCATAGTGGAATGGAAATGAGCAGACTGTATTTTAAAGTTTACTTTCTGTTTATGGTGTTTTCCCCTGGGCTCACTCTACATTGATCTCTTAAGAGAGATGTCACATCCTTTGAGCCTAAGAAATTGTCAGTTTACTTTTATCAATTAGTATCTCAATGTTGAGTTACAAAGGAAGTAAGTAAAAGTTATTCGTTTCATATCATTCGTGAATGCACATCACACAACAGGTATTTAATTAAGCACCTAAAGAACTCATCACTGACATAAATAAGTTGCCTACTTTATTTGGTAATGTTTCCTGTAACTACTGTGTGCCTTCTAAATGCTTTGTATCTGATAAAGCATCAATTCGTCATATCAGTCCTATAAGGTAGGAAGTGTTATGCTCCCCAGTTACAGGAACCGGAGACATCTAATAATCCATGTAAACAGCTTGTTTCTGAACCCACCTGCGCCATCTGGTCTCAGCTGTGCCCGTGGCCATTCTGCTCTCCTGCCTCTTTCGTGGGGAGTTTTAAAGGAGTGTGGTTCCGATTGTTTTGCTCTAATAGGTTTTTACGTGTGCAGTTGTCTGTTCCACTCTAAGTCAGCCACGGTCTCATGTTGCATTACTACAGTCTTGTGATACTGGCCGGTCATACTAAAAACCTTGAATAGTATTACATTATATTTGGGGCACTACATTTGAAATAGAAAAGTTGGCTAAGGAACTCACAGAGGGTGGTAACCAGTATTATAAAGAAGGCTGAGGATTGATTGACGTTAAAACGCACTTTTCATTTTAAAGATTTGGGGGAAATGTGACCGTCTTTTTAATATTTGAAGAATTATCATGTAAAAGAGGCAGTAGATGGGTTTTGTATGACTGCAGCGTGCAGGGCAAAGACCTGTGGTTGAATTCACAGGGGGACAGTGTCAGCTCCACGGAGAGGACCGCGTTATAAGTTAAGTCACCTGATAGAACGGCCCCTTGTGAGGTAACAGCTCTTCCCATTGTTGGAACTCTCTAGTCACCTCATTCCCTGTGAACTGCAAGGGGCTTTCAAGAAGAGAGTTCTTGGAGCAGACTCAGGCTCAGAGAGCGGAAGTGAGTTTCTCAAGGTTGGATGGCTAGTAGCTCCGCACAGCTTGTACAGAATTTGGGGCTCTCCGCCCTTGGGGTTTGTTGGGAATAGGCAGGGAGGAGTGGATTTAGAGTTGGCTGAGCGCCCTGCTGGTCACTTTAAACCCAGTCTCATTACAGCAAGAGCTAAGTGGCCTCCTTCACGGATGCTATGGGAGAGATCTCTGCATGGTGTGTGGATGTGAGAGGGGCTGAGGGGGAGGTAGTGGCACAGACTGCTGTCTTCACCTCTGAATCCCCATGGCTAAGGCAGGGTCTTCACAGAGGGGAAGCACAACTGATGTTTGTTAAATGAATGAAGGAGTGTGCCTTATTGAATGAATAAACGAATGCTGTTTGAAAACTAATTTTTCTTTGGGAGAAAAATGGCATTTCAAGTTTTAGCGTAGAGAACAGTTTTCTAAATTCCCCCAATGATGTTGAATTGTAATGTGTCTGTAAATATTTGTATTCTTGGTGAAATCTTTATACCATGACCCAGACTGTTTTTATACCAAAAGTAAGTCTTACAAGCCGGATTGCTGCCTGTCATTAATTGTTGCAGTGGTCCCACGTAATTGTTAGATGCCTGATATTGGCAAAACTCATAGTTTTTACATTCAAATTGGTTAAAATAGTTTATAGCATTTTACAATGATACCACATTAATGCAATTTGAGTGGCTGTTTTTTGCCTTTTAAAATTGATGTACAGTGTAGATGACTTTATACTATGAAAGCCAATTATTTATAAGTTAAGTTTGAAATTTGTATTCCTATAACTTAGACATCATGCTTTTAGAAATGAAATATCATTGTTTCTGTGGATGTATCATATTTATCTTTTCATTTAGTGATATCGCATCTTTTCCAAGAATATAATCCAGAGAAATACCTCTTAAAGCTATTATGAACTTCCTCAGACCAAAGTCCTAGGAGGTAAGAAACCAGTGGTCCTTTCGTAGCCAGACTAAAGTCTTGGGGTGGATGTAAGATTCGGGTAGGAGAGAACTGTGCCTTGCTTTATCTCCGCCTTCACTAGTAGCCATCCAGAAATCTTTCAAATGGGAACCAGTGAGCGTGCCTTTGAGTATTCTGGCAAGCCCGGAGTTCTGGGAACCTGGCTTTGTTTGCATAATCAGACCATGGGAGTGTCAGCACACAGATCAGTTTGGTCCAAGGGTGTGTCGTGATGTGAATAGACACTACCAGTAATTTGGGAGAGTGGACTCACCATCTAAAGAACGGTGCCCTGGAGGTGCAGGCAGGGTACCATGTAAGTTGCTGTGCTTGGCATTTCCACGTTCTCCTCGCCTGTCCGGGTCTTCTGAAGATCCGGGACTCAGGGACGACGTGGCCAGTAGCCTTCAATCTGCTGCTTCTAGTACTTTTTCTCTCCCACAGGCTATGGCACAGCCCATTCCCTACACCCTCTTCCATTTCTGGGCCTGCCCTTAGACATTCATTCATTCATTCATTCATTCAGCAAATATTTACTGAGAGCCTGCTGTATGGAGCAGACATTGTACCAGCTTCTGGATATGCAGTGGTGGATAAAAGAATTGGCCTCTAAGGACTGAATTTGTGAAAAGTTGTAAAACCTCCATGGATAGGCCCCTGCCTTTAAAATATGTGGCCCTGAAATAGGATTCTTGGGATACAAAACACAAGGAATTGCCTCCCCAGGGGACTGGAATCTGTGCTGTCACAGGGCCCATTGCTGATGAGAAGGGAGAGGATTACAAACTCTTTTAGGGGATTGAGGTCCAGACCCTTCCAGATTCCACAGACAGAATCTGCTGGGCCTGTTTCATCTGCTCTTGTTCACACACACGCCCCCTATGCCAGGATTTCTGGGGTCCAAATATAGTGACTGTGTAGACCTGCTTATCCCTGAGTCCAGACGCCAGGGTTTTATGCAGCTGGTTCCCTGGGAGGATGTTTGCCTTAGGCACCCTGTGAGTGGCCAGTGGGAGACTGCCGTCCAGGTGTGCAGCCTGGCCTGCTTTAACTTTGTGTGATGGAGGACTGACCTTCATAGTGACCTTTCTGTGCTGTCATTCCCAGTGGAGGCCACGTGCAGAGCGGCCCCTGTGCTACTTACACATCTGCGTTTCACTCACATGCTGCTCCTCGTACTAGGCCTTTCGCAGCTCCGTCCAGATGGTCCTGAGCTGGTGCTCTGACTGGGACGGCGACCGTACTTCTGTGGACTTGAACTTCTAGATTCCATCTTCTCTTCTGAGAGATTCAGCATGAACACAGGCAACAATTGCTCAAGTGTTGAACTAGCACCCTGGCCCCACCAACCGATAGTGACGCAGAGGCTTCTAAGCTGCGGGGGCCACCACGGAAGGCTGGTCCCCTCTTGGCCAGCCTGACTGCTCCACCCATGGAAGGGCTCTGGGATCAACTTGGCCTGCACTATGGTCTTTTCCTGGCTGAGGTGCTCAATTCAAGGCCCTTTAGTCCCATGCCCATTTAGATGAGCTCTGACTTCCGAAACCCATTTGTGGTACAGAAAGAAGCCTCAACCCCTATGAAAGGTGACAACTTGTCTCCTGGAGATACCTGGAATAGGGGCCTATATGGGAAAATAAACTATTGGCAATAAATTTTTTAAAAACCCACCATACATGTCTGACTGTCAGAAGAAGGCCTGACAGCCTGCGGCCATTTGATTGAAGCAGCAGAACCCTGAGGAGTTTCAGCATCTTGCGAGTTCTGTGCTGACTAGATGGTGCCATCTTGCTTTCTAAGAAGTTTGATGTTCCAAATCTCAGGAAGCCCGACTCTTTGGTGCCCTGTTAAGAAATTGGGAAGTAGACAGCCATGGTGCTGAAACTCTCCAAAGAATCCCAGAGATGTTTACAAGCCTGACTAGAAAGTGGCTAGGAAAGAGATTTTCAGTTTAGTAATTTCTGCCTTAAACATTTTTGTGGTCTCTGGACCCAATTTAAACTTTGCCAAGACTAAATCTTAGTGCATGAAGACAAAAGTAGGTTTGTAGTTAAGGGAGACAAATTGCAATCTAGTGAGCAACAGACATGGGAAGTCCAAAGCAATATCTTTTCATTGACAACAGATAGGATGAGTGCTATCCAGTTGGAGATTCTTTTTTCTTTCCTGCCTCCCTTCCTTCCTTCACTCCCTTCCTTCCCTCCCTCCCTTCCTCTCTCCCTTTTTTCCCTCCCTCCCTTCCTTCCCTCCCTCCCTACCTCTCTCCCTTCCTTCCCTCCCTCCCTCCTCTCTCCCTTTCTTCCCTCGCTCCCTTCCCTCCCCCTCCCCGCCTCCCTCTCTCTCTTCCCTCCCTTCCTCCCCTCCTTCCCCCACCCCTTCATTGTCGTAGGATGAGACTCACCATTGGTAGCAAATCTGAAGGCTTTGGGGCAGTTCTGGTGCTCAAGTTGTGTTAGCTGATCGGGGTTTGTGAAGGACCAGCCAGCTCTCTTAGGATACTTTCAGAAGCTTCTGGTAAGCTGTGCCTACTGTTGTGGAACTCAAGGCAGAAGATGGTCTTTAAAGCTTGGAGAAAAACAGATTAGTAGCAAGAAACTGGTAAACAGCCAACATCACAGAGTAGGTGTGGCTACATGACACATGGTGCCTTGACATCAGGACTTCATCCCCCTTGCAGCAAGCCTGAGGGATGTCTTTCATTGATCCAGACGCCAGGCGTGGCCAGGTGACACAGTGTGTCAGGATCAGCTGGTGGGATTCTTGTTGGCGTTGCTTTTACACTTCACTAATGCTTTGTAATATTAGTACAACACTGTTTAGAATGCACATCTGACAGTGGAAAGCTACTAGGGTTGTAACCAGAAATCACACAGGCCTGTCACTAGTGTTCGCAGGCCTAGTGACAGTAGAGCAGGAGAGTGACAGTATTCTGTGCGCTGTGTGTTTGTATGTATGTTTTATGATATCTCGTGTATAAGCACTGGGTTGAGTGTTTGGTCCCCGTGGTCTGATTTGTCCACAAACTTTGGCCATTTTCTTTTTCAGAATTCCATCCATGAAGGACACTAACAATAATTAATTTTCCTAGTTGCTCAACAGTATTATTAGAGCTGCCCTATTCGTTAGGCTCATACTGTGACAAGAGCGGTCAGGATAAAGCAGCTAAAGCGTCTCACTTTGGGGACCTGTGTAACACTGCAGATATTTGTGTGTGTGTGTACAGGGAAGCATTGTTCCTGTGCATTTCTCCAGGTGTGTGTCTTTTCAAGCAGGATAGCTGGAAGTATGCCCCCCAGCACGGACTCACGTGATGACCTTCAGAATAACCTGAAAAACTTCTAAAAGATGTTCACCCGAGGTTTAACACAATATGATCAAGGTACACACTTTATAGGCTAGATTGTAAAGAAAGTTCTTTCAAGTTTTTGGATTCATGCATGACTTCACTGTCCACACCATCCAGAATCAGCAGGACTAGTGAAATGTACTGTGTGTGCAAAGGCATATGGGTAAGGATAGTTATTGCACAAAGATATTTATAGCAAAAAATTGGAAACAATCCAATGTAAAAGTTAGAGATCTACTTGAAATGAATTATGAACAACGTCACACAGTGGAATGTTATGCGACCCTGAAAAAGAACGAATCAGCTCTACATAAAACAACATGGAGTAAACCTCGAATTTTATTCAGTGAGAAAAGCCAGATGTAGAACAGTGTGCATGTATAAAATATGACTCCGTGTGTGTGCAAACACACACACGTTTAAACCTCAAAGACCCCCTATTTGTTGTATATGCACAGAGATACATAGATCTCTGGAGAGAGGCACACAAGCTGACAAGTATTTATTTGACTCAGGAAGAGAACTCAGGAGCTGGGGACAGGCTTAGGAGGGAGACATACTTTTCATTCTAAACACATTTTGGATTTTTGTATCACAAATATGTATTGACTACTGAAAATTTTTAAATGCTGCATAGGAGCTCTTTCTGGAAGCTTCCTATCAGATGCGTTTGACCAGACTGGTGGATTTGGCAGGAAGCCCAGTGTGGGCACTGCTGGAGACCGTGACAAGGGTACATACCAGACCGTCTGTAAGAGGAGGGAAGGAAGGGATAGGTGAGAGAGCTTGTGGGAAAGACTGGAAGGCTCTGGCCAAAGGGAATGGAGAAGGGAGAGGAGGAAACTAATAGAGTTGTTGAAATAGGGAGGATTGGTATATAATGATGCTTTTAATTAAGGGTTGAAACGAGAATGAAAGCAGGTTTGTGGGGAGTGAAATAAAGACATTGTGAATTTGAAATGATGGTGAGATATCCTGTATCCTGTGATGTCTGGGGGCATTGAGAGATGCTTTAAAAACTATTAAAATGGCTTGAAGTACTTTTTTAGTATCATTTTCATGGCTCTTTTAAAATTTAAAATATCTTCTCTATTCCTTCAGTGTGATTATGGTGTAATGGAAAAATTAGGTTTCAGAAATGTTTTAGTTTTGTGGTGACCGGTGCAAAGAAGATAATTGTTTTGTTTTGAAATTTCCCATTACATATGTGCCCTGTACAAAGCAATTTACGGTTATAAACCAGAAGAGCTTGTGTCAGGGGAATGCGGCTAATGCATTGTTCCCATCCCTGGTACAGTCTGAAACTACTAAATGAAAGGCAAAACTTTTAATGTGTCCATTAACTACTACTCACTGCCAATTTACAGTGGAAGTGTGTGTGACAGCCTACATAAATAATTTCTGAAATCACCGTGGTCCTTGTTATTACAATTAATACTAAAAAACCTCCCAGTTTACCATGTACAATGTAATATTTCAAATACAGTGCTATATATGATTGCATATGTTGTCAATATTTGTAATCCAAAGGTGCCTGGTTTGCAATAAATTAAATCATCTTTACTGTAGTAAATTAAATTATTATTATTAATTTTACCAGTACCTGTGCATTTCCTTTCTTGCTTACTTTTAAAGAATGTACAAGTTTTTAGAGGATTGTGATATGACTGTACAGTAGCCCTGATTATTTTTAAGGGGAGAAAAAGCAGCACATGCAGCATTTTCTGCCTGTTTTTCAAGGATGATGTCAGTTTGCAAACTATGTAGAATTATGCAGCTGATTTGTGTGGCCTGCCTTTCAGTTTTGAATTCTTTGACTTATCTTTGATAGCTGTGAAATACGCTTGCTTTATATCGTCAGTCTAAGTGTTAATTGATTTTGGTCTGGTCTTAGGATGCTGATCAGTAATTTTTAGACTTTTTTTAACCAATTTTCATGAACCAAGTATTATTTTTAGTAATAAGATACAGTTATACCTATTATTATATAGCTTCATTCTTTTGAGAATTTTTCCAGGAAATGTTATTTTGTTACTGCTAATCTGATGCTTTCTATATCTCCATTCTTTTATTTTCTGTGGGCATAATTGCTTGGATGACAGTTGAGTTCTTAGAGCGACCTCTGTCCAGTCCCAGCACAGGGGTGCGGTACACTTCAGGCAGGGTCCAGGACCCACAGGAAGGCGGCGGGATGCAGGCCCTGCTCGCCTGGCATCACAGGGGAGAGAGGTGGTGATGTGAAGCTAGAAGAGCTCACTGTCCCCTGTGCTTCTCCTAAGTTTGCAGTTTTAAACAAGTTCAATGTCTTGTCATGTCTCATGCAGGCCAGCTATGTGGAAGCTAAATGAGATAATAATATGTGACCATACTGACAGCAAAGCACTGTGAAAGTGTAAGGTGTGCAGGAGTAAGCCTTCTGTTCACGAACACTGGAGTCCCGCAGTGTCCTGTTTTTAATGAATTGTTAGTTCCTTTGAAGAAAAACTGTTTGCATCTGGGCATCCTAATTGAAATCACGAATGTAATAAGAAAATAGATTACAGGTGTATTTGATTTGCCAGTTCTTGACTACAATATCAAAAGTCATAATTATGTCTGTTTCTTTTTGGGGCATGGCAGGCACACTAATGAACCCCGGTGATGGTCATGTCTAATGCCTGTAACCGTGACTGTCACTTTTATTTGACAAAAGGGACTTTGTAGCAGTGATTACGTCAAGGGTCTGGAGATGAGATTAGCCTGGAATAGCTGGGGTGGGCCCAGTGTGATTGATCCCTGGGTCCTTATCACAGGGAGGGGAGAGGACTTCCAGTCAGAGAGGATGACTCTGGAAGCAGAAGGCTGCAATGAGGCGGGAAGGGGCTGTGAGCCAGGAAATGCAGGCAGCTTCCAGAAGCTGAGAAAGCATGGAAATGGATTCTCCCCTAAAACCTCCAGAAGGAACGCTGCCCTCCAGACACCTTGATGTTAAACTTCTGACCGTCACAACTGTGAGACAACCGCTTGTTATGGCGGCAATAGGAAACTAATGTAAGGAGAACTCACTGAACATGACTATCCATAGTTTGAACTGTAAGAGACGTTTAAGTATATGAAGTATTAAGAGACTTCAGGACGTTTAATACTGACTTGGATCCAAACTGTATTCATCTTCAAAGAAACAGTGGTTTATTATCATGAGTATAAATGATGGAGCACCCCAACAAGTAACACTGAAAGCCTCTCTGGGTAGATTTTCCAAGAGCTTTGTAGTGTTGTTTTTCTAGGGAGAGGAGGGCAGGGAGCAGAATCTGCGGGGGTGGTGGGGGCTTCTTACACAGTTTCTCTGTGTCTTCCTACCTTTGTTTCTCTGGTGAGCTGGGGGCTTCTGGGAAATGACAATTAGGGTCATTACTCGGAAGCAAAGCTTTAAAACAAGATAGTAGCCCCAGGAAGGTATTAAATAGACTGCTTTCTGTCACCTTTTTAAAATATAAATTATATAATGTTGAATTCACCTGCTGACTTGAAAAGTGTTTGGAGTGGATTCTGCCGACTTACGTGTCTTTATTTTATTGTGTTGTTAAACTTATTAATATTTAATATTGTTTATCAAATAGTAGTCAATAAAATTGTGATGTAGACTATTTTATTTTATTTACTTTATTTTTTGAAGATTTTTATTAATATTTAGCTAACATACAATATTATATTAGTTTCAGGTATCCATCATAGTTATTCAACAGTGTAGAGTATTTTCGATTTTTAAATTTAAATACAGGACAGATTTGCTTTTTAGAATGTGAGATCCTCTGGAAATACTGTGTACGTAGTGAGAATTTATAGTTTGAGTTTTGAACTAAATAATACATGCAGATGATCTAGAACTTCTCCTTAGGCAGGAAAATCAGCAGCACTGGGGCGGACTTCCTCGAGTCTGTGACTAATGCCTCCTCTTTATTTTGAGAGCCTGTGGGGACGTTTGACACCTCCTAGTCTACCGTACAGGAGTGCCCACTAAGGTCAGTAGGGATTATTCAGCTAAAATGACTCATCAGTTAGAAGGACGACCAGTCAGCCAAAACCAAAAGTGTGGAATGACTTTGAAAGAGCCTCTTTGACTCGCAGTAAAGGGTTGTATATGTGTTTGTGTATAAATCTAAATATGGCTCCAGACAGACACCTGAGAAGATTTTTAGATCATTTTGAAAGGGAATAGGGGAGACATTAGTTCAACTACCAAGCAAAAAGACTTGGGATCGTGCTCTGCCTGCAGAGTTTCCTCATACATGTCACCCGAAGGGTGATAATGAGGTTTTGCTCGTGTGTAAATTACCTGTCGACCTCAGTGTTATCACTAGTCTATTATTACATCTTTATAAGTTATGTGGCATTGTGGGATTTGTGTTTCAGGTTTCGTGGAAGTCCCCCTCTGTCTCCGTGAGCACTTCGTGCAGATCCCACAGTGTTTACAGCTGGAAAATGTATATTCGTGGTATTGCTTCGGTATGATAAGGTCTCCTCCTAACCTAAGCCTCTGCTGTGTTGTTGATTTAAATTATACTGCCTGTTGAAAAGGCCTGTGGAACTTTCTTTGGTCTTGCTGCCAGGAATACATTTCCTGTGGCATGGTACTTACTCTAGTCTTCTGTTAAAATTCAAGCACCCTTGGGAGAAAATATGCATTAAACCTTTATCATCTGTTAATACCTCAGGGATAAAAATGACTTTTTAGGTCAGTAGTTGTCATCTTAGGAAACAGATGGGGCTTGAGGCAACTGGATGATAAAATAGGGAAATATCGACCGGAAGGTAAAGGAGTCAGAGAGTGTACGTAGGACCTGCCAACTCAACCACCTGCGGGGCCCAGGGGAATGTAAGGGTAGGATGTCGCCCCCTGAAGAAAACAGCCTGAAGCTGCTTGTTCTGTGAGTGAGCACAGCACCTGTCTGATGTGATGGGTTTTAATTTTGTCATGCTGTGGTGGTTTTCTAACACAGCACTCCAGGGTTCACAAGGGATAGCCAAACAAATACATCAGAGACCATCATTTTGTGACTGTGTTACAGATTGTGGGGTGCTATAGGTGGTAGGCTAGTTCAGATTGGTACCACGCAAAGGAATACTGTTGGGGCCCAGGGAGGACCCTGGACACATGGGAGCAGAAGGGTACTGGAAAGGAAGATAGGGAGCCGTAAAGATTAAGAGCCCTTTCTTACATCATTTAGACAAGATCCTGCCTTTACTGCTGGGAAAGTTGGGTGCTTCTACTCCCCTCCGTGGTTGACAGACGGGTGCATCAGAACCCCCTGGGTAGCCTTGCCAAACTACAGATTGCATCTGAAATTGGCCATGTGTGCCCCCAAATGAGATTTTGATTCACCAAGTCTGGTTTGGAGCAGAGGTGGACGTTTTGAAAAAACTCTTGGCTTGATTTCAGGTGCACTCACACGAGTAGCTGTGCTCTTGAGTGTAGAGGTCCCCAGAGTACTCTTTGAAATATGGCAGTATTTCTGCTCTCAAAATAGTCACTTAAGATGCATATCTACGTTGCAGTTTGGCACATTTAGGATGTCTAAGTGATTTATTTCATTCCATAAAGGAAGAAGGAACAAAAAGCAACATACATAATTTACGAGTTGGATATAGGTTTTATGGGGAAGGATGGAAGAGGTATATTAAGACTGAGCAGTTGGCAACTGAAGATAGAGCAAGTCTAGTATTAAAGAGACATCAGCATACCTGATTCAACTTTAGCAAAAGCCCAGTTATGTCCCCTATGTTATAATAAATAGGGACAATAAAAAAATTATTATAGCACAACTAAACTTTCCATTTATCCTACTTTTCTTGAAAGGCTGCTCACTGCATATTAATTTTTATTTCAGTCATGGCAGTTCAGGATTAATTACTAAAGATAACAGTGAGCTTTCTTTAGTAATTAATTCTGAACTGCCATGACTGAAATAAAAATTCATATGCACTGAGTAGCCACATGTCATCAGTTCTGAGGAACTTTAGATTAGAAATAAGAATTTCCTCACAGAAAAAGATGTTAGATGTTTAAAATTATCAGAAAAGATTGCAGGGTTTCCTTCATTGCAGAATCAAAAAGCTAAGTTAAAATGAGAAGCCGTTTATCTCGAATGGTTTAGGCATCATATCTACTAGAGATGGCACGCCCTGCTCCCTGTGCTATGGGAGTCTGATACTCTTAGGTAAGCCTTTCACCAATGACTTATATTCCTGCTTTGGGGAAGGTTAGGTGCAGTGCCATTAAGGGGGAACAAGGGCTCCTGATTTGTTTGTTGATATTTTCCTAATATTGTCTAGGAAGTAGGTCATTATCATTGTTCCTATTTTGGTGGTTTGCTAGTCAGTGACTATTTTGTTGGAAAAACGTCTCCATTTCTGACTTAAGCTCATGTTATTTTTGTCTCTGGACCACACTTACACAAAAAAGACATACACTGCAGAGGAAATCTGTAAACATATACTTAATTTCCATCAGCGCTAGGAAGAATTGTGATGCCAACAGGACTGAGCTTTGGCTTTGTAACGACAGTGAGCTGAATTCTTTACTTGGGTTGTCTCATAACCCACACCAGTGTGGGCCGAGCTGTGAATTACTGTTGGGATGCCCGCATGTGCGAGACCGAGGCTCGGAGAGCCGCAGAGACCTGTCCACAGGTAAGGAAGGATGCTTTTGGCATTCAGGCTGGGGCAGACTGACCCCAGACTTGGGGCTCTGAATCACTCAGCTGTTACATTAGTGGTTCCCCACTGTGAATTTACAGATTAGCAGTTCCCTGTAATTTACTTCTAGGCAGAAACCTCTCTCATCGTTCAAGTTCTAACAGTGTCATGGGGAACCATAAAATACCTGAAGAATACTAGTTAGCAAACTTGGCTGCACTTTGGAGTCACCTGGGAGTTGAAAAAAAAGCAACAGTAGCTAGTAGGTGGGTCCTACCCGCATGTGCTCTGAGTTCACTGGGAGAGCGTGTGGCCCAGGCGCTGGGATTTTTGAAAAATCTCCCAGATGATTCTAATGTGCAGCAGAGTTTGAGAACTCCTGCTTTGGAACAGTACAAATTTTTAAATTGTAAATTGGCATCCTTCTGTTAGTAAAAAATAACAATAATAAGGTTTAAGGTTTTTACGATAGAAATACTACATATTTATTTTAGAAACTGTCCAGACACACCAATAAAAAAATTATAATAAAAAGTATCTGTAATTCCTTCACTAAACGATAACCCGCATAGGATTTGGCCGGGTCTTTTTCTCCTGTGCGTATTTATTTAAATAAATATGTCTTAACCATAGTGTTAGTCCCCTATAGAATTGTATGTAGTTTATGCCGAGTCATCTTCTGTGCCAGGTTGTCTCTGTCATGAGGGCACCTGCTTCACCAGACTGGGAAATTCTTGATTCTTATGTACTTGTAATACTGTTGTTGATTAACCCTTACAGGCCAGTAACTCTCACACTGGGGCAACATCTCTAATGAAGAGTTTGGATGTTATCTGAGGTAGCATTCACGAAAACAAGCCGATCAGATGTCTCTCTTTCTGTCTACTCCGACTTGCAGGACACTTTTTCAGACAAGTGGACCTTGATTTGTTTCCTTGTGTTCTTCCTAGATTTTTAAGGCAAAGACCATATGGTTTGCACCCCTGGGCTCTGGCAGGTAGCACACACTCGGTCAGTGCTGGGGTGCATGGACAGACAGACAGACAGATGTGTCCTGGAGTCTCAGCTGGGAGTGGAGGTTAGAGCTTGAAAAAACTAATTACTGAAGTAAGTTCAGATGCACCTGAAAAATAATTATTTGGAGATGTTGGAGTAGTGGGCAGAGACGATGAGAGGGGGCTGAGGTAAGGATGGACTAGGGGACATTTTAGCCGTAGATTTTTCAAGAAATGTACAAAGCCGTCTATTCCAGGAACATCCTGGCCTTGTCCGCCAAGAGGTCAGTCTTTCCTGGGAATAGCGCCCTCCCCTCACCCCCTCGGTCCTTCCGACTTTCCACCCTGCTCCTCAGAATAGAGAGACGAAGTAGGATATGCTGTCAGAGAAAGAACCAAATCATTTTCCCAGCTCCCCAGATGTTTTCCTGATAAAGATTTGGATGAGAAACCAGTGTGGTGTAATGGGGTTCTGTGAGGATACAATCAGAGCCTGGCAGTTAACACCTGTCATTCCCTTTCCTCCAAAGGTTGGGATTGGGGAAGAATTTAAATACAAGGTGGGGAGAGGGCTCCGCGTTGAAGGCCTGATGAGGGATTACCTTAGAGGGGAAAGGGTCAGTCTGGGAGATCTACAGGTTTGCTGGGCAGCCTTGTTTTCAGTTCAGCACAGACAGCCGCAAACCCAGACATGATTTATGAAGGATCTTATTTTTCATACCCACTTCTTAAAATGTAACTTTATAATCAGTACATTTCCTAAATCAAAATTATTTATAATTGCTTTTTTGGCTCTTCATTTTTTAAAAAATGTGTTACAATCTTTTCTTGCTCATGATTGTCCATTTTAAACAAATTTTTATTAAAAAGGAGAGATTATAAATGTATACGTTTTATGTCATCTGTGTGTAAGATACATGCATGATTTATATTGCTGAAATCCTTTAGAACTGAGGCATTATGTAGTTCCAAAAGTGACAAGAAAAATGAGAAACTATTTTTCTATCTTTCTCCCTTTTTATTGAATTCTTGGTGACTTTTAAAGAATAGAAAGGTGTTAAATATAGTTAGAACCATCAGACATCTTGCCTTACTTAGAATTAAACAAAAAACAAAATTAAAGAATAAAATAGCAAACCTGATTTATTTATCTGAATAATGTTTGTCTCACTATAACATCGTAATGAAAGACAGGGAATTCTTACAATTACGTCATGCAGTATAGCTGAATGAATAAATGGATGGATGGATGGATGGATGGATGATGGATGGATGGATGGATGGATGGATGGATGGATGGATGATGGATGGATGGATGGATGGATGGATGAATGGATGGATGGATGGATGGAATGCTAGAGGCAATATTTCTTCAGGTAAATAGAAGATGTGTTCAGATCAGTGAAACTTGGAGATTTCTAGAGTGCCGTGCCAGTCATCACAGACTAGGAGTGTATTAGGATTTAATGGTATCTCTTTTTTGCATTTGATGAGCTGTCCCAGAAAAACATTTTGAAGAAATAAAGCATCCATTTGGCTCGTAAGTAATGAGAGAGGCACTGCCCTCTACATTAACTATTTATTCATGAAGAGAAGAAACCAACTGCTAATAAGCTTTATGCAAAGAGGGCAGGGGAAAACAGAAGGAAATATAAAGGGCTGGCTCTGTTCAATTTCATGTGCCATTAACAAGCACCCACAGCCGAAGGGCTGGCGCGTGCTCCCTGTGATTCTGGCCGGCTGTATTTAAGTAGCAGTGGCTGTCAGATGTATCAAAGGTCTCTTGGTTAAGGAAGGCTTGTGTAGCCTTAAACTAATGACAAATGAAAGGAGGCAGTGATTGGTGAGTAGCTAAGATTCAGTTGACCTCTATAGCTTTGAATAATGGACTTATTTTCTAAGAAAAGCAGTAGTGATTGAGGCTTACTAGTTTACTCCTTTTGGGTAGGGTTCCCCCCCTTTTTTTTTTTTTAAGATGATTATTGCGTTTTCATGACTTGCAAAATCTGCTCTATAATGCAATATGTAGGTTATCACTTGATCAAATGGCGTTTCACCTGAGAAAATGTATTTGCTATATAAATGAGTATGTAATTTATGATTTGGATATCATTTCTGGGTGGGGACGTAACATTCTGCTCTTCTTCCACAAGTAAACAGTCCCTTCTTTGCAGTAAATGCTCAGGACTTAGCAACTTAAAGATTACAACCAGAATACTGTATTCGTACAAAAAATAGAGCTTCTTTCCGGTCAGTCCAGAATCTTACTTTGAATTACCTTTAGTGCTATAACAGCATAAAGTTTTCATACTTTTGCTTTAAGATTCTTAATGTAACTTTGCCTTCTTTATTGACATGAAAAAAGATGAAAGTCACAATTATTTTTTCCCCTTAAAGCCAAGTAAATGAGTTTTATGCTAATTCTTTCTCCTTCTCTCACTAAAAAGTGGGACAGTGGAATTCTATGCAATTAGAAAAAATCCTTCAAGTAAATGCTATTAAAATAGGAATGGAAATACATAAACCCAACATTATTTAATAACAGTATTCTTGATACCATTGTAAACCAATTATAAAATCATTTAATAGTTTGTTTGATTTTTAATTTTTTAAAAAAATTCCATATTGATAGCTTTGTATTAATTCTAAGCTTACTATGAATTACTTTTGAAGTATATTTAAAATCAGTTTTCAAGATACATTTTATGAAATAAGAATGCATTGTTTATTTGGGTTTGTAGGCATACAGGGCTAAAAAGCCTGATAAGCAATGAGATAAAAAAAACAAGGAATGATTCCTTAGAATTTTTCTTTCGTAGACCACATGCATCACCCTCCTTGTCAGATAAATGAACTCATTTACATTACAGAGACTCTTATTTTCTTCCTCAAGGAAACAAGGACTCAGAGACTAGAAATGGAAATACCATGTAAGATATTAGGTTTTGCAATCCTCTCTCTTGTTGGTTGTTAACAATCATTAGATTAAATTATCCCTTTCAGATAATCACTCCATTCAGAAGACTAATGCTATGTGCTGAGAACAGAAAGGAGATGGAGGACTGGATCAGCTCACTGAAGTCTGTACAGACCAGAGAACCTTATGAGGCAAAGTACCATTTCTTCTGTCTTCTCGTGTTCTTAGAGAATCAGTAAATGTTAACCAAAGAGTTAAAGCTGTATTCTGCCAAAACAAGTATGTCTGGATTCATTCAGCAACTTGTTTAAACCTAATACCGACTTTTTTTTTTTTTTACTTAAAGTATTTTAGTTTTATAAATTACGGATTTGAAATTTTAATCCTAACCGCCTGCATTCCAAATGTTCAGCATCTGCCGCCTTGCCCTCTTGTTTGGCAAATCTGTGCTAATGTGTCGTTTCCAGGTGGCCCAGTTCAACGTGGAACATTTCTCAGGGACGCACAACTGGTACGCCTGCTCCCATGCCCGACCCACTTTCTGCAATGTTTGCCGAGAGAGTCTTTCTGGAGTCACGTCCCATGGCCTGTCCTGCGAAGGTACTGTGGCTTCGCACATGTCTGTGTTCTCCCTCGGCGTTGAGCAGATAGTAAACATGCTGCCCTTGGTCCTTTGGAGAAGTGAGTGCAGGAAAGCATTTCCCCAGGGTGGAAGCAGGAGCTGAGAGCATCTCAGCAGGAACACTGTGTTTGCGTTGTATTGTAGTTTTCAGTGGAGCTCTGCACACCTAGGACTGTCTCTGGAAATACGTTGGCTCAGGAAATGATCACCTAAAATCATTTGAAAGGAAGTGTAAATCAAAATGTAGCTTTTCACTCCTGAAGAACTAGTAACTAGGAATAAAAGAATTCTTTAGACTTTGTGTATCGTTCTCTTTTTCTAGTATTATTTTTCCGTTCTGATGGAGAACAAAACTTTCTGCAAGGACAGTATATATATTCTGGCAGAATTTCCGATTGTTACTTACATTTCATTGTTTTAAATGTTTTCTTTTATTTCATTTACGTTTAATTTAAACTGATGCCATCCTTTTCAGTTTCTTTAAAGTTTTGTAAAAAATAAGGCCTATGCTGTAGTTTTCATTACAGGATTTGTGGGTTATATTTGAATCTAAGAGCAGTGACCACTTAAAGGAAATACATTAATAATTGCCAAGAGAAAATTCATGATTTCTTTAGATTTACTTAATTTCATGCCTCAGTGGTCATACTTTTTGGTGTACTACTTTTTGGACTATATATAATACTATTACTAGCTTTTTTCTCTGATACAGAAAATTCTTAAGTAATTTTGGATATGACTTATGATTAAATAAAATAGAAATAGAGCTACAGTTTTCATTTCCTTTATATGATAAGATCTGAGATGTGTCCTTATTTCAGCTGCTTAATATGGTATAGCACAGTGGTAAGAACAGAGCTCTGCACTTGAACCCTCTGGATTCCACTCCCACTTCCAGCATCATAAACTTTGACCAGCAGAAGTAGTTTAACTCTGTCAGACTTTCATCTCTTTATCTGTAAAATGGGCATAAAAGTCATTTACAGCTCACAGAACACTGTGGAAATTCAATGAGAGAATGCGTACAATAAAACCGCTTTTCTAGCCAAGTACGTTGTCGAAATTTTAACTGTGCGCTCTAAGAAATTTATCAAGTAAATTGCATCATGGCCTAATGCATTAAAATTCATGGAAATGAACATTTAGAGGAGGCATTAAACATTTTTTAGATGTAAAGAATGATTCCAAACAAAGATATTATTGGCCTTTATGACTTGAATGATAATCTTAAAGGAGTCCTATAGCTCTGAGTAACTCCTGCTGGGTCTGTAATATTATGTGGTATTTTGTATCTTAACCACTGTTGAACATATAAAGATTCAACATGATAAAGACTGAATGACTATTGCAGTAAGAAACATCGTAATTTTGTCACATGTCAGTATATTTTTTAAGTCCTGGAATTTTAAAATCATGGCTTTACAGGTCAGGGAAAACTGCTTTATTTCAGAATAATTTGTTTGGAGAAATTTATTTGTTCCCTAACAAAATTAAGGGGTCTATTAATCATTTCTATTTCTGTTTCTTAGTGACTATAATTACAGTCTGGTTCATTGTTGTTGTTATTAGTAGTAGTAGTGTCAGTAAGCAACTTTGCAGTTCTCAAGACTCGTTTCATAAAGTACTTTATTATCACAAATTTGTGATTTTTATTTTTAATGAGCTGTTTGATTTTTAATGGCAAACTTTTCAAAAGGCCATGAAATTATACCTTGTTGCCCTCTTTTACTTCCTTCTTTGAAAACAGTTATCCAAAACTGTTGAAAACAGCTGTTGACCATTAATATCAAGTACTTATTTGTACTTAAAAAGCAGCCTGAAGATTGTGTTGCAGAGAAACCTAAAACTAGGACCACACTTTTGAGAAACAGATAAAAAAGGCCTGGAGACACTAAGTAACCAGTTTTAAAATAGTCCCCATGTACTGGAGCCACAGTCTGCTAAAACGGTTTTTCAAACTAAACTTACTTCCTATAGTGTCCTTTCTTTACACTTTCTTTTTTTACACTTTTTTTACACTTTCTTTACACTTTACACTTTCTTTATCAGCAATAAAATTCAATTGAAAATTGTTGTATTCTTTCTGAAGTCTGTGCTAGAGTCACAAGTCATCTATCACAAAAATAGTCCAACTTCCAGGAAAGAATTTGTCACTGTACACAAAAGAGCAGGCAATTGAAACGCTTCCAGTGTCTATAGACTAATATTTTTCAAGGAAGAACCAGATTGATTCTTCCTTGAAATATATTCATTCATGGTATCTGAAGCATTTTGAACATTAGGCTATAGAAATCTTAGTTATTCGACCTGACCCTTTTGTTTCCATGTTACATCAAATTGGGTTTGTTTAAAAAGAATGGTGTGTAACCCATCATTTCAAGTTTATTAATGACTTTGTGTTAGAAATTCCAAAATCATGTGAAAAGGAGCCATCTTACATTTAGAATTTAAGCAACAGTTACCTTATTATATTTCCACGGACGTGATCTCTACTTTTAAATATTTATCTGAAAAATCGGAAACTTGGGTAACATCAGTATCCACTAACATGGATAATTTATTCAACAGTTATTCAAAACTGTTGAAAACAGTTATTGACCATTAATATCAAGTACTTATTTGTACTTAAAAAGCAGCCTGAAGATTGTGTTGCAGAGAAACCTAAAACTAGGACCACACTTTTGAGAAACAGATAAAAAAGGATAAAGTCCTTAGAAGGATAAAGTAAGCTTATTCATAAAGTTCTGATTTTCATTAAGCAAGGGTTAATTTTCACATAATCTGTGGTTTACTTGTTTTTCATATATGTGCTGCTGTTTCCTCTTATTTCTCTCTTTTTTTTTTGACTTCATATTTGTATATATTGTGAAACAATTCCCAGTGTAAGTCTAATTAATGTGTGTCACCACACAGTTACAGAAATTTTTTTGCTTGTGAGGAGAACTTTTAAGATTCATTGTCTTCAGAACTTTCAAATATGCAGTACAGTATTATTAACTATAGTCACAATGCTGAACGTTATATCCCTGTGACTTGCTTATTTTATAACTGCAGGTTTGTACCTTTTGACCCCCTTCACTCATATCGCCCCTTTGGGCAAGCACCAGTCTGTTCTCTATTAGTTTGGTTGGGTGTTTTTTTTCAATTATTTTATTCCACATGTAAGTGAGATCAGACAGTATTTGTCTTTCTCTGTCTGACTTATTTCACTTAGCATATTGCCCTCAATGTCCATCCCTGTTGTCTCAAATGACAAGGTTTCATTCTTTTTTTATGACTGAATAATATTCCATTGTATATATGTGCCACATTTTCCTTATATTCATTCATCCGTTGATGAACACTTAGGTTGTTGCCATGTCTTAGCTGTTGTAAATAATGTTGCAGTCAACATGGAGGTGCAGAAGGACACCTTTTCTAAGTAGTGTTTTCATTTTCTACAGATAAATACCCAGAAGTGGGATTGCTCTATCACATGGTAGTTCTATTTTTAATTTTTTGAGGAACCTCCACACTGTTTTCATAGTGGCTGCACCAGTTTGCATTCCCACCAACAGTAAACAAGGGTTCCCTTTTCTCCACTTCCTCACTAACACTTGTCACTTTTTGGTTTTTTGCTAACACCCATTCCAACAGGTGTGAAATGGTATCTCATTGTGGTTTTAATTGGCATTTTCCTGATGTTTAGTGATGTTGCGAACTTTTTCATGTACCTGTTGGCTATTTGTATGTCTTATTTGGAAAACTGTCTCTTAAGATCCTCTGCCCATTTTTTAATTGGATTTTTTGGGTTTTTTTGCTATTGAGTTATGTGAGTTTTTTATATTTTGGATGTTAACCTTTTATCAGATACATGATTTGCATTTATTTCTCCCAGTAGGTTTATTATTTCTCTCAGTAGGTTAAATTTTCATTTTGTTGATTGTTTCCTTTGCTGTGCAGAAGCTTTATAATTTGATGTGGTCCCTCTTGAAGTTTACACCTATGCCTTTTTCTAGTAGTTTTATGGTTTCAGGTCTCACATTTAAGTCCTTAATCCAGTTTGAGTTAATTTTTGTATATGGTATAATATAGTAGTCCAATTTCATTGTTTTGCATGTGGATATTTAGTTTCCTCAATACAATTTATTGAAAAGACTGTCCTTTCCCCATTGTATGTATATTCTTGGTACCTTTGTCGTAAATCAGTTGACCATATATGGTTGGGTGTATTTCTGGGCTCTCTGTTCTGTTACTCTCTGTGTCTGTTTTAATGACAATACCATACAGTTTTAATTACTGTCGCTTTGTACTATAGTTTGAAATCAGGGAGTGTGATGCCTCCAGCTTTGTTCTTTCTCAAGCTTGCTTTGGCTATTGAGGGTCTTTTGTGGTTCCATGTAAATGTTAGACGCGTTTGTTCTAGTTCTGTGGAAAATGCTGTTGGAATTTTGATAGGCGTTGCATTGAATGTCTACATTGCTTTGGGTAGTATAAATATTTTAACAATGTTAATTCTTCCACTCCATCAGCACAGAATATCTTTTCATTTATTTATGTTTTCTTCAGTTTCTTTCATTGATGTCTTATAGTTTTCACTGTCTCTTTTTTTTCCCATAGGTTCCTTTATGATTCTTTGGCTGGGGAGAGTTAGTGATGCATGTAGTGGGACATCACTTCATCATTTCATTCCTCTACATTATAATGTAGTCATCCCAACAAAGTACTTTCAAAGGACACTGCCATCTTTGTGACCCTTATCAGCCTGTTTCCCATGATGCCTGGATAGTTTCTTGACATACTTGCAATTTAAAACTCCTTTGAATTTTCTTGTTCTTTATCTTAATGGTATTCTGAAGCTTTTTATTTTAAGTCTCAGAAGGGTTAAACTTGTTGGATTTTTCACAAGTAAAACACATTTACGTAATCAGCGCTTAGATTAAGAAATAGGCTATTACCTCTGTCTTAGTGAACTTTATTTCTCTCTCTCCCTCTCTCTGTCTCTCTCTGTCTCTGTGTGTATGTTGTCGCTTTGTCCTCAAGAACTAAATTCTTTTGTATTTATTTCCTTTCTTTTTTCTTTTATGACTAAGTAGATTCTCTCTAAGTAGCAATCTATAGCTTTATAAAAGTGCTTCATAGGTACGTAGCCATATTTGCTTTATAGAATGTCATTACTATTGTTGAAAGTAATTTAAACTTTTTAAAATATTGTCTTCTTTCTATCGCCCCTTTTAAAATGTCATGCTGTGATTTCCTTTTATCGCTGGTCCAGAAGTACACACTCATTTAAAAATGGTTTCCTTTTGTTTTTGGGTTTTTTTTAGTGTGTAAATTCAAGGCTCACAAAAGGTGTGCAGTGAGGGCAACAAATAACTGCAAGTGGACGACGCTGGCCTCCGTTGGGAAGGACATCATAGAAGACGAGGATGGAGTAAGCCCTGTTCCATCTCTGAGCTCCTCCGAGCACCTCCTCTCTCTTATTTTCTGCCCAGTGGAAAATAATGGCAGCGAGTTAAGCAGGAGTATTTACTGTTAGCCTTAAATGGAAGAAGTTGGCTAAATACAAGTTTTTATTTTCAATTAGATCCTCCATAGGTTCCTTCAGCTCTTGAATTTGGAGGGAAATGTGAATACGGCTTACGAGGGTCATGCTGGGCTGCTGTTGCAGACCCTCACCCCACAAGATAAGATGTTCTTTAAGGCTTTGGTCATATTGTTTACTTTCAGATTGTGGGGCCTCCTGTCATCAGTGCCCTCCACCCCTCAAAACCTTGCCTGCATTGCAGCTGGCATTCAGATCTCTGATACACTGCCCATCTCTGTGATAATGCCTTATGTGTCTTTCTCGTGTCAGGGAGACTGCAGATCCTGAAGGGTAGGGATTTCACCTTATCTTTGTATCTCCGCAGTGCTTGGGGCATAGTAGCTGCTCAGTAAACATAGGGTACATGAGTGATTGCCATGAATGATACCTATTGATTCCATAGAGTAAGGAATAACTATGTACCTTCCCTGGGGTCAGGATGGTGTCCTCCACCATCTTTAATCTGACTGTCCTTTGTTCCTACTGCACAGGTGGCTATGCCTCACCAGTGGCTGGAGGGCAACTTGCCCGTGAGTGCCAAATGTGCTGTCTGTGACAAAACGTGCGGCAGCGTCCTCCGTCTGCAAGATTGGAAATGCCTCTGGTGTAAAACGATGGTGAGAGCCCTTTACAATCAGCTTTAGTTCATATCGTTTTCATCTCAGAGCCTGGTGGCACGCACACCCCTGGTAATGTTCAGCTTTTTCCAGGTGTCCTCCTTGCCATCTGGTTACTTTTCAGATACACTTTTTGTACTATTTATTGTTACCTATTTCCTTTGTCTAAAGACCTTTTTTCCCACAGCTTTATTATTTTTCATTATGCTTTAGTCACGTGCAGCGGTTTGCTATTTTCAGGCCTGTTTTCCTACCTGTTGCATAGAGAAGGCCACCAAATTCTGACTGACATGCAAAATGTAACTTTGCTTCAATCCCGTGTGTGTTCTCTGGCAGACAGAATGCCGAGTCCAGTAGTCGTGTGCTGAGCTCGGCATTTGAGTAAATATTGTACAACTGTCTGGCAAGTGCAAGACTGCACGTGGGCCACTCGGTATGCAGAGGGGCACTCAGGCCACTCCAACCAAGCGTGGCGTGGGGGCTAAAGGATAATGGCGTGAGGGGACAATAGCTGTGCAGGCTTGTCTTAGCACCCGGGGGTGCTGTCCAACTACGACCGTGATTACCTTGCATTGGGCCTGATTTGTTTGTCTTGTTTTGAGTCCTGGATATTAGCCCCCCCCACCCCCAGAAAAGGTGGCAAAACTATGGCTTTTGGTAAGTATGGTGTCGATCAGCAAATGTAAGAGATGTGAGTGTGACATGTTGATTTCATGGGATTGATTCCATAGGCCAGAGAGGAAAATACATCCTGTAATATTTTTGTCAGCCCTAGATGTGTCATCTGTATTTCCTGTTCACTTTGAAATCCAACATGGTTCTCGTCCTCATACGTTTGTTATTCTTCATCTGTTGCCACTTTTATTAACCAGAGGTGTTATTTTTTATTCCTCTTATCCTATTTAATACAATACAGACTCTCTCTCTTTGGAGTTTTGGTGCAAGCCCAACCTCTAAAACCCTCTTTTGCCATTCCTCATTTTAAAGGAGTGCTCCCTAAACAAGATTGAAATTTTCATCCCACCTAAGTTTTCTTTTCTGGGGGACAACCAGTGATGTATGCACTTACTGCTCTCTTTTTAGTCTACATTTACTGAAGTCTAATTCTCTACGTTGAGAATTTCAGCTGTTCTTTTGTAGCTTTTTAAAAAGAAAGCAGATCGAGTGTGATGAAGTATTTTAGAAAGGTTTTATTTAAGTTGTCTTTACCTGTAATATCTAGGTTTCTACTTGCATTTAGTCAGTAGTTTTAAACATTACTAACTTTAGCAGTTGCAGTAAATTAATGTTTTTTACTCGCTCACTCTACTCAACCCCGCCTTTAAAATTTTTGACAAATAGAAATATTATTACAAATTACAGAAGGGGGCATTCTGGAATGTCTTTTCACTGTTTTCCTGGCAACCTTAAATGTCACTTTGTTATGAAATCATTCCTACCCCACCCAGTGTCAGTTAGACATGCAGGTTTCTGAGCTCCTATCGCCTTTTTATATCCCTCTTAGTTTCTTCTTCCTATGCACTGCCATTTATCTATTTACATATTACGTTGCCTTTAAAATATGAATTTCTAACAGCAGAATATTTAGTGTCGAAACACAGTCATCTAGTTAAAAACAAAACAAGACCAAACTGCAGTTCCACAACCCTAATGAGTTAGCATCTAATTTGTCCAGCTATTGCCTGCTCTCTGGACATAGTTTTACCTTTTCTGTAAAAGTAGTGAGGATGCAATTATATCTTCCACTTTTCTTACTTAACATTGTTATATTTTTCAGTTTTGCTCTATCATTCTCATGTTTTTTATTTCTATCTGAATGCTTATTTTTCTACAATCTATTTGGATTGTTAATTATTATAAATCATATTGAGAAACTTTCCAAAAGTAGGTCACCAGCAGAACAAGAATCACTATTAAATTTCAGTTATTTTTCTCAAAACTTTGGATAAATGTTTAATTAATATGCCAGATTTCTAAAAGGACTAATGGAATAACGCCATATTAAATAAGTGTTTTAGGAAGTGTCTGCTTTTACTAGTTAAAACATTTAAAGGTTCTGGAGGTGAGGAGATACGTAGGATCATTACAGAAAGAGCAGACACATAACAGATTTTATTTATTTTCATTAAATTCTATAAGAATTTTCTAAGGCAGATGTCATCAGTTTTGTTTTTTCAGTGGATTATGATGTCAATGCATATGAGTAAGCGTCTCTTCCTCTCTCCTTCCCTCCTCTGCACTCCTTTTTCTTCTCTTCCTCTCTCAGGCATTCATTCACTGTCTGCTCCTTGCCTGAGACAGTCATGCAAATAGGCTACACAGACCCCATCAGATACCCATCCCTAAAGTAGTCAGACCATTTCTTAGGGGCATATGTATCGTGCCATTAAAATAATTTATGAGTTACTGAACGTTTTGTGATGCAGTTGATTCTCAGTTACCCATTTCTTAGATACAGTTTATAACGTAACTAAATGTTGATTTGTTTTTATGATTCTTAAAAGTTTACTTGTCTGTTATTAGGTACACACTGCCTGCAAGGATTTGTATCATCCTGTGTGTCCACTTGGCCAATGTAAAGTGTCTATCATACCTCCCATTGCACTAAACAGCACCGATTCTGACGGTAGGTAGCAGTACAATCGCGTAAGTATGTATATTCCTGGTATAGTGAATGGTCACATGGACATTTATTTCCCCGGAATAAATAGAGCTGTAACTGGTTGTTCTTATCAATTTTTACCTAATGATTCCATTTAAATTGCTGAACTGTACATTTAATTTTTAAAAAAAGCATTTTAAAATTAAAGTCTAACATAGTTTTTAACACATTGGTGGAATTTCTGTGTATAAGACTTTTAGACTTTACATTTCAACAAATAAGATCATTATTCTGTACCGAAATGCAATCCAGAACGGTTAATTTTTTATAAGTGTTTTTTTCCCCCTCCATAATTGAAACTGCCTGTTAGCATAGCTCTTGTTTAGAAATCTGTTTTCCTATAGTTTCACTGCAGGAATTTATATCGCTGTAAGTTTATCCATTTTTTCCAGAATCTTACAACTTAGCTGTAAGCACTGTGGGACCTGTTCACAGCACTGGTTTTGGAAGGAATAGTTTCCTTCTAAGCAAACCATATAACGAAAGGCTTTTACCATATACTAATGTTTTGCATTGATAACGTACCTTATGATTTTCAAACTTTTATATAAATTATGCCAATATATCTCATAGATATAAGGATAGCCTCAAAAAATGTGATTTTTTTTTAAAACTGTGCTATTAAGAGCCTCCACCCCCCCTCCCCCAAGCCCTGATACATCAAGATTTTGTTGTTTATTATAAATTTTAAAGTATTTGCTCTAATAACTACATGGAGTAGTTAACTAATAACTACAAGGAGTAGTTAAAATATTTTATAATACTGGATATGAACACATGAATTCTTTGACAAATGAGAATGTATTGACTGCAATTGGTTTTTCTTACAATTAAGTGTTAAGGCAGGTGGTCTTACCTCTCATTACCTATGGTGAATATTTTTACCATCTTTGGTATGAGTTTTCATTAGAAAGCGTATTTTAAATGCTAAGTTCTATATTCTTAGTATGTAAATAATAAACCTATCTCCATTTGGGGAGCTAAATTGTAACTTATCATTAAAGTATGAACAGAGGTCTTTATTTTTTATCAGTTTCTCTCTTTTTCTCTGAATTTTTGTTAATAGTTTGAGAAAACTGTACTTACTGATTTTGTCCTGTGTTTTGTTTTTTTTACAGGTTTTTGTAGAGCAACATTTTCATTCTGTGTTAGTCCTCTATTGGTTTTTGTCAATTCTAAGAGTGGAGATAATCAAGGTGTAAAGTTCCTTCGTCGATTTAAACAGTTACTAAATCCTGCTCAGGTGTTTGATTTAATGAATGGAGGTCCCTATTTAGGGTAATTGATTATTGATAAATCTCATTTAAATGAAATGTAGACTGAGAGTGAAATATGTCTGTATGTCTGGCTTTTAAGTTCATGAAAATTGTAGATTCATCTGGACAATTCTGTGTTGGTCTTCCCACTCCTCCCTTTGTTAAAGTTCTGATTATAAATTTTGATATTGTATAACTTCTTTATGTGCTGAAAACTCCAAAATTTGTTGAGAAAATATTTTCGACTATCTCTTGCATCAAACAAGCACTCACAGTGTGCTTAGCTCTAAGAAAAATAAACTTGTGTAAATATAGAAATGCAAAATAACTTCAGAAAATGATTTACATGGCAGGCTAGCATTAATTTATGTATAATACAAACAATCAATTATTTAACCAAAGCACAGATATTATCATGGGTCTCGGGTCAGTTCTTCAAGGATTTCATATAAATGGCAAAGAAATTCTTTTGTCGATTGTTTGTTTCAGCTTTCTGCTCTGTCATATAACAAAAAAAAATCAGAAAAATAAATACATAGTATTTTCAGTGAGAAAATAGATGCCGTGAGGCACTTTTAATACCTTTTTAGTGTATTTGTACAATTTTTATTGAAGGGGTGATACTGTGCCATTTGAACCAGGGCCCTACAATGTCTCTCTGACTTACTTATGCCAAGTCAGCTTTTCTCTAGGGCTCCACTGTCACCTGAAAGCATGAACACAAAAGTAGGAATGGGTATTTTTCATGTGGGTCCTGGCATTTCCTTATGTGGTCTTCTTCTCCCCTTTGTCTCTTACGTGACTGGTTAGCTTTGTCTCTCTTTGTAGTACATCTGCTTTATAATCCTTCACAGTTCCAGTATCTTCTGTCCTTGACATTCATTTTTCCCTACCCATTCTCTAAGATTCCAAGGAACTCCCTTTGCGAAACTTCGGGATGGTCTGTATAACATATTTTTTAGATTTCCCACAATACTGGAGGTATACAAAAGTACATTCTGGAGGTAGGATGTGTCAAAAGTGGAGATGAAGGAAGGCAGAGTAAAAAGATGGATGTGGCAATAGGAGAGGAGGAGAAGCAGCTGCCGGGGAGTCCTAAAAGTGGTCCCTTGGCACGATCTGGTGGGTCTCTTTAGGAACTGCCTCCAGTGTCCCATCAGTGCCCGAGTTCCCCTCTCTGGTCTGTAATCTGCTCAAGGAAACAACATAGCCCTGTAATAAGAGGAGAAGAAAATCACTACTTTCACCATCTTGTATCATTTCCCTTTGATTCTCTTTCCTGGATCCTTCTGCTTCTTTTTTGTTTTCTCATTTTTCACTTCCCTTTCCTCCCAATTTTATCTCCATTCATACTCACAGTCCACTTTCCCATTTATGATTAAGAGGTTTTCCTGAGTTAAAATTACACACAAATCAATCTTATAGGATAATTAACTTATAAGCATTCTTACATTTAATCTAGACATGAATACCAATAAATACAGAATAACAAAGGAGTGGGGGAAAGTGAATTTGATTGATTGATATTACACTAAAATACTTTTTACTTTCAGTTTAAGATTATTCCAGAAGTTTGACAATTTCCGGATTCTTGTTTGTGGAGGAGATGGAAGTGTAGGTTGGGTGTTGTCTGAAATTGATAAGCTCAACTTGAATAAACAGGCAAGTACTGATTCTTTTCATTGCTAGCTAACAGGACTGTCTACTAACCGGCTGACCAGAAACGTGGAGAGCTGCGATAGCCTCTATTGCTCCACCTGTCTGAGGTCCGCCTGTTGTGCTGTCTTTCAGTGTCAGCTGGGTGTATTGCCGTTGGGTACAGGAAACGACCTTGCCCGGGTCCTCGGCTGGGGAGCCTCCTACGATGATGACACCCAACTTCCCCAGATACTAGAGAAGCTGGAACGAGCCAGCACCAAAATGTTGGACAGGTAAACGTGAACTCTCTCCTAAACCTGGTTTGAAAATGGCACACTGAAATCAGGTTTTGACGATTTAAATGTCACTGAGTGGAAGCCACTTGTCCTCTCTCCCACCCCTGCGGCCTAGGACAGAGCCCAGCCCAGAACAGATACTCAATAAATACCTTTTTTGAGTGAATGAATGAAGTGGAACAAAAACTGAGAAACCTAGTCTAGTGAAGCTGTTATTTTCACAAGAAAAAGCTATGTTGATACTAACTACCTTTAATTGCTGTTTGGGTCAGAAGAAAGCTTTAATAGTTAATTTGGGGAGGGGAGCTTTTGATGAGTATCGTCTTGTGGTTTCATTAAAGCTAAAAGAGACCTATAAACGTCAGATTTGTTAGAATATCTCTTCTTAATTATGCATATTAAGAATGAATGGTACCAACAAAGAACTAAATACTGAAAACACAATTTTTTCCCAGGAACAGGGAAGTATTAAGAAAATAGCTTCATGTGAAGGAACTGTCACTGTGGTTATGCTGTCCTTGATCACAACTCGTCACTGCTTTCTCTCTAAGTGCCCCACGTATAAAAAAGAAATCCCATTGTGTGTACCCTGAGTATTATGGAGGGGATATTTAGAATTTGGGGATAGGGAAAGTGAGACGCAGTAAGCTGTAACCTCCCCACCCCCAAAAGAGAAGACAAATGTCAAAATATCATTACAAACTTGCTACCATGAATCAAAACAACTTTGATAGGATTAGTCGTCTGTGAAACTCTTCCCGAAAATAACAGAATCTCATCCGGGAGCCACCAATCTAAAATGTAATTACTCTCAAATGAGCTATAACCTAATTAATTGTAACCTTGCCTGTCATAAGGTAATGTTGTAATGGCTTATTCTTTTGCTGAGAGGATATTTAAAAAAGAATGCTGGGCTGTTGAGCATTTGTCTACATTTATCCCCAACTCTTTTTTCTTTAAATTTTAATTACAGTCGACATTTAATGTTATATTAGTTTCAAATGTACAGCATAGTGGTTAGACATGTATATGACTTACAAGGTGAGAGGAATAACCCAATAGTCTGGGTGCAAAGTGGATCCAACCTCCAGTCTTTAAAAGGACCTTGGGCAGTTCCGCAGACAACTGCCCAATTCTGTGCTCTCCAAACCATACAGAGTATTTTAAGTGGGCTTTTTTTATGGCACATTTAAAGACCACTCTTGTTTCATCCTAGGAAATTCTGCTAGGCGTTTCCTCTATCCTGAGTGTGTACTTCTGCATCATGTGTTATAAAAATTAACTTCTCCAGGTGGTGAGCAGAGACACAGCACCACTGTGGTGAAATTCCTTGATACAGAAACTGTCTCTGATACTGAATCTGAAAAACACACAGGAAGAAAAAAACGGGGGATACAAAAACTATCAGGTTTTCTCAACCTAAAAAAGACCAGTATTAGAAACAGAAGAATGTGTTATTCCTGTGTTTCCTTTACTAATTTAAGAATACTGTTTGTAAAGAGCAGGTGAAAAAGTGACAATATTTTTGTCTGCCTGGCACTTTAGTAGCTTTCCTAGATAAAGTGTCATCCCATTTAGCCATCACTACCCACTTAAGGGTAGCCGCTATTATAATCTCCAACTTACAAATGAACCGGCTCAGTGGTGGGGTGTATCTTCTCAGTGTCACGTAGCTAATTAGTGGTGGGGTTGGTACTCAAAACGGAAATCCATACTCCAGTTCCCAGGGTCTTTCCTCAACATTGTATTGTACTCTCTTCTCTTTAGTGCCCATGTGTATCAGATGGGTCCTTGTCTGCTGGCCTGTAATTCTGCTTAGCTGGTGCCAACATGCCCCCTTTCCTGACTCCTACTGCCACTGTCTCCTGTTTTTTCAGCCCCAGTCATTTCCTAGCAAGGGAGGAGATGCAGCATGGAAAGTGCTAAGAACTTAAGACAGTCCCATTTCCTTAGCTGTCCTTTGACCAGAGAAGTATTTCTAGCTACGAGGAACTTGCCTTTTCTGTTTCCAGGGGTAGTTTTCTCTATTTGGGTATTGAATTATTTTGTGTTGCTTGTGTTATATCTGTTTTCTGAGCTAAAATATAAGCTTCACTAGGGAAGTCTTATTCACTATTGCATTTCCAGGCCCTAGACTACTGTCACTTTGAGACGTTCAATATCTCTTGCATTTGTGCTCAAATATATATTTGTTTATAGTGTATTCATGTCAAGAATTTAATAGTAGTTATAAATAACTATTCAGTTTATACATCCTAATCTATAACCTATGTCTTTTAGAGGTGTTTCTGGGTATTTGGATTTCTTATGCAAAGACTAATCTGAATGATACACTGGGCTCTGTTTAAATATCGATGCTAATTTGGGGATTTTCCTGTAGGTTCTATCACTGACTTCAGCTTTGATATGGTTTTCTTAAAATTCATGTGTTCCAGTACTGCTTTTATTATGCTCGTGTCTTTGTAAAATCTTTTTTATTTAATTAATTAAATTTATTGGGGTGACAATTGTTAGTAAATTTACATAGATTTCAGGTGTACAATTCTGTATTATATCATCTATAAATCCCATTGTGTGTTCACCACCCAGAGTCAGTTCTCCTTCCATCACCATATATTTGATCCCCCTTACCCTCATCACCCACCCTGTAAAATCTTTACTTCACATCCTGTTCTTGACAATAATAATATCCCTACCCAATTGTTCTTCCCTGATTTTGAAATTATTATTTTAGATAAAAGACTGGATTTACCTGGAGTTGATTGCTTTTCTCTAACACCAAATGATTCAATGTTTGGTTTGAAATTAACATTTATAGCTAATTTAGATAAATTTGCTTTAATTATACATTATTTCTATTAATACTTTCCTCTCAATCCCATGCTTACTTTCTTTCTTAATTTAAGGAGGGATCTTTAGCTGATTTTCATTTCACGTATGTCTAAACTGACTTGGCAAGACGGGTTGTGACATGGAGAACGATTTATTTTTTCATAGGTAGTATGCATTTATTTAATCTACAACATTGTTTTAGAACTTTTTTGGGCTGTGACCTATTAGTAGCTTGTAACATCTAGTTAGTAAATTGCAGTGAGCATTATTTCAAAAGTGAAACAGAAAAAGTCAAAGAGAAGTCAGAATGCATTGCATGCAGTGAAGAAGGGGAAGTGCGGTTAGATGTGTGTGTTTCTTATTGTGGGTCAGGGCCTTGAAACGTCTGGAAATCGCTAGTCAGAGAATTGATTAGATACGGAAATCATAACTTAGGAACTCAGCTTTTATGAGCTTACCAAAATTCTGTCTCTTTTCCCATTTGGTGGTTTTAGGTACAGTAAACCATAGTTGATAAATATTTGTGCATATGTAGTGTTATGAGACGAGAATAAAATCAGTTTATTAATTAAAGGAATTTTAGACCAAAGATTTTTCTCTCTTCAGGTGGAGTATAATGACCTATGAACTCAAATTGCCACCAAAGGCTTCTCTTCCTCCAGAACCTCCAGAAGCATCTGAAGGAGTTTATGTAAGACTTTAACCCTTTACCTATTTACCATTGGAAAATGGGGGTGACTCTCTTGAACAAATAAGGAAACATATGATACGGTAGTACGTTTACTTAATTTCATGGTTTATTATTTGGGGTGTGGTCTCATGAACTACTTCTGGTCCTCTTCCCGGGAGGAAAGAACTCTTCTGATCTGGGTTAGAGCCCTCCCGGGACCAGCACTCTGAGAGTGTGAATTCAGCCCCATCACTCACGTCGTGGGCCTCCATTACTTCTGTAGAGGGAGGCTACTGTGGCCTGACGATTAAATGAGGTAATGAGTGTGTGAGTGTATGTGAAGCATCAGGCATGCAAATCCCCTTTCTCCCGCCTCTACTAGTTCCTGCTTATTCCACCTGCCTGCTTCCTCTTAGCACCAGGGCTCCAGGGAAGGCCAGGTTCCTGTTACCTTTTACTCATCTTCTGCTTTGGCCAACGGCACCTGCTGGATTCTTAGAGGTTAGCCCAGCTCCCTTACGCAACGTGAGTCATATGTTTGGTCCCTTCACCAGTTCTGGTGGCCGGGATGTTATGTAACTTCTCTCTCCCTGTTTTGCCTGGTCTGTTGAGGGTGTATCAGAACAGGTCTCCAGGTTGAGCCTGTCAGTCAAGATAAAGCAGAGGAAGAGCACCAAGGCACTTCATTCCATCCCTTCTACAGGCCATTAATAACGACAGTTTGTAGACGTTCTTAAAGATTCGGCATTCTGATTAAACCGCAAAGCACTGGCGATTTAAAACAGAACCTCATTTTCAAAGGCTTATTCTCTGACTCACTAAGACCATTTGATCTGTGATAGCTTACTTTTCCCTTGAGGAAAATTCATCTGCTTGTTTTACAGTTGAAATCTTTGTTTTGTCATTAAGAAAATTATGATCTTGTCAAAACTAAGGAATGATAACTAGAAGCGTGGGGCTACCGCTTAAAGAAGCTCACTGTATTTTGAAAACCTTTTTCTGATACAAAGGTAGCAAAAACTTCTTATGGAAAACTTAAAAATGCAAAAATATATGAAAAAGAAAATAAAAAACTGTACTTACCGTCCTGCCACCCAGAAATAATTACTATTAAAGATTAATATATTCACTTTTATTTCCAGCAGCATTTTTATTTATATTATTATTTTATACCACCATAAAGACAATACGTGTTTTTATAGGAACCAGTCTGTTTTTCTTAATAATATTTTTATAAATGTTATTAATTTTCTCTTTAAGGAAACAAAAGGGGGAATTCTTTTCCTCTACTTACTTTGGAGATGTTTGTTTTCTGGCATATAAAATAAAGGCAGGCAATTTGCTTTTATCACTTATGGTCACTAAATGAGGTACAATTGTGGCTACATGGAAGAAACTTCTTTTTTTTAGTATAAAAGGGTTTTGAATGAAACCTCATTTATTTTGGTTTCTTATTAAAACATTTCGTGACAGAGGGATAGAATACTGTGAGATTACAGGTTAAATCAGTGTTCTACGTCACTGACCAGCCACCATGTGACGTTTACACCTTGAAAAACTGTAGTAAGAGTAAGCTGAACGTTCCTTCTTAGCCTCAACCTAATTTTCCAGTTTATATATATTTTTTAGATAAGACATTCATTTTGGATTCCCTTATGCAGATTGTGAAATTTTTATTTTCTTAGTTTTCCTTAAAAAGAGACAAAAGGTGGTTGATTATCTTACTATTAGCATTCTCCTGGCATCTTAGAATTACTGAGCTTAAGGAATTGAGATAGTTGTATTGAATAATTCCTTACGGCCATAATTAAGTAATTCTATTTGCTGTTGTACTTTTTAAACATTGTAAAATTAGTGGTTTCATGATTTCCTTCAGTAACAATGATTCTGTTATCTAGTACTCAGTATTAGAAAGTTCATTGTTTACATTTAACGTATTGTCCCCAGGCCATCACATTCTGTTCTCTAACCCTTTGCAAATAAATATGGATTCCTCCTTTGAAATCATGCTTGTTAGCTCACTCCTGTTCCCACCGTGGGTCTCGGCTTGGGTGTCACCTGCTCCAAGCAGCCACCCCTCATCTCCGGAGTCCTAGAGCTCAGTAGTTTCATAGCCCTTCACCTTCTATCACCTCGGTGCCACCATACTACAGCGATCAGGCCATGTGTACTACTCACCGTTACATGGTCATCTGGCTTGATGACTGGCACAAAATAGGCAGTTAATAAAAAATTTGTATTGTTAATTTTTTATCTCAATACCAAACCCTTTGGAGCAATGGGAGTCTTGGCATCAAAGCCCTCTGGCCTTGCCTGTTTCTTGGAAGCCAGATTCCTGCTGGTTTCCAACTGGATCTAAAGCCTTTGATGCAGGAGTCATACGTTTGGTCCCTTCGGTATCATACCCCAATCGTGCAAATCTAGTAAGTCGACAGATGCTTTTTATGAATGTCAGGGTAACCAAAGAGAAGGTGTGAACTGCAGCTCAGTCATCTCCCTGAAAGCTCAGAGGAGAATAGCCTGGTCTCTGCAAACAGAATTCTTCCTATTAGTTTATTTTCAAATTTACTCTGATAGAATAATCAAAGTATTCTCCCCTCAGTTCTATCTGTTTTCTAGCTGCCTGGTAATAGCATGCCAAGAAGTTGCAACTTTATTGTTTCTTTTATTCCTTGAACAATATTAAGTGCTTATCAGTACCTGGGACTGGCAGTAGAACACGTACCCTCTAGCTTTAGTCAGCTTAGAGCAGTGGTTCCCAAGCTGTGTGTCAGGGCACCTCCGGGCACCACAGTGAACCCAGAGGACTACCGGGAGGTATTTTTAAACTTCAAAGAAAACATGGTAATGTTTTCTGTTGGAGGCCGCACAAACTTCCGGTTTGAGCTAGTGCACAGTTTAAACATTAGGTTGCTCTACATTCCTTTCGATGACATCATATTCTTGTGAAGCTGGGCTTTCAGTAGTTGCTGTGGCAAAAAGCAACCACCACACAAAACTGTGTGTGGATTAGGAAATGAGGTATCCCTGTCCGGTCTGATTCCAAGGTTTGAGACGTGTACAGTGCCCACAGGCTTACAGGTAGTAATTTAAGAATGAAATAAGATTTTTTAAATTTTGATGTATGTATATTATTTTTCAGATGGTTTTTAAGTTGTTGGAACATAAATATTTATTACATTGGTTGGCGTTAACTACTGTTAGGTATTTCTTTCGGCTTAGGAGCCCTGTGACAAAATTGTGAAGACATTAAAATGCCGTGAACTCAGTTTTGGAATCTGGTCTAGTGAGAAGGACAGACAAGGGAATGGTCAACGTTTAGGTTGTTTTCAGGGTATAATGGGTGCACCAGAGAGGGTTCCTGGCCTGGCAAGTTCAGTGAAATCTTTACCGAGAAAGCTGGGCCTCAACTTAGTTTTCAGCACACAAAAAGAGGAGTGGGGACCAGCCAATTGAAAGGGGCATTACATAGAGACCGACAGCAAGGACCGTGGTAGACGTGGGGCATGGCAGGTCGTGCTGTCGTACTAGGACGTGCCGTGCCAGGGAAGAGCAGCAACAGACAGGACAGAACACAAAAGGAATGTTCGGATCACAGAGACGGGAATCATGGCAGGTCTTGTGTGCTAGCGGAAGGGTTTGGATGTGATCTGGAAGGAAGAAGGATCCACTCAGACATCGTGAAGCAGAGATGTAGCAGGATCAGATTTGTGTTTTTAGGAAAAAAAAACACACCACGGTGTTGTGAAGTGGCAAATGGTTTGAAAAGGAGCAGGAGAGATACAGGAAGCCCAAGAATGAGGTTGTTATAATCATACACTTGAGAAATGATGGAATTTCTATTTACGAGTGCAGTTAAGCAAAGACCAAGACTTGCGAGGAGGGGGCGGTGTGATGGGAAAGGCCCTAGCTTGTCTGCTCTCCATCATCTGTGGGTCTTAGGCAAATCATTCAACTCACCTGAGTCTCAGGTTCCTTGGCTGTGAAATGGGACAACTAATGGGATAAATGTATACAACCTGCTTCATCCCGGGTGCCTGGTACATTATTACTACCTTACGTTCCTGACTCTGCTAAATGACTAAGTAATAGGTTAATATGTGACATCAGTAATTTTATGCTTGGACATTGAAGTTATTTCATTTTCCTGGGGAAGAGGTTGTATTCTATGCCTTTGGTTATTTTTAATGGGCAAAAACTTGGTGGTTTTTTGATGAATTCACATGGAATTAATGATAAGTTAAAACATTTTTTGTCTACCTTCTTAGGCTTTATGACCATCTACTCTACTCTGTAGGAAAAGAAACTAATCTTTGCGAAAAATATTTCCTTTGATTGCCTTTTAAAAAATGTATTTTCATTTTTCTGATCTTACCTGTAAAAATTTAGTTTTAAATGTTTAGACCAGGAGATCAATAATGTGGATTTGTGAGGCAGTAGAAGACTGCATGAAACTTGGAGGGTCTATGACTCCCCTCCTTTCTTTCATGTAAACATTATTTTCCCTGTGTGGTCTGTCTTTGAAGGAGGTAAGGTAGAAATTTAAAGGAGTCACATACTGATTAGCCACCGGTGGAATTAAATGTTAATCAGGAATGAGGTCCCTTTGGGAAGAGGCTAATCAGGAAGGCTTTATGGTGGGGGGGGAGTGGTGATTTATCTTCATTTAAGTCTGAATAAACTGATGCTGATTGGTAAAAAGCAATGAAAAGAATATCTGAGTCAGGCAGAAGACATACGAGGCCAGCTTGAGTAGAACAGATGGTTTATACTGGAAGTTTTTGAGCTGTGTTAACATGGAATATATCTGAGGCAAACATTTGATAGAAGGCTCTGAATATGAAGCTATTTAAATATTGTGCACATTTTCACATATTTGGTAGATGTGTTCTTTCAACAGAATGTTAAAGTGTGAGTCAACTTGAAAGGGGGATATAGGACTAGCATTCAATTATTAATATTTCACTATTTGAGAGAAATATTTATTTATATGATTGTTATGACAGTGCATTCAGCATTTAAAAAAACTCACACGTACCAAAAAGGGTACGTATCACAAAGGTACAGCTTGGTACGTTTCCACAGATTAAATGCACTCATGTGATCAACACACAGATCTCCAGGCAGCATTACCAGCACCCCTGCTCAGGCCCCCTTTCATTCACCACCCCAACCTCCCCCACAAATCACCACTATCCTGACTTCCAACGGCATAGATTGGTTTTGTCTGTTTATGTACTTGATAAAATAGGATCCTTTTCTATGTACTCCTTTGTTTCTGAATTTTTTCATTCAGCTTTCTGTGAGATTCATCGATAGTGTGGCATTGTTGTAAATCATGCATTCTCATTGCCCCCCAGTTTTTCATTGCAAGAACCTACTAGTTTGTTGTCCATTCTACTGTTGAATGAATGCTGCCGTGAACATGCTAGGGCATGTCTTTTGGTGACCCCATGTCTGCATTGCTTTGGGACATATATGTAGAAGTTGAATTGCTGGGTCCTACGGTGTTAGGCATATGTTCACCTTTAATAGACAAGGCCCACAGTTCTGTAGAGAGAGTATCAGTTTTCTCTACCACCAGCTCTGAGTGCCAGTTCTATTGCTCTTGCCAATAGCTGACATTTTCTGGTTGTTGTTATGGTTTTCATTTTAGCTATTTTGGCCAATATATAGTGGCTTTTCTTTGCATTTGCCTGATGGGTGGTAAGGTGACACACCTTTTCATCTGTTTATGGACCATTTGGATATGTTTATCTTTAAATTTGTAGCCTTTGGCTCATGTTTTATTAGGCTGTCTGGCATTTTTATATACTCACTTATAGGAATTATTTATATATCCAGCTTTCTGACAATTAAAAAAAAATTTGTAATGGTTTTTTATGAATTTTTATAATATAAGCTAAGAATTCCAGAAACTAATAATCTTTCTCAGAAAGGAAATCCTTACCTATTTTGTATAATGACTCTTTCATATATTCCATTGTAGCCATTGCCTGGTGTCACATGTCATGAATGGTCTCATTTATGAAGCAGTAATAACTGAATTGTATTATTTCCAGCAACAATAGCACACTGTCAATTTTTTGTTATTTTTTCAGATGACAATTTATGAAGACTCAGTTGCAGCTCATCTTACAAAAATCCTCAATTCTGATGAACATGCAGTAGTCGTATCATCTGCCAAGTGAGTTTTGGAGCTGAAGTCACAAAATAGTTGTGTGGTGAAAATGAGAGGAAAGCTAGTTCCTACTATTTGTATCACGTCTTTGTGAATTTTTTCCCCCCAAATATTTATGAAGTATCTTACCGAATTAGATGAACTAAATTTGCATTGAAGTTTTAGAAATTATTTTAGCATCTTATCTGCAGTGGAGTATATATTTAGAAGGTATTTTTTTAAGTGCATAATTTGAAAGATTTTTGTTGAAAAGGTGCAATAATTGTTTAGAGTTTAATTACTCAAAGTTCCTATTTAAAGATGTATTTTATGATTAATTACAATATGGAAAACACATTTCATTATAATTCATTATTTCCATAAACACACTCTTTAGGAACTGTTTATATTGGGAAAAGAAAATGATGAGATTTTTCAAAATGATGTTTCTCAGCATGTTAAAATTGTGTAATTATACTTTCATTCAAAGTTAACAGATTTTGGTTAAGTTGATTCTGTACATGGAGCTGAAGCTACTTGATGTCAGCATTCTAGCAATCTAAAACTTAGGTTTAAGGCATCCTGTACTGATGTCACAAGAAATGGAAGGTCAATTAGACGAAGGGATGAAACCAACTGAAATTTTCAACTGATAAGCAAAAGAAAAAGACTGCCTTAGGATTCTGACTTAGCAAGGAAATATTACTGTGACGGAGAAAGAGGCAAACAAGAAAAGGAAGAAGAAAGGGAGTGGGGAAGTGGTAGAAGAAAAATACTCAAACTTTAGTATATTATGTATTTAATTTGTAAAGAAGCCAAGGAAAACCAAGATAAATCAGTATACACAAATTTGCCTGTGACAAAAATACAAATGTAAAGACAGCTGCTTTTGATGCTATAACCCCCAGGAAAAGGAAACAGGACTGAGCAGCAAGAAAAGGGTTGAATGACTTTAGTCAAGGGAAGCACATGGTTTTTGGGACTGTCGGGCCACAGACTGCTTTGTTTGATGGGCGGTGCTACTGGTAGTTTTGTTGTTGTTTGGTTGGGTGTTGTTTAACGGACTGTATGGCTTTATGGCAAAATGTGTGAATCTCCGGTTTGTCCCAGGTCTGAGCACTCCCTCTTGCCTTCCTCATCTGGGGTTAAATTCGTATTCCTAAGTTACTTCTACAAGGAAGACCTTTGCATTTCCCACCCTTCCTCTGTGAATCAAATGCTTCTTCATAGGACATTTTAGAGGGCATGGCTAGAAAAAGTGGCAAGTTGAAATGGAACTTTTTCTAAGGTGTATCGAATTATAATAGAATTATTCTTTAATGCAGTTAAGTAAAATTTTACCTGGTTACCTTTCGTAGTTTGGATGTTGGCAGAGCCTTAATATTGGCCGTCATGTGTTGGATATTTTTTGATTAATGCCTCCTATACGTTTTATATATATATATATATAATTTTTACTTCTTTAATTGAGATATAATTGATGTATAGCATTGGATTGGTTTTAGGTACATAACATAATAATTTGATAAATGTATACATTGCAAGATTATTATCACAATAAGTTTAATTGTGATAAACCATCACCTCACATAGTTACATATTTTTCTTGTGATGAGAACTTTTAAGATCTACTTACATATTTTTAATTAAACGGAATTAATGTGATGAAATTTGGATACAAACAGGATCCAAAAAGCACACTTTTTCTCTCCCCATCTTTCTTAATCTTGATACCTGTGAAGTATAACATTTTTAGCAGTGGGAATCTTTTTTCAAATGAAATTTTATGTAGAATACCAGTATTAAATAACTTCAAATTTTATTTTGTTGGCATTGATAAATTGGATATGATTATGAGACATGCATGAAAAACAGAAAATAAGGTTACAGATGACAGTTATAGTTTTATATTCAATGCTATTTCCAATTATTTCTGTATTTTGTTTTGGTTACATGGTTATAGGGAAATTGCCTTCCATTAAATAAAAATAGTAGAAGCTTTGGTCTAAGATTTCACAAAAACTCGTGAATTTAAAGTAAAAGGTAGCATATTTGTCTTTAATATCTCTAATGGTTATTTGAACATTTAAAAAATGGTATCATATATTTCTAAATGAAATTTGAAGCAAGCATTTGTGGCATCTTTGAAGTATTTCTACAGAACAGCTTGAAAGCCACTGGATGGAGTAAGTCCCAGTGTTGCCTAAGCAGGAGTAAATCCCAGCTCTACTAGAGACTCACCCATTCGCTAGCTTTGTGACCTTGTCTGTTATCAGGTTTAAGAATGGAAAGAATGCCTATCCTTCCTCCCTCATGAAGCTGATAGAACTAAGTCGAGTAATAAATAGACTTATAAACTACAGAGTGCTGGATTCGATCATTAAATCATCACCTCATGCTTTTCCCAATCACACTGCAAATTTTTCTTTGACCTTGGCCTGGCTCCTTATCTAGGCTGTGCTCTCAGCCTTAACTTTGGATTTCTCCCCAACTGGCTCATTTGCCTTTAAGCAGATTCTATTCCACCCTGGTCCCCCCTTGTCACTCATCTGTACTCCTAGGCCTGCCCGGCTGCCCTGTCTTTACGACCCCAAATTAAAATTCTAGGGAATTTGTCATATAGAGGTTCATGACAGAAAAGAGAGGATGTATGTAATAACTTTGTACCAGTAATACGATGAATTTTTATTTTAATTTTTTGTGGACATTTTAAAAGATATGTAAAAGTAGAAAGACTGGTATAATGATTTCCCACTGTACTTGTCACTCAGCTTCATTATTTATCAACATTTTGCTGTGCTCTCCCACTTTCTTTTGCTACAGTATCCTAAGCAAATCTCAGAAATTGTTTCATTCCACTTTCAGTATATATATATCTGATAATCCTTCTAAAAAATCTAATAAAATGAATAATAATTCTATATTAGTGCATTTCTCCATTTAGCGAGAAGGTTTTTTTGGTTGTTGTTTTTTCCAAACAGTTAATTTCTTCAAATTGAAATCTAAACACAGTACACATATTGCATTTGGGTGATATGTCTGTAGGATTTGTAAAAGCTATAATAGTTCCCCCAGCTTAGAAAAAAAAAATGGTACTAAAGTGCAACATATATGCATCAAAGGACCAAAACCATAAGGGTACAACTTAATGATTAGAAAAGCTAACACACACACACGCGCACACGCACACGCACTTCCTTGTAACCACCACCTAGATAAAATGAAGAACTCCCTTATTTTAATGCCATTTGAATGATACAGTATTTAGGCAGGATGTTTTCATCCCCTTATGCATGTTCATATTTATTTCACAAAATAGTAATTCCCTGTAAGCTATTTTTAACTATTTTAAAAATGTTCATAATGCTTATGGACAAGCTGCGTTCCATTAGTTGAGCTAATATGAGGGTTAACTAATGTGTGAGTTAATGTATGTTAAGCAACATAATGTCAACATTTCTTTGACTTTCGAATTTTGTCAGTTCAGTATGGTAACGTCTTCTGAGAATCAGAAGCACTAATTAGCAATCATAGGTGTGAATAAAAATGAAAAGCAAAGTTATTGAATAAATGTCATATGTTCTGTAGACAAACCTTCAAAACATGGGATCACTGGCAGGAAAAAATAACGAGATTGGAACCATTTTCCCAGAACCAGAGTATTTTAGATTTGGAATCTCCTGTAGAGAGACTTGTAATTCACCCTCTCACTGAGTAGATGGGGTAAACCATGTAGTAGTTAGAGTCTTTCCTCAGAGCACATAGATAGGTAGGCTTTGCATTTTATGTTAGGCACCAGTACTTCTATGTCACCTGTAATTTCTGATTGAAACGTTTTATATCAAATGAAACATGAATTTTTCAGGTTCTCATCGGATGGCCCCTGTATGCCAATATGTGGTTATATTTGGGCATGTTTTAGTAGTGTTTGCATGTTTTAGTGTCGTATGGCCCTATTTTAGGAAAATAAGTGGAAAACTGACAAATGAAAGTACTGCTCCTAGTGTTAAGAAGTACAGATCAGATGTGTAGTGTAATTGAGATGATGGTAGAAATCACCAAGCATGGTAAGTGTGGAGTGCCGTCAGCTTCCGCGGTAGATTTGGGGCACGTCATTGACTGTATTCAACTTCAAAAAAGGAGGACACAATTAAAGAGATGTAATGTTGGAAACATTTCATCAAAATTATGTCTTAACATTAATTAGAGATGTAATTAGAGATTTAAAATATTTTTAGCTCTATGGGAAAATCTATGTTCCATTTTCATTTATTTGATTTTTGCCGGTGTTTTCTGGGAGGCTTCATGTACAAAAGTAGGAAACTGTGTTATCAGTTGGTGAAATTCTTCTGTGTTACTATAGTAAATACATCTTAAAATTGTTTTTCTCCAATTTGCAGGTTTCCAATTGGTGTGACTTTGAAATCATGCTATTTTTACATATATTTTATTTTAAAAATTCTCCATTCACTCTTTAGGTATAATAAAAAGTTAATTCCTCCAGAATATAATTATCCTAGGACTTTTGGAATATGGAATATGAAACATAACGGACCATAAGATAGACCATTTCTTCTGATTCTTCCCACAACTTCCATGACAAGTATTCTCCTAATAGAGTCATACTCTCTCCTCCAGCCTCCGTCTGCCTCAGCAACAGGCACAACTGAGGACACGCTACTGCTGCCCCTTTCATTCCTGGGTGGACGGACGCACAGGCTCTGTCCCCAGCAGTTAGTATTGTAAAATACCAGTAGAAGTACCTACGATAATGTTATAGCATATGCAATTGCACAAACCCAGGAGAAAATTCCATCAAGACAGGGTTGTATTAATGGCTAAAAAAGCCTATTTTGGGGTTACATAAAGAGGAGGGAATATCAAAGAATATGCCTAGAAGTGGGACATCTCAGAGAAACATAATATAATAAGGCCCAGAGAAGAAATTTCATCATAGCCTGCCTTAATATTTCAAGAACTTCCATAAAAGTATTGCACATAAAAAAAGACGACAAAACTTGGTGTGAAGAACATGAATGCATCTCTAATAAACAGTAAGCTAGATTCTCTGTAGAAATTGGAGTTTAAAAAGCTTGAGGGTTAGGAAATAACTACATTTTGTCCAAGTGAAATCTAGAAATGGTTGGCAAAAAAACAATGAACAAAACAAAACTTGTTAGGAGCAATTTATTTCCTTGATGATAAATGTGACTTTTTGGGGGGCGGGCTGGGAGAGACACACCTTTGTCTACTGAATGACCTGATTTCATAATACTTAGTCATCTGGAAATTTAACCATTATGTAACATACCAAAGCAAATTGTGAGTGTAACAGAAAAAATAACTGCTGGACCCTGTGGGGTTTTTTTGTTTTTTTTTTGTTTCTTTCAAATTCTTCAATCTATGCCAATGATAAAGATAAATATTAGTATTTTTAAATAGTCTGATTCTGTTTTCAGAATCACTGTTAGCTCTTGCTACACTAAGCTTATCATATAGTAGTACCTTTCCATTGGTTGTCATTTTTAATCCAACACCAGCTCCAAAGACTTTCGAAAGACAGATTTTGTTAATGTTTCAGGTGATTTTTTTCTTTTAGTCTATTACAAAGAAACCAAATGTAATTAAAAGAAACAGGTAACCCATATATTGCTAACAGTAGCAAGACCTGAATTAAATTGATTTTGCATGTTAGCTTAAGGGAAAAAAATGAATGGATTTACAGAAACTATATGACTCATTTCAACTGACAGGTTTGGTTTCTTGTGTAATACAAAACTTCTTTTCTCTTCAGGAACAATGTTCTTATCAAGATACCCACAAGATGAATAGTAAAGCAACAGTGACAGCATAAGTGATAAATTTATCCTTGTTTGTTCAATACTTCAAGTTCTGTTATTATGAAAATACATAATGTGTATAGGAGATAATGCTTTTTAAAATGGGATCTAAAAATACTCTTACTAAGATATACTTTAGATATTTGACAAAGGCTTGTTATTACCTTAAAATTACATTTATTTAGATTATGTAGAGCAAGATTTATTCATGTATCTGTTTATCTCTTAGAATGTCTTGAACTTAGCTAGGGCACGTCCTACAGCAGACAGAAGTGGGTTTGTAATACGCACGATGGCAGTATTTTGACAGCTTGCGTAGTTGTGTGTATTTTTAATATGTTTATAAATCAAAGCAAATCAGCCTCCTGAGTTTACCAAATTGCACAATTTCTTTTCCTGAAAGGACACTGTGTGCAACTGTAAAGGACTTCGTCTCCAAAGTAGAGAAGGCATATGAAAAAACGTTGGAAAATGCCGTTGTAGCCGATGCTGTGGCCAGTAAAGTAAGGACACGCCATCAGGGCATCAGAGTCTGTTTCTTACAATGTTAACATTGAACTTGTTTTACAGCTAAATTGATTAAGTGATTTTCCTGGCAAAACATCCTAAATCAAGAGAAAAGCTACTTTGAATCAGATATAAGGGTTTAAAAAACATTCTGTTTCACAGTTTTCCTTTAAGATGTAGGAAAACTGCATTACTGAAGACCATTCGACAAACTGAATTTTATAAATACAGTCCCTGTTCCTACTGATTGACATCTCGTGGAAGAAAAGCTCAATAATCTGGTCACGGGGGAGAATTCTGGGTGGCTGGGGTTCCCGTGGGGAGAGGAATGGCTTTCCATTGCCAGGCAAACTTTGACCAGTCATGTTCCCTCCAGCACAGTTCCTCATATTGCCCAGGTTTACAGTTTTCTGTCCTTCTCAGGGTTGTTCCTTCATTACCTTTATCTTTGTAGATTTCTCCCCTCTTCGTGAGTTTTCTAACACTAACGTAAGAGTAGTTTATGGAGCCATGAAATTATGCTCCTGTCTTCACTTTCCAGAGGACAGGGCATTCTTAGAAAAGGCTTGGCTCTCTTGGGCTTGCAAAGGAATTTCCCCCAGATTCATGCTGTAGATGGTGATTTAATTGAGTAAAAGGAAAGGAAAATAGAAATAAAACTACACTTGAAGTTTTCAGCTTCTTTCTCATGTTTGTCTACTCTGTGGAGAACTTCAGAAAACAAACTCTCTCTAGTCACACTTGTTTCTCTTCACTCTTTCTGCTGTAACGTCTTGGTGTGTCATCAAAGACAGATAAATGCAGGAGGAGAGAATTGGAAATTGTGTGGAGGTAAAAGTTTAGGCAGTAGCATCCTGAACTTCAGTTCTAAATGTTTCTTCACCCTTGGTAATTCAAGAAAAGCAGAAAGAAACACGGAGGAGGCTTGTTTTTCTTTCTGTATCTCCCTTCTTTCTCTTCTTTCTCCTTGTGCATTTCCTTTTGGCTCTTTCTTTGAGCCAGTAATTCCTTAGGCATTGTTCACTTCTTTGCAAACCAAAGCATTGAAGGTAAGCTTTGCAAGACACAGCTTGACCTGTTCAAAATGGTGCCATAAGGTGATTACCTTAACAAAGTGTTGATGCAATATTTTGTGTAATGTAGAGCCAATTTTGTATAATATAAAATTTTTATTGTAATGTTCCACTTTATAGGAAAGTGTTTGTTTAAGGAAAAATAGCTATACAAAGATTGTAAAGATTTTCACCCATGAAATGGAGTCTGAATGGTTCTGGAAATATAAATCAATAAATTTACATAAGAATCACATTGTGTGTTTACAATGATAAATTATTTAGTCCATAGGCTGTCTAAAGTATAACATATATAGTAGCCAATTAATGGTAAATACCAACATCACATCTTTCCTTTAAAATCAGAAGCCATTCATTTCAAATATCATCTTTCATCTCTACGAAATGGAGATGCATTACGGCTTTTTGTTTTCTTAGTGTTCAGTGCTAAATGAGAAGCTTGAACAATTGCTCCAGGCTTTGCACACGGATTCCCAGGCAGCTCCACTTCCCCCAGGCATCAGCCCTCTCCTCGTAGAAGAAGATACTGTGGAATCTTCTAGTGAAGAATCCTTGAGTGAAAGCAGAGAACAGCTCTTGGATGACACGACAAGAAAGTCCTCCCAGAAAGCCATCAAACCAAAGGAAATAATGTTGCGGGCAAACAGTTTAAAGAAAGCAGTGAGGCAAGTCATTGAAGAAGCTGGAAAAGGTACAAATGAACACACTTAGCTTTTGAAGACATTAGCAACATTCTTATCACAAATGCAGTGAAATTTTCATACTGGTCAGACTGGACACACTTAAAATGTTTTCTTGAAGACAAGATAGAAGAAGATAAATCCATTAAAGTGAAATTTGTGCTTAATCCTATTTATTGTTGGAGTAGTACGGATCAGCATATTAATGATACATAACATAAAATCTCAGAAATAAAGTACACTGGAAACATTGAAATGAACTTGAAAATTATTTAAATACAATTTTTAAGATTTAAAATCTTTTTTTCTTAATTGGAATCTGTTAAATTCTAAACAAAAATCAAACCTGTAATCTCCTTGGAAAATATTTTCTTAACATTTATTTCCTAAATGTTTATGTTGCTTTTTTAAGAGTTTATAAAAGTTTTGCCTATATTTTACTTTTTATATTAATATGTATATACTTCTCGTAGAATATTCATAGTAGACTAAAACTTAATTTTAATATAAATAATAAATCCAAAAACCCTTTACAGATTGTAACTTGGATTTGTATTTCAGTCTCTAAAATATATCTTATTTTTTCTTTTAATAAAAATACAATTTTGACAGATTTATTTAGTTTTATAATCTCTAGTACTTATAGACATTACACCCAAGTTCATTGCCGATTAGTGTTTATTTGTGAATATGGGATTTCTTTTGGTTGATGTTTCCGTTTTTTTCTAACCGTTTTTTTCTAAATATTAATATTTATGGATTTTATTTTTACATGTTCAAATGTGTTTATCTTCTTACTACTTAAAGTTATGGACGACCAGACAGTTCACCCCTGTGAACAAGTCAATCAGTCATTTGATTATGATAGCACAGAAACAGATGAATCTAAAGAAGAATCCAAAGACGATGATACAAAAGAATCATTAACTGGTAAGAAAACTATGATAAAATTATTTTGGAATTAAATAAATGTAATTTTGCTTTTAGTTTTCAAAAAGCTTATCAGTTTGAAATATACTATTTGTATTTTTATTTTCAAGTAGAATTTAAAGCTTACATATTCATGAATACTAAAACAATAAAGGTAACATTGTTTAGACTGTTAAGTAGTCTCACGTCTCCTTGTTATTATATAATCTAGAGATTATCATAGTAAGCTAAGGAGAATGGGACCCGATATGCCTAAATATCTTAATTTTCCTGAAGAATGAAGGAACAAACACCGAAATCAGCAGATTTTAACCTATTTTAGCCCACAGATTCCTTTGAGAATTATGTGAAAGCTGCAGGGTCCACATGCATAAAATTTGGCATTTAAATAATTCATCAGTTCCTTGAGTCCATGGATCAGCATAGGTGGCTGATAATCCTTATTGATAAATTAAGCCTTAAAATGATAGGATATCTAGTTACAACACTTTCTCTACTGAAATTATTTTTGCCAGTAAATTAAGAAGTAGTTGCCATACAATATTATTCTGCTTCAGCCTCAAACCAAAAAAAAAAAAAAAAGAAAAGTGAAAGTAGTTTTAGGTTTGAGTTGAGGATGGATTTATGTTAATACTTTTAATATATCATATAGTGTAATGGAAAAATTAATTTACTAGAATAAAACAAAGCAGGAATTAAAATATTAATGAAGATGAGAGGATAATATGAAAATAATTACATAGTACCAATGAAAAGTCAACATACCAGAACTGTTTGCATTCATTAAATTTTTACTTTCATTACATATAAACTAGGGCAGATTACTTAACTTCTCTGTGCTTTCCTCATTTGTAAAATGGGGATAAAAATGTAGCTACTCCATAATGTACCTATTTATTGCGAGGGTTAAATAACTTAATATGTGTACAGTGCCTAGAATAGTGACTGGTACATCATGCTGTAAGAGTGTTTACTGTCAGTTTCATTAATATTATTCCTACTACTGTCACTGCTGCTGCTACTAATTACATTAACTTTGAAAGAATATTTCTTAATTGTATTTAAAACTCTTTGAGACTTGAAAATTAGACCTTACAGGCCTCACATGTCTGGCATACAACCAATACACACATAATCTACTACCTTAGTCCTTTGAGCCTGCATAAGTACCTACTCCAACACACAACCCAGTTCTATAACTCAGATCTTTTCGTCCTTGTATGTCCCTGTTGCAGCCTGTAATCCAATGCAAGCATACTTTATAACTCCTTGGACAGAGGCTCATTGGTTCAAACTCACTTTCTCTCCATCCTACTTTTATGCCCAGCTCTAATTGTTAGAAAGTTTTTCTTTATGTTGAGCTTTATATTTTCTTCCTTAAATTTCTACCCATGATTACAATGATTATCGATAAAGTTTTATGTGTGATAATGTTAACAGTAATGATTAATGGTACTTGTGCAGTGCTTTACAGTTAGTTTAAAAGCGATTTCACACATTATTCCACTCTGTTGGAGTTGATGCCGAATGACAGCGTTAAATGGTACTGAAGACAGCTTTTATGGCACCATCTCCTCTTTCCACACCTTATACATTTTTTTCCAGGTTATCGCTCCTAAATTCTTCTATCAATCTTTGACTTGATTTCAAACTTTTTGTTTTCCTAGTTGCACGCATTTGGTCAATGTTTAACTTAAAATATGCCATTTTGAACAACATTCTTCCGACATTTGTATAATAGCACAGTGATACCATACACTACTCACTCTGGACATTTTTGATGTTATAAAGACTACCCCACATTTCTGGCTTGAAGTATTTAAATAGTGATACTATGTAAACCTGGTTTCTTCCTCCTGTTTTTGTGCAAGTGATTTTTTTAACCTAATTACAGTAGTGTACACTCATCCTTATGAATTTTTATCTTTTTGATTTGGATCTATCATTTCACCTTGCTAAAGTCTATTGAAACTTGATTCTATCATCTCGAGTTTACTTTATCTGGAATTAGATAAGCAGGCCATGTATGTTTCATCCATTAAAAAATGACTCAGGAAGGGTTGACCGTGGAGTCGTTACAATATGCTGCTAGATGAGTCCCCCTAAAATAACAACTGTCTTTGGAGGAGTGGTTTTTCAGTACTCATTGTTAATGGTTTTTCAGTCAGCTACCGTCCCACCTTACTATACTCTCATGAACTTGATACTTCATTGTAGTCTACAAAGGAAACAGAAACAGAGGTATAGAGCTATAGATACTGATATTGAAATAGACATAGGTTATACAAGTCTTCAATGGTGCAGTATTGGGTCTATTGTTTGGCTAGTAATCCAGTTTAGTTCTAATTAGTAGCAATAGAAGTGTTTCTATATTAAGTAATCTTTACGTTTTGAAGCACACTCATTATATTATCACTATTTTGTGTAATAATTCATATGCCTGAGATGTGTAAAATACAGCATGTTAATAAGATTAATGAGATATTTAAGAAGAACCATGAAGCATTAATTTATTTACCTGAAATTGAACATCAATCTTAGTCAGTAAGACACTCTCTGCTTTTTATCACAGATGAATATCAAAAGGTTGTTTTTATTAGAAATTAGCTCCAGGGCTCCCATACATCAAAAAAAAAAAAAAAAAAGAGAGAGAGAGAGAGAGTGTCTGTTCTGCTGTTTTTCTTTAGTGCAATTGGATTGTTTTTGAACAGAGAGAAGAGAGTGTAAGATTAATATAGTTAGTTTGTAATTAGTCTTAGGGTAAGTAAAGGTAATTAAGTTTTAGAGTACTTTTAAATTGAGTTTGAGGATTACTGTTTTTTTAAACATTCGCCAATAGCTCCTAAATTAGTTAAACATACAATTTGCTCTTCATTAAAATGACCCAGATTAGGCAGAATTAAATCTCTCTTTTCGTTGTTAACTTTGAAAGTAATTCTCTCTTAGAACAATTTTTAAAATGTATTGCACTTTTACAAATATATGATAGAAGTGTTTGGGGCAAATAGTTTTGAATAAATAATTGAGAAGTACAAGAAAAGTATGCTGCTTTCATTTGAAAAAATACTGTTTTTACTCTCTAGAGAAGAAAATGTTAATTCATGTTTTACATATTAGCTCTGGGAGTCACATTAATTAAATTTGATCATTCACCTAACATTTATGAGACAAGGATTGCACTGGTAATATATATTATAACACGTTTCATTTTCAAAAACTATCAGTTTCAGAATTTCTGTTTATCTTTAAATGTGGGGTGATTACATTCAAATTATGAGTATTATAGACCTGTAATTATGATAGGCATCTCTTTTCTGCTGATCTCCATCTATTTGAAATGAGAAATCAAGATATCTACCTGTGGCAGAGTCCCTCCGTGTAGTAAATCTCAAAAAAAATGAAAACAAAATGGTAAAAGAATAGGTAAGCACAGTGTAATATTTGCAGTTCCACTGATTGATTTAAACATGTATTAAATTATTTTAGGTCTGGAATTTATAGGGGCTTGCTTTATTTTTATAACATTATCATTTCCTCCTTTTAATCTATACCCTATGCCAACAGTGAAAACTGCACCTCGGTCTCCAGATGGTCAGGCAAGCCGTTGCCAGACTGACTCTGGCCCTGGTCCAACTGTGGCTGCCAGCAAAGAGAACCTCCCCGTGCTCAATACCAGAATAATCTGCCCAGGTAGTACCCGTTCTGAAACATGGTATATTTTTAAGTATTTCTGTGAAAATGTATAAGTATTCTTTTCCATGAGCTACAGAAACATGTTCTTAAAGATAAATGTCCCTTTAGGAGAATGTTCTTGGTACTCTAATCAATCAGAATCCAGATCCTAGACTTGTATGTGTATAAGAATTACCTAAGAAATAGTAAAATGCGTGTTTATGGGCCCTGCCCTGAGAAATTTTGATTGAGTAGTTCTAGAGTGGAGTCCAGGAATCTGCATTTGTTAGGTACCCAAGGTAAACCTGATCCTATATTCCACTACCTTTTAAATATCTTCACAGCTTTCCCTTTAGTTTTAAGCCACAAGTCTCTCTGCATTTATTTTTAGACTAGTAATATTGCTTCATTTTGGAACATCTGAGGAATCTATTCTAGACCTGATAAGATGACTTTACCTTGGGATTAGGTTGGTACTAGTGGAAACCAAAGGACTTGTGTAGCAGAGAAGGGAAATACAGACGTCTCAGAGGCCTCCTTAACTACTAGCTGTTTGAGTTGGTGAAAACTCTCCAGATTCACCAAATTACACCCTCAAAATCAAGGTGTAACACAAGTTATTTTTATAGGTGAATCACAATTCAATAATAATAGTTCAAGACATTAGTACTCCACTTTCAATAGTGGATTGAACAACTACACAAAGATCAATGAGAAAATAGGAGACTTGAAATCACATAAAACAAGTAGACCTAACAGATGTTTATCGAACACTCCACCCAACAACAGCAGAATACACACTCTTCTCAAGTGCATTTGGAACATTCTGCAGGATATACCATATATTAGGCCATAAAATAATTCTCAGTAAATTTAAAAGGATTGAAATTATACAAACAATGTTCTCTGAGCACAATAGAATGAAATTAGAAGCCAATTACAGAGTGATATTGGAAAATGCACACATATATGGATCAAAGGAAAACAATCACAAGAGAAAGTAAAAATAGTTTCATATGAATAAAAACAAAAATTTATTTGATGGAGTTAAAGCAGTACTTAGAGAGAAATTTATAGCTGTAAATGCCCATATTAAAGCATAACTTTCTACCTTACTAAACTGGAAAAAAGAAGAGCAAACTAAATCTAAAGTAGCAGTAGGAAGTAAATAAATAAAAATTAGAGTGGAAATAAACTGAGACTAGATAACAATGCAGTAAAACAATGAACCCAAAAGTTGGTCTGTAAACAGATTAACAATTGACAAACCTTTTTGCTAAACTGACCAAGAACATAGAAAAGATTCAAATTGCAATGAAAGAGGAGGAGTCACTATGGACCTTACAAATAGAAAGGATTATAAGGGAAAACTATAAAATATTGCATATCAACAAAAGAGAGAACCTAGATGAATGGACAAACTCCTGGAAACAGCAAACTCCTGGAAACAAAACTGATTCAAGAAGAAATAGAAAATCTGACTAGGCCTAAAACAAGTAGAGAGATTGAATTAGTAATCGAAAACTTCCTTCAAAGAAAAGCCCAGAACCATATTGCTTCAGTGATGAAGTATAAAGAATGATTAACACCAATCCTTCACAAACTCTTTCAAAAACTAGAAGAGGAAAAAACACTTTCCAAGTCATTCTGTGAGGCTAGTGACCCTGATACCTAAATCAGTCAAAAGACATCACAAGACAACTACAGACCAATATTCGTTATGAATAGCAACACAAACATCCTCAACAAAATACTACCTAATTGAATCCAACAGTGCGTAAGAATTATACACCATGACCAAGTGATGTAAGGTTGATTCAACATATGAAAATCAATTAATGTGATAAACCATATTAAAAGACTATAGGACAAAAATCACATAGTCATCTCAATGGATACAGATAAAAGCATTTTGATTCAACACCCCCTGATGGTAAAACACACAACTAGAAATAGAAAAGAACTTCTTCAACCAGATAAAGAATATCTGTGAAAAACCTACAACTAACGTAATATGTAATGATAAAAGTCTGAAAGCTTTCTCTCTAACATCAGGAACGAGAAAAGATGTCCACCTTCCCACTCCTATTCAACATGGTACTGAAGGTTCTAGCTTGGGAAATTAGGAAACATAAGAATTAAAGACATCTAAGTTGGAAACGAGGAAGTAAAACTGTAACTCTTCACAAATTGACCTTGCATATGGAAAATCCTAAGAAATACATACACACACACACACACACACACACACACACTATTAGAGATAATTAAATGAGTACAACAAGGTTACAGGATAAAAGATTAGTATACAGAAAGTAATTGTATTTCTTTATACTAGTAATGAACAATCTGAACATGAAATTAAGAAAGTATTCCATTTACAATAGCACCAAAATTTTAAAAATTAGGAATAAATTTAAGAAGATGAAAGATTTGAACTCTGAAAATGACAAAACTTGCTGAAAGCAATTAAAGAACACCTAACTAAATGGAAACACACCTGTGTTCATGGATTAGAAGACTTAATATTATTAAGATGGTAACTCATATCAAATTGACTACAGATTCCACGCAATCCATATCAAAATTCCAACTGCCTATTTTGCAGAAATTGACAGGCTGATCTTAAAATTAACATGGAAATACAAAGGACCCCGAGTAATTAAAACAATCTTGAAAAGGAAAAAGAAAGTTGAAGGACACTTCCTTATTTCAAAACTTACCACAAAGCTACAGTAATCAAGACCACATGATACTGCCATAAGAATAGTCATATAGATCAGTGGAACAGAACTGAGAATCTAGAAATAAACTCCTACATTTGTGGTCAATTGATTTTCAACCAATGTGCAAAGGCAGTTATTCAATGGGGAAAGTGTAGTCTTTTTGACTATTGGTACTGGGACAACTAAATATCCGTATGCAAAGAATTAAGTTGGACCCTTCCCTTACACCATATATAAAAATTAACTCATCATGGGTAAAAGAGTTAAACTAAGAGCTAAAACTATAAAACCATAGAAAGACAATACAGATGTAAATGTCCATAACCTTGGAGTAGGGATTGGTTTCTTAGATATGACACCAAAAGCACAGCAACACAAGAAAATATAAATTGGACTTTATCAAAATTAAAGATATTTGTGATTCAAAGGACGCTACCAAGAAAGTGAGATGACAATAGTCCACAAGATGGGAAAAGATATTTGCAAAGAACATATCTGATAAAGTACTAGTATCCAGAATATATGAAGAACTCTTAAAATTCAACAGTAGAAAGACAAATATAAATATCCCAATTTAAAAATGGGCACCTTTGCTGAGTAGACATTTTCCCAAAAAGATATACAAATGGCCAGTAAGCACATGAAAAGATGCTTACACCATTAGTCCTCAGGGAAATGCAAATCAAAAACACAAGGATGGTTATGATAAAAAAAAAAAAGATGATAAAAAGATGAAAAAAAAAGATGATAAAAAGATGACAAATATTGGCAAGGACATCAAGCAATTGAAACTTTCATACATTGCTGATTAGAATGTTAAATGGTGCAGCCATTTTGAAAAATAATTTGACGGTTCCTCAAAGAGTTAAACATAGAGTTAACATATAACCCAGAAATTCCACTACTAGGAGTCTACCCATGAGAATTGAAATTATATGTCTGTACAAAATCTTGTACACAGCTGTTTATACCAACATTATTCATCAGACTGAAAAATGGAAAGAACCCAAATATTCATCAATTGATAAATGGAGAAACAAAATATGGCATATGCAGTGGAATATTAGTTAGCCATTAAAAAAATGAAACACTTCTATACTACAACATGATTACCCTTGAAAACATTATGCCAGGTGAAAGAATCTTGACAGAAAAGCCACGTATTACGTGATTCCATTCATTTAAAATGTCCAAAATGGTCAATCCATAGAGATAGAAAGTAGTTTAGTGGTTTTCAGGGTCTGGGGTCAGGGCAGAATAGAAAATTACTGCTAATAGGTCTGGGGTTTCTTTTGAGGGTAATTAAAAAAAAAAGTTCTACAATTAGATTGTAATGATCATTGCACAACTTCGTGTGGATACTACAGGCAACTGATTTTTACACTTTAAAAGGGCAGATTTTATGGTATATAAATAATATCTCAAAGAAAATATTCAAAGATAAATCCTGAACATGCTTGATCCTGGAGTGGTCTCCCTGTCGAGAGGTCATGTCTCTATTCAAACCTGGAACCTTGGGATAGCCTTTCTGGGCTAAAGCTGTAAATATGGCTAAACTTAAAACATTTTGGAAAATATTATACTTTTCTGTGGGGCAACTAGAGTGTGGCTCATTTACCTCTCCAAACTGTTCTTTCCTCTTATTGGAACGATTGTTTTGTTCATTTATTTACTTATTTAGGCATAATGGAAATTGGCGTAATAAAGTATGCCATAGCATATTCAAACTATGAAATTAAATGACAATAAAATTCATCTTGATTATTTGATAATCAGCAAAACTTCAGTAGGTAAAATAATGAATACTAATCTAATAAGAGCATATGTTGGGAAAAGAATATTTGCTTAAGTAAGAAAGGAGTTTTTTCCCCTAATTTCCTAGTGTTGCATGACGTATTTTTCTTCACTATTTTTTCTCTTTTGTTTGTTTGTTCCCTTAGGCCCCTATTACCTTCTCTCCAGACTGTAGTGCTCCTAGCCTTAATATTAGGTTGCGTGGATAAGATTCATTAGCTTTGTATACCGTAACTAGTTAGTAGAAAGCATGTTGAAATAAATTTGAAGTTTTGCATATTAAAAGTAAGATAAATGCTTCATTTTTTTATGTTCAGTACTGTATTCTTCTTAAATTCATTAATACCCTCTTTTAATACTTCACTACTTATTACTGACACCAACACTGTGTTTTCACATTTGTATATCTGTTAACATTTTCAATTGAATGTTGTTATCTATGCTTTGAGAGTATAGAAGTAACTCCATAACATTTTGGGTAATTTAGCCTTTATTGTAAATTTCTTACAGACTTAACACTTTATTTGCTATAACAAAAGAAGTAATATTTATTTCTTGAAGATATAGAATCATTGGGATGGTAAATAAGAAACTGTCACAAAGAGACTCCGATTTAGGTCCTCATCTGCTTCAAGTTTTTGTTGTTGTTTTGTTATTTTAATGGAAACATATAGATCCTAAGAAGTATTAAAAACCATGTACTTATCAATATCATAGCTCTTAGTTTTGACTAATGAGAAGAGCAGGTACTGCAAACAATGCTTTGGGAGCAAGATATTTGAAATTAGGCCTAAAAACAATGGACTGGCTTTTTCTTTGTTTTTGTTTTTTTTCTTAACGTGTGATCCTGTGTGCATTTTTTCTGGCTAGGTTTAAGAGCAGGACTAGCTGCATCAATTGCTGGGAGTTCTATTATCAACAAAATGTTACTGGCAAATATTGACCCTTGTGGTGCGACGCCATTTATTGACCCAGATCCAGATTCAGTGTAAGAAAATATTTTTGCAAATGTTTTGTTTGGGCTTTTCTTGTTTCTGTGTTATCCTAATGAGACATTTTAAATGTATTGCAATACATAAGCTTCCATATATAAAAATGATCATCAGAGCACATTGATCCATTTGAAATACAGTGGTTTTCACGATCTGTACCTGAGGTGGGATCTTTCCAGCCTTCTGTCTCTGATAACAACTCTGTGGTGGAGTCAGGCACCGGTTACTCTCGTGTCCCTGGAATATTTTATTTACTGACTCTTTCATATCCATATTCTTGCTATTCTTGTCATTTCCTTTTTCACTCTTGCCAAATCTGTCATCTTTCCACATCCAGCCTCTGAGTTTACTTATTTCAGGAAGCTTTTGGCCCACATTGATCTCTTTCCATCTTATACTACTGAAAAACTTTTGGACAGTTCAACATACACTTCCTTTTCCTTCCATATTTAATTTTGCCTTTATTGTATCTCATTTCTCCGCTGACATCCTCAACGACAGTGCCATATTTTAAACTTTGTACTTTCCAAAGCACCTAGAAGAATGGATGAGATTTAGAAGTTTTTTTGCTCAGTAACTATTTGTCCATTGATAAGAATAGAAGTGGAAATGACTTTCTAATGATAAAAAAAAGAGTATTGGCACCTGACTACAGGGCCTTCCCATTTGTGCGTGTAGTGAGGGGCTCACGTAGGAGAGAGAACTAAGATTTTGTTACAATTAGTAGAAAAGTATTACCACGACTCTGTCTCCAGTTAGTCTTGCCCACCATCCCTTTATATGTTATCCAAATTTACATACATGTGCCAGGGTCACGCACATGACCTGTGAATAGGAAGCAATTCCTGCTAAACTTTACTCTCTATCAGGAATGGAGTCTTAACATGGTTTTAAGTGCTATTTTGTGTATAAATTGTCATTTTATGAACCTGAAATTGACTTTTATGTACTTTTCCTTATTATCATAGAGACGGATATTCAGAAAAATGTGTCATGAACAATTACTTTGGGATTGGATTAGATGCAAAAATTTCATTGGAATTCAATAATAAGAGAGAGGAACACCCTGAAAAATGCAGGTAATTTGGTAATAGTAATAATGTTATTACATGAAGGCAGTGTTACTTTAATTTCATTTGTGACCTCTTTTGCTCTCTCCGCCTTTGACGAGTAAATAAATGATAGTCATTGAAACTGCCTGCCAACATGTATTTTTAGGAGCCGAACTAAAAACTTGATGTGGTACGGAGTCCTTGGAACCCGGGAGTTACTACAGAGATCGTACAAGAATTTAGAACAGAGGGTTCAACTTGAGGTAAGTTCATCTCAAGTTCATTTGAAGTACAGACAGTTCATGTTATCTTACTTAGAAAAATGATTCTATTTGTAGGGTGAATTTGGCCTAAATGCTTCTTGATTAGTGTTTAAACACTGTGAAGGGGAAAAATGGAAGTAGTCACCAACTTTCTACTAAAGGTATATAGATAGACACTAGATACAAGTGACACACTTAATTATGATTGTCATTGGCTCCTGAAATTTGGTTGCCAATGTGGAGTCATGGGACCCTGTGGAAAGATAGAGCCATGGGAGTACATTTTAGGGTAGCATTTTTAATGGATTTTCTCATTAAATTTTCAAATTCTGACCCAATTCTAGGATGCCTCAAGATTCATGAATCCCTGAAAAGAACTTTCATCATAAATAGAATCTTTTCGTATAAGTGTATTTTCATTCCAATTATTTCTAACAAGTTAGTAAAAGAAAAAGAGATTTTGACCATTTAAGTTTTTTAGTATTTTTTACTAATTTAAGTAAGAAATTAAGGACAGCTAAAGTTATTTAATCTCCACTAACAGAAAAAAGAAGGCTGGGGACATGACTTTGAAAAGTCTACTGATTTCTGTGAATTACGCTGATGGGCATCTTTCCTATCTTGAATCTTTTTATAACCAGATATTTCTAATAAAGGAATATCCTATACAGTGAAGAATGAACAAATCCTAAGTTTATGGCTCAATGAATTAAACCGAGTATTATTATTGTAGGTGTTATCTTCACACTGGAATGCAGGCTAAAGAGGTGCCTGGCTCAATCGTTAACATTTAAATGTTCTAGGAAAGATAAGCATCTTATACCTTCCACTCTAGAGCACAACTACTAGGTCAGCTAGTTTGATTTATCGGTGCTTGTGAAATTAAGGTAGATGTTCCTGGTTGAAAAGGTACAAAATCTGAAAGGTTCACACTTAGTAAACGCTGTCCTTGACAACCCCATCCCAGGTCAACTTGGGTTCTCTCCGATGTATTGTGCTGTAATCATTCATTTTCTTACCCATGTCCCCTAGTTGGCCACTCTTCTTAAGGACAGGTAGGAAGTTGTATTCCTCTTAGTTTTCCTCAGTGTCTTGAACAATTCCTGGCCCTGTCTTGAGGCAGACAGACAGGTAAATAATCATTTTACCATAATTTGGTAAATACTGTGATTAAGCCCCATAGGCAGCTAGCTTTAAAATGTAAGGAACTATTGTGAATCAGAATGTTTGAATTGCCTTTATTCCTTTAGCTCTTCAGAAATAGTATTTCTAGCCTTGTCTGCTGGTGGTCCAAATTTTGAACAAGACTTATCTTACTTACACAGCTGCATTTAACTCTGTATTGAGCAGCGTTGTTTCCTAACTCTTGGGCTTTGGACCCCTTTGGTATGTTGGCGAAACCATGGACTTCCTCTCTGAGTATTGTTTTTAAATGCATTTACAAAAGAAACCAATACTATTGAAATAAATTAATGAAATTAAGAAATTTAGATGGAACTTCTGAAAATGTTCATTTTTTTCATAGCATTCATTTATAAATCTTGAAGACTGCTCTGAATTTTAAAATTTTTCAATTTATTTTTAGTTTTTTAATTTTTAGTTGTTTATTTAAACTAAAAAAAAAAAAATTCACCCATTTCTCCCATCCCCCCCTCCCCACTTCTTGCAACAACCAATCTCTTTATTTATTCAAATGATATGCCTCCAGTTTTGTTCGGCTTTCTCAAGATTGCTTTGGCTATTTGGGGTTTTTTGTGGTTATATGCAAATTTTAGGATTGTTTGTTCTAGTTCTGTGAAAAATGCTGTTGCAATTTTGATAGGGATTGCATTGAATCTCTGTATTGCTTTGGGTAATATGGAAATTTTAACAATATTAATTTATTTAATCCATGAGCAGGAACTGTCTTTCCATTTATTTGTGTCTTCTTCAATTTCCTTCATTAATGTCTTTCAGTTTTAAATATACAGGTCTTTCATCTCCTTGGTTAAATTTATTTCTGTGTATTTTATTCTTTTTGCTACTATTATAATTGGGATTATTTTCTTAATTTCTTTTTTGATAGTTCATTAGTAGTTTATTAGTTTAAATGGTTTTTTGGTGGAGTTTTCAGAGTTTTCTATATATATCATGTCATCTTCAAATAGTGACAGTTTTCCTTCTTCCTTTTCAATTTGGATGCCTTTTAATTCTTTTTCTTGCCTAATTGCTCTGGCTAAGACTTCTGACAATATGTTGAATAAAAGTGGTGAGAGTGGAAATCCTTGTCTTGTTCCTGATCTTAGAGGGAAAGCTTTTAGCTTTTTACCATGGAGTATAATGTTAGCTGTGGGCTTGTCATATATGGCCTTTATTATAAAATCTTTAAGATTCCTCTGAATTGTTTCTTTAAATATTTGTTTTATATTTATAAAGATAGATTTCTTTTCCATTTTTTAAGTTAGTTATATGATTTAAATGTTTTCTAAACTACACAAAAATACGTGTTCAGTTCATTGGTTTCAGCGAAAGTTTATTATTCTCCTAAATACGTAATGTTCTTTCCTTTAACAAATGCACACTAAGCACCAGCTGTGTTTCAGGAACAGTCCTAGGTGCTGGAATACAGTGTGGACCTTTGAATGTGTTTTCATGAAAAAGTAAAGAAAGGAATTATAAAAGACGCCTGTGGGGGTAAATTGAGTATAACGTATTCCCAGTTATTTAAAATGGTTGAAAAATTGGTTCAAACAGAATTTTCAGTTGATCTAAAGATTGCAGATAATTTTGATTGGGCATTAAAATGCAATTTTTATAAAGTTATGTTAATTATTTCTAGTGAAAGAATTATTTGGTGAAAATCTAGCATTTATTTTAAGTGTGACATCTGCAGGTTCTTTTTTAAAAAATAAGGCTTAAACTTTCTATTCAGTAAGAATTTATTCCTATGTCATATATAATTACTTCACTACCCATATAATATTTTTTCCTTATTAAGCGATAATTTAATTTTCATCTAAGTGATTTAATTAGAAGGCTTGGCGTATAAGATACTTCCCAATGTACATGTGTAGTGTTTTTGGTTTTGGTTCTGACTACTTGAAAAACTCAGTTTTCAGTTTAACCAGTCACCAGTTAGTTACTAAGCACCACCAAAGTACCACGAGTTGTCAGAGACACTAGATGAGATGGTGGGAACCCAGACTCCACCCTCACAGACGCCGCTTTCAGAAGAATGCTTAAAATAAGGACAAAGATGACCATAATAAAAGTGAGAATATCCTAAGTGACCTGGAAAAAAAAAATTAAGAAAAGTACTGCCTGATTTTGGTTGAAAGAAGAGGTAAAAGTGTTTTTTGGTTTAAATTGGTTTTCTGTAACAACTTCTGCTATAGTTATTTATACTTTTAATGTTTTTAAATTAAAAAAATAAGGTAAGGGTAATGTGTAGGAATATATTTACAGGAGAGCAAACAGTACCGATACCTTTTCCTCCCTCATCCTTTGTGTTTGGTATTCTCGTGGCTTCCAAGCTAGTGGTTTTACTCTTTTTATCTAACCTGTAAGCTTTTTACCTTACAGTGTGATGGGCAATATATTCCTCTGCCCAGTCTGCAAGGAATAGCAGTATTGAACATTCCCAGCTATGCCGGAGGCACTAACTTTTGGGGTGGAACTAAAGAGGATGATGTAAGTATTTCCTTGCTCTTTCCAGATTCTAGAGGCTGCTCACATTCGTTGACTTGTGGCTCCTTCTTCCGTCTTCAAAGCCAACAAAGGCAGCTTGAGTGTTTCTCACGTTACATAATTTTGGTCTCCTCCTCTGCCTCCCTCTTCTACGTTTAATACCTTTGTGATTACATTGGGCCCCGCCCATATCATCCAGGATAACCTCCCCAGCACAAGGTCCCTAATTTGATCACGTCTTTTGACATCTAAGGTAACATTGTCATATAAGGTAACATTCACAGGTGCCAGGGACTAGGACATGGACATTTTCGGGGTGGAGAAAGGGACATCATCCTACCTGCCTTAATACCTTTCTTTACTTTTAGTTTTCTAAATTTATGTGATATTATTATTCTTGTTTTTAGAAATGTTAAGGCTTATTTAGCCATTGAGGTTTAGGGCTATTTTTTATTGCTTTTTATAGTTTCCTGTAATAAAAGGAGAAAAGCACAACCTAACAAATGTAATTGTTCTAAAAATAATATTGAAAAAGAGAGGGCACAATTATTAAAGTATATAGAACATAAAAATGAGAAGTGTTATCACGATCTTGTTTGAAGCGTCACATACACTGAATGATAGGCCCTTTGATTTGAGGCTTATGACATAATGGTTCCCACCAATCCGTTTTCTCTTAAATAAGCAGGCAGGGGATTAAAGTAAATTGGAAAGTATTTGTAGTTTTCATGATATGAATATATTCCAATCCTATTGGCATATAAAAACTAACATTTGTGGTCAATTTTTTGTCAGCCTTTCACTTCTCTTAAATATTTTAAGGGGAAGAAATCAGTGAGATTAAGATCAATAAAACTGACATTCCTTGACACCAACTAGGTAGCCAGACAATGTTCTGAGAGCTACACGTTCATTATTTAATACCAACAATTTTTATCTAAATTTTACCAATGAAGAAACTGACACTAAGTGCGCACAGTTAGTAGGTAGCAGAGGCAGAGTCTAAAACTAGGCAGTCTGATAACAAAAATGATGAGAAATTATCAATGTTTGAAAATGTGTCTCCTGATATTTTCAGTGAGAGTTTTAATTAGTATACTACTTTATATTCAGTAATTTTTTCAGAGGCCTAATTATTTATGAATAGTAAAAAGAGAGTAAAGGGGACAAAGTAATACAGGTGAAATTTAAATTTTTAGGTTAGATTAATTTTGTGAAAATGCAGTTAACGTCAAAGCAAAGTAAGCCTACGTGATTCTTAGCCCCTGCGGTTTCTATTTCCATATTCTCCAACACCCTATAAAGTTCTTGTATTAAGATATAAAGCACGTATCCATACTGTTTGTAACCTTGAAAGATTTCCCTTAGAATATACCGAGTGAATTGGATCAACACCTGCGTGTTCATTAGCTTTAACCTTATGAAATCTATATCACCTTTTGGGTTTTTTAGGTTTCTTAAAATTACATGCTTTATTTTATCAAGACCTCTGAGTTATATATGAACAGATATTTAATATATTTTGTATCAAGATGAATCACTTGGAAATATAATTGTTTACTAGTCCAAAGAGTGCTTTATAAGGGGCATGAGTATTATAGCCACATGGGTCCTAAAACCTTTTTTTATTACGTTGTTTGAAGCTATCTTTAGTGTTTTGGTTTTTTTGGCCTTGGATTGCCACGTCCTAGTACCATTCACTTACTTTTCTGCTTACTATTTTTATGTGTTTTTTTAAAATATGTCTATTGCAGAGTTTACCTTGCTTGATGTGCCGCTTCACTTAAACCTTAGTTTCATTAGCAGAAGTCACATGTCGTTTTTCCTTTCAGATATTTGCTGCACCATCATTTGATGACAAGATCCTGGAAGTCGTTGCAATATTCGATAGTGTGCAAATGGCAGTTTCAAGGGTCATTAAACTCCAGCATCATCGAATAGCCCAGGTTTGTTTTTCTAATTGAGCCACGGGGGCGTTATTTCAAATGACTCCTGTATCATATAGTCATCTATAAAATATTGACTTTCTTATTATGTTAGTTATTGCTGTGCTGTTGTAAGTGGAAAAGAATGGACTATGGTCAAACTTGAATGCAGATTGCATGTCAGTTTCCTGGGATGATTTGAACTCTTTAACCTGTTTTATTTCAGTGCCGTACAGTAAAAATCACTATACTTGGTGATGAGGGCGTCCCTGTGCAGGTGGATGGTGAAGCTTGGGTGCAGCCTCCAGGGATTATCAAAATCGTGCACAAAAACAGAGCTCAGATGCTAACAAGGGACAGGGTATGTGACTACAAAAATTCTTCTAGATTTTTATCAAGACTTTAAAAAAAAATCATAAATTGTTATGAAAAAAGATTTAAGGAAATCTTAAGGAAAAAGATTTAAAAACCAAGGAAAACGATTTAAGTCGTCTTTTAAATCTGACATTTAAGCCATTGTGGTTTTAAATATGAACAAATATTTGTATAGTTGCTTTTTTTAAATTAACGGATTAAATTTATTTAGGTCCGCAGAAAACATTGAGCAGAAAATACAGAGAATTCCAATTCTATTCCCGCATACCTCATCACCTCCTCAAAAAACACATAAATTCCCCTATTATTAACATCTGGTATTAGTACGTTTATCACAATTGATGAGCCAATAATCGGCACATTGTTGTTAACTCAAATCCGTAGTTTACATTACTCATTGTGTTGTACATTCTATGGATTTTGACAAATGTATAATCACTTGTATCCACCGCTACAGGGTGATACAGAATAGTTTCACTGCCCTAAAAATTTTTTACCCCACCTCTCCACACCCCTCCCTCCCTGACCCCAGCCTCTGGCAACCACCAAACTTTCCAATATCTCTATAGTTTTGCCTTTTCCACAATATGCATTTTTAATTAAGGTCGCACACATAACAAATAAGACTGCCCATGTCCATCCTACCTATTATACATATAATAGTAAAGATTGAAACGTGGTGTTTTTTTAACTTTTTAGTAATATATTCACCATCACCGATGATACTACTTTTTATTCATTGCAATACACTGGAAAACTTTATATGTTTTGTACTTATGGTTTATTTAATGAGATGTTATTTAGGAAAAAGGCAATAGTAGTTTCGAAGTCATTCATATAATATCTAAATACACCATTATTTGGACCTCAGAACTCTTAACAGTTCACTGTAATATTAATTTTAAATAGGCTTTCGAAAGCACTTTGAAATCGTGGGAAGATAAACAGAAGTGTGATTCTGGTAAAGCCGTTCTTCGAACCCATTTGTACATCCAGCATGCTGTGGACCTGGCGACCGAGGAGGTGTCTCAGATGCAGCTGTGCTCCCAGGCTGCGGAGGAGCTCATCACCAGGTGTGGTGGGCCTGCTGGCTTGGGGGCTGTGACAGCGCTGGGCTGGCCACTGTTTTATTGGTTTTCATACGTCATTTCTGTTGTTTGAGGTATCTAAAAGAGATGCATTTACTCTCCTCCATTTTTCCCCTCCACACCTGCTCTCCCCTTCATCAGATCCCCTCCAACAAGGACAGACCCACACCTGTGTTCTCTACAGAACAGATCTGGGATTTCCTGAAACACATGAAGATGTATTCTGCCACACCGTACGCTTTCCATTACTGTTTGTTTCCCCAGTTTATACACAGGCTTCACACTACACTACTCACTTACATACTGCTTTATAATTAATTATTAATTAAATGTTGATGGAATGTAGAAGGAAATATAAACATTAATTAACTCTGCTCCTGAGGAGAGTGGAGGTGGGGGGTGGGAAGAGTCCAAGAATCAGTTTCTGACAAACACATCACAGAGATTGCGAGACTACACAGAAATTAATTTTACTAGACAGAAAAGAAAGAGATAAACACCAAGTTTTACGAGTATAAAACAGATAAAAGTCAGTATGGCCAGGAGTACACTTCAAAAGAGAGGCGGAACCATGGACAGGTTTCTTATCTCCTCTTTGCCTCTATCTTCTCTACCAGATGGGGATAATAAGAGCTTTTTTACCAGGTCGCTGGGAATGGTAAATGAGACCCACCGTGGACAGTCCTCATTAGCACTTCATGCCTGGCATATTTTGTGTTCTCTGAATGGTAGCTATTACATTCTTTCTGCACCTTCATCTGGTCATTAATCAAAATGTTGAGAAGGAAAACAAAGCTCAGTGGTACTAGGGGCTTACTCACCTGCTCCCCCCCATTCCTTATTCTCCTTTTTAAATATTTGTTAGACACCTAGAATATACTAGACATTAGAGATATGAAAGAAAAGATATACACTCCCTCCTACTAGAAAACAACATTCAAAATTAGAATAAAGTATAACTGCCAGGTACCGAGTAGCTAACAGTTAACATAGGGAAAATGACTGTTAGTCAGCTAAATCCATGTAATTGCATTCCTGTCCATCTTAGCTTCTCTTTCACAGAGACAGTAGTTTTAGAGTAAATACATCTCTTTAGGTGCCACAGACAACTTCTATGGACTCCAGTTTACAGTAGGTTTTCTCCCCCACCAATTTGAAATATAGTTGACATACAATTGAAGTATAGTTGACATAAAATTGAAGTATAGTTGACATAAAATTCGTATGTATTTAAGTAAGTGATGATTTGCATACACTAAAATGGTTCCCACAATCAAGATAATTCATACAGTATGGAAAACAGTATGGAGGTTCCTCAAAGAAATATGAAATAGAACTACAGCATTTTCTCGGAACCAAAATATACTCCCTTGAAACCAAAATACACTTCCTATATTATCATCCTATCAACCAACCAAATAACCTTATGGGAAAAAAAGGAAGTGAAGGCTTGGCCAGGCGTGGGTTTGGTCAGCCTAGTTTGTTTCCCCATCTGTTGTTTTAAATTTTGCAAAAGATGAAAATCAGGCTTACTCGTCAATTTTCAGAATTTATTCATTCAATATTTAACAAGTAGTTTTGAACCTCTTCTGTGTTCCAGCCCCCGTGGTTGGCACTGCATCGCAGCCCCTCTTCTTAATTTACTGGCAGAGGAGTAGGAGGGCACAGTGTGGCTGAAGCACTGTCCCAGGTCACTCAGTGGGCACTGTGGTCACATGGGATGCCAGAGGGAGGCAGTGAGGGACAGCTGCCTGGAGGAAGTGATCTGTCCCCTGAGTCTTGAGAGAAAAGTAAGAGAAGGAGAAGATAAGCATGGGAGCCGGCCTGTGCAAAGGCCCAGAGGCGTGTGAATGCCTGGTGCTTTCTGGAAATCTCAGGGAGTTTGGGCTGACTGACAATGTTGACATGGTAGATTTGAGGGTGTGGAAAATGTGGATGGAGAGTGGAGGAGGGGCCATATGTTTATCAGGGTGTTTTCGGAAGCAGTGGGTAGCACTGTCTGTAAGACAGCAAAGCTGGGGCAGGGTGAACATGTCAGGAGGGTCCCAATAGGAAACGGTGGATTGAGACAGGAGAGATGGAAGGAGAAGAGCGATTTAAGATGGGTTAGGAAGAGGAGCAGATTCTGAGCATGGTGGGTTCCATGTTGGACCACAGAGTTTCAGTCATGTTAGAGATACCTAGGAGATTCCGTTGGCAGTTGGAAGTGTCGATCTGAAGTTGATCGACCTCTTTCTCTTTCTGAAAATTACAATAATGTTTACTCATCTCTCCTCTTCTGATAAATAACCTATTCTTCATGATTTCTCAAGGTCATTGGTAAGAATGCTGAGGTGACAGTTAAGTTCCTTTGGGCCTTGGATATCAATTGTATGACCTCTAGGAATTAAACTCTTTCTTTTACTCTTGATTCAACTATACAGGGCTTCTGTCTGTTCTACCCTTTCCAGATCAAAGATTATTCTTCGTGAAGACATGAGAAGTGAAAAGAGTTTGAAGAGTCTTGCCTTCTTGCTCATCTGCAAACCTTACATCATTTTCTATCATTGGTGGAACGTCTCCTCGTTCTCTTCTTTGGCCTTAGTGCCCTCCAGAATTGTTTTGTCTTTCTAGGACTATTCTTGAAAGTTTCGATTCCAGAGGCCTGTGGCATAACAGGCATTGGCGTTGGATAGACGTAGATTCAAATCCTGGCTCTGTCTCTGTGTACATAGTAAATCTCTCTGAACCTCAGTGTCTTCATCTATGAAGTGGAGAAAATTAATCACACTACCTTTCAAGTTGTGATTAGTAAATTAGTTAACTTATAGAAAGCACTTAGCATATAGGTGATAAATATGGCAGTGTTCTTCCCCTGATCTATTGTGTTTATTCCCAGTTGAAGTTTCAATGAATAGAAGTTTCTACCCTCTGCATTTGGGACCCCTCTTACTTTCCGATGATACTGCAAAATGAAGTGTGACTATGTTTTGCTTTTCCAAGTAGCACCTCAATATATTTATCTCTGATCCTGACTTTTTTTGTAGAAAGATTTTTGGTGTAGTATTCTTTGTTGCAGTGGGGTTTGACTTTTGTAAATCTTTTCTGTGCCATTCATAATTGAGCATATATTTTTTTAATTTCCCTTAATGACCTGTTTTTGTTTTACTTGTTTTATTTTACCACTTATACACTGCAGAAAAATCAGCAATGCTCAAAAAAGATTTTTGTCCATTTGTGTTGTTTTTGCTCCCAGGATTTGTGACGCAGCCACGATCCACTGTCTTTTGGAGCAAGAACTGGCCCACGCTGTGAACGCCTGCTCCCACGCGCTGAATAAAGCCAACCCTCGGTTCCCAGAGGTGAGGAGCTCATGGTAAATCCTCATTCACAGGTTTTTTAGTGTTACACATATGTCTTGATACTATAAAATGTGCCATGCCTTTTGAAAGTGCATTATATACGTAGTCCGTATGAGTCTCTGCCAGAAACTTATGGTAAATTTGTGACCAAATTTTCATTTTATTTTCCTCTTCCTGCCATTTTTCCATTCCTGTTCTTAAGTTTTCTTCATTCTCTCTATCTCACTTTCAATCACTTATCACCTTGCCACCATTCTTCTACTCCTTCTCCCTTTAACTATTACCATTCCTCCTTCCCCTGCACCTTGATATTGAGCAAACCGACGTAGCATGCATTTTATGAAAGATGCTCATTCATTTTTGAAGTTGTGCCCTGAAATTTTTACTTCATTTTGTTTTACTAAATTGGTAAATTTTTATGTAGAAGTTATAAAATTTTGTCACTTTTGTAAATTTTTAACGTAGAAGTTAACAGATTGAGTAGAATATAACTCTCTTAAATGTGATACATGGTAAAAGGCTATAGTGTAGAGAAAACAGATAGCATTATTTCATTCTTTTAATTATTCAATTGAAGCTACCTAAATTAATATACACATAAGTGTTAGTCCTCAAGGTTAACATCTAAAAAACAATCTGATTGCAACTACCAACAGTCATGGATAGAACTAATTGTGATCAGATAATGCCCCGTTTAGACATTTAGAATGTGATTTTCTTCGACTTAACTTTTTTATGGGAATATGTACATGTTGTTGCCAGCATATAAATAATTGTATGTAGGAGATGTGGTCCTGAGTGTTTTCACCATAGTCAATACATTTTTTTTTTTTTGGTTCTGTGATATAAGAATTAGGAAAGTAATTATGCTAATAAATACGAGTGTGAAATTGTACATTTACAGTAGAATTTTGGTAGATTTTAAAATATGGTTGTAATGTGGATTTAAATTGCAAGAATAAAATTTAAAGCATTTGCTGATGATTGAATCCCAATTTAACACAGAACCACTTGTCTGTTTTTTTTTTTCCCTAGAGTCTTACGAGAGACACTGCCACTGAAATAGCCATCAATGTGAAGGCGCTGTATAATGAAACAGAATCTTTACTAGTTGGCAGGGTTCCTTTGGTAAGGAAAAGAGCTGACTGCTCACATAAGAATGGTGGTAAATGCTTGGGTCTTACCTCATTAGGGAGCATGCATTCATCAGATTCTAATGCAAAGCAGCTCTGGCCTCCACCCTTAGAGCTTCCTTTTTACCTCATTTTCCTTCCAGAAAACACATGGCAAAACCCGTGAGTTAGGGTTCAGGCTAACAGGAGGAGGGATTTCCCCTCCTATATGCCAACATGTTTTTATATAATGCTGCTCTCCCTGGTCAGTTTGAGAGACTTGAGCTTTATAAAGTGTAGTAGGCATTGCTCGGGTATGGTAAACTCAGTATTGTAGAAAATTAGAGGAAATCATAGGTTTGTTTCCAAAAGTAACATGAAAATATGATTGGTATGGCTTTCTGGATTTGCTTAAAAGACAACAGTCTCTAGACTGAGTGTTTCAAGAACTAGCCATATCCCTAGATGAACTCAGATTGGTGCTGGACATCAAGTTTAGGCCAAGTCTGAATCTGACCACAGTCCACAGCCCTCCAGCCTCAGTGCGGAAGACCGCTGATGTCCTGTTTGGCTCGCCCGCAGGCCTGGCCCGGTCACCTTCCAGATTCTAGCATGTTGGGTCTGCTCGCCACCTAGCGGCCGACTGTGAGCTGTGCGCACGTGCTGCTGGGACTGGCCAGGGCGCCTGATGCATTTAGCTAATTTTTTCTTCCTTGTAACAATTCTGATTAATTAATAGGTAATAGTCTTAAATTATTTCTCTCGATTGTAATTTTATCTCTTGCTTTGGAAAATATACACTTACATAAAAGTGATGGTGAGAGTCATAGTAACTCGCCCATTGGGAAAGTGGGAGGTGTGTCATGTAACCTACTAACTAAAAAGTGACTGTGGGTAGAATTTGTTTGATTGGGATGCTGAGGAGTAACACCCCCAGAACATACTTTACCCAGAACAGAGAAGCTCGAGGCTGCACGGAGTCCATTGCTCTCACCCACCTCTAGAGGGAAGTGAAATACAACTTCCTTAAGGCAAGAGGTGGCTGCTCCTGCTACGGGCTCGAAGGAAAACGGGAAGGAGCAACACTGGTTGCATCTTTTGATAAAAACAGTGGGAACGTTTTCTTGGCTATTCTTGGTACTTCTGTGATTAACCAGATTCATCGTGTTTTGCTCTTTAAAATTAGTCCTATAGGAAATCCAGGTAACTTGGGTCCCAATTTTTGGGTGGAGGACATGAGCTGTGACTTGGGTCCCAATTTTGGGATGGAGGACATGTATTTATTGTTATTAGAAGTACATTTCAGATAATTTCTGATTGACAAGCTCTAAAAACATAACTTTTCCTGTATTTTAGTTCTCTACACCAAAAGTATTGGAGTATTCATATTATTTGAATTCATATTATATGAAAGTATTCATATTATTTGCTTAATATTTATCAGTGATAGAGGTTAATATAGAAGGAGCCGCCTCCTCCACTTTTAATTGTTCTGCCATTGTCATTTAATTGTTCTGTCAAGTATGGATGTTAGGTTTAAAATATATACAAGAGAATTTTATCAAAACCTTTGACAATATTGATATCACAATAGTTGATTGTGTTTGAGAGCAACTGAGGTTTACTCTTCATTTTGATTCTGTAATTAATATGCAGTAACCATTTCATCAATTTTATAAAATGTATATTCTTAGATTAAAAAGAAAGTGGTAAATTTTACGTGATAGGGTGAAGAGTCTCTATATTTTTATTAACTACTAGAAAAGATAGATACCTTAAATAACAAGGTGAAAAAATAATGTCCATAATAAATAACAGTTGCATTCTCTCTGAACTTTCTGTTTAAAATTCTATGGACCTATGTGTAGTATTCTGCAATTTTAAAGTTATTTATAAAAGTATTTATTAGCTGGCACAGCCCTTAGAAGTAACCTAGTCACAGTCTACTGTTTGTTGAGGTGGAAATGACGACTCCTAAACTCAACGGACCTTCCCTTGGTTGCATAGTTGGTACCAAGGCCCGGACTAGAATTCAGTCACTTCCCTTGCAGTTCTGCACGTATCAGTGTTTATTTCACCTTTATTCATTTATCGAATTTGTCAGTGCTTTTTAGTCACTGACAAGTACTAAGTATTATCTACTTAAGTAGATAATAGGTGACCAGTTAAATTCTTGCTTTGAATGTGTAGATAACAGGTGACCAAACCCTCTTCCAGATTACAAACCATTTAGCTTTTAGTATTGCCCTGATTTTTCAACAGGTTTTCATCCCAAATTTTTCTGAGATCCTTAGGATTCTTTTCCCTTAAACTCACTATTTTAATTCTCTAGATTTTTGTGCCAAGTAATTCTTACTCTCTGATGGATTTTTGACCAATTTTTAAAAATATTTGTCCACACAGTATATAAATCAGATGGATTTTTGCCACAAATAAGTAGAGTAATGAGATTACTCATTAGTGCAAAAGTCACACTAGCTACTTATATCATCTGTGGGAAGTAAGGATAAATCTACCTGGATTTTTCTCAATAAACTCAATATAAGATAATTTGTTCTTTGTTTATATTCCTTTATATTAAAAACGACGACAACAGTAAGGATAGCCTAACCTAGCCTGGTGAGAGAGGAGGATGTTCGTTGCCAGCATAATTTATTCAACATGAGGTTCGGCACTGAGCCTTGTTTTCTTTGATTTTTAATCGTCTGGTAAATAGCAGTTGGAATCTCCCCATGAAGAGCGGGTCTCCAGTGCCTTACATTCTGTGGAGGTGGAGCTACAGAAATTAACGGAGATCCCCTGGCTGTATTACATCCTACACCCAAATGAGGACGAGGTACGTCAAATTCAGCCTGTTTCCTTAGAAAGGTAGACTTCAGGATCATTGACCGTAAACTCACCTTTTGGAAGAGATGTTCAAGGACAAACACATTTTGAGCACTGCCTTCCTTTGTACCGTTCTTGAACAGGCCACGAAAGGCTTTTATGTGAACCAAGGTAACTTCCAGGACTCGGTACATTTTCAGTGGACGTAACTAGGTGAATGTTTTTGTGAATGTTCTCACTTCAGCAATGTTTTGTGTTTGTAACCCATTCCTGTGTCATCTCTTATATTAGAGGGGTTTTCCTTCTCTTCCTATCCTGAGAAAATTCTTTGCTTGTTCCACTCGAACAGGAGCCTCCTCTGGATTGCACCAAGAGAAACAACAGAAGCACAGTATTTCGCATAGTGCCAAAATTTAAAAAGGAAAAGATTCCCAAGCAGAAGACAAGTGCACAGCCTGGTAGGTGGTCCACACTGGGAGGGAAAGTATAACACTCTGGGAAAATAGCTTATCAAAGTGATGCCACTGAGGTGATTAGAATGTTCTGGAACTAGACCCTGGTGATCATCACACAGTGTTGTAAATGTACGAAATGCCACTGAATTGTCCACTGTGAAATGGTTAAAATGGTGAGTTTTCTGTAATGCTCATTTTACCATAATAAAAAAATTATGTCGTACCTAAACCATGTCCACATAGCAGTAGAAGTCTGTAGTTTCCAAAAAGCACGCAAGGAAACAAGGCGACTGCTGGTTGGCTTCTATGTTTGGTAGATGTCAGTGTGTTTGCTTAGATGCTTCTTTATTTTGCTCAACAGCAGTTTAAGGCATCAGCGTGAACCTTGTTTTTCTTTATCAAAGTTCAAAATTAGATCATTTTGATAAATGGAACATAGAGACTTTCATATATTCCTTTAGTTTGCTAAATGTATTTTCCACCTAAAATTATACAGCCTCCCTCTCCTGTATAAGGACATAAATTACACCATTTTAATCCCCCTCGGTCAGGACAACCTACTGTGATATTTGCATTCTCAAGCAAAGATTAAGCTCTCTCTTTAAATTGTGGTCCTGCTTCCCTTCCCACCTTTCCCTAGAGATTTAGTTTAAAGCTAAAGCACCTTCAAGTTCTGTGTATAGGATAGTAGGTGCTTTCCACAATGAAATCAGTTTGTAAATCTTTTGAGTTAGCATTCTCATTTTAGATATCTCAAAAAGTGATATCTAATCTGATTTTTAACCATCATAGAGCAGCTATTGAAGGGCATTTTAAAATCAACTGTGGCAAATAGTTAGGCTTTTATTAATCTAGTCGATGTTGAATAAAATGTATAAAAGAATGATTATATATACTGAAAAACAGCCATCTCAGAGGGTTGTGTGGACAGTTTTTAGAGGACAGTAAGTCAGTTTCACAATACATTTCTTTTTTATAATTATCAATAGTAGCAGAATCAATACAGGCAGCACTCGAAGTCTGCAAGAACTGAAGCAGAAGTTTGTGTAAAATTGAGTACCCCATGTCAGATTTTAAATTTTAATTCGCATTTCTAGCTAATTACTAGGTTGGTGCAAAAGCAATTGCGGTATTTGAAATTATTTTTAACCTTTTAAACCGCAGTTACTTTTGCACCAACCTAATAACTTGTAACTCGTTTCATATAGTCTTAAGGAAATCGTCAGAACTTATTTATTTAGACCTTGTATGACTGATCCTAATCGCGAAAAATACATTATTTATGCGTGTTGTGTAGGTTCGGTGGCTTTAAGGAGGAAATTGAGCTAAAGCTACGGGCTGAGGCGCTTTCCCGCGAATGTCTGTGTGTGGTCAGATCCTCATGTTGGCTGGTGGTCTGTAACCTGCATGGGAGAAAATGGAATTGTAGTTTTGTTCAAACAATACCTTTGACCTTTCCTTTTGCTAGCACTGCCGCTCTACTCTGTTTTGCATCTTCTTTGGCCAACCTTTCCTTTGTGATGCATTGAGCATGTAGAAATTAAGGGGGTTTTGCTCTTAACTTTGGTAGTTCAGAAATGGGGCACAGAGGAAGTTGCTGCTTGGCTGGATCTGCTCAATTTGGGAGAGTACAGAGAAATCTTCATCCGTCATGACATCAGAGGGGCTGAACTTTTGCATCTGGAAAGGCGAGATCTTAAGGTATTTCCTTTGTGCTATCCTTCTGCTCTTGAAATTTTTCTTGCAAAACCGAATCCTTTCTCCTGTGCCGCTTGTGTTATGTGCTTATAGCTTGGCTTATGTTATGCAAATATGCAGTAATCTAATATGCATTGCCCCGTGGTCTGAATTCCTTCTATGCTTTTTACACAAGAGTGTCAGCAATATTTTCCTGTCAAAATCATTCTCCTACTATTATGGCTAAAGCTGAGCATGACTTTAGTAATTTTTCTCTACTAAAATTGGTATGGCTATTCCTATGTGCTAATGTTTTAAATGGATCACGTTTCCATCAGCTCATTCTATTGGATTAGCATGAAAGGTGATCATTGTTGCTGAAAATGACTTTAAAAAAACTAATATAAGGTTAACAACTAAAAATTAATTCAAAATACCAATAACAAAGCCTTTCTAATATATGGAACTAGACGACAGACTTACAGTCCCATGACTTTGCTGCATTTGTAAAATGACCTTTCAGATGTCACAGGAACAACTAGACCAATACATTCAAATTTCCTTTCCATGACTTATTGTTTAAATTGTATTATTCCCAAAAAAACAAATTTTATTTTCTTCAGTAAATGAAATAAAGATTTTTGCCTTGCTTTCACTAGACAGCTCAGAACCTACTTGTTACTTACAATGGAGAAGGAAAATCATTAGTTCATGGTCTGTAGCAATTCCCTCGAATTCTTTGGACGGAGACTCAACAGTAGAAATAGCCAAAGTAGGCTATATTCGGTCTAGGGTTAGGAGTAGGGTTTTTGTCATTGTGTATTTTCTTACCACCTGTTGCCATTTTAAAATTTCAAGATTGTTGAATAAACAAGTGACAAAGGCTTCAACATTTGTTGGAGTGATCCTTTCTCTGTAGACCAAGTTCTAAACTGTGTAGAATTATGATACAGTAAGTTCCAAACAAATTCTATTGAACCGTTGTGCGTCTGTCTACAAGGATGTTAGCAGAGATCTTTGGACAGTTACAGGGTAACGTATAGATCTTTATAATGCAGTCACACAGTCTCCACATGTCAAAAGTGAACACCACATTTTTAGCCAGAATAATAATAAAACAATAGATTAATTAATTACCTTAGTTGAGAGTCCCAAATCTGGAACACAGCAAAAGATACAGTATTGTGTACTTCATAAAGTAAAGGTTGACTTCAAAACTTGAAATGAATGCACACAAAAGATAAATGTGAGAATCATTACATCCAACATAGCTTCTGATATCCTCAGCAGGCAGCAATATTTATTGAATAGCTACTGATTAATGTATTATGCCAGCTTTGTAAGTGGCATCTGCTCTCTAGAAACTTGCATTTCATTTGCCATAAATGGGCATACATTCAAGGACAAGACTCTGTGTGTGTGTGTAAATATGTATATGTTATATAAATACGTATATGTTATGTATATGTTTGTACATATGTAAAAACACAAATACACACAGAATGAGTGAAGCAAATACCGGGGGTGCCAAAAAAAAATGTATACACATGGCTGGTATTCATCTTCCATTGTCGGTATATACTGAGTATTACAATTTTCACACAGTTTTTTCCTTTCTTAAAATGTGTCTACATTTTTTCGGCACCCTCTGTATTTGCAGAATGAAAAAAAAACATAGCTCATGCATGTACTATGTCAAAGTTAGAGTGATAGAACCTGGCTGGAAAAAAGAATAAGTAAAAAGGAGATGGTTAAAAATTATTTTAGTAAACTTTCTCTAGCTTTTCATGGGGCTTTTGGTACTGTTTTTCATTTTTAATGCAAAGTACAGTTTTTCCCTTAAAGCTTTTCTTTTAGAAATCTGTATTGACGTGGTTCTTCTGAATTCTTGGTCCTAAAACAGAGCATGGTGGAATGGGAAAAGGAAAGTAATTTTACAGAAAGAACCTTCTGTAGAACAAAACCATGAAAGTAGAGGACGAGTGGTCTCTGTAGTATAGTTGTCAGACAGCAGACCCTTCAGAATAAAGTCTCTAAATGTGATGGATTACCTGTCCTGGGTAATCTTATCCATTTCCATTGCTTCAACTACTCTCTATGAATGTGTCATATCAGTGGTTCACACCTTGGTTTTTCCAGCCTTGACCTTATTTGTGAACTTGAGGATTATGTGATGAACTCTTCTTTATACTTGGCTGTCACACAGGGATGTCAGTCTGACCATGTCCAAAACCAAACTTTTGACCTTCTGTTTCCCTCCCATTCTGCCCCTTCTCCAATGCTCTGCGTTTTAGTAAATCAGCTGTCTCTCCCTCCAGCTGCTGGAGCCAGAGCAACCAAAGGTCACACTTCGCACCTTCCTCTTCCTATCCTTGTCCCCCTGACTCATTAAGCCCATCCCAAAATCACGTCGATTCTAGTCTCCATCCATTTCTCTTTCTCCTTTCCACAAATTCTACTCCACTGTGATTTCTTGCCTATATAAGTTTAGGAACTCCCTAATTAGCCCTTCTACTGCTATTCTCCCCAGCCTTTAATCCACATTGCAACTAGAGTGATCATTTTAGCATCAGGTATATCACTTTTCTGCTTAAAACCTTTCCAGAGCTTCCCATTTATCAGAATACAGACTCACATCTCTGTGAGGCTAACAGATTCTGCCTATTCATCAACCTGCTGTGGAATCACTGGCCCCCTGCTGGGCTACACCCCATCTACCAGGGCCTTATTTCATTTGCTTAAAAATGCTAAACCGTTGCCCACCTTAGGAGTGTACCTCTTATGGTATGCTTCTCCCCATACCCATGACCTGGCTGAGTCTGCTCAAAGCTTGGCTCAGGTGTTACCTCCTTTTCACCAAAACATCTAGAGATAGCAATGTGACAGTCAAAAAGTGGCAAAGGGACAGTACTTCTAGAATGTGCTTTAACAGACAGATAAACTGCATTATTTTCCCTCCTATAAGACAGTAGGAAAACGTAAGGGACACCAAAGAAAATGGTAAAGACACAGTAGGTTTTGTTTGGTTGGTTTCTGTTTTTCTCCATTTGGAAAGCTGTGTATGTGTGGCTAGAAAGATAACTGAATATCCAAAAAACATGCTTCTGCAAAATTAGGCCTATTCATCCAAAGGAAAAAAAGCCAATAATAAGGAATATCAAAAAATAAAGAAACGTAATAAATATCAGGGTATAACTTTATCACAGCCTAACGCCTAGAAGACATGAAAGTGTTGAACTCAAATTAAAGAAGTTAGTGTAAGTCCGCGGGAAACATTCACCTCACTGCACCACACTAGTCGTTTTAAGTACAGCCTGCCTCTCCCAAAGAAGTATTTATTCTGGAGAACACAATGTTCATATGGCCTAAGAAGAACGTGTTTAGTATTAAGTATATTTCTTAATCAGATAACTGTTATCACAAAATATAAAGAATATTGTTTTCCCCTCGAATCAAAGGAGCTGAATATAACTATAAATGCATGTATATTTCAGATTTAGGTACCGTGTTTCCCTGAAAATAAGATCTAGCCAATCAGCTCTAACGTGTCTTTTGAGCAAAAATTAATATAAGACCGGGTCTTATTTTACTATAAGACCGGGTCCTTATAATGTAATATAATATGATATGATATGATATGATATGATATAATATAATATACTATAATATATAATGAATAATTGTATATAATATATAATAAAAGACACATTAGAGCTGATGGTCCAGCTAGGTCTTATTTTCGGGGGGACACCAATAACAGGCACTGGTGTCCTATCTTCCTCTAGGATTTGGCCTTGCTTTTAAGTTTGTTATTTTGGCACACACGCAGAAAATGTATACCGTGTTTCCTCGAAGATATGATCGGGTTATATTAACTTTTGCTCCAAAAGACGCCTTAGAGCTTATGTTCAGAGGATGTCATCCTGAAAAATCATACTTGGGCTTATTTTCTGGTTAGGTCTGATTTTTCAGGGAAACACAATAGTTGCCTTAAGACTGTGGATGACCTACTATCATATGAGAAAATACTTTTCAGGGTCAGTTAAATATTGTAAAAATGTTACCCTGAAAATATTCCAAGTTTGAAAAGAGTACTGGCTATCGGAAGAGGATTTTCCAGAAGGATTCAGAATCATCACTAGCGCTGTTGCTATAGAACTCTAATTGCTCATAAAGTATATGGGAGAAACTCTGTGTGTGTGTGTGTGTGTGTGTGTGTGTGTGTGTGTGTGTGTGTGTATACGTATGTACTTAAAACAGTTTGGTCTATTTCACTTATAAGTTTAGAAATAGGGCTGGCCAGTTAGCTCAGTTGGTTAGAGCATAGTGCTAATAACACCAAGGTTGCCGGTTTGATCCCCACATGGGCCAATGTGAGCTGGGCCTTCCTTAAAAATAAGTAAGTAAGTAAATAAATAAATAAATAAATAAATAGAAAAAGTTTAGAAGTAAATAATGCTCTTGGTCTGCAAAATAGAGTGGATATTTGGAATTATTATCTTCTCAGAAAAACAACCTTGTAGTACTTTATAATCCTTTTTCTAGGCTGCTTTGGAAGTCATCATTTTACTAATTTTCAAATATTTTAAAAACTCTGTTTTGTAAGTTAAGTTATTTGACTTCACGTATTAGCAATCTGATTATGCCCATGACACGTAAAGACACTGTGGAGTTCTGGGGCCTTCACCCTTCCTTTTAGTTTTTCAGATAGTAAATACTGTGTCCATCTTGGATGCATTTCATTCATTCCTGAAACAAGGATTCCTTTGCCTGCTATGCAGTCATCATACATTTCTGAAAGTTAACTATTGAATTCTTGGTTCTTTATAGGAAAATAGTTCCTTAAGAAACAAGAAGAGTTGTGAGGGAAAGGAACCAAAAGTATTGGAGGAAAAGCATCAACCCACAGATTACCGTGTTTAAGGAATTTTTCACCCTTACACATTATAAAGTGTAAAGAATACTTAAATATTGCTCTCAAATGATTCTAAATGCAACTGCAAATGCATTTACATTCCAAACTTAGGTACTAGGCACCTGGTATCTTCCTTTAGGATTAGGCGTCACTTTTAAGTTTGATAATTTATTAAGGAAATGTATAGTTGCCTTAAGACTAGTTATGTCACACATCACTTTTCTCAGAGGTCACAAAAGGACCTGCGTTTGTTTTAAAAAAAGAAGAGAAAGGAGAAACTAATTTTGACTCTTGAAGAACTGCCATTGTGTACCATTTATGAGAATGTTACATTTAAGAGTTTGTGTAGGATACGATTTTTCACTGGTTGTTAATTTTTCAATGTCAGGTTATTTTTGTTTTGTAAACTTATTTTTCTAGCTTTCATTTCCTGAATCATTGAACATAAACTAAAATAAATGAACTGAATGCTCATTATAAGTTAAATATTTAATCCCCAATTTTCTCTTGTCAGTAAACTTCTTTCTCTTCCTCTTTCTTTTTTCTTTCTCTTTCTTTTCTTTTCTTTTTTTTTTTTAGGACCTGGGGATACTGAAAGTGGGTCATATGAAGCGAATTCTCCAGGGAATTAAAGAGCTTGGAAGGAGCACTCCTCAATCTGAGGTGTAATCTTACTGGTGCTATTCCTCGGAAGGGAAGTAATTGTTACTTAATACAGAGTTCTTTGAAGCAGTTGGCTGTTCTTGTAGTTTTCTGCTTAGAGAAATTAGCACCACTGAGGCACCTGTGTGGCTTGATATGTTGCTGTGGGTGAAAATTTTGATTTGAGGTATTAGAAAATATTTTTGTGCCAAAAAGGACATTCCACGAAGCCATTTTTTTATTTTGCAAACTTGATGTGTTGAAGTATGTTCACATTAGTAAAACAGTAGGGAAAATCTGAGACAATTGCATTGTCTAAAAGGGGGCATTGCAAAGTGTTTCCTTTCCGCAACCTAGTCGGATGGAATGCTGTCACCGTACGACCGCCTAACTTGGCTAAGACTCCCTAGGTTTCAGTTTTGGAGGCATTCGCTTCTTCCTTAACGCCCCTGAGCAGGGGACTAAAATATAAATTGTGTTTTGAATATTAAATTGGTATCACCTCAGATTCCTAGCACTCAGTGGTCTAAGAATATGGCCCAATATTATGAATGAAGGCAAATCTTAGTGCACGCTATTCCTGCCTGAATTGTCTTTCTTTTCCTTGCATGTCACATCTAATACTGGAACACTTAGTTTTAATGTCAGTTTTCATGGAATTAATTTATTACTACCATAAGTACCTTTTTATTAGGTAAAGGCACTTTTCTGTTCTTTGATGTGGACTTTTGCATAAATATTCTGTATCTAAGAATTTGTGAACATGTGTCTGTGCCATAGTCAACAATGATATCCATCTTCTGCAAGTCAGCCGATCATAAACAGTAGGTATGCACAGTAAGAAAATTATCTGGGTATTTTCATAAAATTTCATGTTTTGTCATCTAATACTTATTATGCTTTCCAAACCAAAATTCCCACATTGTATTCTTATTTTTCCATTTCAATTTAATAATTATTTAATACTCTGTTTGCATTTATAATATGGTAGACGGCTAACATTCAGGCTTTTCTCCAAGGTCTCAGTAGGGATTTGTGTACTGATTGGTCACCCAGACTCACCCTCTGGCTACTCTTGGCACAAACTTCCCAACAAGAGAAATTTTAATTTTTTTCTTAACTGCTTTACATTATTATTATTTCACTTCTTTTATCCTATCAGGTAGATATTATTTTTCTAAACCACTGGACTTTAGTGTAGCTAATTAGGAGTCAACATTACAATGATCCAGTCTTTGAAAACCAAAGGTATACATATTGAAAACTCATAAAAATATCCTTAAATAAGCTTTCTTTAGATATTCTATGCCAAAAAATTAATTATAACATTTAAAAATCTTCTATATAAGAGAAGTAAACAGGGTACTGACACAGTGGTGACAATTTTCATAAAATAGCCTTCTAAGAAGGTGCTCAATAGATACACATACATACACACACCATATACATGTACACATGTATCTGAATATACACATATGTACATTTATATGTATAGGCACATATATAATCGTAAAATATACTCGCTGTTTTCTAGACAATTATTTGCTGAATGCTTAAAGAGACTTATTGATGGGAAAGCATTTAAAATGAACTATTGTCAGAGATACAATTTGATTACATCAAAGGAGTTTAAGTATTTGACACTTTATTCTTATTTATAACTTTAGTATTTAACTACTAGTAAAATCACAAAATTTGGATTTCTTAAAAATAAGTGAACCCGGTAGATTCCTGACCAAGTGTATCTGACTATATATTTTACCATAGTTGTGAATAAATGGATATTTTCCAAAGGGAATTACATCAAGTAGCTTAAGAAAGTAAAAAGCTACTCATTTAATAATTTTAATATTATCCACACCTATGAAATAAAAGGTCTTTTCCTGTCCCTTTTATAGGCCCCCATCCTGCCAGGTGTCCTTTTCTTCTGGCACTTTCCTGTGAAATCAGAATAGTAGATGCCCGGTTCTCAGAACTCTGCTAACAGCACAAGATCTCTCTCTGTCCAGCTCTACCAAAAAAGGAAAAGTGGGGGAAGGAGGCAAAGAACTCTAATAAAAGATGATTTAATATAAATATCTTTATTGATTTTCACTCCCCTAGCAAACCCCTTTGCCCATAGAATAGATAAGCGATTACATTTTCAGAATTCAGCGTAAGATATAAATGATTGGTTTTGTTGTTGTTGTTGTTTAGTGTTGTTGTTGTTTAGTGTTCACTCTTAGATAACATCTCTCATATATACTGTAAAACCTCAGTTGATGGAATTCTTAGCTAGAATTTTCCTGCAAACAGTTTTCGGATGAGGGAAATCCTTTAAAACGACAATTTGATATCTTTTTTGTTAAACAAGAACAGTTTTTCCAGTATGCTTTGTCTATGCGTGGCTGTGCCCAGGTGACTTCACTCACACCTGTTTGCCAGGCTGGGGCCCTCAGAGCCTCCTGGGAGCCCTGTCAGTATCCCCGAGGAACCAGCTTCTTCTAATAGATGGGGTTCCAAAGACAGTAGGAGGAGCTGCTGCATGGGGTCAGATCACAGCTCTGGGGAGGGCAGGGGGGCCACACAAAGCTGGGGTGGGTCACCCAGACCTGCCCCAGATTACCAGCTATAACTGCCATCTTTCCTTCCCACTAGGCTCTTTCATATGCAGGTAATTTGGGAGGGATGGAGAGGAGTCCCACCCAATATCCATTTCCTTTCAGTCTCGAAGAACTTGCTTTTCAAGAAGGAAAGAGCCAGGGTCAAGCAGGCCTAAGTAACATTTCGAAGAATACTCAGTTTCTCTCTGGCCTCTTCCCACCTTTCTTTCAGAGTTTCTTTCCCACTTCCTGGCTTCCTGTTTTCCCACACGCCCAACACCGTGATGGTTGCTCAAATTCTCATTACCATGTACTACCCTTTCTTCATCAACTGTCCCACTGCAAAATGACTCCTTTCATCTCTCCCCACTGTAGCACGCATCGTGGGTCATCTAGTGAAGTTTTAGGAAGAAAACAATTTAAAGAAACTGCTTTTACAGTTTGCATTTTATAAAAGGAAACCTGCTAATCTAAATGAATTAATGGATTAGATAATTTGGGTGTCGTGATACATATTGCTGTGGCTGAGAAGAGGGGACCCATGAATGTCTAGGCACGTGCTGTCCGATATCATAGCCACTAGCCACATGTGGCTATTTAAATCTAAATTAACTAGAAATTTAGTGTATCAACTGTACTAACCATATTTCAAGTGCTCAGTAACCATAGTGGACAACACAGATGCAGATGTAGAACATGTATTTCCATCATTGCAAAAATTCTGGATCGCATTGGTTTAGAGCATCGCTACTCAAAATGTGGTCCATGAACCAGGGGTCTCCTTATCACCTGGGAACTTTCAGAAATGCGCAATCTCAGCTTCATTCCAGACCTACTGAATCAAAACCTTTTAACAAGTTTCGTCAGGTGATAAGCACTGGTCTAGATACATTTTATCCCTCCTAGATTTGAGGGACCTGAGGTCTTCAAAAGGTCCTCAGAATAGCTCCCTCCCCAAGACACTATTTCCTATCAATTCCCCAGATAATCCCAGAAATCAGCTGAAATGCTGATGCATACCGTAGCTGAGTTTCCTTCTCAGTCCTTCTTCCTAATTCTGGTCCTAGCTGAGCCCTACCTTCACAATGGTTATATTTTGGTAGCTAAAGCAGAGCACAGGAGATTGGCTAGCAAAGCTGGCCTCTCTCCAGGCCCTCGCCCCTCGTCTAAGTCACTGACAATCTACCATCACTCAGTTTGTTGCTCCCGCGTCATTCTCATTTGTTCACAACAAGGAACATTTCAGCAGACTATGTACTGAGATAAGTAAAGACCGAGTCAGTCTCCTACAATTTGTGCATTTTCACTTTCTCTTATCAGTAGATTATCTTGTTGACACAGTTCATGCTTGAGGACACATAGCAGCACACACACGTTAAAAATCATTAGGCATGAAAAAAAGAACCAAAGTGATTGCAAATAAAGTATTTCATTAAAGCCCTTAAAGAAGGCATGTTTGTTAGACTAAATCTGTTTTTCTTACTGTGCTAACTTATCTTAATTTTCAGCTAGCTAATAATTCCTTAAAATAGTGCCTGAAAAATACCATTTCATATTCTTGACCTTCCAAATACAAATTACTTGATCATAAGATCTTTTCTAATGAGTTACTGTCTGTCAGTAATCCTTCACTGAGTTTTTACATATTGATATAATTCACCGAAACATTACTGCCTAGAGATCTTTGGCCAATTTTCATGAATACAGAGGGCCCTGCTTCAGTCTTCATGCAGGTTGTTTTGAACAGGAATCGAAGAAGGAAATATTCATGCAAAGCTCTGACTTAGAAAATTATAGCAGAAACGTCTACATGTCCTTCTACTGTAAATCATCTGTTATCTCGGTTGGGGCTGACAACATAGTGCACTTTCATGTTACACAGATAATAATTCTTTAAGGATATAACTTTTCATTCGTTATAAAAACATTACATCTATTAACCTTGACATCGAAGACTTCTTGTACACTGTTTCCCCCTCCCCAGAAAACATCCTGTATTTTTCACATGCAAGTTGGATAAAACAGTGGGTTTAGAGATTGAGGATACAAGTGGCAGTTTTAAAACACCAAGTTCTTTAAATCAGCCGAAAAGAGTGAGAAGTGAAGATTCCTCAAATACTGTTAGTCAATGGAATAGCCTCCCCTGCCTCTCACAGCCCCTCCCTCTTTCCTCACGCCCCTCCCTCTCCGCATAGCCCCTCCCTCTCTTGACACCCCTCCCTCTTCACCGTCCCTCCCTGTCCTCTCACGCCCCTCCCTGGCTTCTCACGGCCCCTCCCTCCCGCCTCCTATGGCCGCATGCCCAGCACAGTGGGGGCCTGGGACTTGTTTGTGTCTGCTATGGCAGCTCCCAGTGACTTCTGTATAGCAGTCTGTGTCAGAGGGGTCATATGTTGCCTTTGCAATAGATGCCTTCCTAAAGAAACAAAACTGAAAGGGTCATGATTATTGGTTTTATAATAAGCAAAACATTAATTTTTAATCTTTCTTATTGTTTTCTCTTTACTATTTCCACCATGTTTTGTTTAGAGATAATTTCTGTTAGAATAAAAAGCTATGAAGGTTTATAGAGAACAGTGAGAAAAAAGACAGCTGGACTGCACCTGTTTGTATACTTTGTTATTTTCAGGAATAGAAGTTTAACAGTAACTGAGACTGCATTAAACTCAGTAACAATGTTTTAAAAAATTTACTAATATAGGTGAACAGATTAATGTTCTTTATGTAACAGATATTCTATTTGCATATATTTATATCCTTTCAATTTTTTATGCACTTCTAAGTTTTTGTTGGAAAAATAGAAACGAAGCCGCTACTTAAAAGTTCTAAAAACGTCACATAAAATATTTCATTTTAGCTACAAGTTATTCATTACGTAGGAATTTATTAATAGTCTGGGTATTTCATAGGAACTGCATTTCAAGAGTAACTTAGCCAAACTTAAAGGAACATAGGGTTACTTTAAAAATGTATTAAAATAGGTTTTATACTCAATGATGCCATTGAAATAATGCAGTTAAGGTATGCAAGCTATAAATGAAAAAGAATATATTTTGTGGTCCTTACTGTTTGATTGCACTATTTCCCACAGCTTAGCCATGTCTATTTCTGTATTCAAAGTATTAAGCTAATATGTAACTAAAGATTTCTTTCAGTTCTGGTAACTGGTAACTAGTGCTGTGAAAGGTTTTGGTATTGTAACATTCCCAGTTTTGTAAGTTATATATTGTATATTGAAGATGACTAATAAATTGGAGTAATATATTTATCTAGAGCTGGGAATTATGATAATTATTTTCAAATCTTCAAGTAAGTTTTATCAAATCTTTCTCTTCTTGTTAAGTGAGATAAAAGTCTCACTTTTATGTTAAAATGTCTATTTATACAACAGATTTCTCCTTTTACTGGTTTTATTAATTTTCATATTAGAAATTTTCTTATCTTTTTATACCAAAATAATTATCATGCTGGTTATTCAAACTGCCAAGATGTATTTTAGTCTGCTGGACTTTGGCAGATGAAATATTTAATAACAGACCAGCTTTGTATGTTTTGTGGCTTTGGGGGCAAGAATTTTACCTTTGATCTCTTAAGTGAATGCTATTATCAGCAAAGTCATTAATAGACAGTGTTACTTGTAACCATCAGTAGAAGGTTTTCACAAGTTGTATAAATCAGTGCATTTATTTATTATGTTGTAAAATTTAGTCTTTATGCAAAATGCATAGTCTAGCTTTTTTCTTGTTACTGCTGTCGCTTTGAATGTAGTAGCTCTGTTAACGACTTACTTACGTACTTGAAGTACTCATTTCTGTCAAACAGATGCCCAGTTTTTTTTCCCTGTAAAACATAGTGTTCTCTACCATTGTAGGTAATAGAATGGTAATAGGGACTTTGTTAAAAAATAATTTTCATGTCTAAAATAAATATTGAAAAAGGCATAAAGCCAAAGTGAAATCACCACTATTAAGAATTTAATGTAACCAAAGGATTTATTGTGCTATATTTTGCGAATTCGTATATAATTTATATTTGAGTCAGAACTTCTTTTCTGTGGTAAATTTTTAAATTTTTATCGTAAAAGAAATCTCAGTGATTATACTGCCAACATTCAAATGCACATTAAGAAATAACCCCCCTAAAATATCACATACCTCAAGCTGCTAGCTGTGGGTTCCAGGGTGTATATTTTTTTAACATATTTGCTTTTGACTCTGGGCTACTTTACTGATAGTAACCATGATGGATAATGATTTGTTTGTTTCTGTCAATTAAGTCAATGGGATTATTTTCCTAATGGGATTTTAATTGAGTTTTGAGTTACTTTGTTTAAAAGTATTCTCTATTCAACTGTTTAAAAGACTAAAAAATCTGAAACATAATGGCACAACATACCCCACAGAATAAAATCACATGAAGGAAAAAAAAAAAGCTGTTTTGACTTTAATGTGAGTCAGTGTTGTATACCAAAGAAATCACTTTAGCATGTCCTAAATTCAGTTGTTTTATTGTTTTACAGTATAAGCAGTAGATGAATTGTGAACTATTTAAGAACTATATAGGCAATTAAGAATTTACTATAATTTTAAAGACAGAGTTTTATATTACTTGTACTGTTACACAAGCAATTATTAAAGTCAGGAAAAAAAGAAAATATGCGAGAAGCCTTATATGGCTATTAAAGGAAAAAGAAACTTGAGTTGGTCATGTTGGAAAGATTTGGAAATGAATAGTTTGAATGTAGATATGGTTTACTTTATACTACGGAAGCACAAAACATGTGACATATGTGCTGGACACAATACCACAAAAATGAAAGGTGCCACCACCCTTGTGAAGTCTGAGACGGCTTCTGTATCTTATCAACAACCAGTGAGTTCAGGGGTCCCATTCTGTGGAAATTTAGGAGTCAGTTGAGCAGTAGCGTGGATGACCTAATCATTTGTATTTCTTACTTGAGGCCAATGTCTGTGCTTTGTCAACCTAACGATTTGTATAGGAAGAACTAGTTAGAGGGCTTCACTAGTTCCTGTAGAAGAACTCTGGTAAATACAGATGAAACCATACCATCAGACTAACAAGATTTTCATGAACTTGCCAAGCCTTGAATTTTTTGCAATGATAGATTTTCCTTTCATTGAAAACAAAAAGTTATTAAAATTTATACTATACATAGCCGAATTCCGTGATTCCGGAGATGGGAATATGGTTTAGGTTTATTAGGTTCCATGACTGGCTTTGGCTCACTGTATCCTTTCTACAAGCTGTATGTTTTGTGCCTCAGTTTCCCCAATTAGAAATAGCATACAATATTACCAATTATAACTACGTAGGAATTTTTCTTTTATAAAAGGAACTATATAAGTGTGAATCATACCTAAATTTACCATTTCTTTCCCACTGCCATTTGAAATATAAAGCCTTCCAAGACTATATAGCATGAAAAGGAAAAGTCCAAATTAATATCCCTTGATACTCAGTTTAAAAATGAGCATGAAGTGGCACTAATACTGTCTGCACCCGAGGAGCTTGTGGGCATTTTCATCTGGGTCCTACCAGTTCATCGTATTCATTTGGGGATAGACTAAAATCTCACTTCTAAAATCTTCAGAAATTTAGTAGTATTTTTTTCCATATTGACCCCAAACAACCAATTTTATAGCAGTGATTTTTTTTTTCCTTAGGATCTTCCTATCTTTTGTTATATTAACTCCCCAAAGAGGAAATTGTCTCTTTAAAAGAATGGGACACGGGATTTCCTTACCTTGCTTTACCCTGTGATGTCACTTACTCTCTCAGCCGAGTGAGGGGAATGCTTTCCTTGCCATTTGACCTCTAGCCTGCGTCACTAGCTACCTTCGCTGGCTATGGAATGGTACTCCCTCATGCAAATACCTTCAAAACTTCTTGTAACAAAACTACACTAGAAATTATCTTAATTATTACTGTAATGGAAATTGGGGTGCAATTAGGGGAAATAAATTAGAAGACCCAGTTAGAATCATGAACTATAGATGAGAGCAAATAAATATTGATTTTATTTTTGCTTGACATTCAAATTTAGTCACTGTCTGCTCCTTGACTTAAAGATTTTGCTAAATCTGGTGTTGATTTCAGCACAATATGATAACTTGGAGCTCTTGTGGCTTCTCCTCCCCTAAAAATATTGAAATTATAAGAGGGGGTAAGCTTCTTGGCACAAGGGAGAAGACTGAATCAGAACTTGTTCGCATGGCATTTTGACTTGTCTCAAGACAACTTCATTTTCTTAATGACAGATCTCTCATTGATATTCCAGAATGATTTGGTACAGTGACAGGAAGAAACCATTATTCTGGGAATTTGCTTCCCCCATGACCTGATGCACAGATGACCTTAGTGTAATTAAAATTAATTATAATGCTATTTAGAGCCAGCCCTGTTTACAGATTTCAATTGTACAGTAGTTTTTCAATATGCATAATGTTGAGGACGACAAAATTGCAAACCTGAGCAGCTCTTATGTTTACTCTCCTCCTTTACTTGAAAAGCTTTCAGAAAGCTTTTTGACAGTTTTCATAGCAACATAATGTGATTACATTCTTCTGCCAAGAGACTCATAAACTAAAATATGGAACAAACCAAATGCTTCATTCTAATCTTGGTTTTGGATTGTGTAAACAAAAGCATTTTATATATCAAAGTTTTCTTCAGTATTTATGCAGTTGCATATTTCATTTTTTGGTCCATATCAAAAATCGAGTTGGCATTTTATGTTCTATTTCTAATCAGTTGCAGGAAAGTAATAATTCCATTACCTTTATCAGTACAAGCCTTCACCATTTTTCTCTCCTGGGCTTTTGCTGTCATTTTTCAGCAACCAGTTTTCCTACGTTCTTTCTCTCCCACCATCTTTCATCTCCGTCCATCTCCCTCACCGCTGACATAGTGGTCTTTCTAAAACACAAATTTACTTTGCATCCCTTTGCCTGAAAATTCTTAAATATGCTCTCCTTTTTTTTTATAGCATAGCAACCTAACTCCTTAGCATGATGAATAAGCATCTCTGTGACCTTGCTTTTTTGGCACCTTTTTATAGCATCCTCACCCCACCATTTCCCACCTTTTTTTAAAGCATCTTTACCTACCGTTTCCTCTAATGACCTTCTGTAATTCCAGAATTTGGAACTACTCACAACTTGACGCCTTGGCATGATCACATGTCATTGGTCAACTCATTTATGACCCAGTTCAGGCTCCCCAGACTGAGTTCTGTTTCATCCATGCTCCACAGAACCTTGAAACTTTTTCTGTTAAAATAACATCACATTTCAACAATTTTATATATAATATGCCTGTTTGCCCCCACTGAATTTCTTTCTATCTTCGTAGTCTCACTGTCTAGCTAGCACATAATAGGGCTTTGAGAAGTGTTTCTGAATGAATGAAGGTAATGGAGAACCCAAACTTCTCTGTATTTTCGTACTTTCACAAATGAAAACTTAGACTTCCCGAGAGTCCACACGAGGGGTGTGTGTTTCATGAGCCTGCATGCACTCTGGGAAACCAACGGAAGATAAACAGCAGGAAAGAGCAGTTACTTAGAATTATTTGTTGTTAGCTGTTCTCAGAAATATTTACCACATCTGAATTCTTGTTTCTAAAAACGAGGCTGGCCAAATTTGCATATAACTGCCAAATTTTTATTTGTGATTCATAAATGTGCCCTAAAGATGGTCTTTCTCTTCTGCAGACATTCAGTGTATACAATCTATATAAACACATATACTGATTACTTGCACAAAACAATGAGACTTCAGAAAGAAAAAACAATAATGAAGATGAAATTTTCTTTAGGATAATATTCAGCCAGAGATACTGACTGAGTTTGGGTGATTTTTTAGGTCATTTACAGCTAACGACTGCTTCATTGTTTTGTGATGCACATGGCAGAGGCTTGTTTGTGACTTTCATCCCTTTTCGAACATGAAGACTGAAAACTGTTACCCGTGTACTACAGATTCATGTTCATTTCAGAATAGACTGAAATCTCACTTCTAAACTCTTCAAAAATTTAGTAGTATTTTTTCTACACCCACCCCAAACAACCAATGGTCTGTTTTTCTTTTGTGATTTCATAGCCCAAAATGCATGTAATTAAATGCCATCTTCCTTCATTTAATAGACATTTTTCTACCATGTCTATACTTGGCACCTGAATGGATGCCAAGTGCACAGACAAAAAAGACATAGCTCTTGTCTGGTAGAGTTCATTTGTTTTCATAATTATTTTTCTACAGTCCATTTAAGAAATCGGGAGGAGATTTTTTAAACCAAGTATTCCTCAGAGTATTTCACAGAAGTGGTCTCCTTCCATGCTAAAACACTAACTAAATTCTGTGTCATGAAGAAGTAATCCTATTTTTATATTCATAGTTTTTGTATTTTTAGGTCAGCCACAAATAGTTTTGCCCATCATTTGTCAAGCACATCTTTCATCAAATCTGTAGAACACCATTCATTTCCACAACATACGTGCTGTGTGTGACCCAAGAGACTAGGATTTGTACAACATGAGTTTCAAGTTTATTTTAGGAAGGCATATATCCCTATTAATGACACATACACCAAATATATGAGGTATACATTGTGAACCCAGAGTAGAGGGGAAATGTAATGCTTCCTGGTATATAAGGCTCCATTTGAACTTATGGGCTGATATTTCCACCTCTGTTATTTTTATTGGGGAGTAGGGAGTAATAATATTTAACAGGTAGCATACTTATCTACGTATACTCCTGATATTTGTATGCTGCAATGCACTGATACGTAGGTGAAACAAAAATATTTGAGTCATAAAAAATGAACTTCTCTGAAGATTTACAAATGCTTCATTCTAATCTTGGTTTTGGCTACATAATAGGGTTCATTGATGAGAAGGAAAAAAATGCCCTGTATTATCAGTAAGTATGGAAAACACCTTACTTGTAGGTAGATTTACATTTTGATAGGCATATTTTGATACTTTATGCTATTCCCCTTCAGCATGAAGTATCAACTATTTCTATGTCCTCTGGCAAAAGAAAATTCTTAGCTTGATACAACTTCACTCTTTGTTCCATGTTATACAAGGTCCACAAAAGAAGGCTCAGAAGGCCCCACATCACCCTTATATTCAGCATATTGGTTTTTACCTTTTAATAAAGATACCTTTTAGTAACTATTTGCCTTCCTGTTTATCATCATTGAAAACACGACAGTAGAGTTCCTTTTGTCCCTTACATTGCAAAAGATAGTTTTAATTTAGCCTTTGATTTATTATTTATAGTTAAGAATTTACTACATTTTGGTAGTCTGTTTTGAAACTTGTATCTGAAAGATGCAGATCATGTCTATTTATCACACAGTGGGCTCTGTTTGCTGCAGAAAAGGGTGAAACTTTTAACTGCTTAGCACACTTCCCAGTGAAATATACCTGACAGAGCAGAGGTTATAACTTTGCCTCTAATTACTTTTAATAATGGTAAGAAAACGTGAGTTTTGTTTGTTTACATGCTGTTTACAATGGCATAATTTTTTAAATATATACAACAATTGAGATATTTATTGCATACTATTTTAAAGATGTTTTATGTGTCTCCACCTTTGGAATATATTGTTATAGTTCCTTATACAGATCATTTGGGTGGCTTTGTTAATGTAGCTAGCAATTTTTATGACTACTAAGTGACCAGTTTTCTGTGCCTTTTATTGTGGGATGCATGACTATGTATTTATTGTACGGAAGTCACTGACGTGTATATTTTTGTACTTTGCTGAGCGTAATGGTTGATCTCAACGTATGTGACGATGAGAGAAGCCTTTCCCAAAGGGCACTGCCTTCAGGTCGTCCTTCTCAAATAAAAAGAATGCATTTGGAGAATGTGTGAAGCCTACATTCTTTCTGGTGGGAAATAATAGTTTTTTAATTAAACTTTTTATTTTGAGATCATTGTAGATCCACATACAATTATAAGAAATCATACAGAGAGAGAGATGCTCCAAGCCCAGCACAGGCAGCTACCAACAACAGATTACTTTGCAGCTCCTCCCAGGCGGCCCCAGGCCAGACTCGGGCAGCAGCCAGCCTTGGCCTTCTCTGGAGCCCCTCTCCAGAGGCCCCAGAACCAACACATCTAGTGGCTGTCTCCAGACCACACCAGAGCACCACCCAATTAATGCCACAAACATCACACCCAAAGGTGGACTGGGCAGGTGCCAAAAAGAGCGCTGCTAAAGCAATTCCCACTTCATGGGGTGAGCCTGTGCACTATAGATTGTCTGTGGTAGTCATGGCCAGTCCTTATAGTCAGTCAGCCTGAAGGTCAATCCCTCCCAGTGACATGCTAACAGCAATCAAGGCTCAACTACAGCAGGAGGGCACACAAGGGACACACCTGGAGCACCTGGCTCAGGTGACCAGGGAGACTGTACTACTGGGCACCACAGGGCACCTAGACCTAAGGCCACTCTACAAAGACATAGCAGTCCTACCAAGTACCTAGAAACAAACACAGGAAGGCAGACAAAATGAGGAGACAAATATGTACCAAATGAAAAAAAACGACAAAATCTGCAGAAAATGAACTAAACACAATGCAGGTAGGCAATCCACCAGATGCACAGTTCAAAATACTGGTTATAAGGATTCTCAGTGATCTCAGGGGTAGCTTCAGCAAAGAGATAGGAAACCTGAGGAGACAGAAAATAAAAAAGAGCCAGTCAGAAATTAAGAATATAATAAATGAAGAATATATTAAAAGGAATCAGTAGCAGATTAGATGAAGCAGAGGGTTGAGTCAGCAATCTGGAAGACAAGGTCACAGTAAACACCCAATTGAAAAATCAAAAAGAAAACAGAATTTTTTAAAAATGAGGGCAGATGAAGGGACTTCTGGGACAACATCAAGCATAATGATATTTGCAGCATAGAGGTACCAAAAGGAGAAGAGAGAGAGAGAGAAAAGGGAATTGAAAACCCATTTAAAGAAATAATAACAGAAAACTTCCCTAACCTGGCAAAGGAAATAGACATACAAGTCCAGGAAGTGCAGAGTCCCAAACAAGATGAATCAAAGAGGACCACAACAAGACACATCAGAATTAAAATGCCAAAGGTTAAAGACAGAGTCTTAAAAACAGCAAGAGAGAAACAGTTACATAGAAGGGAGCTCCCATAAGACTGTCAGCTGATTTCTGAACAGAAACGTTGCAGGCCAGAAGGGATTGGCAGGAAATATTTAAAGTGATGTAAAGCAGAGACCTACAACCAAGATTACTCTATTCAGCAAAGCTACCATTTGGAATTGAAGGAGATAGAGAGCTTCCCATACAAAGAGCTACAGGAGTTCCTCACCACCAAAACAGTATTACTGATAAGAAATGTTAAAGGGACTTCTTTAAAAAGAAGAAGAAATGTGTATTAAAACTACAAATAAAATATCTCAAAGAAAAAAAATTCTGACAAAGGTAATAAAAGCAGTGGATCAACCAACACTAAAGCTAGTACAAAGGTTAAAAGGCAAAAGTAGGGAGATCATGTGCAATTACAACAGTAAATTAACATACAAAAGAAGTAAAAAACGACAAAAACAAAGTTTAAGGGAGTGAGTAAAAATAGTAGTGATTTTAGAATGTGTTGGAATTTAAGCGACCATCAGTTTAAAATAGACTGCTATAAACAGGTTGGTATATATGAAGTACATGGTAACTACAAACCAAAAATCTACAAGAGATATACAAGAAATAAACAGAAAGGAATCCAAACAACACTGTAGAAAGTCATCAACGTACAAGGGAAGAGAGCAAGAGAATAAGAAAAGAGAAGAACTACAAAAGCAATAAAACAATAAAATGGCATTAACTACATATCTACCAATTAATTTAAGTGTAAATGGATAAATGCTCCAATCAAAAGACAAATGGTTAAAGAAAATGTGGTGTATATATATACCACATTTATATATATATGTATATATATATATATATATATATATATATATATATATATACAGTGAAATATTACTCAGCCATAAAAATGAATGAAATCTTAACATTTGAGACAACATGGATGGACCTAGAGAACATTATGTTAAGTGAAATAAGTCAGACAGAGAAAGACAAATACCATATGATTTCACTTTTATGTGGAATCTAAAAAGCAAAAGAGAGGCAAACTCACAGATACAGAGGACATACATGGTTGTCAGATGGGAGGGGTTGGGAAGCTGAGTGAAAAGGGTGAAGGGGTTAAGAAGTACAAATTGGTAGTTACAAAATAGTCATGGGATGTAAAGTACAGTGCAGGGAATATCATCAATAATACGATAATTGTATGATGCCAGGTGGGTATTAGGCGTATTGAGAGAATCACTTTGTAAGTTATATACATGTCTAACCACTGTGCTGTACACCTGAAACTAATGTAATATTGAATATCAGCTGTAATTGAAAATTTAAAACAATACATAAAGTAAAATACCGATTGCAACCTATGAACATGATTTTATAACCCACTAATGAAAGGGTCAGCAAACTTTTTCTATAAAGGGCCAGGTAGTAAATATTTTTGGCTTTTGTGAGCCATGTGCTCTCTGTCAGATCTACGCAACACTCTGCCACTGCAGCAGGAAAGCAGCCATAGACAATATGTAAATTATAAGCATGACTGTGTTCCAATAAAATGTTATTTACAAAACCAGATGGCAGCCCAACCTCTGCACTAATGGGACACAGCCCACAGTTCTACAGTTCTAAAAATGCAGCACTAGTTCAACCAGGTCCCATGCTCAGCTGACAACCCAAGAATCATCTGGAAAGCATGTTTTAAAATGTCCAGCACCTACCCCAGACCTATGGAATCTCTAGGGAAAGGTTCGAGAACACCACTTTGATCACCCTCCCTGGGTGATTCTTACCGGCAATCTGGGTTAGGAATCACGGATCTCCAACCTCTCCAATCACCCCATCTCCTATTTTACAGAAGATAAACTAAGGCTCCGAAGGCTAAGTTCTGGGCTCAAGGCAATTGTAAACAAACTTAAAGAACCCAGGTCATACAAACTAGGGACTCTGTCCACAGTGCTGTAACATTGGAAATTAGTAAAAAATCTGAAATAGAACATAAAACTTACCTCTTAAAATTTGTTCAGTACACACATCACTGCAGAAATCAGCAAAAGTAATAACTAATAAAAGGACAGAAGCCAATGCCCATTAAACTGACAATAAGAGCACTAAACATCTCAATTCTACTATAAAATGTTTAGCCCAAAGGCGTAAATGTCTACAAAGCTCATTAAGCCATGATGACAATTTCTCAACCAACAAGAAACGCAAATATGTAACACTCTAATTAGCTTAATTATGATTTGGTGAACTATGCAATTTCAACTAGAAGTCAAATTATGAAAGCATTTCAGCTGATTTGAAAGTGATTATAGCATGCCGGCAATATGCTATATTTTATGCTTTATTTTTTTGCTCTGAAGTAATTTTTCAATTTAAAAGTAAAATTTGGTCTTTCTTTTTATTAAGATAGAAATTATCTAGACTTAATGTATGGATTTCAATATACTGAAACAACCAAAATGAGTAAAAATAGGCACAAGAAAAAATAGAAGATTAATGAATTATTTCATTGTAAAGCTCTGTGAACTTAAATGATAATTTATATTCATTTTATGCCTACTCATATTTGTTCTGCAGTCTCTGATAACTTTAATTACAGAGTCTTTTAGGTATTAACTAAAGTCATTTCTTTCCCTTGTATTTTGAGTCTAAATAAAAGGAAAGCTTCCAAGCCTGGCTTTGAATGTCTGTTTCTTCCTACACACACACACACACACACACACACACACACACACACACGCACACACACGCACACCCTAAATCACATCCCTATTTTTCTCCCTACCTACACTGCCAACACCACCTCTTCTCCACCTGTCAAGCTCCTGCTTATCCACAAGGTGTCAACTCAAGTGACCTCCTACTGGAAACTTCTAAAATTCAGCAAGGCAAATTTAGACGTTCTGGTCTCTGTTCCCTTTACACTTTGTTCCCATTATGGACATACCTTGACTACAGCAATTTATATTAGCTCATAATTATTAATGTAGCTTTTTTCCCACTAAATTATCTGTTTCTTAAGGACAGAGCATATATCATTTGTCTTGTCTCCATCACATTCCACAAAGCGTGGCTCATACCTGGTCTTCGAAAAATATCTGCTGAATGAGTGAAGAGAGTATGTCACTTGCAATACTGTGTTTAAAACTCTTACATCTGTGTTCATAGGTGACATTTCACTACCTTCTCTTGTTTGGGAGTTAAGGTTACAGTAGCTCATACGATGAATTCAGGGAGTACTTCCTCTTTTATGATGTGAAATAATTTGTATAAAAATAGAGTTGTCTGTTCTTGAAATGTATGGTGGAATGATCTGTAAAACTGTCTGGTCATAGCTTTATTATTTCCTCCTATTTTCTTTGGGTTCGTTCTCTTTTATTTTCCTAACTCCTTGGGTTGGATGCTTAGTATATTCTCTTTATTAATAAAAACATGTAAAATAATCAGTTTTTCTCCAACCCTACTTTACCTGCATCCCACAGGTTTTTTCTGTTTTATTGTTTTTAGGGGCTGTGATGGGTTCAAGATGGTCATCTGCTTGTCTAGGAATCCAGGGGTCAAGGTTCAGTCCCCTAAAGGAGCTCAGTGAGCTGAGCTCTATCCCCAGTTAGAAAACCCAGGCAGAATCCCAGTCAGACCAGCAGCCTCACATGATGGAAGCAGGAGACAGCTTGAGTTCAAGAGAGAAATCCTGGGGTGCTGGGACTCGAGCAAGTCCCCCAGACACTAGACCTGCATTTGACACTGACTCCAGGGGATAAGCCCTCCAACGGGCCCTGCTCAAGACTGACCACGCATGTGCGAGCCTGCTACAAACAGGGTCATGCATCCCACAACTTTCCATATGTAGTCTCATTACCATCTAATTTCATATGATATTTAATGATTTATGCTTTTTGTTTTTGGATTCACAAGATATTAATATGTTAAAGGCAGCTTTCCACTCTAGACGTGACCTAGTCATAGCTGATGGGATGGGTGCTGCTGTAAGGTGTTTCAGCTTAAAGTGGGTGGGGGCTTCCTGTTAGACTCCACTGAGGGTGGCGTCCTGGTTTGGCGGTCTTCCTCCTAAGACCCTCGGGGCCCTGAAAGTAAAGCTTAGTTTAGCCATTTTGGCAAATGCCCTCAGATAATTCTGATCAGTGATAAACTTAACTCTCTTGGTTCTTGTCTACATTTAGATTTTATCCAGCATTTTCAGTTATTTACAAAGGGCAATTTGTTTCTTTGTTTAACCAAATCTGAATCTGCATTGTCCAATATGGTAGCCACCAACTGTGTGTGGCTATTAAACATGTGAAATGAGGCTGGTCTGAATTTAGGAATACACGTCAGATTTTGCAACTTGGTATGAAAAAAGGAATGTGAAGTGCTTCGATACTAATTTTTATACTGGTTAAATATCGAAATGATAATATTTTGAATATATTGAGTTAAACAAAAATACATTATTGAGTTAATTTTGCATGTTTCTCCTTTTTTTAATGTGGCTACCAGAAAATTTAAAATTATATACATGACTTAGGTTAGATTTCTTTTAGACTCTGATGGTTTAAATAATCTAGTCTGCGATATTATTTAAGAAATGTATCTGGTTTTAATCATGGTATTAGGTTAGTCTTATATATTATGAATGCTCAATATATCTCATTAGAATACTTATTATTTTATATTTTATGAGCATAAATGGAAATTTTATTTTTTCAATTGGATAAGAATTTTTAAAAACTGTATTCTAGTTATTTTTGAGAATTTTTATTCTAAAAGAGCATATAATAAACACTTGATTTTCTGTCAGTGTTATCTCTGAAGTGACAAGACTTTGGCTTATAGAATATCACGTTATTTTAGAGAATAAAATATGAAGGTAGGAAAAACTGGGCAGTGTCAGGCATGTTCCCTAGACTTTAAGAAAGTTGATACTTAAGAATTAAGGGAGGAGTGCTCGCTTTGGCAGCACATATACTGAAAATTAAGGGAGGAGAAAAAGTTGTTCAGTAAATGATGCTGGAATAATTAGATATTCATAAGGGAAAATAAAAATATAATAGATCCCTCCATCACACCATACTCAAATATATTCCTAATAAATAAAAGACATAAATGTGAAAAGCAAGACTCAAACTTCTTAAGAGAAAATATAAGAAAATGGTTTTATGTCATCAACATAGGTAAGAATTACTTTAAATAGCCCATTTTAAGAAAAGATTTGTAAATCTGACTAAGTGAAAACATAATAAGGTGGTGTTCAATAATGAACAACATATAAAAGTTAAAAGACAGACCACAGACTGGAAAAAATATTTTTAAACATACAAGGTACCATGGATTAGTATCCATGACATATGAGTATATGTATGTATATATGATATATATGTATATATGTATATAACATGTATGCATATCTCCTACAAGTCACTTATTTTTTAAGTCAGGTTTGTTGAGGTATAATTTATAAACAGGAAAACTCATCCTTTTATAGTACAGTTCTATAAATTGTGACAAATGCATACAATTGTGCAGTCACCACTACAATTAAGGTATAGAATATTTATTTCATCTAAAAAAAAGTTCTTAGGGCCTCTCTCTGCCCCCCCCCAACCTTCCCAGCTTTTGATAATCATTGATGTATTTTCTATCCCTCTATTTTTGCCTTTTCCAAAATGTCATTTAAATAGAATCATATGTCCAGAGCTTTGTGCGTCTGGCTTTTCACTTGGCATAAAGATATGTGTTGGAGATCATTCATCTTATTGCTTATATTAGTAGTTTTTTCTTTTTTTATTGCTGAGTAGTATTCCACTATATGGATATACCAGGCTGTTTATTCGTCAGTGGAAGGACATTGGGATGTTCCCAGTTTTGAGCGATTATGAATACAACCACTATAAAAATTTGTGTACAGTTTTTTTATTAACCCATATGGCTAGAGGCCATTTTATTTGTTGATATACTTTCTTAGTGTGTTGTCAGTCTGGATTTCTGAGTGTCTCTTGAGCCTAAATTCCCTGATGTTGTATTTTGTCTGCTTTTTGGATCACCTCTTATACTTGGCGTTGGATCCTTTGACACCTGCTGTATTCACGCATTACCTTTGGGATACGGAACTCTGAGCTCCAGACTGGATTTCCATCTAGCTCTGTTGCCTAAAACCTGTCCCAGTCTAGTAGTTGAGTGTAATAGATAGCCCCAGCTAAGAGTGATGAAAATTTACAGCTCTCAGCACTTGCTAAGCTTTCATACTTCCTTCCTAACCTGTGTCAGACTGATCAAATTAAACACTGTTGGTATCCAGGCCCTCAAAATAGAAACCCATTTATTAGGACACAGCTGTCTCTCTTTTCCTTTCTTCACTCCTCAGACCTAGAGATAAAGTACTTGGCAATATAATCCTCTGTCTTAGAGATAGCAGGGGCATTGTGGGTCCTTTACGTGTGCACCCAGGAGGCATGCATGCTCCCGAACTACTTACCTTGTGAAATGCAACTCTTTTGCCTTAGGTCTCCTGAAAACTCTGCATTTAAACAGCATGGCCCTTGGGCTATCTGAAGATTTCTCTCTGGCTCTGTGCTATGTTGGCTGCTTCTCTCCAAGATTTCTCTGTTTATCTCCCTTTTTGAGACCAAGGCTCATGCCTGATTTAGCCTTTTCAGCAACTGGAACACACGCAACCTGAAGCTCATTGTCCTCAAGCCTACTGACTCTGATCCCAGATCTCCGTTGCTCTTTTGTCCCCATTCCACAGGCCAACTCTCAGGACAAGCATATGAAAAGGTTGTAGTGGAGCAGAGATGTGTTTGTTGCCCAATTGATGCCTATTGCCCAATTCTGAGACACCTTTGGGAATCAATAACCAGCAAGACACAGTCTCTGCCTGCCTTCAAGTGGCGCAGCAGTCAAATTGGTTGTATAGAAGTAAAGATAATGGGTGAAGCAGGAGCTAGGCAGAGTCAGCCTAGAGTAATTTATCCCAAGGAGGCTTCCTGCCAAATGTCTTTTCAGGAATTCTCAGGGGGAGTCAGATCCTTGGGGATAAGAAGTGCGCCCCCTCCTCCAAGTGTACTACAGAGTTTTCTAGGGACCAGGTGACAGTAGAAATCCCATCATTATTGGCCTATGGCCATCCCTGTAGGGTAATGGCCAACGACCTCAAATGACGAGCAGAGATGAGGTGGCAGGCTCTGAGCACCGGCCTTCTGCTTGCATTCCGTTTGTTGAAGTCCTAGACTTTTCCCAGTAGATCCAAGAATCTGATGTGACAAGAACTACATATTTCTAAATACACTTGATTAGTATGACGGATAGGAGTTGAATTGGCAGGATGAAGGAGAAGCTGATGAATCTGAGAGCTGTGGAATCTGAGAGCATTTAGGAGCTGTAGTTGTAAGTCACTAATATGGCGGCCATAATGCTGAGGAGGTGAAATGGGTGTCATGCAGCCTTGTGAAAGGTTGCAAGGAAAGCAGTTACCAAGATGTTACTGAGACAAGTAACATGCCAGTGGGGTTGTCCCTGGGTACCACTGCTGACATATCATTTGAAGGTCACTTTGGCTTCCTTGAAGAAGCCTGTCAGTAATCTTTTGTGGCTTAGAATTCCTCAACATATTTTACTCCTACAAACACTGACAAAGAAAATTAAGTCCAAGAAGCACCTTTGTTAGAAAATGTAGTTTATGCACATTTGGTATTCTGCGGTGAGGGTGGATGACATTTAAATAAACAAGTATGTGAGAAGAAAGAGAAATGACCAATTAGTTATCTTGGTTGTGGGAAGAATCACGGTGAAGATACAGCTTACGGGTGTGGCTAGTTATTTCTGCCTGGCTAGCAGTCTGGGGTGGTATGCTGGGACAGGTCCATTTCGAAAAGACAGGTTACAAAAAGGGGGTTCTGTCTAAAGCAGGGTATAAATAGGATATATATCATTATAATTTATCTTCCAAACAGATAATTTTGAGAAAGGAAGGAGGTCCTGAGTGTACCAGGATGGTACATGATCGTACCAGGTAAAAGTAGGATGTAAAGTCACCCTGAATATAAATACAGGGGAGTCCTTCGACCAGAGCAATCTTGTCGATGCTTTTGTGGAGGTAAAAGATGACCAATATGCGTGTCCCAGTGGCTCTTGGCTGGGTAGAAGCACTTGTCGTTGAAACAGCCGTGAAACTGGTTTTGTATTACTGAGAGGCAGGGAGCTTAGGAAGGAAATCCATTACGAAGGTGGCGCAGGGAGACTGAATGCTTGGCAGGGCCACAGAAAGGCCTGGCTTCTCCCAGCAGGTGTTTGTTCTTGCATATATCTTGTACATCATTCCATTCCATTGCTTTCACCTTTTGACCTGCAGTCATCTGAAGTTATGAGTCAAAGAAAGTAGAACCTTAAAGTGGGCCCATGTGAACAAATGAGCAGTGGGCAGGATTCCCGACAATCTTCTGTGACATGCAGGTGACTTGAGAGAGACCTCTCTGAGGGCCAGCAGAGGATTTGGTTGGTTGCTTCATATATTGTTGCCATTTCAAGTTGAGGGACAAGAGGTTCAGTACAAGGTGGACGAAACATTGTGGTGTCACAAAATCCTGTCCCCAGTGGAAGTGGTGAATCAGATCATTGAAAACAATGAGAGGAAGCATTTGCCATGTCCTGGCAGAAATAACTGGTCTACAGGTGCTGCATGGTATCTAAGAATCAAGTGTTATTTCTGCAGAAAGAGCTGTTTGTAAAATGGTGCTGTCCAGCCATGTTTTAATGAGGGCATGCTGTAGCACAAAGCAGCATTACCTTACGGGTAGAGAATATGTAGAAATACATGCATGCACCTAAGGAAATGCTTGTGTGGAGAGGCAGGTAATGATGCTCAAGCATTGACTAGAATAATGTGTGTTTCAGCAGACTTTCACTGTGGACCTTCGCTCCTGGAGCTCAGTTGAGAATTCTTAGAGTTCTATTAACAGTAAAGTCAGCAAGCTATGTTCATGATGATTTTTTTTTAACGTTATAAAAAATGCAGACGAATATTAAAGTTTGAAGGGCACGGGGGTTTGACACGAAAGCCTAAGCAGCTATTTGTAAAATGTTGATTTCCCTGTCCCAGAAGAGAATGTCCTTTCCTCAAGTCATAGACAAAAATGAGTGTGGTCTGTTATCAGACTTTATTTTCCTGAACACCTTATTTTCACAGGAGTTTATGTGGCAATTTCAGAGTAGCTACTGACTCTGAAAAAGAGAAGGAAACATTACAGGTCATTAACCTGTTAAACAAGAGCTCTGTAGGAATCTTGTTACACCAATTATACCCTGCCTACAGGCATGATGTTTCAAGATAACAAGATCTTTGTAAGAATCTTATTACAGCAACTGATAAGAATAGCAACCTGTATAATCAAATGTGAAATAAAAACACACTTCAAAAAGGAAGACTTTTTAAATCTATTTACAGATAAGAGCAGAACATGACAAAGAGATTGGGACCTTATAAATTTGGGCTCTAAAAAGAATATTTTAAAAATAAATTACATAGATGCCAAGAAGGTTGACACCCACTGTTTATAAAGATAACCTATTTTATTTTAAGACAGTGATAATTATTTTCCCCCTTATATTGGAACCCAAATCCACTCCTTTCCCTCTGAAATAACAGAAATCTAAGACTTTCAGCTTCGGTTTATGATATCCCTGTGAGTCTTCCCCTCTCCAGGTGAAATACTCACAGGCTACATTTTACGAACGACACATTATCTAGTCCCCTCACATCTGGTCAAATGTCACGTGGTTACTGGAGGTGTGGACTAGCTTAGCGTAGCACCACAACCCAGTTCTGCCAAGCATCACACTAGCATATATGTGTCCTATGGTTGTGTTTGCTATATTTTGGTAGCCACATCCTTCAGAGGAAGGAGACTGTGCTGACCATGAAGTGATGTTGACCAGGGACCAAGCCAACCAGAGCCGTAGGCTGCTCTGGAATTTGTGAGGATTGGCTATGAGGAATCATGGTCTGTCCTTCAGATGGTTGACTGATTTCACAAGTTCCTTTGTGGGGAAGGGGAGCAAATCCATACAAGGACGACCCCAGGTAACGCAAAACAAATAGGGATCAAAACTAGTGTGGGGCTAGAATAGACGTCACTAGCATAGTTTCGTGACTTAAAACTCACAATAGAATAGGGATTTTCTAAAGCCTAGGAAGTATTCAAGTTCTGCTACTTTTTAGCCTAGATTTTACCACAGTGTTTAATGCTTCCTGGGTCAAAAGTAGGCATGCAGTTTTCATGCTTTGCATGCATAGTACCTACTTTTAAAGATCTAATCACATAAAGATATTTCTGTTGAATTTCATGTGAGTTATCTAATGAATGAGGATTCTCTTACCTGCATGTTAAATGAACGTTTCATTTGAAAAGCAAATCAACCAAGCAACAAGGAATTATCCCGGGAACAGCTAGTTCTTGGATCTGTTTTATCTTGTCATAGGTTATGACAATATTCAAAGGACTTCGCTTGCCCTTTAGATTCCTAATCCAAGGGAAGTTAATATCTTTTTTTAAGTAGTAAACATGTATGCTTTTGGCTCACACAAAGAGGAAGTCTATTTCACCTTTGGCAAAAGACATTTATGAAAAGTTGTGTATAAATTTTTTTTGTGTTAATTATTTTTCCATTTACTTATACTAAATGCTTTTGAAATGTTTGATTACATTTGTGCTTCTTTGAATTAGAAATGTCTATAACATAAGCTTTCTATAAATTTTTGTACTTCTTTTAAATAATTAACTCTATACCAACCATGTAAATTCAGGAGAACAATGATATTTTAAAAGTGCTCTCTCATGAAGTAATTACATTTAGGCATGATCATCTGGTTTTGAATTTCAGACATTTATAGATTACATTTTCTTAAAAGACAGTATGTCTATATTTTGCATATTGGAAATTCAGTCAGTAGTTAATTATAATGATTTAAATCAGAAGAATCGCTACATTTGAGTATGATATATAATAGCACTCAAATGTATTTTTCTAATTCAAGAGATCTTTAATTCGGAGTGGCACTTTTGAAATAATGTCTGTACTAATAATTATAGTTACGATTTTAGAAGTCATTGAGCATTTAATGAACACCTATATAAAGAAACATTACTAGGTATCATGTTACAAGAACAGTTAAGATGTGTTTCTGTCTTTCAAGAGACTCATTACAAAAGAGGTAAGTAAATAAGTTATAAGCTATATAACAGACAGTAGTGTAATATACATGCCTTTAAAACAAACGCATGAATGAGATACTTCATATTTTAAATTTAAAAAGCATTTTATATGTTTAAATGGCTGTTGAAATTATAATGTCCACATTTTTCCACTTTCAGAATATTTTCCATTGGTTTATTAAGTATTATTACAGTAAAGAATGCATGTAAACCAACCGCTGAGAAAGTAGTCGCCTCCATTATCTTTTCCTGCATTTTCCAATGTTCTACACAATAAATGTATATTAAATCACTATCATTAAAAAAAAAAAAAGAAATCCCCCCAACTGAACCATGTGGAAAAGAAGGACTTCACATCTCTTTCACAAGTGAACTGCCAGCTGGGCCCATCACTCAGGCAGGAAACAGGAATTCAGCAAGTGGGCCAAAGGGAGATGTGAGTTTTCAGACAGGAAGCGATCTGGAATCTGCTTCTGGCTGTCCGAGATTGCTAGTGTAAAGCTCCAAAGCTCCTGAGGAAAGATGATGCCTGCCTTTGTAGTCAGAAGGTCATTAGGAGGATTAAGCTGAGAGGCTAGCTTTGTGCAGTATGCTTAGTTCCACTGAAAGGTAGAACCAGACGGAACCAGCTAAGTTTAGTCTGAACTATGACATTTAGTGCCCCATGTGATCTAGAGAAAGTCATTCAGCCTTGCTGGGTCATAATTCTTTTGTGGCATATAACCCAAATGTCTTGGCTCCATAAGACTACATAAACAAACGAACGTAAGATTTCCATTAAATAGCAAAATGACATTGCAGGAGACACTGCCAACTTGGTTGATAGAAATTAGCCCACTAAAATGTCCCCTGGGGACATGTGAGCTTTCCTAGGCACGATCTTAGGTACGCTCAGACTCAGCCTGTGTTATCCAACCTGTCACACTACTCGGCCCCTGAGTACACCACTGGCCTTCCCTTCTCCACACCCCCCCTCTGTAGGAAACACGGCAGGGGACAATTGTGTCCCCTGCTAGACCATTTCAACTTCCATTAATTCCCCTTACCACAGCACATACTGGGCTTATAACTGGGCATTGATCAAAATTTTGCTGAAGATTCCTAGTGTTAAAAAATGATTAAAGAAAAAAATTTAGGGGATACAAATAAACACTTATTTAACACTTCATGAAGAGGACAGTCTCCATTCGGAGAACCACAAAATGGGAGGGAAGGCAGGAAGCTTTTAAAGGATAAAGAAAGAAAAAGGAAGAAAAAAATAGAATATATCTGATTGGCTGGGGCTGCATCGTCAACCTTGTTTGGCATGAAAAGGAATAAGGAAATAAGGAATAAGGAAATAGAGAGCTCAGAGTTGGTTTTGTGTTTGGGGATTGGCTGAGTAGATATACTGAGTTTCTGGTCTAACGGAGCCTTTACAGGAACATGAACGTTATTTTTGTTTTGTTGATGTGTCACCCTGGGCAGGAGCAGCTCCATCTTGGGCCTAAAAATTTATTTCAACAGATCAAGGGACAGAAAAATAGAACACAGGATAAACTGTGACGATCTCTTCCTTCCTTGCTTCCTTCCTTCTTTCCTTCCTTCCTTCCTCCCTTCTGCCCTCCCTTCCTTCTAGCAGAGGAGAGAGACAGACATTAAATAAGTAATCACTCAAATAAAAATCATGATTTTTATAAAAATCAAGTTGATAAATGCTTTGAAGAAAAAGTAGAGTCCTAGATAAGGAGGGGCTTACTTAGTTTGGGGAGTTCGGACAAGAGTTCTTGAGGAAATAGAGTAGAGCTGAATGGTGACGGATCCATGGGCATTCAGAAGCTAAGGGGGATGACCAGACAAAGAACATTCAATACTGAAGGAACAGCTTGTGGGAAGATTCTGAGGCAGGGAGCGTCTGGGCCTATTTTGAGGAACTGAAAGGAGAACTGTCTGAGCGCAGAGGAGAAAGCAAGGTATATCATGGGTAGAACTATAAGACGCCAATGAAGGATATTTAGCAAGGGAGTGACATGGTCAGATGTAAATTGCCTGAGTAGAATTGCCAACCCTCTGGGGATGTACCAAAAAACATGGAATTGTATACTTGAAATGGGTGAGTTGTATGGTATGTGATTGTATCTCAATGAAGCTGTTAACAAAGGAAAAGAAATGTTAAAAGAATCAAGAACTAGGGACATCTGTAGAAATGGATCTCAATCCTAAATTTCTTCTCACTTTGTATTCGTTGTACTCCAAAAAATTGGCCCCAATGACTGTCTCGCTAGGGTGACTTGGGAGGATTTATGGCTCTATTAATACAAGTCAGAATGGTAGAGTTGAGCCCATTTTCATCTAAGTTAGCAGTACCAAGCAGCTGTTTCAGTTAATCATTATGACTGCAAAAGGCTCTAAAAGAGGCCTCAGTTCTCTCAGCATTTTAAAGGAATGGTCTTAATTTGTTAAAATACTCTTTCTCTTTTTAGCATTTTTCCTTTTAAGAAGTAAGCCTATTGGGTTTCTTGAAACTTTATTTGCATTAAAATTAAGGTGTCAGCTTAACTTTAAGATATTGCCTCAGCTCCTTTAAACATTTATTTTCTGTTTTTTTCAATCTTGATTAGGAACATATGAATCATTAGTTATTAAATACTACACAGGTTCAAAATAGCTACAGAGAAAGGGAGTATGAGGTTGAGCAGGTGGCAAAGCTTCCGTTTTCCCCCTCTGAGAAGGCCAAGATTTCTTAGGGAAGCATTCCTGGTATCTGTCTTGGTTGCATAGTTCCTCAGCTGGTGTGTGTAAGTGTGTGTTTGATTTCATTTGGCTTGTGTTGTTGACTCTTAGGTTTTTATAAAACTTTATTTCATTTGCCTTTCCAGCTTCTGTCTTACTGGGGTATGCATGCAGGCAGAAGTGTAATTCAGACTTAATGACTTTGGGTGGAGGCTGCTTAAATTGCCTTGTTTTATGCATGAGGAAGTTGAGACTCAAGGATAATAAGGTACCTTGATTTGGTTGCCTCACCAGTTACTGAGAGGTCTTCCAGAGGGAACTCTCACGTGTCCTAACTTCTGTTTCTTTTAGTGAAACACCTTCATTTTCCAGCCTTCAACCTCTACTTTTTTTCAGATCTTATACTTAGGAATAACTGTCTTCATTGAACATCATTTTATGTTTCTTTTTCTTAGAACTGACTTTAAGAATAGACAGAAGTGGTTTTCTCTGTGGTGTAAATGGAGGGGGGAAAAATGGAAGATGACTTTCCTTTTGGGCCATTCGTTTTCCCAAGTAGCAACAACAACAAAATCTATTTCTCCTATTGTAATTAAATAGCAGTAACTGAAGATGAGTCCAGATGTTTTTAACAAAAGGTAGCAAATAGCACCAGGGCTCGAATGGCTTGTTAGACCGAGGAATGTCAATTCAAGGTCATTGGAGGCCGAAGTCTTTCAGGACTGTCTCTCACGTGGTACTGCAAGTCTCCTAATCTACTTGCTTCCTTTGTGGCCTCCACCAGATCCATTCTTTGCAGGGAAAATCCTTCTTTTTTAAAATAAACATTGGTGTCTCCCCCCTATTTAAAACTCTCCAATGTTTTCCACTGCACTTAGAACAAATTCCCTTTGATTCCTTTCTTGGCTTACAAAGCCTACAGGATCTGGCTCGTGTTTGTTTACTTCCTCGTACTTTTTCATATTTTCCTCCTCAAACCTAATTTTGGCTTTGAATTAGTAGTTTGCTTTGCCTGGGAATGCTCTTTCCTCTGATATTTGCATGCCCGTTATGCAAAAATCACTACTTAAGTGTCTCCTCCTCAAAAGGGCTGCCCTTCAAGTGGCCACCCAATCACAATCACCATCACATAATTTATGGTATTTTCTTTGTATAGAGGTTAACATCAACAGATATGTTTTTCTTTCTTCTCCCTCACCCAATAAGCTCCCTAGAACCGAAACTTATTTGTCTCCATCACTGCTCAGACGACAGCCTGGAATAATGCCTAACATATGTAGGAGCTCGACAAACATTTGTTGAAGAAATGGACATACGAATGTACCCTTTCTTCCCTGCTCCTCTCTTCCCAACAGGGCCGAACGCTTAGAGAGGATACACTTAAAAATGCCTTTCATCTGTCAGGTACTTCCCACCCTTGAGGAATACACGTCCTCGAGGAGACTGAAAGTTGACTGGACCAGCCCTTCCGATTCTAAGAGGAAATAACCACATATTAGCTTTTCATCTAGGGCTTGCTTTCTCCGCGACCAGTGCTTTTACTTCCCGATTCCGATTCCTCCTAAAGATGTAAGGGTGAGCACTAGGGCCCGGAGATTCCTGGATGCTAATTATTGAGGTTCGGATAGGGCCGTCGGCCTGGTGCGCTGTGAGTGGTCCTCCCTGGAGATGCTGGGGAGAAGGGGCGGAGCCACCCCCAAGGCTAAGCCTTACTTGGGCCGTCAGATCTGGTGGGGCTGCCGCCTTGGAAAGGGCCCCGAGAATCAGAAGCGAGCTAAGCCCGCGCGTGGCGAAGGAGTCCAGCTGACCCTAGGCGGTAAGACTGAGGGGTCGAAGGGATGGAAGCAGGGACTGAAACCAGACCTGCAGCGCAAGCCAAGGCTTGGGTGTTTTGCCAGAGGAAAGGGTTAAGCGGTTTCCATGGGAACGGGCCAGGAAGCGCGCAAGACGTTCGCCGCAGGTTCGTAGGTCAGCCTCGAGTTTAAAGCTCCCACGGCTGAGCGGATGCTGACCAGTGGGGAGGCCGCCTCCACGTCACGTGACGCGCGGGGCCGCTCCACTAGCCGCCCGGGAGCATGTGGGAAGGGTTTTCCTTTTCCTTCTTTCCTTTTTAAAAGCCCACCCACTTTTGCGCGGGCTTGGTCACGGAGTGCTTCTCGCGAGAGGCGTGTTACCCTCTCGCGAGAGTGAGTGGGAGGCGTGGGGACTAGGTGGTGGTGCGGCCTGGAGCTGCGGCGGCGGAAGCCGGGGTGGGCAGGGCGGGGGCGGGGGCGGGCCGCGGGGAGGGGAGGGGGGCGGGCGGGGGGCCGGGGCGGGAGGCGGCGGCCGCGGCTCGGCAGCTCGCGCGGGCGGCCGTTGCGAGCCGGTGACATGCCTGTGAGCTGCCCCAGGTGAGCCAAGTGCGGGGCCGCGGGCGGCGTGCGCTGCGGGCGGCGGCGTGCGGGGCCGCGATGGATGGAGCGGCCCTCTTCGGCGCCCCAGCCCTCCGCCCGCCGGCAGCCCTTGCTCTGCCTGCGGGGCTGCGCAGAGCTGCGCCTTCGCCCGGCGGCGGGAGGAGGGCGGGAGCAGCGGGGCGGAGGGAGGAAGCCCACCCGAGGACGTGGGGGTGTCCTCGGGTTCCAGACGGGGCTTCCCGGGGTCCGGCGGAGCCCCTGTGAATGACAAGTTCAGTTTCCATCCCCAGGGTGGTCTTCAGAGCCGTGTTCCCTCGGTGCGTGGCGCTGCGTTCGCTTAGTGAGTGAGTATTCGTGCTGCGCGCACCGGAGCCTTTGCAGGACGAGGAGGATGTTGCACTGTCTCCGAACAGCATCCTTCCACTGTCAGCACCCCTGAGCTCGGACGAGGCGCAACCCAAATCTTGTGACAAACGGAAGGCGTCTAGCAGCAGCTCTCAGAGTGTTGATACTTATGTTTGCTGTCAGTTTCGCTCTAAGGCTATCAGTGTCTTAAATGCTGGCCATCCGTATTCTGAATGGATTGAGTGTACGTCTGTTCTTCCAGGCACCTTAGCTGCCATCTATCTATCTATCTATCTATCTATACACTATATATGTATGTATATATATATATTTGTGTATATATATATATATGTTTGTATATATATATGACCATATATATATATATATATATATATATTTGGTCATATATATATGACCAAAGTATAAAAACTGTTGGCAAAATGAGTATGGCAGTAGAATCTAAACCACCACTGGGGTAGGACTTCCTAACAGTTCTTTTCTGCTTACCCTTTCCTCTAGAGCTTGTTAAATTGGAGATGGTTTAGCTTAAGATGTTAAGGAAATTGCAGTATGAGAAATACTGCTGAGACATATCTGACGGCCTTAGTGCAAACCGGAGTTAAAAAGTCCGGTTGTCTTTTCAGCTTTGTAATTATTCAGCCCCTTACAAAACCCGTAACACACATAAGCTGTCCTTAGCGTGTTCCCGCCGTGTTAGGGATGTTTTATTGGTTGGTACTGACTTTAGTATGACTGGAACTACTCAAAACATGTAGAGAGTACTCAGAAAATAGAGGGTACTCCATAATGCATACATGGTTTTAATGTCTTATCATTGCAGAGTAAATGGCAGCACAGTTCCCAGCACGATTGGTGTCATTTAAAATAGTGCAATTTAATGAATCTTTTTAAACACACAGTCATGTTTTTCACGGAGTACTCTGGTTATTCATACTTTTTATGTTCCTTCTGGCAGCACTGACACAAGGGTTGTTGACAGTGAATTTTGCTGTTGTAGCTGTGACAGAACAGTTTATGAGAGATCAAAGGATGTAGGGCAATCAGAACAAATGGGTTCCCAGGCAGAACTGATAACTAGTGATTAGTGTATGTACCCACATAACCGCATTAATGATAAGGACCTAGCAGTATACTCGTAGGCCAGTGATATGTCCCCGTCGATGAGGATATGGGACTAGCCACTGACCCTTAACCACAGTGAGAAATTCTCTAGCTTCTAAACTCGGGGGGTAAGTCTGGAAGCTGAAGAAGTCTTCCTTTGCCTTTAGAGGCTGGAGGGATATAAATATCTATCTATCTATCTATCTATCTATCTATCTAGCTATCTATATGGTGTATATACACATAATGTATATTATGCATATACATACATACACAAACATATACATACATACATTATTTTTTTAATTCTAGGGACTTACTGTCTGGAAAAGGAAATCAAGCCCCATCAGATGATACATTATAGCTCATTTTTAGGGAAATTTTCAGTTATAAATAAGCAGTGGCATTCTTTCTATACTTGCAGAAAATGTGAAAAACTTAGAAAATGTCTTTTTGAGAATGGGCAAAAGAAACTGATCTAGACTTAAAAAATTCCTCCCGTTCCATCTTGGCAAACTGATTTTCGGGGATAGAAAAACTGATTTTTTTTTGCTGGTCTTTATGACACTTTGGCAAAGGTTTCAAGCTTTTAGGATGTATTTTTTATTTTTCTAGCCTTTGAAAAGTAATTGAGGTCACTTTGGGTAGGACAATTATTTAGGTAAGCTGAATTTGCTCTTTTTTTTGTGAAGTGGCCTGCCTTTTAGTAATAAAATCAGCCACTTAGAGGGAACGAAGGGTGGGGACAAGTCAGGAAAAGATCTCAGCTTGGCTTGGGCTTGAGTTAAGGGTGTATAAACTGGTGAAGTGGGGAAAGGAAAGAAAAGTTCTTTATCAGATCCGAACAGATCTAAATGTGTTCCTGCCACTCATCTTTATATATAAAAGTTCATTTTATTTTAAAATATGTGTTAGAAGTTAAGGCATTTGAAATACATAGAGACTGGGAAAGATAAAAGTTAACATTTTTGGATTAATCTTAGAATATTACATGGGAAGAAATAAGGTACATGATGTAGTGGCTGGAAACACAAAGGGAGGGTACTTGGAGATGAGAAATAGTGTGAAGAGTTTGCATTTTGGAGACTGGCATGTCTGTTAGTCCTGAGCCTCTTTTTTCCTCATCCTGCAAAGAGAGTTCAAATACCTCAAAAAGTTATTGTGAAGTACACAGTAGCTGCTTGCACAGTGGTTTTTTTGACCTCTTTTAATGGCTTGAGGATTATTTGGCTGCAAGAAGTAAAAACCCATTTGAATTACTGAAAAAAAAGGCATTTGTCGGCCAGTTGGAGGACTGCCTCTGGAGCTGACTGCTTGGAGTCCAGCTTGCTGCTCCGGGCACCAGGAACTCTTCAGGCAGTTGCTCTTCCAGTTTCCTCTGGGAACACGTAGTCTTACGTCTCTGCTGCTCTGTGCTGTTATGGCCCAGATTTTTGTTCAGGTTGCCCCTATCTTTAAAGCTCTTGGTTTCTGCTTCCCCATAACTTCGGTTTGTCATGAAACTGGTGTGCCATGGTGCCAATCAGACTCACTTTGACTTTGCAGTGCGATACTCAGCAAGTACCTCCATGTCGTACTTCTGCATTTCTGGGGAGAAAACCAGATCCGCTAGGTCTCTCTACTTCTAGTCTAGTTGGCTGAGGCTGGGGGAAGACGGGGATGGGAAAATGGGTAGAGAGGAAATGAAGTGTAGCCCACAGTGTGTATTTCTCTGGACTGGGTCCCACAAGTTCTCTAGGAAAGGGGTTGTGGGCAGGGAGGCGATGAAGGATACCCTGCTGTAGGTAACATCCTGCGCTTGGCGTTTTCCCCCAGCTGCCTTGAACTTGCTCTCAGCAGTCTTCTTTTTCAGGACTGATTCTAGGTGTGGGTTAAGGCAAATTCCACAATCGTTCCATGCCTCGTTTTCCTTACATGTAAAATGGGTATGATACCAACTTCTGTTGTGAGAAATGTGAATTTTGAGTGACAGTATGTGTGCAGTGCCTGGCTGGCACAAGGGAGGCGCGTGCATGTTAGGACTGCGTGTGTCCTGTGTGGCAGCTACTGGCATACGGGCTCCCACAGCACTCAGAGATGAAAATGTCATTTCTGCCCTCAGGAGTTTCCATGTCTAGTGCTCACCACTCCATACTGAAAACTGTTTCTTGACTTTAGTGACACGAAATTCTTCCAGATCTCCACCTCGCCTGCTTTTCAGGCTGCTGCTTTTTTGTGGTCCTTTGCTTGCCTGCCCAGGATTCCTTTATCACGATTGTTCCCTTCGATTCTCCCTTGCTCCTCTGTTCTTTCCCCGTCTGTAGGATCAGCTCTTAAACTCTGTATACACAGGTGATTTCTAGAGTAACATGTCTAGCTCTTGACCACCAACTAAATGTGTATTATTTAGGTGCCTTTTGGATCCTATATTGACATAAAACAGTCTTACAGTTACGCTATAATTGGCAAAGGTTCCACTTTCCTTCTAGCTCCCTAAGCGTGAAACCTTAAAATTACTTTTCACACTCTTCTTTTTTAATGCCTTTTATGTCTTTTCAGTTCATAGGATCTGCACGGGCTTGTAGGATGGCTCTGAGGTGCGAAGCACTGGGCCGTTTGCAAAGCCGAGCCATGCATTTATTCCTGCTTGGAGTAGAGCTTGTTACTATTTGCAAGAGCTGCTGCAGTGGCTTTTCGGCAGTGTGCTCGTAAGTCATGGAGTCGCAGACGTGACTGAGAGAGAAACGTGTTCCTGAGTTAAAACTTGGAACACATTTTTGGTTAAAAATTGGCTTGTAGATGGCGGTTGTGTATAAGATTCAGAACATTGTTTCAACTTCTAGGCAGCATATTCACATTGAAAGCCTCAAGATTAAAGGTTTGCTTTTATTTTTTTTTAAATTGTGTTTACTATTGGTGTGTAGGGAGTTCCGGAGTCAGCAATTCATACTTAGTATTTTGTCAATTAGGCCCATGTTGTTATTTGAAATATCAGTTCCTGGCAAGGTTCAAACATACTTTAGGAGAAGTCGATTCCAACCTGGAATGCACAAGAAGACAGTAATTTTTCTCCGCTGAGGCCTGAGAAACAGGTGGCAGAACAAGTATCCCGGGATTAATTTGTCAGCAAGTCATTAGGTGGGTGGCCACAACAATTTTCTATTTAAAGCTGTCACTCTTCCCACCAGTGTCCCTCCGAAATTCATATCCTTGATGAAGTTTTCCTTTACCTGACAGCTTGTTCAGCTCCCTAAATACGCGATTGTGTGTTATGGTGTTGGAGCATGTGGGGATGAAGAAGGAATGGCCCTTGAAGGGAAGCTCCATGAGAAGGGGCACTTTTCACTGTTGTGTCCCAGTCATTGTTACGTGGACACTCGGTGAGCATGGGAATTGGATGTTACTTACAGTCCAATGCAGGGCGTTCACTCGTGTAAATGGAACTGTTACACAGGGACTGTAGTCTCCAGTGTTAAAATGGAGCAGTGGCGATTTGTGCTCCCCGCCACCCCCCTCCCCAATATTTGGCAATGTTTGGAGACTGTTTTGGTGCTGCTGGCATCTAGTGAGTGCGTAGAGGTCAAGGATGATGCTAAATGTCTGGCAATGCACAGGACAGCCCCTTACGACAAAAACTTATCTGACACTCAATGTCAATAATGCTGAGATTGAGAAACCATGTAGAGGTACAAACAAAACATACTGTGAATGCAGGAATGCCGTTGACTCGGGATTAAAAAGTAGTAATCAAGAGCCGTGGTGTGTTTAGATTCTGTCAGTTAAACAGCAGGTCTGTACCCAAGGAGGGAGCTAGCGCATGAGTGCCTGGTGTATGCGGTTCTGTTTTTACCTGGGTTATTTCATTGCGTCCCCGTGGGCTTTAGCGTCCTCATTTGCAAAAGGGGATAGCGTCACGTCTACCCCACTGTTTGCTCATCAGGTACCATTTCATTTATGTTTTTAGTAGTTGCTCTGGGGTCTGCAAGATACCTTGAACTTATCAATATCACTTCTCTCATAGTGGAGGACTTGACAACAGTATTTTTTCCTCTCCCACCCACCATATCCTGTGTGTTACTTTGTCATACATTTTGCTTCTGTGTATGATGTAAACTCCATAATACATTGTTATTTTTATTTGAATGGTTATTTTAAAAAGGCATTTAAAAAAGGAGAAAATATCTGTTATATTACCTTCATATTTACCATTTTAGTCACTCTGTTCCTTCAGTTAGTTCCACATTTCCATCTCATAATGTTTTTCCTTTGCCTGAAGAATTTCTTTCAATAGTTATGTATTCTAGTTACGGTTGGCCGGTGATGATGTCTCACAGCATTTTTTCAGTTTGAATAAATTTATTTTGCCTTAATTTTTGAAAGGTATTTTCATTGGGTTGTGATTTTCATCAGGTTGCCATTTCCCTCCCTTTCTGTACTTTGCTCTGTTGTCTTATTTTATGGCTTGCCTAGTTTCTGATAAGAAATCTGCTGTCCTTCCTTGTTTTTCTGTATGTGATGTGTACTTTTTCCCCCTCTGATTATTTTTAAGGTTTTCCTCTTGATCACTCACTGGTCTTCAGCAATTTAGTTGTGATGTGCCTTGGTGTGGTTTTCTTTGTGGTTATTCTTCTTAGGGTGTATTGATCTTCCTTGGATCATTCAGCTGAGGATTTTCATCAAAGTTGGGAAATTCTGGGTCATTTTGTGTTTATATGTTGTCCCCCACTCCCACACTTTGGGTTCCAATACTTTTTGGATTGACTCACTGATGCTGCTTTTTTTGTTTTGTTTTGTTTTTTCCTGTTGTTTGTTTGTGTTTAAAATTTTTCTCTCTGTGCTTCATTTTGAATAGTTTCTATTGCTATGTCTTCAAGTTCACTGAACTTTTCTCCTGCGGTATCTAGTTGATATTAATTGCATCCAGTATGTTCTTTTATTTAGTACATTTCATTTTAATCTCTAGAATTTTAATTGGGGTCTCTTACATCTTCCATTTCTCTTCTTATTATGTTTTCCTCTCCTCTTGAATGTGTGGAACATATTTGTAGTGTAGATCTTTAATGTTCATGCCATCATCTCTGTAATTTCTGCGTGTATACTTAACTGTATTGACGTTTTTCTCTCCTGGTTATGAGTCACATTTTTCTCCTTTGCATACCTGGTAGTCTTGATTGTGTGCCAGCCAGTAGTTTTATGCTGTTCCTCGCATGACTGTGTTGCATTCCTGAGTGTTGGAGTTGGTTGGGGTGCAGTGTTAGGTTATGTGGAATCTGTTGGATTGTTCTGAAGCTTGCCTTTCACGTTGTTCGCGTGAGTCCAGTGAACACGGTTTCCTTCTGAGGAGCCACCCATTGCCCGATGCGTTTCAAGGTCCTTCTCCTCTGGTGGTGGGAGTGCACCCCATCCCAAGCCCTGTTTGGCTCCAGCTATTTTGGGGCCTACTGCTCTTTGGTAGTTATTTCCTCACAGATCAGTATTCAGCCAAGGACTATAGGGGAGCCCATCTGCATGATTCTAAAGCTCTTCCTCGCTCCGAGCTCTACCACCAGTGCTCTGCCCTACAGAGTCCAGCCACCGTGGCTTTCCCAGGCGCTGATCGCGGTCTCTGGGCACGGTGACACTGCCAGGTTGCTTGGCTCTCCTCTGCCTGTGTAGTCACTTGGCAGGAGCTGGATAATAGCCTTGCGTTGCCTGCCATAGTCTAATGTTTGAAAACCAATTTTGTTGTATTTTTTTCTTGTTTTGTTATAGTTTTAGTCAACATAATTTTTAACATTTGGCCATTTGGGATTTGTTCAAAATGTTCATTTGGAGCATTTATTATAAATATGTTCCTAAGTATTATAAAATTAGAAATTATTGTAAAGTTTTAATTACATTTTCTCAAATAATTCATTAAATGTAGAAGCATCCATTTAAACATTTAAAGACACACTTTGTAATTTAAAAAGGATTACTTTTTATTTATTAATTCAGCAGATGTTTGAATGCCTACTGTGTTAGAATACAAGTACAATAAAACTTTTGTCCTCAAGGAACTCACAATAGGAAGGACGCATGCAAACAGTGGCACCAAAAGAATAAAGGGCGTGCCACTGGGGGAGCATGAGGAGGTGGCTACTGTTTGGGCAAGGAGGGACAGAGACAGCCACGCCTTCCTGAGGGAGGGAGGCCCTTGGACAGACGCATGAACATTCAGTAGCATAAACATTCAGTAGCGGTTCAGCTGATGCAAAGAAGGGTAGGTTTGAGGGACGTTTAGGAGACTGTGTCAGGGCTTGGTGATTAACTAGATCTGGCAGTCTGCAGAGACTGAGGGGAAGGCCAGTTTCTAGCTTGGCTTACTGGCCCAATTGGTTTACTGGCTCTTACTGATGGAGAGTACAGGAGGAGATTGTATAGAAAGAAAGTTCCGTGCGGTCTTTGAACAAACTAATTTTGGAATACCTGGGACATTTAGTCAGAAGTATCTACTAATAGAAAATTGAACCTAAGGAACTGAAACTCGGGTGCAAGAACTGAACTGAAGATACACATTGGGGAGTTCTTGCGTAGCTAAAACCAGAGGTAGAGTTCAGATGTCCTTCAAAAACTAAATAGAAAGTACCAAAGAGGACAAGGTTGGAGATTAGAAAATATTAGTATTTGAGTAACAAATGATGATAGAACTTAGGGAAGGAGATTAGTGTAATGGCTAGAGAGATACACAGGTTTCTCGGTCAGAAATCAACATGGGTTACTTGATTTCTAGGTTCCAAGCAGACCTCCTGAATCTGGATTTTGGGGGGTAGGAGGAGATGTTGGAAGCACTGAAGTTTGAGAACCAGTGCAATGAGATGAGCGTCAGGGAAGGGGACAATATTGTTGACGGATGAGGGAGGTGTTTCTGAGCCTCCCGGGATTGGTTAGCTCATGCTGCAAAAAGGGCAAGAAGCAGATGAGGCTGGCTGGACCATTTCTTAGGCCAGAGGAAGGGAGCAAAGACTGGGGAAATGTTTTCTGTTATTATTATAAAAGAAGTATTCACATCCAGAAAAATAAAATACTCGTAATCACATCTACCCAGATAAAACCAATGTTTATACCTCTCTAGTATATCTTCTTTTTTATATTGAACATACAAATACACACATGCAGTAATACAGATTTTATACAAAATCGGAATAGTATGAACATGCTAGAACCTGCCTTATTTTACTTAATCGTACAATCCCTCATTATATGACATTTTATAACATTTAAAAAAAACCCAGTTGTCACGTGTAACCAGTATCATGAAGTTAGTCTGTAGCCATCATAATATTTTCTAGGCATGTACAAACACACATGTATGTGTATGTGTTGTGTCTGTATGTAATGTGTTTTTAATCACAAGTAGAGAGCACGCTATTTACACTATACTGTAACTTGCTTTTTCCCTTAATATTTTGTGAACATGCTGTCATATCAGTATATATTGATCTAACTTTCTAACAGCTGCGTTATCGTCATATGAAAGTATAATTTATTTGAATTGATGGACTTCTAGATAATTTTTAGTGTTTTGTTTTAATGAATATTCTTTCACATATGTCTTCATGAATTTTGTGCAAGTGTTGACGTTGGATAAATTTTAAGACATGAAATTGCAGGATCAAAGGATGGGTGTAATTTATTCAAAGTATCCTATATCTCTGGTTTCTGCACTCTTTCTAATTGTTTCTTTAATTGCTGTCATTTGTTTTCTTTTGCATTGTGTGGTATTTCTTAAAACTTCCTTGCTGTTCCAGTGTTTTTAGCAGTATCTATTCTGCTTTTTTGCTGCTTCTGAGGGATTTCATGGTGTTGTTTTCACGTCCTGTGTCTTTCCTGAGCTCTAGCAGCTCACTTTTCAGTTGTTTGCCTTGTCTATCTGTACTTACTCGTCTCTGATCTCCTTTTAAAAAAATAATCTAGGTTCACTTTCATTTCTCTGACTGTAGAGAAACAAACTTAGTTTTTTCCTGCTTAGGCTCTTGTTTATTCACCCAGAATACAGCCCAAAGCAAAAAAAAAAAAGCATTAAGTGAAAAGCTTATTATCCTAACAGAAAGGTATCCTAGTGGGGAAATACTGTATTTTCACTCTTCTTGTGAAATCTGTCTAAAACTACATTCTCTCTGATTATATAAAATGGTGAAGAAACCCTGCCCTGTTATTCCTTCCTCCCCCCATCTGTCTTTGCATTATTTCGAAAAGTGATTTTTTTTCTTTGCTTTACTAGAAGTGTGAGTCATATTATCTCCTATTGGATTTACTTTTATGGACCATTGCATAGATACTCTCTGATAGATTTTTTTTCTTTGTGACCTTGTATTTGCTTATGTTTTTAAGTTTAACACAAAGTGATGAGTGTAGGGTTCAGTAAATGTGTTTTTCTTCCATGAGTGAAGGAAAGTGTAGATGTGGAATTAAATTTAGCTTCTTTTTTATTAACATACATTCTGAAGTACTATCCTGAAAATAAATAACGTGAGATTTGGGTGGCGTGATTATATTTGTCTGGATTTTTTCTTTCTTTCTTTAGTGTGTTCCTTCTTATAGGGGTTTTATTTATTTTTTAACATTTTTCTTTCATCGGTTCATATTGGATTCTGTTTTGCTCCGCAAAGAGAGTTGTGTGTAGTCTGCTATTCAGGAGTGTGGTAGGTTGAGGGAACGGGGGTAGCTGGAGCTGTCCAGTCCAGGGTGGCGTCAGAGCACTGACCGGGACAGTGCCAGCCTCCGTGGGACTCTGTCTTCCGCTTCGGGGGCGTGGTTTGTCACACCTTCGGGTGAGCAGCTGCTAGGTAATTGGTCAGTTTCTTTCCTGGTGAAACCCCCATCCAGTGTGTTTGCTTTTAATCTCGGCTCTTGTGGAGTTGAGTCAGCAGAGGCCTTTTCCCAGCCCCACCCTTTCAGAAGTCAGAAAAAGTAAAGGTACTTTGTGTGCCTGTCCTGTGTCCTTCAGCAGGGTTTTTAAATGGCTGCTTTGCCATCATAGGCATGCACGCTAGATCATTCTGTCACTCTCCTGTTTCTGGCATCTTATTTCTCTCTATTCCGAAGCGCGATGAACAGCTTTTCAAACCTTTGCCACTGTGGCGGAGTGGGTAGGCGCCTCAGAGCTAGCCTTGGAACATCTGGATTTGAGTCTGAGCTCTGCTGCTTGCTGTGTGGGCCTGGACACATTGCCTGGTTTCCCCTGGCCTCCGTCTTTGTGCCTGTAGAATTGGAGGGCTGCTCTTCCTGTTCGAAGGAGTGAATGAGATGTTAAGGTATCTTAGCAAGGCATTGGGTGCAGTCGAAGCTCTAGTTGGAACCCTAGGTGTTCCAGGCTCATCATTTCCTTTCATGATTCCCAGAAGTGGAATCCTAGTGTCAGAGCGGGAGCATTTTCAGGGTTTTGACACTCACGACAAAATCGCCCTCCGGAAAGGCGGTGCGAGTTTACTCAGGAGCGGAGTTTGAGTTGTGCTTTTCTGGAACCCTTATGTTGACCTCTATATTATGTCGAAGTTTGAAGCAAGTTTGTTTGCCTCTGAGGGCTCTGGCAGTTCTAGAGTACTCTCGGGGGGCGGGGGGGAAGGACAGAGAGTGAGTTGGCCTGGGACAAATAAAAGGATTATTTTCTTGCTTTGGCCACAGAAATCTTTATATTTACACCTTCTTTTGATAATTTTGGTCCTCTTGGCCATTTTGTTCCATAAGTAGATATTTAGATTTTTTCTTTTACGTATGTTTTATAGTTTCCAAAGTGCCTCCTCTGCTATTTTCCATTTGATTCTCACAGTGACTTGCTGGGTAGATAGGGCAATAGAGACACTGAAGAAACAGGTGCAGACATATTGCAGTTTACCTGGAGGAAACAACGCTAACAAGAGGTAGAACAGGAACAAAAGGGTAATCTTCTGACTCCTGGTCGATCCCTCTTTATCTCTTGCAGTTGGGACCTCGGTTGCCCTTCTCACAGTCCTGCTTCAATGCCAGGCATTAATCAAAGTGTATTGTTAGAGAGACCACTAGGGTTTCTCGTAGTTCAGAATAGAATAATCATAATTCTTTGCCTAAAAATTAGAATCTAGAAATCTCTAAAGGGGAAGTACATGTATGCGCGCGCACACACACACACACACACACAAACTCCAGTTTCATCTCTATAATATAAGAACATAAAATTAACACGCCACTGAAATTTAGTTGTTTTGCAGTTCTGATGGGGACTAGGTTGAAGTTTCGTTTTCCATATAAATCTCTTTATAGTAAATTTTATATTAATAACCAATGTCTTAAAAACTGCAACTAGGTAATTCTTAATAAGACTAGCTTGATTGAAACGAATTAACTGTTTCTTGTATCTTTATTGATTCACATTTTTTAGTTATTTAGTGATTTAGAATTCAGTCCCACTCCCACCCTTTATACTAATAACATTTTCCTTGAAGGCTCTGAACCCAAGAGTGCTGTATTGGCTGTGTTCCCCTGTATGCATAGCTTCTAATGCAAGTGGATTTTTAATAATAAATGGACTGGTTACTGTGGTCAGATGTGGATATTGAGCGGTGAATGCAAACGTTTTGATTTGAGCTCAAAGGTGTTTTATTGAAGCGCTGATGAACAGTTAAGGCTTGTAGAGTTTCTCCCAAGGAGTGTGTGAGCACGTGCGCATGTGCTTTAGGTACCGTTCATCATTTAATTTAGATGATTTTTGAACTCTGGTCATTGATATTCTGTTAAGATTCCATATGAGGAATTTGTACGTACAGATTTCCCATTCTTACTTGTATATTGTCAGACCTTTCTGCCCAAGAAATAGAAATGTCTAGAGCGTTCACAGTTGCTGTAGGGATAGAGTGACTTTTGGGGGGTAAAAGGCCTGGGAATCTTTTTGTGATGGTCTCTGTTTTAGATTTTAAAAGTTTTTCAAATACTTCTTATGGAGGCTTTCAAATATATTCTTATTTGTAAGTTTTAAAAGGGCAGTGAGATTGAATGATAAGGGTAAACTATAATAATTTGGAACCTAAAAATAGATTTTTGTAATAATTTCATATCTTATTAAAGTACAAATATTCACGTTTTTCAAATGTTCATGTTGGTTTGCTAAGTACATTTTTATGGCTCTGAAGTTTTGTTTATGTTTTTATTGTTTTTGTTTTTTAGATGACTATTTTAGAAGTATTTTAGGACAATGCTTGCCTGAGTCACTAAAGTTAATAAATTGTTTTCTTTTTATATGTGTTATTAGGTATTTTATAGGTTAACTCCACTGATTTACATACAAGAGCAATATAGTTATGGCGACCTTCCAGACTTTCAGAAACAGTCATGTGAAGACTAGAGCATCTGTCAGAAAAGTAAGTTCACTGTAGTAAATTACTTTTAGTGATAGTTTTAATAAAAATACTGTTTATTTGTATGTGTGTTATGCATACACTTATACCATTTTTTATGCCTTTCCTTAGTATAGCTGAATGACAAAAACTTCCGTATTTGCTGATGTGGAAATTGAAAGGTGTACTTGAATTTTCTAGATTTCACTTTACTTTTCATTCAAGATAGAGAGATACATTGAATATTAACTGGGAACCAAATATTACAAAAATCAGAAAGAGGTATATTTTCTACTCTATTAATTTTTTCTAACATTTTATTATGAAAAATTTTAAGTATATTAAGAAGTTAAAAGCATAGTGCACCCACACGTAAACCTGCATACCAAACATGCATATTCAGTAGGTAGTATTACTTTGTCTTATTTGCTCTGTGTGTGTGTGTGATTACTTTGCAGAACCATTTGAAAGGTAAAGTCTGAATGTCTTTTCGCCCCTGAACTCTTGAGCGTGCTTCTCCCAGGAATCACTGCATCCTCCCACATAACAATAATATCATTACCACATCTAAGAAAATTACATTTGATTCCCTCATGTCTAATTCCCAGCCATACTCACGTTTCTTTTACTACTCCTGAAATATCTTTTATAGTCTTCCCACCCACCCAACTCCCATTTTGGATTTACTGAGGCTCCTAGGCCTTAGGTTGCATTTGATGGTTATGACTTGTTTACATTTCTTATGGTCTGAAAGAGTTTCTCCTCTTTCTATTTATTTATTTAAAAACAAGTTTTTTAAGTTTATTTGATTTTTTTTGAAGTGACATAACCTCAAGATTTTATTGTCTTTATAATGAAAGAAAAGCCAAAGCTTAGAACTGGATCATGAGGCCCTTTCTCTTCTTATATCCTCACAGTTCACAATGCTTGTGCCTCTGAATAGCTAGAGTTCTTGTAGATATGCAGCTGGGCTCGCTGCAACATCTCCTCGAGAGTTTGAGCCTCTTTCTGGAAAATGGGCCTAATCTGCCCACCACAGCCCCTCTGCTTCCCGCCATGGTGCTGGGCACACAGACAACTCCTGCTCTTCTTGTACTGTGTCACTGTGGGGTCTTGTACTGTGGGGTCTCATACTTGTACTGTGTCACTTTGTGGGGTTGGTGCTTGCCACACTTCTTATAGAAAGTCCGGCAGGTTTTCAGAATATTCACCATGTCCATGAGAGTGCTGTCTCCCTGGTAAAGCCTCTTTTTTTTTTTTTTTTTAATTTATATTCAAGACTGACTAGGCCAGTTTTTTATAATGTTTCTCATTCTGGATTTGTCTTGTTTCTCATTCTGGATTTGGTTGTTTTCTCAAAGTGCTACTTAACTCTTCTCTCTTCTATATTTCATATAAACTAGAATTTCAGGTTTTCCTATGATCAGTGATGCAAAAATTGATCAGATGGGTAAGGTAGTAGTTCTGCCAGGCTGTCCATTTTCTATTTTTTAGTTAGCAAGTAATCTGTGGGATGATACTGGTTGTGCACAAACACCTTGTTTTTTTCCAACAGCCTTTCATCAGATATTTTTGGCATTCTTGATGACCCTTTCCTGAATTCGTTATTTCCTGGAAGTTGCAAAATGATGATTTTCCTAATTTTATCTTTTAGTGTTTTACGTTTATTAGCTGACATTCTTCTTTAAGAAAAGCTTTCTCTCATCAACCTTAGATGAACTACAGTATCTCCTATAAAGGCAGGATGAATGCTCTTTAATTACCAATTTTCAGATTAATGATTTAGTGGGATAGTCACCTCCACTGTTGGCAAGTGAGTTTTTTCCCCCACTCAGTCATTCATTCATTTGTGTTATTCTGGATTTTAAAAACTCTGTATTTTCCAATCCTTTATTTATTTATAGTCATTTATCCATTCCTCATTTAAGTTACTCACAGTGTCCCACACTTGCCCCCGGGGGCCCCTCCACGCGGGTGCCTGTGTCCTTTGGTCTCAGGCTCCTAGTTCTTTGATTACTTCCTTGATATCTAGTACAACAGATGGACCCCAGTGTCGCTTTCTACTTTCCATTCCTCAGACCTAGAATTGGCTGTTTCTTCAAAGAACCCTCAGTGGTATTTAGAAGCCAAGATCTGGGTACTAGGAATGCCCATTGCTTCTTCAGTGTCATGAGTTTGTATTGATAGTTCAGATTTCACATTCCAATTTGTTTTCTGAGTTCATGTTCGTATCTTAGCCTGAAAACCTCCACTCATTAATGAAAACAGAATCATTTAAAAATTTGAATATTTTCAAGCCCACAGAAAAGTTGGGCGAAAAGCCAGTACAATGAACACCATGTATACTCTTCACTTAGATTCACCCTCTGTTAGTTAACATTTTACCATAAGCATTGTATCCGAGTGTTTACACACACACACACACACACACACACACAGACATGCATACATACCACACACACACATGCATACACACTTCCCTTTTGTTCGTACACATAGACCCAGGGAAAAGTAGGTAGACTGAAAATCTACCTACGTAAGCAGAGGGCAAGGAAAGACCAAAGAAACGCAGGGTGCTCCAGTCAGGCCGTTAACAGGGTTCATTAAGGGAAACTTACATACAAGGCTCATCTTGGGCTGTGGCACGAGGAAGTGGATATCCTCCTCTGTGCTGCTTGGCAGGACTAAAGGGTCATGTAGAACAGAGCAGGGTGGATGGGGCACTGGACGTGTCCCAGATGAGGGAAAGATGTCTTCCGTGCTTGCCGGGGCAGGACAATGGCCCATTTCAGGAACCAGCACAGCGCGGGGCACCAGGGAGTCCATCAGACAGTCTCAGTAGATTTATGGGAAGCAGTATCCCTTCAGGATTTACAGGAACCAGCCTCTGTTCTGGCCTAGATCTAATCTAGCTCGTGGATCCAGCAGCGGGCAGGGAGCAGTCTCTCCTCCAAACCTGGTGAAACCATAAGAGAGTGGGCTGCAGACATTGTTTTACTTTTCTCCTGAATATGTTAGCATGCAGCTCTTAACATGAGCTTCCTTCCGCCCCTCAGAAAGTCATCAGCCCAATGACATCATGTACCATGCAGTCCATACACAGATTTCCCTACTAGTCTCAGGTATCCTTTTCCCTTGTCTCTCATCTGGGATCCAGTCAAGGTTCACACACTGGCTTATGGTCTCCCGAGTCTAGTCCATTTCAATGGTCTAGACTCTTCTCGTGACAGCGGATCCTGGAAGTCTGGCCTAGTCGTCTTGTAGAACATGCCCACCATCTGAATTCATCGGCTTTGCCCTGTGATAAGGTTTAGCAGGAACACCTCAGAGGTGATGTTGTGGTCTCTCCACTCTGTCATGTCCGGAGGTGCCAGGCTGGACCAGTTGTTTAAGATTGTAATAATCCCCAATATAAAGACACATATAAATCCCTTTGTAATTAATATGGTTAGTAAGTAGTCTGTGGGGTGATTCCATGAGACAGTGTGGGTATCCTGTTCCCCTGTAGCTTTTAATCCAGTGGATTAGGATACAATGATGATCCTTTCTTAAATCAGTAATCATATTGGGAATTATAAATTGTGTTTTCAAATTTTGTTACTGTGTCCATATTTGTTAGCCAGCATTCCTATATAAAGATGTGCTCTTTCCCACCCCACCCCATCCTACTATCTGTCTCTTTTAATGGATTCTTTTGATGCCCAAATTGTCCCAAATTTGGCCAGTGGGAATGTCTTCAAGTTGACTGTGTTCATGTGGAATGACCCAGTTAGTCTGAGCACTGCCTTGTGTTCTGTCACAATAAGATGTGTCAGCCACACCTCCTACTTTCTCTGCCTCAGACCTGGAACCATGCATTTTCCCAAGAAGCTCTAGTTCAATTTATTAACATTAGCACACATTTATTGGGTTCATATAGTACGCGAGGTACTGAAATCTGCGGGGAAAGATTGAGTAAAATACAGTTTTACAGTCTCTGGATTCAATCGTTTGGTGTAATGGCTAAGAAAGACAAATACATATGAAACCAGTAATTACAGTGTGTTGTGATACAGATTAAATGATGTTAATGTTCGAGCGATACAGTAGACACAGAAATTTATTGTGACTGAGGGTGGGGCAGTCGTCACAGGTCTTGCGGTGGGTAGGATTTCCGCAGGGAAGATCCAGGAGCAAGGACGGCTCGCAGAGAAGAGGAGATCAACAAAGCAGCAGGAGAGTAAGGCGGAAGCAAATGAATGTTCCATTTATGTCTGACTATAATACTCCTTCCTTTCTTTATGAACCTCTTCCCTTCCTCTGGTCCTTTGCATTTGTGACGTCCGTTCCCTGGCACGTCTGAAATGCCTTCCTTATTTTCATCATAGAGCTGCCCTGAGGTCCCCGAAAAGCTTTCCTTGGGGTTATTCTCTACCCTACCCCCATCACCAGCTTTGCTATGAGAGTGGTCACCGTCGTTAGCAGTCCTTACGGAGCTTCCACATCCTCTCACCCCTCATCCAAGCTGCCGCTCTGTTCTGCCAGTGACCTGGGTGTCAGGTGTGCGGTCTGTCAGGTTTCCTCGGGAGTCAGGGGCGCGGCCTGAGGGCCTCAGGGCCGCCCAGTAGGTTGAATGCCTGGGCTGTGCAGTGTGTGTTGTGAGCATGTGCAGCTCTCCTTAAGCATCTTGTTCTTCCCTCCTCTCAGCTGAATCGAGACCTGTATGCATCAAAAGATACATAATAATATGCCAAATGAATATTAATTGGAGAGTTAGTGACTTTCCATTTCAAATTACACTAGCTCCAGGGTCTTTCACCTTGTCTTAGAATTAAATACATTCAGACTATCTTTTCTTTTCAGAGCTTCAGTGAAGATGTATTCCAGTCTGTGAAGTCCTTGCTACAGAGTGAGAAGGAACTGTGCAGTGTGTCAGCAGAGGACTGTTTGAAGCAGGATGAACGTGCCAGTTTGACTGAGGTTTGACATATTAACTTGCTATATATACCCTTTCCTAACTGCATGATCTATTTTTAAAATGCCTCAAATCTTTACATACTGTTAGGTTGGTGCAAAACGAATTGCGGTTTAAAGGTTAAAAATAATTGCAAAAACCGCAATTTCGTTTGCACCAACCTAATAATATATGTATGAGAAGTAATTGTTTAATACCCGCTAACGTAATTGTCATGGTGCATTATAATGAGCACATTTGATTCAGTGGCCTTGTTGCCCACTCATCGGACATACAGCGCTGGATTAGATAATTCCTACTGTATTTGGTAAATGGTGCTTTAGTAGTAAAATTTTTTACTATGAAACATAAAATATATATTTATTTCTCATATTCATTTTTGGGGGGTTATTGTTAGTTTTCTTGATTGTTAAAATTCAGTGCTTTGATTCAAAATGAAAAAGTAGTGATACATTTATTTTGAAATTAAACTTAAAGATAAAATATACCACTTGCTCACCTGTTTCTGTGCTTCATTAGTGTTTCCAATCTTCATTTAAATATCTTACTATAAAAAGGAATAACACTTTATTCTACAATATAACCATAGTCCATAAGCACGTTTGTGTTACCAAGTAAGAGCGATACTAGGGTATTAGGTCATTGAATCTCAAAAATGAGGTATTAGGTTGTTAATTAAAAAAAAATAATTTTGAAATCGGTGCTCTTTTAGAAAACATTTTGATTGTTCTTATTTTGGGGAATGATTTTCTTTCCTTGAGATACTATATTTGAGGTAGTTCCCCAGGAAGATGAGCACAGCTCAATTTCTGTGGCCCTTGACTCTGCCCTTCTTTGTTCTCCCTTTCCCTGTATTTTTGTAAAGCTGAGACACTCAGTCTCCTCAGTTGTTGCCAAGTGTGGCAGGTCTCCTGTGTCCCTCTGCTCTCAAACGCTTTTCCAGCCTGTGTCCCGTCAGCTGCTTACGTGGTACCTTCCGAGCCCACATTCCTTGGTGAGGCCGTCCTCCTCCAATGGAACATAGAAGAGTCTACTGGCATCTTCTAAAGCCCAAGTCAGCTTCTTTTCTCTCTTTTGCATTTAGTAAAAGGAAACTTGAAAGAATAGAAGGAATGTCTGTCTCACTTTAGGGTGTGCATATCTCAGAGTTTCTTTTCTCGGAAGGACATTTGTTCCTTGAGTGTCTCTTTGGCACTGAGCGCCTGTGATGTGTGAGGTACTTCCCTCTACATTATCCGATTGCCCCTCCCAACGATGGAGGAAGTTGTATTGCCTTGACTTAACAGATGAGGAGACAGGCTGCTGGAGGTTGACAACTTTCCTAGATACCTAGAAGTTAACTGTACCAATTCTGTGAAGTAGTAACTTATAAATGAGTAAAGATCCTGGGGTCTTTGAAAATGCTGGCCTGATTCTGAATCATCAGAGGTCAAGAATATATCTAGTGTTGCTGAAATTTTCACTATGCTGTTTTGCCTCAGTTGCTAGGAATGATTAGCCGTATTGCCATCATTTAAGTATTTCATATTATTATCACAGTACTTGCCTAGTAGACAGTATACTATTTTGTCTCATGTGGAAAAAAAATTTCTTTCGATGATGTCAGACATAAAGGGTATAAAATTGAAAATAACACTTTTTTTTTGTCAGATTATAAAAGCAGTACATATTCCTTGTAGAAAAATGAGAAATACTGAAAGCATGAAAAAGAAACTATCATTAATCTTATGAATTAGGAAAAAAACAAAACCATGATAAAAAAAAGTAGCAAAAAATAACATCACTTAGAATTCCATCATCTGGAATTACTTGCTGCTCATAGTTTGGTGTGTTGCCTTCTAGTGGTATTTAGTGCCATGCGTATGTTTATAAAAATTAGGTTGAAATTGTGCACATACTCTATGTCATTTTTCTGTAACTTGTCCTTTTTACTTAATAATGTGACGTTTTCTCATAGCATTAGATATTCTTCAGAAATTGAATGTATATAAAGTTCTGCAGAGAAATTTCTATATAAGGGTATTGAGAAAAGTAAGTGATGAAACCACGGGGAGTCAGTAAGGATGTGGCCTTGGGGGCCCACCCAGGGAGGGCCTCTCTGAGGAGGTCACATTTAAGTTGGGTCTTGAGGAATGACAAGGACCTGGGCCTATAAAGAGCCAAGGAACAGAGATCCAGGTTGAGGGGTGCTGCTGTGAAGAACATACTGGGCATATTCTAGACCCAGAAGGGGGGCCCGGAATGTGTGTGCACTTAAGTGAGGCGAGGTGGAAGGCAGCAGCCCACCCAGGCCGTGGGGCTCAGTCAGGACTGCACTGGGAAGCAGGGAAGCCTTTGGACAGGAAAGTGACATGACAGTTACGGGGACAGGTGGCAGAGGCCTGAAGTGCAGACAGGTTGTGGTGGCAGGGGGATGGAGAGACGTGCATGTACGTGGGATGTTTTGGGAGCAGCACTGGTTGGGCTTGGTACGAAGTGGGCGTAGGAGGATTGAAAAACCACATTATGGAGCCAAATCTTTGGTGAAAAACTTTTGTAATCACCTTTCAAAAAAATCAGTCATCCTGTCCAAGAGAGCACGTATTTATTTACTTTAATTGAGGTATAATTGACACAAAGCATTATATTAATTTCAGGTACATAACATAATGATTTGATATTTGTGTATGACAATCCACATTTTAATGCTGTAAGTGCTGTTTCTTGTTTCTCATCTTTGTCAGTAATCTAATTGAGATAAAACTTTACAACTCTAGTTAATGGAGCTCTATTCTTTTTTTTATTCAGGTCACATTTCTAGGTTTTAATGAAGAAACCGATGCTGCTCACATACAGGTATGGTGATTCATTGAACTGGAAAGGACTGTGAGAGATTATTTGGAATAGATATTGAGACCATGAAAAAGCTGCCTTATTAGCCCAAAATTTACACTGAAGTCTTCTGTTATCATTCCTGTGTAAAGTTCGAAGATGACATTTTGAGATCAACTTTTGAGTGTGCTTGGACATTTTCACTTTCAGCGTTTTTGCTGAGTATGCTTCTGTGCAAAGCAGTTTTAGGTGAGAAGACCACAGAAGTCGTTTATCTGAGGAGGCTGCAAACCGCAGGCTAACTTTTTCTCTATCCTGTGTGTAATGTAGAACGTAAGACTTGTTTTTTAATTTGGATCGTTTTTATAATCTGACTTCACCAGTCAGATTCTTATATTTTCAAATGAGAGTAAAATGTAAAAGGTAAATGTTGTATAAAGGACCGATCAAGCCATGCAAAAATTTCAGCCTGTTTGATTTAGGCAGGTGTTGCCAGGGGGACTGATGAGGTTGAGATGAGGATCAGATTCAGTCGCATCGAGAGGGGCAGAAGCTGCTGCTGTAGCTGTGTCGGTATTCTGGGTCTGACCTCGAGCCGCTGCTTAGAACTTGTGGCCGCCATGTTCCCCTTATGCCAGTAAAGGTCTCCTGATGGACGAAGAAACAGCACTGCTCCGTTCTTTGTGTATGTCAGTGCATGTCAGGTGGTGAATGAAAAGTCTGCTGTGTGTCTTGGTGGTACTCTTGCCTGAAGGCAGCAGTTTAGGAGGAGGCACAAGAGGACATACTCTTGAGAATGGAAGGCTGAAAGGAGAAGTGTTCCACAGTATTTCTCTCTCTTATTCTACTTCCTCTTTAAGAGCTACTAATAAAACCCGGTTTATAAAGGAAAGTACTCTGTGAGGGTTCAAGGACGTTAATAATTCTTTAACTGGGTAAAATATTTACGTAAAAAGGACAAATGAGAAAAAACTATTTTCTTTCTTTCACCGCTTCATTAAATGATCAGTTAACGTCTAGTACAATACTTCAGAGAGGAACAACAGGATAGACTTTTATTTTACAAATATAAAACTTAAGTAACCAAATATGTGCATTCTGCAGTTAAGAATCGACTATGAAGGGGCGGACGGGTGGCTCAGTTGGTGAGACCATGAGCTCTGGGCAACAGGGTTGCCAGTTCAATTCCCACATGGGCCAATGAGCTGCACCCTTCACAACTAGACTGAAGGCAATGAGATGCCACTGAGCTCCCAGGACCGGATGGCTCAGTTGGTTGTGGTTGGAGCACGCGCTCTCAACCACAAGGTTGCCGGTTCGACTCACACAAGGGATGGTGGGCTGCGCCCTCTGCAGCTAAGATTGAACACGGCACCTTGAGCTGAGCTGCCGCTGAGCTCCCGAGCAGCTGGATAGCTCAGTTGGTTGGAGCGCGTCCTCTCAACCATAAGGTTGCCAGTTCTGCTCCCACAATGGATGGTGGGCTGCGCCCCCTGCAACTAAGATAAAAAGGACGACGACTTGGAGATGATGGGTCCTAGGGAAAACACACTGTTCCCCAATAAAGTCCTGGAAATACACACTGTTCCTCAATGAAGTCCTGTTCCCCTTCCCAATAAAATCTTTAAAAAAACCCAAAAAGTCCAGTATGAAAAATTTCACAGTTAAGCCTTAGGTCTGCAGGTTGACATTTGCAACTAAAAACTATTAAATGCCTAATTGTCATGGATGTTTGAGGTACCATGGGTAATTTTTTTGTAGCTTGATATTAATACATTTAAAAAGCTACAGACATAGCAGATGTTAAAATACTTTAGTACATTTTATTTTTGAGTTTTTAAAAAATTGATTATGGTTGTTGATAAATGGTTATGTTGACTATTATGAACTGGAAAATTTATTAACCAGTGGGCCTTATGATTTTTGGATTGGACCTACGTTACATGAACCTTAACAGAAATGTTATTCTACAGTGTTATTTATTGTGTTATTGTTTTAAATTAGGATTTAGCTGCAGTTTCTTTGGAACTTCCAGATCTTCTGAATTCCCTGCACTTCTGCAGTCTAAATGAAAATGAAATTATTTGTATGAAGAATATAAATAAATCATCAGATGTAAACAATGGTTCTCTAAATGAGGTAACTTTTATATATCATTTCTAGTGAGTTTTTCAGGGCAAATTTTCTAATGACATTTGATAGAGAGTATTAAACTTTTAAATGCCTGGGTGAAGTTTCTTTCTTTTCTTTCTTCCTTCCTTCTTTCCTGCCTGCCTTCCTTCCTTTCCTTCCTTCCATTCCTTCCTTCCTTCCTTCCTTCTTTCCTTCTTTCTTTTTTTCTTTCTTTCTCTTTCTCTCTCTCTCTCTCTCTCTCTCTCTGTCTCTCTCTCTCTTCTACCTTAAGGAAATGATTCATAAGAAATCTTAACTCATGAAACTTTGAAATCACTGAAGGATAGAGTAATTTTGGTCATAGCTTTCAATTAGGTTTTCCATGTATGAAGTTTCATAAATGGTATGCAAGTACAGACTAGTTTGTTTTTTCCTGAACATTATTATTTCTAGATTTCTTGAACTTCTAGCTTTGTATAAGTAATAGGAATTTCCCCTTTATGGCCAATTCAAAATTTATGTAAATATTGTGCTTTGTGTTTTAGACAACATACTTTAACTCACTTTCTGGTTAAAAAAAATTCAATGTAAAGTGGACATCTGCAGATGTGTTTTTCATTTTTATAAAAAATTGTTATCATTTCAGACAGGTGATTAGTTTTATAACAGTCAGCTTTTAGTTCTTTAAGTATTGTTTTGTTGATAATGCGTCAAAGAAAAATGTTTTGCATGTTATACCTCCTAAAAATTGAATTTTAGTAGGTTTAAAATTTGGATTATTTATTCCAAACATAAAATACTACTGTGTTCGTTTATGAGATTTGTACATAAAAGTAGGACTGCTCGCTTCATTTCCTTAATACATTTTACTTTATATTTACTTTGTTTTATTTGCTAGAACATAAAAGATAATAGCTATTTAGTTTCCAGTTCTTTTTAATAAATCATTTGTAATATTTCTATTTTTAAAGATAGTATATATAGTATGTATGGAAAAAATCTGATGACTTGTATTCTTAAACAAAGCTATGTACCTTATTGTAAATTGTAATACTATAGAAATTTAGGTAAAAGGAGGGGACGGTTCTCTTATAATAGAGGAGAAGGTGATACCATGCTGAAAATTACAGGAAAATGAGATACAAAAATAGAATCTGGTTCCTGCCTTCAACCAGTTTACAATGTAGTTGGTGAGCTAAGTGAATGACTAAATAAGAAAAATCACAGGGCTGTGCAATAACATAGGAAAACATAATTGCGGAAGGAATGGATAGTAAGTTCTGTAACAGTTAAGGAGATAGAATAAGGAGAATTTCAATAACCTGGATAAGAAAAAGATGGGAGGAAAAGAGACTGGGGAATGAGAAACGTTGTGCTGAAAGAACGAAGAAAAGAATTAATCATTACAAAATCAGGGAGCCTTTCCAGATGCATGCCTTTCTTCTTTTTTTTTTTCCTTTTTCTGAAATTGTGTTATTTCTAGGCTTTACTTCCAGATAATATGTTTTGTGTGCATAATATACTTTGAAATTAAAATATTTTTATCATTCTTTTTTCCAAGAGTCATTATTCTGGAATGCTTTGTGTCATGAGAGTGTCCCCTACATTACCAAGACTCAGAGTTGATTTTATCTTCAGTCTCCTGAGTAAATATGCTACTGGGATACGATACACCCTGGATACATACCTGCGTCAGAAGCGCCAACTGGAGGCCACTATTGAAGATGATGACGACACTAACCAGTCCGTGTCATCCATAGAGGATGACTTTGTCACAGCCTTTGAGCATTTAGAGGAAGAAGAGACTTCGAAGCCATACAATGATGGTTTGTCCTTTACTTGACTTTTTCTTGAAATAGGGAATTAAAGTTCAGTTTTAAAAGTTTTAGGGCCTACTTAGTTGAAATTGATTCACTTTAACTTTCTTTTCCCATTGTCCAAGAAATTAATTTTCTTGTGACATTTAAGTTTATTGCTATCTGGTTTTTGGTTTTACGGTTTCTGTTCTTATTTTGGTAGAACTGTTTACATCATTACCTCAAGTGTTTGGAACATGCCTAGTTTCAAATTTGAGAGGAATTAGCTGGCAGGAATTAGTGTTTTTAACACATGTGACAGCATACTAAGCCTTCCATAGACCACGTATTCCCAAATGTCACATAAAATGAAATTATTTTAGTTACAGGTGTATCTGCTTTCAAGTGTGACTGGGGATGAATCTGTAAAACAACATAGTTTAGAAGACACTTATACATTACAAATAAATATTTCAGGCTTGGAGTCTACTTATCCCCATTGATGTAAATGAATTTTTAAAAACCTCTGTCTAAGGATAACGTGGTCATGTTACTCTTTTACTGCAGGAGTGAACATTTCTGCACTAAAAAGCCAGTGTGATGCTGCTTCACAGACGACTTCTGGTCACCATTTAGAAACCCATGATTTAAGGATTCTGGTTAGCTCTGGACGGCAGAAGTCGTTGGCTAAACCTTCAACTTCCTTAAGAAATATTCTGGGATGTAAAGAACGACCTGTGAGAACGTCAGTCACAACATCAGTTTCTGAGCCTTGGGTCCAAAGGAGTTTCTATAGGTCACCTAAAGATAACGGTGGTGATACACAGAAACTGGTGTTTTCTTCTTCTCCTGCCTCCTCCTCTGAATCGGAATGCTCAAGCCCCAGTCCTGTTATATTCTTAGATGAAGAAGGGTATCAGAAAAGTTTAAAAGCAAAACTTGAATTACCTAAAATTCCTGTGATGAAAGATGACATAGAGGATTCAGACTCAGAAGTGAGTGAATTTTTTGATAGTTTTGATCAGTTTGATGAACTAGAACAAACTTTAGAGACTTCTTGTCCATTTCTAGAAGATCCTGTCATAGGGAAGCCATCCCAAAAGAAAGGGCACAAACATGAAAAGCTTGGTTCTGTAACCACTACAATGAACCCTCAGAAATTCAAGTTTGACCGTCCAGCTCTCCCAGCTAACGTTAGAAAGCCGACCCCTCGGAAACCGGAATGCCCTTTCAGTAATCTGTGTGATGCTCCAGGGTCCCCTCGCCCGGTGAAGACATCCGGGGAGGACAGTGGCCTGTTTAGCCCCATTCGCTCCTCTGCTTTTAGTCCTCTTGGAGGCTGCTCACCTGCTGAATGTTGTTGCCAAACGCATCTTGGTGGAGATCAGATTCATGAAAATCATGATTCTATTTATGATACCTACGAAGATTATGCGAATAGCATGTCATGTGAAGTTCTGGGCTCGGTTCTTCATACCCAACATACTAATGCAACATCACATGCTAATAGTATTAAAAAGGGAGAAAGGAAAACCATGGCTCTGAAGAGGGGAAGCCTCGATCAGAAAAGTAAATCTAAAAATAAGTCCTTAATGATTAAAGATAGCATTCAGCAATTTGCAGTGGACCTTGTGGAAAGAAGTTTCGGCGGTGCCTTTAAAGACTTGCAGAAAGGAGTCTCTTCGTGTACCAACGCACTGTGCCATTTAGCCATCAAACTGACATCCTCTGTGTTTCAGATGGCGTTCAGTGAACTGAGGAGGCAGCGTGCGTTTTCACTGAGAGAGCGCGCCGTTAGTGGGCTGGCAGGTTTTTTGGTGAGTGAAGCTTTGTCAAATGCCTTCAGAGACTTGCACTACGTAAGGAAGCAGATGTTTACAAGCACAGTTGCCGGGTTTGCCGCAGACCTTGCTGAACAGCTCGTTTTCGAAGGCATCATGGAGGTGTGTCAGTTTTCATGTCCTCCAACACCCGCATCTCCACAGGGCCGGTCATTTGCCTATGAAGACAGAGTCGTGAAGTCATACGCAAAAGATTTGTCTGAATCCGTAATACAGGAAGCATTCATTGAGCTCTCACAGGCTGATGTGACCTTTACGCCTTCGGCAGCAGTTAGTGTTTCTACAGATAACATAAAGCGTGTGAGTGCAGACAACGCAGTGCCATCCACACAGACCTCCACATGTCCCCCTGCTGCTAATCATCAGGCAATGATGCTGACAAAACCAATGCAGGAATATAAAAAAGAGTACACAGTACAGCAGGCCTTGTTTTGTACTTCCGGAATCGTTACTTCTATTCCAGTGCCCCTGGCAGGAAGTGCTCTTCTCCCGTATCACTTTTCATCTAACACACATCAGGCAAAGTCCCATCTGCCATCTGGTGAGAGTAGTTCGAATGGCGGTGATTCTACTGAAGCATGTGTTTCCACAGAAAACAAAGACGAGAAAACAGCTTGTCTCCGGAATATTTGTTTATCTTCAGAACACAATCCAGGTAACTACAATGATTTTAAAGCAACTAACGATGATGCTGAAATGCAGAGCGCTTCAGAATTAACAAGTGATCCTGTGATTATTAGCAACTTCTCTGCAGCAATGGTGCATACGATAGTAAATGAGACTTTAGAGTCCGTGACATTGTGTAAAGTGACAAAAACTGTTGATGAACACACAGATTGTTTAACTAAAGCAGCCAACGGAAAGCCTTTCCACTGTGATCGAGCGACACTGCAGCGGGGTGAAGCCAGCACAGGGGACATGTTTGCTGATCGATTATCGAAGTCTGTTATTAAACCTTCCCTAGATGAAAGCAAATCAGTGATCCGAAATGCAGAGAAAAGTGTGGTACCCAAGGAAGGTTTGCCTGTTGAAGAAGAGTCCCAGTTGACCTTGGAAAAGCTTCCCAGATCTCTTGATTCTCCAGCTCACTTAACTCTCTGTTCACTTCCAGTAGTGAAGGATTGTGTTGCAGAATGCAAGGGTCTTACAGCCCAGGGATTTTCTGTAGAGACAGCACCACGTTGTTCAACTACAGCAGGGCAGAAACCTGATTCGAAAGAAGTTGCTATGGACAAATCAGTGAAAAAGTGTCATTTGAATAATACTACAGCACCGGAGCACTTGTCGTTTGGGCAAGAAAGCCCTTTTCCCCATTCACATACTTTCTCATCGACAGTGCATACGTGTGTAGATGGTTTGCATGTGGAAGATAAACAGAAAATCAGGGATGGCAATGCAATACCTGATACTCCTCCATCAACGCCTCTAGTACCGTCCCAGGCTAGTTCCGAATGGGATTTCAAGAATTTAACCAAAAAGCTCAAGGGGGAGTTAGCAAAAGAATTCGCACCTGCTACACCACCTTCTACACCTCACAACTCATCTGTTGGTAGTTTGTCTGAAAATGAACAAAATGCTATTGAAAAAGAGGAGTTCATGTTGAAACTCATGCGATCTCTTTCAGAAGAAGTGGAAAGCGGTGAAGGAGAAGAGCATTCAGCAGTGGCCGCGAAGTCAGAGCTCTCAGGGAAGAGAGTTCAGTTCGCAGATGCCTTAGCTACGCACGTCATTTCTCTCGCAACTGAAATGGCAGCTCTCCATTTAGATACCAGAACCATCCAGGACCCCAAGGTTAAAAGCCCTTGCTTAAATATGCAGAGTCAAAGAAGTGCATACCCCCCTTGTGTACATCGCTCCGATGAAAATTTACAAACCTTATGCAATTTTGCAGGTGATATGGCAGCAGAAGTCATTACGGAAGCTGAGAAAATAGCAAAAACTAGGAGTTGTCTGTTGTTCGAGCAAAAGAAGAACAGTTGTTACGTTGACGGTGACCCAGATTTTAGGTCAGAAGAGAAGCTGGAGATAGAGGCTGTCACACACCCAAGAGAAGTCGATCGATTTATTCTTTCATCACCGTTACGTTCTTCTATGTCAGGTCTGACGTACAAGTATCCCAGTTGTGAAAGTGTGACAGACGAGTATGCAGGTCACATTATCCAAATATTGAAACAGGAAGGTGGGGACAGGGACTTACTGGTGGATCAGTATGCCAATCGACTTGCTTATCGATCTGTCAAAGCAGGGTTACAAGAAGCAGCTAAGTCGGCCAAAGTGACGTGCAACTCAGGCATGCCCGTCGTGCACAGTTCACAGGTGAAAGCCAACAGCGAACTCTTCACGCTCTTAAGTAAAGAACACCGCCCGGAAGCGGAGAAAAGAAGACAAAGTAAAAGGAATGGAGGTTACCTTTGTAAAAATCCAGCTTGGGAATGGACACGGGACACAAACAGAAGTGAGTGCTCTGAACTGTATAACTTTTCAGCCTCTCTTGCTCACAGTATAACCCGGGATGCTCAGAAGGAGCTGGTCGTGCCTACGGGTGGCTTGCCAAAGTCCTCAGCCTATTCTTGCCTTTGTGAAAAATCCAGGTGTGATGAAGATACCACGTCGCATGTTGAGCCAGCATTTCCTCAGTCTCTTCAGCCTTCCTCCCAGAGTCACAGATTTTGCCACAGTACAGGCGGCTTCCATGGGTGTGGTCACCGGGAGAAGGTCGCTCCTGCTGTAGAACAGTATGCGAGAAGAATAGTGGATGACACGTTAGGGCTGAGTTTAGGATGCGCGGTTTTCCACGTGGCTGAGACCGCAGAAGTGGCAGAGAGGGTCACTTACACAGAAAAGCTGTCACCACTTCTAAGTCAAGCTTGCAGATACTGTGACCATAAAGAACTCCAGGACTGCCATGGAAATTCACCTCAACCCTTTTCCCGACAGGATTCACTTGCTCGTAGTAAGCCAGTTTCTAATTCAAAATTGGGCAGCATCTATCAAAAATCTAGAATTTTTCATCTTGATGTCCCTCAAATTCATGTCGATCTTGATAAGACAGTGCTTGCTGAGATGATAGTTGCCGAAGCTATTGAAAACGCAGAGAGAGAGCTGAGCAGTACCAGTCTGGCGGCCGACAGTGGCATTGGCCAAGATGGTGTTAGCTTCGCCGAAAGCCTTACTGCAGAAATACTGACGTCAGCGATGATGAATGTTGGACACGCTGTTAGCAGGTACATTTCAGGTTTCTTTGGGGTCTTATGGTAAAATAAAGCATTACACTCCATCATGTGTGTCTTAGGTCTTGCTCACAAAAGGAGGATTATTTTTAACCTCCATTAACAAAAAAATTTCCCTATTACAGTTGTGTATTGTTTTATATCCCTACATAGCACTTTCACACCCCTTGTTTCATTATCCCACAATAGCCCTTTGAGGGAAGGTAGTAACCATTTCCGGAGCAGGAAGATGAGGCTAATCCCCTTGCCCAAGTTCACTGGAGCTCTGGAGTAGGGAAAGCTCAACCAGAAACAGCTGGAGAATTTTAGACAGCAAATGGAGAGTATTGCCTTGTTAATTTACTATTCGGAGATTAAATTTTTATACAGCACTTTCTTTTTCCTCTTCACAAAGGTAAGTTGTATTTTTGTTTTTGTTTTAATAAAGAGCATAATTTAACCGTAGTGCGATTGGAAAGAAAACAGAAATTCTCCAAATACTTCACCACAGCCACCAGTTCTCTCGCTAGATCACCATCTAAGGGGACAGCTCTTTCTGGTGGTCCTACAGTGTCCTGTGCTTCAGCAGCTGTGTATTATGTTCAGAGAATGTAACACCTGAGTGAAAATTTTTACTGTTAACCTTCATTCTCCCTGGGAAGATATCGAGACTAACTTGTGTTATTAGTTTCTAAGATTATATTTGTTAGTCCCACTGGACAGAGAAAAGGCCCTGAGTACAGGTGGAATTTAATTAGATCACACGGTACCTCAGATTTTTTAGTAGCTTTTGTCAGAGCCTTGACAAAGACAGCTGCTTTCCTGCACCGTCTTAGAATAGGGAGATGCAGTTTGGCCAGGATGCCTTGAAAATAGCATCCTCTTGAGATGACAGATGCTGTAGGTTTCTGGTGAACTTGGGAAGTTCTCTTTCACCATAATCAGGTAGCCTTCTTTCTCCCAGACCAGGTGTAGGCAGACTGTAACCCGTGGGCGAAAACTGGTATACTGCTTGTTTTCATATGGTCTGTGAGCTATGGATGGTTTTTATATTTTTTAAGTGTTTGAAAAACATCAAAAGAATACTGTTTTGTGACATGTGGAAGTTATATGAAACTCGAATTTCAGTGTTCACAAAGTTGTTTTGGAACACAACCATGCTCATTTATTTACGGCTTGTCTATGGCTTGTTTTATGTCCCGTGGCAGAGTTGAGTAGTTGCAACAGAGACCTTATAGCCAGCAATGCCTAAATGTTCTCTCTCTGTCCATTTATAGACAAAAGTTGAACCTTTGTCCTAGACCCACATTTTCTTTGTTCATGACTGCATATTTCTTCCTAATAATAGACATAAGAGTTAATAAATATACAAACGAATAAGTGGCAACAATAGGCTAGGCCTTTCAATAATTGAAGAACTTTCCTCAAACAAAAGTGGCCTCAGGCTGTTTTAACTGTTTCCTTGCCCCCTCTTCCATCCCAGCCTCGGGAGGAAAAGCGACTCCTGGCCTCTGGTCATCCGTTAGCTTAAGAGTCTAAGACATCCCCCCCACCCCGCCAACCCCCCCACTCCTCCCCGCCCCAGGGCCTGGCGAATGCCTTTGCCATGATTCCTCAGTGTTGTCACTTTTCCTTCTTAGAGCTGGGTGAGTAGATGGATCCCTGGAGTTATTTCTGTAAGCCAGTGCTGTCTAATTCCAACGTTTTATCCAGGCTGGTAGACTATTTGTTTGTATTTCTTTTTCCTCTTTCTCTTTTTTTCTTAATAATTGTTCTAGGGCTCTGTAAGTGCTGACGATTAAAAGTTGACTAGGTATATGTACCATGTTCTGTTTCTCATTTTCTCTTTCTAAAGTTAAAATGGTTTGTCTTTCAAGCTTTAAGAGGGATTCATTCAAATGGATTATTTTTAAAGGTATTATTTGGATTATTTCACTAGTGTCCCTCTTCTTATAAATGTTTGATTCGTGAAAATAACCACAAATATTTCACAAAGCTGTAATGTACAGAGGGATGACACATGAATGTCAAATAGGTAACTATATGACAGTGCACTTTTAGAAGAACAAAATATCTAAACTGTACTGAGTTATTTTTTCAGAGCCAAAATAACTTAGCAGTTATTAAAAAAAAATAAACTCATCTCTGGACCCTGTCTAGTGGGTCATTAGCCAAAAAACCATTAGATTGTGGCACATATTGGGGAAAATGTTAAAAAAAAAAAAAGGTAACCCTGTATTATGTTTCAGAAGTGTAGTTTTACGTCCCCTGACTGCCCAATGTGACTGGTTGGTATATCTTAAATACAAAATGTATTATCTCAAAGTGCTATTGTAGGATCGGGATACAGAAGTAAGTAAAACAGGCAAAAATACGTGTTCTCTTGGACCTTATACTTTATAGTAGAGTAAGACAGACAATAAGTAAAAGGTGTAGTATGTCATACGATAACAAGTGCTTTGGAGGAAAACTAAAGCAGGACTGGAGTTAGTGCTGGTGGGTGACAACACGTGTGGGTGGTTTGCAGTTTTGAACAGGTAGCACAGAAAGCAAGTCTGACAAAGTAATGTTTGAGCAAAGAGCCAAAAGTGAACACAAGAGAGTAAGTCACATGAGAATCGGAGAAGAGGTTTCCAGGCAAAGGGGTGGGACTGCGTGTTGGGGAAACAGCAGAGGGTGGAGTGCGTGACCAGGAGAGGAGTAGGAGAGAAGGTGGTGGCTGTCAGAGGGTGTACTGGATAGACCGTTAGAAGGATTGGACTCTTACTCCGATTGGTGAGAAGCCACGAGGAGATTTTGATCGGAAGACTAACATTTTCCCTCTTCATGTTTAAACTGCTATGTTGAGAATAAAATGAAGAGGGGGCAATTACAGTAATTGAACGGTGAATGGCCCTTCTTGTGAAGATGGAATAAAAATATAAATGCGAAGTGTTATGATGCACACTCAAAATCTTGAAGAGATTTGGCTGGTTTGACTATTATTGGCTTCACTGGCAGAACTAGAATTCCATGAACTACTTTTTTTGTTTTCAAAGCCAGAAAAAGTTTTTTTGCCTTTTTCTTTTTCTTTCCTTCCTACCTTCCTTCCTGTCTTCCCTTCCCTTCCCTTCCCTTCCCTTCCCTTCCCTTCCCTTCCCTTCCCTTCCCTTCCCTTCCCTTCCCCTTCCCTTCCCCTTCCCCTTCCCTTTCCCTTTTCTTTTCTTTCTTTTGTACAAATAACAGCACTGTCTTAATAAGCAGATGATAAACTTAGGAACTTGTATTCCCTCATCATGGTCCCAGTTGAAAATACCAAGTGCTTTAAAGAGAATTTAGATAAATGATGTGCCTGGGATGGATCCATAGTAGATTAACAAGGTAAGTTAGGGTGTCGGTGGGGACCTCAGTTAACGTGGGCATTGATATGCTGCCCTGCAAGTCTCTCTCTCTCTGTTAGCAGATACCACTGGTCTGACACTGAATATCATGTCCTGTTTTTGTCATCTTTGTCATCAAATGGATACTCTTATGATTCAGAATCTGACGCTTTGGGGTTGAATTGATCTTTCTTGTTTCTTTTATTTTTAGTCCAAAAGAAATAGAAGACTTTCAGTCAACTGAGTCTTTGGGTAGCCTTCAGCTGAATCTCAGTGTTGCGGATGACAGCTCTGGTAGCTGGTCTCATTTAAGTCTCGAAGATGAACACCAAGATGAAAGCAGCAGTTTTCATCATCTAAGTGAAAGGTAACTGAAATTTTATGTGCTATTGCGTAGTTTAGGTCCCCACGCCACAGACATGAGCTACCAGTTTATCTTGAGTATCATTTAGAATTTCGAATTTCAAAATCTATCATTATTTTCAAAATGTACTCTATTACTCATAGTATGTTTCTAATGGTTTTTGACATTTATTAAAATAGTATTAGCTGAGCTCCTTTTCTCTGGATGTGCCAAGAGTTGATTTGAAAAATGTTGCATACACTTGATTTTACCTGAACTTTAAGTTTTGCCTGAACTTGTCATGAATTTTTGAGGAATTTTTCTTTCTCACTTTAAAGAGGGTGCTTTTTTTCTTCTTTTCTTTAGAGGATAGGAGAAAGGACAGTTGTCTGTAAGAGGCATCAAAATGGCCCTGTAATTTTCTTGATATTAGTTAAAGTAGTATTGTGTCTGGGAAGGATTGCCTATCTGTCCTGCTGCTCGGGAACAAAACGACCCGGAGCACTTCCACCTGAATGACTGGGTATCTATAACCTCCTTATGAAAACAGGATTTTGTACAGCAGAAGGCACTGACCTCACATAGAGCTTTTCTTAGTTAACTTTATTCATAATAACAGTCTTTGATATATTTTATTAATCATGATACAGTTGTTTCTTATATTCTTAACTCTAGAAAGGCATTTTCTAACTAATAAAATTCCCTAAAATCTTTATCCACATTAGCTGATACTTGGAAATAATAAATACCGTCCATAGATGAGTTTAGGAAGAGGAGAGGGTTCTCAGAAAGGACCCTGTGAGGCTTCAGTTGACAGAGCCTTGCTGTTGACTTCCCAGGATGGGGAGGTAAGAGACCACTGGAGGAGGTGATGAGGGAATGGAATGAAAGGAAATGGCCTTTCTGTTAGAACGTATCATCTCAGAGTATTTGGTTTGATGTTGGATTAACCAGGAAGTATTAATATTTTTATAAAGTACCTATTTTTGTCATAACTTCTTAAAATGTGGCATAAACCCCCAATATTTTTTAAAACCTAGATAAAAATGGCAGTCTTTAAAACTGGTAGTAGGAAGTGGAGGGTAATATCACAAATCATCGGTTGGCCCTTTTCCATAACTTTATCTAGAATAGAATAGTAACACTTAAATTCTTCTCTCATCTTTGAGAAACACAGGCTTCTAGAATTTCAGTGAGGGTTGACGTTGCTCAGGAAATCCTGGTGTTAAAATGGGAGCGCTAGGGTCAGAGGCTGGAAGCATTGACAGGATATAGTCAGGTGAGCAACTCTGGGATGGTACCTAGTTTGGTGAAAAGAGCGGCGTCTGCCAGGCTCTGTGCTTGGTTCTGTCCTATTTAGCATTGTTTTATGAGTGATCTGGAATACTCATTTGTGAATGGCTCATAATGAAGACGAAACGATAATCCCGTTAACAGAACCAGGGTTCAAAAAGACCAAATTGCGCTGAAGCTGAAATCATTATGTTTAACATGGGTAAACGCATTTAGGTTCAGAAAGTTAATTATTTGAATTCAGGATGGGGAAAATTTGGCTTGATAGGATTTTGTCAGAAAAACTCCTGTGGTTTTAATCGACCACAGTCTTAATAAGAATAGTTCTGCTCTGTGTTACTACGGCTCAGGCACAAAGGAAAAGTGAGTGGGGCTCATCCAGAGTAGGTATGCTTGTTGGACATAGAATTTTCAGGGCCTCACCTCCTGGAGGTTAGGATTCACTAGGTCATTGGAGCACCCCTAGCATCTGCACTCTTAGTAAACACGTCACGTGATGTAATGAGGGTGACTCAGGGAGCACACTTAAGATGCATGGCCCTACATGCTTGGTCTTTTGAGGGCGTCTGCACTAGGAGCTGTTGTTTTCTGGTACAGAGGTCAAGGTAGGAGATGAAAGACTTCAGCTCAGCGGTTTGGACATACCTTACTTTCACTCTTAGTAGGAAGTTCCCTTGGGGGCAACTGTTAAAAAAGAAAGAATAATCTCAAATTTTTGCAAGTGTTTAGGACGAATGTATAATTATTTCATCAGAAAGAGAACTGGTCTGTGTCTGTGAATCTCAAGTATTTCAGCAGTTTGTGAATTTCTTAAAAGTTACGTCACAGATTTAGGTAAGAGATGGGGCTGGACTTGCCCTATTTTTGAGATGTGAGTGATTTTTCTGAGATGTGTCAGAATGGATAGTACTCTTCATGTGGCTGAAAGCCACGGTAAAGGGTTTTAGTCCTTGACTGCCACTGGTTTACGATATGCCTGTCCTTGACATAGGAAGTAGGAAAAGACAGAGAAAAGGATGGAAGTGGGACAGTGATCGAGAATGAAATAGAAAACCATTAAGTGAAGAAATGAAGTCGTTTTATGTTGAGTTAACGTAGAATGACCATACTCCCAAGTTTGCTCAGGCCAGTTCTCGTTTACTTCTGTTCTAGTGTCGTTGTTAATGGTGACTTCTTTAATTTGCACAAGTGCCCTGGTTGGTTGAACAAACTATATGGTCATCTGAGTTAGAAGTGGTGTTTTATAAATAACTGACTTCAAATCTTACCCATTTCGAGGGGCGAAATGGGAGGAGGAATGCGGTTAGATAGGGGGAGTTTTTGAATTTTTAGCCTTTACATTTTTTAGCTGTTTCTTTTCATGTTCACCTAATATTTAGGTAATGGATTTTTATTGTTAATTAAATGGAGGAACCATTGGGATATGGGTAAGAATTTCGTAATTGTTTCATTTAGATAATCAGTCTTTTGACAGAAGTAAACACAGTTTCGAGATCATTAACTTCTTTTTGGCAGCAGCTCTGTATTTCTGTATTTTCTCAGTTTTGCTTTGTCCCACAACAAACTACATGGGCAAAACTCTGGTAGTTTTAATAGTTTTCTAATAGAGCTATATTTGTTTCAATATATGTGAAAAGATATTGCTCAGTTTTTTTATTCTCTAATACATTATAGTTTGTGACATTTTGACAGTACTAGAGTAAACATGGATATGTAAATTATTTGAGATTGCTTGGAAACTATTTAGAACTTTTAAGTAACTGTCCTTTTTTTGTAACTTTGTCCACATTTACTGATGCCCATAAAATTATTTTGTTAATTTATTTTTTAGAACCAAAATTTTGGTTTGTGTAAATATTAATTTTTATAGTTGCCTAGCCTAACATGGGGAAATATAGCTGCTTATCACTGCAAACTAATATGCTTACTAATTATTTTAATGATTAGTATTTTTAAAAATTGCATGTTTAGGTTTTAATCTGAAAAATTGAGTTTAGTTTTATTTCTGAACACAGTTGCTTTTTTTTTTTTAATTGCTTTGCCGCAGTTTTAGAATATAGTTGCTTTCTTCTTTTGATTGGATAGTATAAGATGTTATCTGTGTGGCATTAGTAACTGGCCAACCAGACAAGTGTAATGCTTGAATAAGACCTGGTTATTCAACATTCTGAAGAAAATCTGTTATTTGCCATCTACTGAATTACATGCAACGTGTGAAATGAAGGTAATTGACATAAGAGTATTTTAAAATCAGAAAACATTTTTTTCTCCAAGTAGTTACAGAAGGTCTATTTGGGACTATGTTTCGGAGCCCTGCCCCCGCCCCCCCCCCCAAGTCCACCGCTGTTTGCATTATCTATTGAAAGACCTGAGACAATGTTACCTTGTGTTTTTTTTCTTGTTTCTTTTAACTTTATCGAAGCTGAAGAGTATTGGCTTTTTACAAATTATATCCTAAGACTTAATTCCCTTGCGAAATTTCTTACTTCATGCATTCATTTGCAGTCTTAAAAGTCATTCTGTTGCCTTACTGTGTAAAATAAATGTAAATGTAGAGTAATTTTCACGACCTGTTGAGGACAAGTCAGGAAAGCCCCAAATCTCTAAGGTGTCAGGGACCTTTCTCAGTGGCGGTGATGGGCTCTCTCCACCCTGGACGGGGCTGGCTCCCGTCCTCTGTGGCAGCCTCTGGACATGCAGTTACCACTGACAGAAGCTATTCTACGGGACACCCAGGGCGTCTGTACTATTCATTTTCTAGTTCAGCTCTGTTCTTTTCTTCCTCTGGCAGTAATGGTAACAGCAGTAGCTGGAGCAGTCTTGGTTTAGAAGGAGATTTGTGTGAGGACAGTTTCTCCTTTCCAACATCAGACAGGTTGGTCCAGTCCAGAAACTTACAAACTGATGAGCCTTTCACCACTAATGCATGATGTCATCCTCTTAGAAGATGTGGGTTACAATGCCAATATGTGTCAAGCTGCTGTTCTCCTGTATTTTTGACACGATTCTGCTTGATCAATTTACATCTAAAAAAAATTCAGCTATACTAAGATATGATTGACATCTAATTGCAAAGTGCGTTGCTTTTATGCATGTATCGCTCCGCTTGCTATCTTTCATTCTACCAATTATTTTCATTAAAAAGAGCTTGCTTCCTACAGGATTTCTGTTTTTGTTTTGGGTTGTGTTTTTTTGTTTTTGTTTTGTGTGTGTGTGTGTAGTTTTATTTCATACATAAGAAAAGTGTAAGAAAAATGTGTTTTTCTATGTTAAAAAATATAAATGGCATCAGAAGCATTAATAAATAATTAATTGTATCATTCTATGATATCATTCTACAACCAAATTTGTAGAATATTTTGGTTTTAAATTGTTTTCAATTAAGTTTTATTATGAACTTACTTGGCACTCTAAATATATATCATGGTCAGGTAGAACTTCTTGGTTTTTGATAACTTACGTAGGCATCATTTACAATTCAAATTTTAACATGAAATAGTGTGAGAAGCAAAGCTTCCTTTTTTATTGTCATTTCTCACCTTTTTTAAATGTCACACATCATATTATAGCATTCATTCTTTACCACATTTTAAGAACTGATTTTAATGCCATTATTAATTAAAGCTTTTTTTTTTTTTTAACTGCTTTTGCTCGTTTGTTCGAAAAGTGATGGACCAGACGACAAAGATGAAGACGAGCGTGAGGAAGACGGAGAAGGTAAGTGACAATTTGTTTTTCAAAGTGTTGGCGTGTTTTTTTTGTGCAAGCTCCCCTAGAAGAGTCTTTAATTTTTGTGTTGGTGCATTTCATCAGTTAGACTCTGGGTTATTGCAAGTCAGCGTATGTATATGACAAATCAGGGTATTCTTAAACTAATTGATCCAGAATCAGGTTCTTTGCTGAGCAGTTTGCGTTATTGGATTGCTGAACTAATGAAGTACTCATTGGTAGAAAGACTGAGCTACATTAAAAGAATTATTTCGATATTTGAGAGGGAAATTCATGATAATCTCTATAATTATCGGTGTCAAAAGATAAAATCCTTACTCATAAAATATAATTTATTATAACTATGGCATAGGTCATGGTTTTCTCCTGACAAACTAGTAATTTCTAGAACGTTAGACTTACATAGAGCAATAAGTAAAAATTAGATATTTTAAAATCAATTCGTCTCTCTCTGATTCTAGTCATAGATACACATATATGAAGACAACATTCAGTTCTTCCTTTAATGAACATAGTTCTGAATATGTAAATACTAGATACCATTGGTTGCAGAGTTCAGGACAATGATTTGTAATCCTTAATTCAAATATATTACAATGTCTGAGTGAATCTAAAAACTAACTGTTCGTGTTGAAGATGAGTTTTCATTGTATTTAGATGGTTGTTGAAATCTTTCACCCAAACCTTACTTTCCCTTAATCATAAAAATACCAATGATGTCTTCTGTAGAGTGACAGATAAAAATGTTCATACTGTTTGAGAGATTTGTTTTTGAATCGGGGATTTCTTTTTGTTGTCATATCTTTAGAATTGGGCAAACTGAGAAAATTGCCAAAATGGATTTCTTGAAATGTACTTCATGACACCTAAGTTTCCAGTCGGTTCCATCACCAGTTGTACTTTTCTTGTGTAGGAAAGTCATGTGCCAATTTTTGAGCTAAAATTCTCAGATCTAGGATGATTATTCTGTTTTAGTTCTGAAATCTCTGCTAAGTAGACATTCTCTTCAGATAGGGCTTCTAGAAGTAAGTTTTTTTCATCAGATGTAAAGTAGGGGTAGGGTGATAGTTTTTGAGTTACAGATAGACTAGGTGACATTTGCTTTATCTTTGTTAACTAAAAAAGTGTTGATTTTGTCTAGAAAAGTTGTGTACTTTTTCCCAGGTGTTAACTGTGAGCAGAGTTGTTCCAAAGACTAAATACATGGTATAAATGGATATGGTATTTTCTCGGATGAATACTAACTTTACGGAGGAATGATTAAGAAAAAAGATTCAAGTTAAAGTCAATATGAAATTTATTTGAAAATGTTTACTTTTGGCACTAGCCAGGTTGTTCAGGATTTCTTTTGTGAGTAGGTAGAAATCAGGAGCTGGATTATTGTAGATATATGTATTACCAAGCTGTGAGAGTATAGTCGCCTCTCAATTGCAGCCAACTTTCAAACTTGTTAAATTAGAAAGTGGTAAATTAGGAGATAGATTGATGTAGGTTTATAGAAAGATTCAAAATTGTGGAAATCCTAAGATGACAACTCTGATGTTTTGTTGTTGCTGTTGTTTGTTGTTGTTTGTCTTCTCTCTTCACTAGTATTTGGTGACCTCTCTAAAGAGAGAGGGCATCTCAGGCCAGGCATCCAGGAGTCCTGGACTGAGTCTTGAGCTGTCAGCATCCTACCCCATGACTTAGGATTTACAAAATGGCCCAGAGACTAGGTCTGGGATCATGGTGCAACAGACCCATTTTTGATTGAGAGTCAGTGAGGCGAGAGGAGGGGGAGAAACAGTACATTTATTTTAAGAGTATAATGTGAACAACTTTTTAAATGAATAATTAGGGGCCGACACATACCCTAAAAGTGATCAGTAGTGATCTAGAATGCTCTGCAAACTATAAAAATGAATCAGGGACCTTCACCAACTAATCTCTACTGCCGGTACAATCTGGCGTGGTTTGGCATTGTGCCCCGCCGCTCACCCCTTGTGTGGGAGGGCGCCTGTCTCAGCGCTGCCTGGTGCTCAGCCATCATGAAGCGAGACTGTTAAGTCTTACTTTTACAGTCCACAGGGATCCATCCTACTTTGTTGAAAACATACTTTTCACAAAAATAGAAATAAACTCGAGAGCATATCTTATTTATAATAGGAGTGTGCTGGAAAATTCACTGGTGGGGCCTTTGGGAAGTAAGTGGTTGCATTGCCTCCCCCCCCCCCCCATTTTGCCTAAAGAATAAAGTGATTATGAGCACGGAGCCGGGCTGTCTGTGTTCGCAACCCTCCCAGGAAGCTCTGGGTCTGTCTCTGCGCAGGCGCCTCACCTGTGAATTGGAGATGAGAATCGTTTCTACCTCGTAGGGTTTTTTTGGATTTTAGGAGTTCATGTATCTAAAGAGCTTAGAATTATACTTACTCTAATATGTGCTATCCAGGTATTTACTGCTTCTGCTATTTCTCATAGTTCAGAAAGCTTTCTTAAAGTCCACTAAATATATTTATTTGAGGTTTTTATTTGTGTTTCATTTGTATTTTTATTGTAATCTTGGCTTTATAGCTTTATTGTTCTCTCCCTTTTCCTTGTGGATTGTATTTTCACACAAATGATGGCATTTATGTAAAGTACTTGAATTCAGTGCCTCGAAATAGAGTTTTGCATTTGTGCTATCAGCAGATGGTCAAAGTTATTCCTTCGTCTTAGCATTATTTTGCCCTTTCAAAGAGGTGTTTAGGTGATGTTGTGTGGTTAGCAAAGGATGGATTTTCTCTCCGCATTCACTGGAATCGTAAGAAATGGGAAATACTTGCATAGCCTTGGACAGCAGAGTATTGAGAGTTGAATCGATGAGTCTGCATATTGTCTCCATTTAAATGCCAGGTTTGGAGCCCGGTGGAAATCCTCTGCTGGTAACGAACGTTGACATGGAGCCTTGTGCTGTAGACCCCCAGCTAAGGATGGTTCTTCAGTGGCTCGTTGCCTCAGAGGCTGACGTTGCAGAACTTTCTTTTCATGACTCTGCGAAGAAGGAGTTTATACGGGTAAGTACCTGCCTTAGAGGGGGTTGCGACGATGCGGTTATTAACGTACATGACGTTCTGTGTCACACGGTCGATCGGATGAGGTGCCCTTTGGTAGCAGAGTAGGCACATGCCCGGGCAGCAGAGTCTGCCAGCTGGGTTCAGATACCAGCTCTGCCACCTCGAGCAGCGTGACCTTGGCTCACCAGTTTCCTTATCTGCCCTGTGGACGTGAGTGTAGAATTTACATTATAGAGGTTTGTGAGGATTAAATGGAATCTAGTGCCCGGCACATCCTAAATTCTCAGTTCAGTGCTATTAATGAACATTTCATGCATTCATACGAAAAGACTGAGTCATTCTTTGTGTTCAACCGATTCCTAATTGTGCCAGTACCCAGTATGTTTCTTTCTCTGTTAGTTAATCCAGTTTCACTGGTAAGAGAAGCTGGCATAAGCAAAAGCTAGTAGAAGTTTGAACAGCTGATAAGGAACCGTGGACCAACTGAGTATTTAATAAGGTTCTAATAATAAAATATTCAGATTTAATGCGCTAATAGGTGTTTTTATTGAGAACTTAACTGGGTGCCAAGCACTTTGTTACTCAAGATTTTTCAGTTGATAGTCTTAAGGTTTTGTCCCAGAACTTTCCTTATCAGAACTTTGGTTTAATCTTATCATAAGTTATAGAGTGGTCCAATGAATAACCAATGTAAATTGATCAATAACAAGAAAAAAGAACAGTCCAGTTACTCTTGATTCCTCGTTCAGAATTTGCAAAGGTATTATTGAAAGAACTATGTGAAAAAAATAAAATGTAGAAACAGATTTTTTGGGGGTATTTTGTTTTTACTTAGACTTTTGGGATTTTTCCAGTTTAGGTTTCTGTTTTTGGGCAAAGGTAGAAAATAAGACAGAAAGGGATGCTGAGGAAATGAACTGTCACGGAGAAAGAATGGGTAGGGAAAGTGTTAAAACTGACCTTAGGGAGGCAAACATTTTGAAGTGACTTAGTCTTGGATAAACAGAGGGCCGAGGAAGGCCATTGACAGCTAGGGTGATAGCGCTTGGCTAAGGGACCTTGTCCCCATGTAACCTCGGAAAACATCCTGGCTGTTCCTCAAAAGGTTAAGTAGCATTATCACATAACCCGGCCATTCCACTCCTACGTATGTATCCAAGAGGAGCGGAAGCATATGTCCATGGCAACGTTAAAAAGGCCGAGCATATTTCTATTACAAAAATTTAAAGTCGTTTTTATAGAACTAAATAGAAAAAATTAGTGAAGATACGTTCTGATTGGTGATGATAGTTTATTTAAACCTGTATTTGTTTATCTTTTTTTAATTGAAGTGTAATTGATATACAACAAGTATATTAGTTTCAGGTGTACAACATAATGATTTGATATTTGTATAGCCTGTAGTGTGAAATGATGACCACAATATTTATTTACTTTTTTGGTTTTTTGGAAACAGTAACATTTCTTAACTTAGAAAGCCATGTTTCCGTTGAGGCTAGAGTATGTATTCAAAAAATAAAACAAAACAAAACAAAACAAAAACCCACACTATATGTTATGGAAGGAAAATCCACATTGTTTTATTAAGCTTGAGATTGTCTTTATTATTTTATGTTTCTAATTGAGGGTGTGGCAGATGTATTTCGTTAGGTGAAGAATTTCCTGTAGAAATGTGACTTCCACACAGAATATCCACTTGGTGAGGTTTATGAAGCTCTGTCTCCAGTAATCCCAAAGTGTCATTTTGTGGTGGAGATGTATTTATAAAGGGCAGGAAGGAGAAAGGTTCAATTTGTGTAAAGGGGTGGTGATTTAGGGAGAAGACTTTGTTATAACTGGGTAACAATATTTTACTACAAACAGCAGGATTCTTAGTTTTAGCTGATGTTAAAAATAAAAATGAAAACTTTATAGTTATGAAAATGTTTTTGGTTAATGTTTAACATATCTTTCTTTTTAGCTTTCAAAACGATTACAAGAAAAAGGATGGAAAGTGGGAGGCCTCCTGCAGGCTGTGCTTACATACTATGAAGTTATGGAAAAGAATTCCAGTGAGGAGAAATGCAAGTCCCTGTTTGATTGGCTCTTGGAAAATGCATAGAACAAGCTCCAAACCAGTGTATTTTATTATTTGTTTTAGGAAAGGAAGAAAGAGACATAGATGCGTAGGATAAAGTTGGAACAGCGAATATTAACGTTTTAAGTAAATTGGGAGGAAAGTAAATACAGCTTTTTAAGCTCATTGTGTCATCACTCGGTGTATATAGTTCACACTTTTGTAATCTCTGTCAAATAATTATCTCCATGTATTCTTCTGTACACCTGTGTAGTGTGTGAAGCCCCTAAGAACATATATGTGAAGGAAGGTCTAACCATGAGGTTTTCAGGGATATTGACTGAGGGCGTTCTTTTTGCCTCCAAACCGTGCTGCTAGAAACCACACTGAGGTTGCTGAGGGTGGGTTCCAGGGATAAAGAGTTAGAAGTTTGCTCCTTTGCAACAAATGGTATCCTGTTAATAACTAATCTGACATCAAAACATAGCATTGAGGCTAATTCCTTTTTCTCTGATAGATTTTGTCTCATTTTTAAAAGTCAATTTTATTTTCATAGCTCAGCTGTTGGTAGCTTTTTGAATCCCCCAAACTATTTAATGTCGTAGAAACAGTAGTATTTTTAGGTATCTATTAATATCATAAATGATAGTTTCCCCAGCCTTCCATCAAATTGACAATATTTGCTAATGTTGCCAATTGTTCTGGCATGAAAGTGAGCTCGTGTGCGCGCGTGTGTGTGAAGGAGTGCGTTAACCTTGCTAGTGGTTTGTGTCCTCTTTTATTTTAATGTTTTCTTGGTTAGAAATCCACTGTTAAAAAAGGTGCTTTAAAATAAAATGTCTGTAAAGATTGTGCAGTAAGAATTTTTATTTCTCTTTTTGACTATGCTAGGTCCCCAACTTACCCTATACATGAAAATCAAGGTGCAAAACATGTTGGAATTTTAAACATTAATGTTAACATGGAAATGCATTTAGAGAAACCCAATAATGATTTCCACTCTTGGATTTTTGAAAAACCTCTCCACTTTAGCAAGGATAAGCTTTTTCTAGGAAAAACTAGGATCTTCTTCTGGATAAAATCTGCACTATTTTGTAAGGTCCTGTGACACGATCGTCTGGACTCCACATTTCGTACCGCTTTGTCTTTAGAAATTGCAGGGTGACTGGAAGAGAGGGCCGAGCCATGTCTTGGTTTTGTATGTGAGGGTATGCATGTGTGAACTTTTGGTTCTTCCATGAGCGATTTTGTACTTTAGAGTAAATCCCTTTTTGTCCAGGGCTTTGGTTTTGCTCCATTACATTTTTTTTTTTCCTGAGCACTGACTATTTTGGAAGCTGCACAAAGTGTAGAAGACATAGCACCTGCCAGGGGGCAAGGAATAGGGGCACTTATATTAATTTGAATTAATAATTATGGTAGCGAACTGTATTTTATAATGAAAGTCAAATTTCCTTTTTATGAAAAATGCCAAGAGATATTGAAATATTTTGAGGTTACATTGCAAGCTTTGGTTTTTCTCAATTTAAGATAAAGAAATAGAGCAAGCCTTAAAAATAAATTTTCCTGAAGTTTCTTCAAGTGTTTTTTAAGGTGGAGAAATGCAGGAAATGTATATAAGCAGAATTATCTGTCTTTAGCTTCTCAGAGCTTGAAATGCAGCAGCACTGGACTGGGTTTGTAAATGTTAGGAACTGTGTTGTTAATTATAACACGGATAAATTGATTAGTAAGTTTAGGTTGAATTTTTACAAGTATGTAACTATCAAATTGTGTTTAGTAACTTCCGTCTATGTCTGGGTTCGATTAACAGCAAAAAACTGAGTACTGAATTTCTTTTAAACTGAAGTGACAATATATTACTTTTGTAAAACTTTGCGCTTGAAAATGTTTATTTCTCTTAGGGTAATAATCATTTTGAGGTCAGATTTTCCTCGTGTCCTTTTTCCCTTCGCGTTTCTCTGGAGCTGTGCTGGATTCAGAGTTCCTGTAATCAGACCCTACATGCCGACAGACTGGTCCTGGGGTGTCAGCGCGCCTCGCAATAGGCATAGTGGAACTCACACTTGTATCGGTTCCACGCAGGGCGTAGAGGAAGATAGTATGTATTGGCAGGTGTGAAAAGAAGCGGGAGTTAAGCTTCCTCACCTAGAAAATATTTGCGTTTAGAGCAGTAGCTTTTAATCAAGTCCAGTCTAAACTTACTTTCTTTAAAGGCACTTTGTGATTTTTTCCAAAGACACCCCAGGTCTGTTTGGTTGCTCAGTGTTCAGAACAGCTCTGTTTGTTGAGGACAGCTCTGTCTATTTTATTACAAATCTACTTGACATATTTATATTATAACATTGTAATATCGCCATTCTATAGATTTTTGTCCTTATGAAATGTCATAGCTGATTCAGAACTGTTAAAATTGTGATGTGCATTGAGTTGAATTTTCTATTTATCAATTTTAGAACCATTGAAGGATCTGTGGAAAGAAAGTGAATGATGCCTCTGATAAGGGGTTTTCGAACACTGTTTTAGACTGAACTGTGGCTTTTCTGTCATAGTCTTGTTTTCCCAAGCCAAGTTGGAATTACGTTTATATTTTAGGTGTTACTAATGTTGATTTTGAAATTGTTTCCTGATTTATACAAAAGGAATGATTCATTTATAAATCACAGAAGAAAATTACAATGTCTATTGGATGGTTTGACAGTTTAATGGAATAAAACCTTTGAGAGCATTCACTTCAGGAATATATGTAGTGATATCTTTATACTTTGAGAAATGTTCCACTTAACCATTTCAGATAGTTTGATGTGAATTAATTCAATTCATAATGCTTTCGTTTTGCTTAAATAAGGGTTTTATGTTGCTGGTAGGAGAATTTAGTCACTTATTAAATGCCCCGTGTATGAAGTGAAGGATGTTCGCCCATGTGACTCTTGACATCAGTGCACATTCCCCAAATGCGGACTTTCGCCGTGACTTGTCATTGCAGTCCAGACCCCAGTGTCGTCCTAATTATTGAGCTAATAGTATTATTCCACAATTAAAGTTATCAATTTTCCATCAAAATTGCTTTCCATTTAAAGCAATTTATATTGCTTTAAATTTTACATTTTTCAAAGGAAACTTTCCACTGAATTTTTAAAAAGTCATGCATCCATTCTCAGGGTGTAGAGAAAATGCTTTCATTTGGAACCCTGTCCACCTGTCCCCGGTCCAAGAGAATTAGAGCTTCATTGGGAATTAAAAAATTGTACTAAAGTGAAACACTTTTCCCCCCTCATTTTTAGCAAAAGGCCCCGCACACGTTTCCTCCCTTGACTGTATTTCTGCTCTGAAGTTGCAGATACAGTGTCAGTCACTCTTGTCACTTTATTTATTTATTTTTTTAACCATCCATGTACATTCCTTTCACAAGGGTAGAATTGTAGTTCTGGAAGTGCATTGTTTTGTTTTTGTTGTAATATTTGAATACTATTTAATACCAGGTTTTAAAGCCCAGGTTGCTGGGTTTGCTACCTTTGGTTACTTGTGCAGTGCTAAAAGTAATTCACATTCTTGTTTAATAGACCAGATACATAGCTTTAAATAATTGTAGCTGTTTATTTGTGCTGAATTACTGCATTAAGATCTTGTATAACAGTAACTTCTTTTTTTGCCTTTCAGTAATTTAATATGTTCATTTACCGAGATATATGAACTTCAGGATGCACTAAATTTTTGTTTTAGCAGTGGTTCAAAATAAACATTTCAGAAATTACCTTTGTAATCATTTACAATTAAGTGTTCTTTTATCTTTTCACAAATTGTTTAAATCTGTGATCGTTCCTCTTCCAACTAAGAATTCTCCAATAAACTTAAGAGATGCCTGGCTTTGGTTTTCAGTTTATAAAACCTTGTTAACTACTCTGGACTGAACGAAAAGGTGTGAAAGTGGCACCTCTTGAACCACCTCAATGCTTCTGACATGGTTTTCGAGAACAAGAGAAGTTAGGAATATTTTTAATTGGACACTGGATTCTAACTGCTTATTCGGGTGCCTCTGACGTGAAAGGCTGTTTGCCCAATCCATTTTGGATTTTAGTGCCAAGGAGAAGATTGTGGTTGCTTTGATTATGAGTGTGTTAGGAAATTCTTCTGGCATGGATCGAGCACCCCTTCTGTAGAATATAGTGATCATACCGCTGTCACGCCAGGCACTTAAAGTTAGGCGCTGGTTGTGTATCACTAAGGGGATTTGACTTTATCTTAAGTATTTTAAGCCCCAGAAATTAGGGGATGATTTTCTTGTTTTTTCATGAATGTTTCGAAATACTAGGAAATAATGATGCCAAACAGTAACTTGGCTGTGAGTGCATCCCGGTTAGCAAGAAAACAATTAAAAAATGCCGAGGAAAAGTAAGCCAGATTCCTTCGACTGTAACTCCAAAATCTGAACATTTATGCACGTTGGAGTCATTTGTCATCTGTGTGTCACTGGGATGGGGAAGTGGGCGAAGGACAGGCCGAAGCATTACCATGGATTTTTGAAAGTGTGAGAGCTGAAGAGAAGTCACATGTCCCAGGATGAACACACCCTAGGGACTGTTAAGCAAAAAAGAAATGTTTGCAGCCTTACGTGTACAAGAGGAACAATGATGAATGCATGGAAGTTATTCCTTGGTGGGGACTGTTGTATTTTTTTCCTCTGTCCTTTGTAGTTTTGTCATCCCCTCACTCTTAATTTTTGTGCTCTGGGGCAAGGAAGATCATATTTGGAAAGAGATACAGAGAAATCTTTTCAAGAGCGGTTGAAGCCCCAAATTTGACTTTTTAGCACCTCTTCTTTGAAATAGACATCTAAATGGATTTCGTAGCTTAGAGCAAGGGAGTACAGCTGGACTCCATTACCACTCATGTACTTTAGCCCAAGAAGAGAACTTTTAAAAGTAATTACCAACACTTAAAAATAAGGAGGTTTTTCACATTTAAATACGTACTTCAGATTCTCAGGAAAAATCAGAAGCTCTGGGACACTGATTGGACTCCTGTGTACAGCACTTTGCTGGAAGCTGACTGGTGATTGCCCCTGGGTTTAGACGTTTCCTTGTGCCTGTGGCGAGACTCGCCCCAATTGAGCCATTTCTGTGGCCCGCTGGGGCCCTACAGGAGTGTGAGTTTCAACCTCTGGCTGAAAGAAATGAGATAATTATTATGCTTAGAAGATCTGAACGGTGTTCAAGCAATTCTTCCATTGTCTGGAGTTACTCAAAGAGGGGAGGAAGATTCTAGAAATTATAGACTTGGTGAGTTTATTGCTCCTGAGAAGAAAACATCATGATTGTTAAAAACGTAGTTTTTTTAAGTATGTAGAGAAGAAAGAAGGGAGAGGCTGCATAGGTTTACCAAAAGCAGATTCTATCAGGTTTACATTTTCAGTAGACTTATCCTACAGAGACGTAGTATCTGTATCTCAAGGAGGCATTTTACATGTGCTTTATTATTGCCACCCCTTTATTTTTTCTATATTTTATCTTTTGAAAGGGCTATAAATGCATATGACATTAAATTCCAAAAGGCATAAGAATGTACAGAGAGAAAGTCTTTCTCACCACTCTTCAGCCACGAAGCACCCCTCATACAGACAGCCATTGTTACCAGTTTCTGCTACATAGGAATTGCATTGTGTAGGACATTTCAAAGTGTGGGTTGGCTGTTGGAAGTTACTGTTGGATGTTAATTTGAAAATGTCAAAAAACAGGAACTGGTCACTATAAAAGTCAGGTTAGTGGTTACTTCTGGGGCAGAAGGATATACATGAGGCTAATGTGCTGTCAACAATATTCTCTTTCTTGGATGGTGGTTAAATGCATAGATGATGTGTGATTGTATGTATACATTTCACACAGTGCGTCCCTTTGCACAGGTGTGCACACGCATGCGTGCACACATACACACATGATATTTTAAAAAACAGCTGCAAAAGTGATCATCTTAAAAACAACCCGAGAGAACAGGTGGGTTACCTGCAAAGCTACAACTTGATTTACAACAGTCCGCTGGACAGTTACAATAGAAGCCAAAAAGATCATAGAATATCTTCAGAGTTTAAAAAGTGAACATAAAATTCAGGTCCTCTCTAGTAGACCGAAAGAATTTACGTTTAACTTGGCTGAGAAGGAAAACTCCGAAATGTGTACTGCTTTTATAAGAAGGAAACGGAGCTCTAAGGAAATAGTGGAGAAGCAGTGTTTAAAATAATAATTAAAATAGAAAATGAAAGAGAAGGAGTAAGCCAAATGCAACACATGGTCATATAATTCTTGTTTACTGTTTACGGTAAGCCCTTCACGTCATTGCATCTAGGTATCAACTTGTCATTATTCCTGTTTTCCATGTGAAAAAACTTGGGCTCAGAGAGGCGAGGTTTCTTCCACAGCGGGCGTAGTGGTCACACCCAGGTCCGTCAGGCCCCAGAGCCCAGCTTTACTTATTACACTGCTGCGTCCCCATCTTTACAAACCAACGTACAAAAATGACCATGAAAATCACCTGTATTAACACAGACAATAACTGTTTACATGTTAGTGTATTTCCTTTCAGTTTTCTCCCCCCATGTACGAGATAGTTGATACAATTGGGATTTCCCTTATTTCATAAATGTTTGTCAAAAGCATTTTTTAAAACTCCACACTCACCCTTGGGCTTTTCAAGTTTGGTAGTCAATAAATCTCGCCACTCTTTTGGCTGGAAATAACTTGGCCAGAGCTCTTGGGTCTGACTGATATATAGTTGTATTTTTTTTTTACATTCCTATTATGTGCTATTGCTTTGAGCCAAAGTTGGTACAGCTGACAATCTTTACAATGTATTTTAAGTAGATCTTTTGAGAAGGACAATGTGTAAAAGAAATTCTGGTTGGCTCCCAGAAACTGGGCAAAAGCATTTGTTTTCTCTGCTTGACTATTCGATTTTTCTCTTTCCTTCTCTTCACTCTTATTTTGCCCGTGAGAGCTGACAGCGCTAGGGGCTGCTTTATGCATGTTTTCGGTGACCCTGAGAACTTGGTGAGAAGACAGAGTTACGGAAAGAAAAGTCCTTTCCAAGTTCTAATTCCATTTTTCTAATTGTCTGATGGCTTTCTCTTTGCCTTCTTGTCATTTCTAATCCAGTATATCTAAAATCGAGCTCACCTTGCCCCAGCAAGCATGCACCTCCTCCTGTGTTCTCTACCACACCTGTTCTAGCCCATACCTGAGATGAGCGCCATGGATAATCAGTGACCTTTGACCTCTTCCTCTCCACCCTGCCATCCTTCTAAAGGAAGAAGAGATGGCAGGTGCCCTTGGGAACTAACAGTCCTCCATTTGTGCAATGTTAACAGATGTTTAGGAAAGTTTGAAATGTGGTACAGTGTAACCCCATGCTCCATAGCCAGCATTTTGAATCAGATTATGTGTGGTTATAATCATGAGTATTATGTATTTGATGCAAGATATTGAGCCTTGCAATACTGGACAGGAATCACCCAAGAGATGAGCCACATTTCATGATTTGATAGTTTGAAGGTAAGTTAAAAGTACGATACAGCAGCTTGTTGGCTGACTTTCATTTTTTGCTAGCATGGCAGATGACTGACCCTGCCATTGAAAACGAATGTAGATAAAATATTAAAATATTCCTAAATGTACTGACACGTAGCATGAAGGCAAGGGATATGTAGGCCAGTATAAAAGTGAAGTTGGGGTGGGGAAAGAAACCCAACTCTCCCACTCTAGGGATTGGAGGAAAACTTCTGTCCAACACTTTGGCAGTGAATCAAGGGGAAAGAAATCTTCCCTGAGGGTTCATAACCTAACTTGTGTGAGTTTCAGTCTATATTCGTCCTACCTGAGTGGCCTGAAAAACCTCAAGCGAAGAATTGAACATTTTTCTGTGACTGCTTTGAAGAACCTGTCAGAGGTAACCAAACCCTCTTGAAGAGCCCATGTTCATCCTAGGCTTCGATGATTCCCAAAGATAAAGTTCCACGAAAAAGAAGAAACTTAGATTTTTAAAAAGTTACAAAACCAGCAGAAATGACAGAGTGGAAACCAGCTCAAAGACTTCCTGTGTTGGTATTGTCAGACACCGAATATAAAGTAGCTGTGTTAGGTATTTTTGTAAGACAAAAAGGGAAGCTTAAACATGAACAGAGAAACTCTAGTAGGATGGCTAAAATAAAAAAGATAACAAGTAACCAGTATTGAAAAATGAATGTGCAGAAATGAGCACCCTTATGTAATAACACTGCTGGCAGGAGTTTAAAATGATACAGTGACTTTGAAAACAGTTTGGTAGTACTTCAAAAAATAAAACAGATGTACCATGTGATCCAGCAAATCCACTCCTAAGAATATACGCAAGAGAAATGAAAACATGTTTCCACAAATACTTACACACACATGTTTAGAGCATTATTCATAACAGTCCCAAAGTCCCAAAGAGGAAACAACCCAAATATCAATCAACTGATGAGTCAATAAACAAAATACGGTTTATCCGTACAATGAAATACTATTTAACCATTGAAGGAATGAAGTAGTGATACGTGCTACAATATAAGTGAACCGGGTACACATACAAGACTATTAAAAATATAAGGGAATAATTAGGATAGTGAATTACCTGTGGCGATGGGGGAAGGGAATGCAATAGAGGCTTGTGAAGTACCGATAATGTATTTAGGAGTGGTAGGTAGATTGTTGAATTTATTATTTTTCTTCAAATTACCCAATTCTTTAATATTTTAAATGTATGCTACACGGCACAATGAAAAAAAATATTTTAGGGGGATGGTTGGGGAACAGTGCGTTTCTCCAGGGCCCATCAGCTCCAAGTCGTTGTCCTTCAGTCTAGTTGTGGAGGGCGCAGCTCAGCTCCAAGTCCAGTCGCTGTTTTCAATCTTTAGTTGCAGGGGGCGCAGCCCACCATCCCATGTGGGAATTGAACCGGCAACCTTGTTGAGAGCTGGCGCTCTAACCATCTGAGCCATCCGGCTGTCCTGAAAAAAATATTTTAAAACAGATACAGTAGTTCTTCCTTATCTGTGGTTTCACTTTCCAAGGTTTCAGTTACCCATGGTCAATCGTGGTCTGAAAATACTAAATGGAAAATTCCAGAAATCATAAGGTTTAAATTGTGTACCGTTCTGAGTAGTGGGACAAAATCTCTCCAGGCCCAGCTCCATCCAGCCTGGGGCGCGAATCATCCGTTTGTCTCGTGTCCCCACACTGTAAGTGCGCCCCAGCCTTCAGTCACTAGCTAGCCAGGTTGTCAGATCAACTGTCATGGTATTGCAGTGCTTGGTTCAAGTGACCCTCATTATTATACCTCATAATGGCTCAAAGTGCAAGAGTAGTGATGCTGGCAATTAGGATATGCCAGAGAGAAGCCATAAAAGGGCTTCTAAGCGAAAAGGGGAAAGTTTCGTAAAGCATCTTATCACCACACATCATCCCAAGAAGAAAGGTGAGTCCAGTAGGATAAGATATTTTTAGAGAGACCACATCCACATTATTAGTGTATTGTTACAACTATTCTATTTTATTATTTATAATCTCTTCCTGCATCTAATTTAAAAATTAAACTTTATCCTAGGTATGTATGTGGAGGAAAAATAAACAGTATATGCAGGGTTTATTTAGTACTGTCCACAGTTCCAGGCATCCACTGGGGTTCTTGGAACGTATCCCCTACAGAGAAGGAGGGAATACTGGACTCAATGAAATTTGTTCTAAGAGGGTGTGGGGTGCATAGTTAGCTATTTTTTTTAAAATGTTTGCAAAAACAACTTTGGAGAAAAGTGAGGTTTAAGCACGAGATTAAGGAAAAAATCAGTCCGAAACCCCCTGTGTTTCCTGAATTGTTCCCTGGAAAAAGGACACGCCACCTGGCTTTTCTGTTTGTCAAGCCCCTGGACGTTGGGGTGGCTGAGGGTGCGGGAGGAGACCACTGTCCACCGAGGCAATCAAAGAGAAGCTAGAGCCACGGCCTGCCCGAGCACTGGGTCTGTCCCGAGTCTCCGGACGCGCGTTCCTGGCTCCCCCGCGCCCAGCCCCTGACAAGGCTGGGTGAGCCACTCTTCCCCTGACATTGTGACAGGAAGTGCCTGTTGCCCTTGTAAAGGTTGTAAAGGGTCTGGATGTGAGGCAGAGGGTGGAGGGAGGTGGGGCAGAGGAGGGAAGCAGAGGGAGGAGGAGGAGGCTTTAAGCCACAGCTTAGCAGGAGTAAATGCCAGGAGAGACGCGAGGCCACCCTTTGTCCAGGGGATGTGGGAGAAGGGCAAAGCTGTCGCGTGGCCGGGGGCGCTCAGCCAGGAGTGGGGAAATGCTGATCTCCTGGGAAGCCGCCTCGCGCGTGATTCAGCGTGAAGAAACGGGGACTTGAGCTCTGGGTGGGCCCAGTCCCCATGCACCCCAGCCAGGCTGCGCTGGTCGGAGGGCGGCACGTCCCGGGCGCACGGCCCTTCCGCGGAGACTCCTGCGGGCGCGGGGCGCGGGGCGCGGGTCCGCCGTGCTCGTCCCGCTGCAGTGCCGCCTTGCGCCTCCGGGTGGTACAGCCGCACAGCGCACGGCTCCCGCGAGGGCCACGTGACTCTGCGAGCCGCCTCCTGGGCTCCGGGGGCCTGACCGCTTCTACCGTTTGTAGGCTGCTGCGGTCATTCCTCGTTGCAAACTCTATTTCTACCCCCGGCGAGAATCTGGAGGTCACTTCTGCTCAGGGTCACCCCTAGTTTCAGGTCCGCGCCGCTGCCCTGTGGTCAGGGGAACCCCCTGCACCCCACCTGGACAGTGCCAGGCATACAGCCGAGGAAAACCCAAGGGGCTCCTCCGACAGTCCCACCCTGCGCAGGGGAGCGGTCTGCAGACGGTCGCCAGCCACGTTCCTCGTGTGTCCAAGCCACCGCTTTCCTTCTCCTCTTACCCATCCCCACCTGCCGCCATCCACATACACCCCCAGTCACTCCTCACTAGCTCTTTTGGATTTTTCTATTAGCATTTCATCATGTCCATGCCATCTCTAAGCAGTTCGTATTCCAAGTGTCCTCTAAATTTTATTCCTAATTCTGTCTCTGCCAAAAATATCAACTTACTAATGTAGACTTCCCTGGCCATGAGTGTGAAATAGCAACTGCCGTCCAGCACTCGTCCCCTTGCATTGCTTTATTTTCCTTCTTAGCTCCCTTTCCACCTGAGGTAAGTTTATATTTATTACCTCTTCATCCCCTAGAGTATAAGGTCCCTGAGAGCTGGGACATTGCGGTTTTTCTGTCTGTGTCCTCAGCCCTAGAACACTGTCTGACATGGACTGAGCACTCAGCGAATGTTTGAATGAATGGATGGATGAGTGGAATGATGGGTGGGTGGATGGATGGAGAGATTTTCCCCTTCCCAGCACACAGTGGAAAAAGCAGCGTACATCCTGGGAGGTTGGAGTCTAGGGTTCTGCCTCTAGTTGAGCCACTAGTCACTTACGGAATTCGAGCAAGTCATTTGATCTCCGAGCGTGGCCTGTGTCCTCATCTGTAAAATGAGTGGGGTGGACCTCATAATCTGAAGTTCCTTCCTGCCCTCACAGTTTTTGGTTTTATGATTGTGCTTGCAAGAGGGACCAAGGCCATACGCCAGGTGACAGACAACATGCATTCTTGGCAGGAAACTATTGCAAGTAATAACCTAGCATCAAAAGAGGCATTTATATATGAGGATAAACACATAATTGCTTCATAATCTTTAAGTCTTTAAAAAATCATTTCCCTGAGAAAATCTTGTATATATTGGTCTTTGCTTATATTTTCATTTTGACCTCTGCCTCCATGTATTAATGATTCTGATTTTTCTGACAAAGATTAAAAGAAATTATTGTTCTTCATTTGGGATTATCCTAGGTTATTTCTTCTCATCAGTAATTTATAATTATTTAAAAAGTTCAGAATATTGTATAGCAGACAGACCTACAGTTTCCTCATTTGGGAAAATTAGTGTATTAGTAACATTATTTTGGGAAAGATGTTATGCTCCTAGTGTGCTTCCAACGTGGTGAATAGGTTTCAAAAATAAATAAATAGATTAAAAAAACCCTTACTTTTGAAAAAGAACTATCGCCTTATGTCATCATTTTCCTCTTGCTATATGGTTGTGGTTGTTTTATAGGATTGGTACATGTGTGTTATGTACAAAACCTTAAAATATTTTTTGAATGAATGGTCCATAACATGTGACAGAAAAAGTCATATCCTGACATATAGGTAGAACTTGATGGATTTGGTTTTGTCTTTCTTATCCAAGGGAGAAAATCTAAATGAGCTTGAGGGTGAAAGGCAGTGCCTCTCCTGTGTAGCCCGATGGAGTCTCCAAATCCCCAATTATAAATGTTTACTCTTCTCTCCTTATAATAATAATTAAAATAACAATGCAGTAGGCAGAATAATGCCCCCCACCTCCCCCACCCTGGTATGTCCTGGGCTTATCCCCAGAACCTGTGACTACCTTACGGGCAAAAGGAACTTTGCAGATAAAGTTAAGGACCTTGAGATGGGGAGAGGAGCTTGGATTATCCAGGTGAGCCCAACTGAATCTTCTTAAACTGGAAGAATCTTTCCCAGCTGTAGTCAGAATAAGATGTGATAAGAGAGGAAGAGATGCAGCATCGCTGATTTGGATGATGGAGAAAGGGCTCAGGAGCCAACGCGTACAAGTAACCTCTAGAAGCTGGAAGCAGCAAGGCAGTGGATTCTTCCTTAGACCCTCCAAAAGAAATGCAGTCCTGACGTCACTAGGATTTTAGCCCAGACTTCGGCTCTACAGAACTATAAGTGAGTAAGATTGGGGTTGTGTTAAGCCATTACATTTGTGGTGATTTGTTGCAGCAGCAGTAGGAAACTAAGACAGTACCTTCTTATTTGAACAAACGTTTCGCGCTCCCAGAGTAGAAGAAAAGAGGCAGGCCAGGCCTCTAGAGCTGTGCCGTCCAATACGATAACCACCAGCCACATGTGGCTACTAAGCACTTGAATTGCGGCCAGTCCACGTTGAGATGTGCTCTCAGTGTAGAATACACATAATTTCAAAGATGTAGTATGAAAAATAATCTTATTAATGATTTATTTGTATCGATTACATGTTGGAATGATATTATTTTGGATATTAAATGATTTAAATGAAATATATTATTAAAATCTATTCCACCAGTTTTTTTTCAAACTTAAAAACGTGACTATTAGAAAATGCAAACTGCACACATGGCTTATACTTGCGGCCCACATTATCCTTCTATTGGACAGCTCTGCTGGGGAGCATCAGTGAAGGGTAAGAGCTGGTTGTTTCGGTGGTCAATATTGTCCAGCCAAGTGATAACCTGTGACGTTCAGATCCAGATTTCCAAGAGGAAAAGTCAGGCTTGTGTGTGTGTGTGTGTGTGTGTGTGTGTGTGTCTTCGTGTGCTGGACTGTGAGAGAAGGTGCCATTTGGGTCATTCTGTCCCCAGCACTTAGGCCCTAGCAGAGTGTCTGGCGCACGTTCAGAGATTGCTTGCAGAGCATGCATTCAAAGTTGCGGCCCCCAGAAGATGCTTTGACAAGCCACCACAAGATGGTCAATTTGTCTCGAACAATTGTCCCGAAGGACCTAGAAACTGTGGTCTAACAGAAAACAGGATGCAGCAACTGGGTCTTTTCCCTTTGGGCCAGTATTTGTTGCCCTCCCTTACCCCTCCTGGACAGGGTGAGGTAGCATTTCCAGGAACTAAAGATGTCAGAAATTAGAAACCAAAACGCAGCCTCAGATGTCTGAGCCCAAATACCAAGAAGCATTCCATGTAGTGATTTCTGCCTGGCCTATTTCTTATCTCTGTGCCAATTTCTCAGTAATGCAGAGAAAAATGCCTTGAGCTTAGAAATCAGGAGATAAACTCTTCATTTGAAATTTTGGTTCGCCTGTGATTTGCTCCATCGTCAATTTAGCTCCCGTATAGTTCCCGTCCTTGTTTATGTTTACCAGCACTGAGCACTGTGAGCATTAATTAGTAACTCTAATTAAAAGTGTTTTTTTAAATATCAGGGAAAATTCGTCTCAGAAACAAATTTTCCTGGCACAGGATTTTGGATTCTGATCCATTGCTTTGTTATGACCCTGATATTGACATTTGCGAAAACTTTTGGAATTCAACAGCTAATAGAATCTCAAAATACCACATTGAAAGTGTCCATCAAGCTTATAGGCACTGAAATGTGTCTGCTTCCCTCCCACCCATGTGTGATGTCATTTGCTTAACTCAAATGAACTTTGTGCCATTAAAAATGGGGAAATGCAATTGATTTCCATGCCATTTGAGTCCGTTTTGAGGTATTGTGGACGGAAATATCCTGGTTACTTGGTTGGGATGAGTCACGTACTAGAGCAGTCTGGGAATAAACTTTATCTTGTCCTTGTCTTTATTTTTGTTTTCTATATGGAAACTCATCATTTGAGGTTGGCAGCGTGGATTTGGGCTAAATGTCTTCAATGAATTTTTTTCCATGGTTCTCAACTTCAGACCAAAAAATCTCCAACTCTAGACTGTTTTCCAAAAGCAAATGTACTCATGGGCCCTCTGAAAGACTGCTGGCCTGTCAGATACTATAGGCAGCCCCCCTCTGAGGTTGGTTAGGCTCAGAGTTCATTGCATTTTAGTGAAAAGACAGAGAGTGTTGCAATTTATTGCCAGGAGCGAGAAAGCAAATTAGTCATGAAAACTCGTCAGTGGAGACTGTTGCTTGGTCCACAGGCCCAGCTCATTAGTCTGACCCCCATGCTGGGGCATGGCATGGGTGACCAGTGGGAAAGCACTGATGACCTGGTAATTGAAGACAGCGTGTGTTCATATTCACAGTTCTTGCTGGCAGTGCTGTCTTCAGAACACAGTGTGGCTGGTTTGGTTAAACACACACGCGCGCACACACACACACGGATGTGTTTTTCCTGACGCTTCAAGAAAGTCTGTAAGCTAAGACAAATGATACAGCCTGGGAATAACTGATTAACCTGTCACTATGAAAATGTCATATTCACAGGAAATGAATAACATGCCTGCCAAAAATCAGGCTATACAAATGAAGCGATCAAGGCATTAACTTCCCACGGAGAAAATAATATAAACACAATCCAACGGTTCCATAATGGTCTGTAGCAACCTATTCTAATGATATGGGTAAGATTTATAATAGCCATATATGTTTATCCTCTTCGGCTAAACTATGTTAATAGCCCCAAAGCTCCTATTTAAACATTGAAGACCGCTCATTAGTTAAAATTATGTTTCTTTTAATTGACAAGTACAGAGTAAATATCTTAGGGTTTTTGGAGAGTACCGTTAGACTATGTGCAACTCAGCACAGTTGGACCAAGCTTTGAAGTTGTCCCTGCTACATGGCCACCCCTGCTCCCTTCCGGGTGAATGAATAGCTTTTGTCCATGGAATGTTCTGTTCAGTTTGGGGCCTACTGGAAGCAACGTCTTTTATTCCCCTTTTATTTTCTTTACTCTGCAAGCTCGCAGAGCTGGAGGCCACAGGAGAGTTTATCATCCTCACTGTTTGCAGCTTATTTTTGTGACTGTGATTGTACTTGGAGACTGTCAGAACCCGAGGAAATGTGGCCTTTGGTGGACGGCCATGGGATAATATGACAACACTGTCACAGTGGCCCAGCACTGGCGTGCTACGTGGGCCAGGCAGCTATCATGCAGGCACGTCCATTCTCAGAGCCACTGGCACTCCAGTGCAGAGAGGCAGACACGTCGTTGGCTATTTGTTTTTCTGCTTAAACAAATATATCTGGGTTATAGCCTTTTAAAAGACAGTATGGGCACCTGCAATAGAATCACCTGGTAAGCTTAGTCTATCTGCAGGCTGACAGAGTCTCACCACAGACCTACTTAATTACAGCCTCAGGGAGGAGGGGAGATGGTAGAAGAGGGTAAAGGGGGTCAAGTGTATGGTGATGGAAGGAGAACTGACTCTGGGTGGTGAACACACAATGCAATGTACAGATGATGTATTATAGAATTGTACTCTTGAAAGCTATGTGATTTTACTAACCATTGTCACCCCAATAAATTTAATAATAAAAAAAGAGTTAATAAAAAGAGAGAGAAAAACAATCACAGCCTCAGGTGATGGGGCACCTGGGAATGCCAACTTCTTCAAATAAGCTATTACATTTATAATTGTTCACAGAAAAGTTGCAAAGATAGTACAGAGTCCCCATTCATGCCACACCCAGCTTTCTTGCTTCATATATTAGTATGTACATTAATTAAATTAATGAACTAATACTGGCACATTATTACTAACTGAAGTCCACACTTGATCCACATTGCGTCCTTTTACAGGATGCCATTGAGGCTTCCATAGCACATTGAATTGTGAGGTAAATGCCTCCTTAGGTTTCCGTTGGTTATGACAGCTTCTCGGATTGTCCTTGTTGTTGATGACCTTTGAGAGTTTTGAGGAGGACTGGAGAGTCTTTTGTAGAACGTGTCTTGGTTGGGATTTGTTTGATGTTTTTCTCCTGTGAGACTGGGGTTGACGGGTTTTTGGAAGGAAGAACACAGAAGTAAAGTGCTCTTCTTGTCGGGTCCTGGAAGGGGTGGGAACTATCAATAGGACTCACTGTTGATGTTGACCTTGATCACCTGGCCGACGATGTGATGTTGACAGGTTTCTCCATTGCAGTTATTCTTTTCCTCCCACTTTTTCATAGTGTGCTCTTTGCAAAAAGTCGTGGGTAGCCCACACTTCAGGGGTGGGGACTTACAGTCCATCTTCTTGCAGGGAATAGCTACATAAATTATTTGGAATTCTTCTGCACAGGAGAATTGTCTATCTCTTAAATCATTTACTTATATCAGTATGGACTCATGGATATTGGGCTGCAATCCAGTTCTACTTTGTTAATCAAAGTACTCCAGCTTTGTCTATTGGGAACTCTTCCAATTGGCTCTGTATCCCTTTGATATATCCCATCCTTGTGGGTTTTTTGGGTACACTTCCGGGACTTTCTGCCACTAACAGATGTACCTTGAACCCACATTTTTAACAGTCTCCAACACTCTAAAATTTAAGATTTATCATTTTTGGCCATCAAACCTAGAAATCTCCAAATGTCCTGCTTATTTGTGGATGTGGGACAAAGTAGTTAAAGTTTAAAAAAAAATTATAAGAATTTATAACTTCAAAATCTCTCTCAATTTATTCCACAACATTAACAGCCAAGGTTGTACAGAGAGGCAATTATTCACAGCCAGTCACGAGACTGGAGCTCGTCTGAGAAGGTTCATCAACGAAACCTTTTCCTGGGCGGTGCAGGCCTTCCGGGCCACCAGGACGGCGCTTGGTGAGGGCAGCAGCTCTTCTGAGTTAGCCTGCTCCCCTTCGGAGAGGACCTTCGCCATATCAGCTGCTTCCTTGGGACTTTCTGGTAACTTCCCTGAGAGGGAGGGTCAGCCCGGCGGATAGCAAACCTGGGGTCTGGAGTGTCATTCAGAGAGGAGGTGGGGGGAGGCTTGGGCCAAGGGCCTGTGCTGCGGAAATGGGAAGGAAATGACTCTGTGTTCCCACGGGGTCCCAAGGGGGTGTGTATCCACATGGACTTGCATGTGGGGACACACTTCTTGCGTCTTCCCTGGTAACTGCCACCTCTCCTTTCGGGATTAGATTGGAGCCTTTGCTGCAGGATGTGTGTTTCGACACATTGAATCCATGGAGATACGTCTTGTACCCATTTCAGCTTCTTGTTGAACACTCTTCAGCGATGATGACAATGCAGCCACAGCACACAGAATCACCCAGCATGAAGGTCACGGGCTCTTGCTTTCCGTGGCTCTTCCTTCGTCTCCCTATTGGCTTTGGCTCCTCTGCCTTAGTGGAATATCTGTACGCGCCCCTTTTCAGAATGCATCTGTAGTGTTTCTGATTAGTGATAACGACAAATTATGTACACTCCTTCCCATCATGGCATTTTCAACTGCTGAATGTCTGGTCTTATGGCCAGGGAACCCTCGTCAGTTATTATTATGTATTCCCCCATCTTACCCATTATTCTACTCGCTACCTCATGCCACTCCCCTCGCTTCCATCTTCCCTCCCTTCAACACGCATCTTCTCCCTCAGTTCTGCAGGGGACATGTAAGAAGTGCCTCCATGTAAGCTTCCTCTGGCAGCCTCATTGTCAGCAGCAGCTGTCCTCCAGGTACGATTCTTGCCACACTCTACAGCATTCTGGAAGCACTTGTGTTTCTGTGTGTTTCTGTGTGTGTGTGTGCACGCTTTATTTGCTATTGGTTATTTTTATTGGGGGTTGGGGGTGTTGTGTTTTGTCTCACAGGGATTTTCCCATCTGCTGCTGGGCTTGAGTTTGGCAGATTCATCTGAAATAGGATTGCTATCTTCTTTTTTTTTTTTTTTTCCATTTGAGGCAAGAGTGTAGATTGGCTGTACTTTTAATTCTCTTTCTGCCACCTGGGAGGAATTTGTCATTTCATTCCTAAAGTAAGGAGGAAAAAGAACCACAAGTGAAATAATGTAACACAAGTGTGTGCCAACAACTCCTACAGCTCCACCAACCCTGGGACAGCAATTACCACAATTTGTGTGATTATCTATGTCTAAAAAGACTGTCTACAAGACTCTGGGAGGAAGTCACCCTGTGGAGTTTCCACTCAAGGTCTGTAATAAGGATGATAGAAATAATGTTAACAATAGCAGTAAAGTAGCTTACATTGGTCGAATGCCGTCTCATTGATAAAAATCCTTTCTCATAGGTGAGTTTTCACAAAAACCAGCCTCATTTGACAGCTGGGGAAACTGATACGGATGATTGCTTTTCTCCTTCAAACTCATAAAGCTCCTAAAGGTGGACGATGATAATGTGACCGGAGAAGCTCTGTAAATAAACCCAGCGACTGAATTACAAGACGGCTGGTGTCAAATGGATGGAGATACAAATAAGGAAGGCAGATCTTTGTGTATCTTTGTGGATTTGAACCGAGCGCTAGGTGGAGCTAAGGGTCTTGCCTCTGGACAATGACACGGGGCTCCTGCCCACGATCTGCCCCTTCGCCTGTCCCTCCTGGGCCCTCCCTTCTGGCGTCAGGCTGCTCTGCGCTTCCCCTGACCAGTTCCTATCCAGGCTTGCCCCCCACTGAGGAGGTACTTTCCTGTCGGTTCCCCAAGGATGCTTCTCTGGGCTTCTAGCCACTCAGCAATGACCTTGCTGTCACCTCCTTCATTCCCTTCCTCCAGGAGGTCTCAGTTGGATTCTGTGCTAACCCCTCACCCATTTCTTCTTCCCAAACTCTCAGAGAGCATCTAGAATGCTACCCAACTATTAAGGCGGGTTCTAGGCTTCAGTGAGGCCTGGCTTTTTAAGCATGAAAAAGCTGACACCTGGCTCTTGGGTCCTACCCTGCAATGGTTGTCAAGGCTCATGGGAGGCGTGGTCCATCACCAAATGGGTCCCCTGTTCCTTGTGGTCAATCACAGACACACCCAGAGGCAGGGGGAGGTGTAGGCATTTCTGTGGGGGCTCCTCTCAGGTTTTCTTTGGACAAGGGACACTGAGCTAGTACAGGCTCCCAGAAATCCCCCTTCCTCTTGGCCTTTAGCCCATGTTCGCTTTGTACCTCTCTGCCTTAGGGTTCTGCTTCACCTTTCAGTGAGGACAGCTTCTCTGCTTGTTTAGGTATAGACAAGCTCTTTAACCCTGGATTCTTCACGTTCTTCAGAGCCAAGTATCCATAAGATAAAACAACAACACACCCCTGTTGCTAATATCCAAGTTGCTATTTATTATGTGTGTATGCCAAGACCTTCCCACCCTGAACTCACACAACACCCAAACCAGGGTGAGGGAGAACAGAAGCTCGTCTTCTGCCGTTAACCATTCTCCAGTAGCCTGGAGGAGTCCCAGGTCTATCTAGTTTTGGAGCCAGCATTATCTGGGTCCCCCTAAAACGGGATGCATGTACCCATCACCTGTTTCTTTGAAAACATGCACTTTCTTTGGTGGCAAGTTCCTTCTTCCCATGACACCTCCGTCTCGCGCCTTGGAGCAGAGCGAAGATGACTAACGTCCTACAGTAGCCCAGAGGTGACGACTCATCCTTCCTGTGTTTTCATCAGCCCCAGGTTTCCTTAATGACTTGTGACTTTCCCTGTATTCCATTTTTTGCTCACCTTCATCGACTAGCTATTCAAATATTGTGGCAGACAGTGGGAGGGAGGTGGTGCAAATAATGGAAAGATTTTGTTCTTGCCCTCCCGAGACCCGTGCTGCAAAGGAGAGGTAGCTGGTGGATATCCATTTTCATAATCTACATTTCCTTTGCATTTCTAGTCCATGGAGTGCTAAAAAAGCTCCTGTGGGGACAAAGCCCCAAAAAGCAGTTTCCAGGCTCTCGGCCTCACATAGAAAGATGCTGGCTCGGGTAGTAAATGGCCATCAATTGTAATCAGATGGCCATCAGCTGTGGCTAGTTGGCCGTCAGCTGTAACCCGTAAGCCATTGGCCACTAATATAACTGCTGTGGCTACGCTAGCAGAAAAAGAAATGGGGGCTAGCAAGAGCGGGTTGCAGAGAGGCGGATGCTGCCAGTGAGAATATAGTGATATGACTTCCCTACTTATGGCTCCGTGGGTGTTCCTTTTTGGCCTCACCATGTCCTGCATTCTTATGTGGGGAGCGGGAGCTGAGACTCTGCCTTCCACCCCACACGACACATGGCGTAGTCGGCAAGATATGGTGCTGGCCAAAGCTCTCCAAAGTGCAGTGGAGCAGTTTGTGCGTATGAAAACTCAGTCTGAGGAAGACCAGGAGGAGCAGTTGCTGGAGAGCTCGATCCCCGTGGAGGGGTGGGAAGATGTGGACGGTTCCCCAACCAGCAGAGGCCGGAGAAAGCGAAGGTTGTTGCCGCCCTGTGGGCTGGGAACTGCTTGCTGAGGCAGCTTGGATGCAGGACTTGTTCTAGGAGGAAACTCTTGCTGAGTCCTCTGTGGGAGATGAGGGTGAGGTCAAGGTCATCCCTCACCCCCAGGACAGCCCTGGCGAATGACTATGGACTATGGGGAATTGCCTTCCATCCCTAATTTAATGGACCGCTTGACTGTTTGCTTGAGAACATACCACCATGTAGTGGAACTGGCGGGTGTTTGCTTTTGTGTCTTGACTGGTCGCCGTTGATAATATGTAAGCACCTTGATGTGAGCTGCTGTTGTTCCAGCACGGTACCCCGAGAGGCCCAGAGAGAGAGTGGCAGTGCCCTGAGAGGCCCTGGCTGAGTCCAGGAAGTCTGGCTGTGGCCAGAAGTACTGGTGGTGCCCTGAGAAACCCTGGCTGTGCCCAGAGAGCCTGGCTGTGTCCAGGATATTGCATTCACCTCCAGGCTCCTCGCACAGGGCCCCTTGCAGAAGACACTTGTTGTGTAGATTGTGAGGCGAGACCCTATAGGGGTGGAGTGTGGGGACAAAGCCCCAAAAAGCAGTTTCCAGGCTCTCTGCCTCACATAGAAAGGTGCTGGCTCGGGTAGTAAATGGCCATCAACTGGGATCAGATGGCCATCAGCTGTGGCTAGTTGGCCATCAGCTGTAACCCGTAAGCCACTGGCCACTAATATAACTGCTGTGGCTACGCTAGCAGAAGAAATGGGGGCTAGCAAGAGCAGATTGCAGAGAGGTGGATGCTGCCTGTGGGGGAGCGGGAGCTGACACCCCACCTGAGACCCCGCACGACAAATGGTGCAGCGAGCAGGGTCCCCTGCGTGACAGCTCCCAAGGAGGGAGAGATGAGCTTTTATGGGGATGATCAGGAGAGTTTTCTTGGGAGAGGTGAAGTTTTGTTGTGACCTTGAAGGACAGCTGTGACTGGCAGCAATATACCATTGAAAGAGGTTCAGGCACCCCGAGTCCAGGAGAGGGCGTGCGTCAGGGCTCCTCCTCAGGGACCTTGAGTAGACCCATATGACAACTCGTATGACTCGTGTGGCACTTGTGGAGAGATGTGGGAAAAAGGAATGGGAAGGGATATAGGAGTGGTGCTGTGGAGGAGGGCTTTCATAGTAGAGGAGCATTTCCCCAGTTACTCCAGTGATAACAATATAAAAATTACTTTATATATACATTAAAAATATTCAGCATAAGTCTCTACAGGAGCAAAACAGCTATCGCTGACCACTAGACTGTCCCTTCCAGTTTTGAGCATTTTAGAAGATGTGGGGGAAATGTGCACCAGTATCCTCATACCCGTGTAGGAATTTTTTTTTCCTAAAAATGAATAATTTTCTTTCTTTGTCTGTTTGATTTTGCAAATGGCTTTATGCCTTTTCATTTTGATTTGTGCTTGCAGTCTGTATGTTTTGGGGTTTCAGAATGCAGGCTTGGAGACCAATCTGCCTAGGTTTAAACTTCAGCTCTGCCGCTTCCCAAGGCTGTGATGACAGGCAAATTATTTACTTCGCCTGTTTCTTAATTTCTTTATCTGCAGGATGGAGAAAATGATCGTATGTACCTCTCAGGATTATTGTGAAGATTAAATGAAGTTACACATATAAAAGCTCTAACTTCCTGGCACAGAGTAAACAATAAGTTGTCACTATTGCTATTATGCTTTTAAAAACTAAACAAATTAACTGAAAGAGTAAGAACTACACACGGTGCAGCAACTGCCACAACCCCAACGCTGGATTAGTACCAGAGGGCGAATTGTACCTGAGACTCCCATGCATGCTTCCCTGCCTGAGGCAGTCCCTGCTGTTTCTCTGCTATCCTTCCAGAATCAGTTTGAGTTTTTAGAGCACGCATATGTGTGTGCCTCCCTCCCTCTGAGTCTGCAATATATGTGTGTGTCTATGCATGTATACGGACATACATAAAGACATATGTATCGTTTGGACCTTATATTTTCACATTATAACATCTATTAGTGATCATTTTATATCTGTAATGTGGACCTATATAATTCTTTTAAATGCTAACATAGTATTTTATTTCCTATATATAAACCCAGTCCCTTATAAATGGGATATTAAGATTGCTTCCAGTCTTTGTGCTACAAGCAATGTTCCAACGATCATTTTAACGTTTTCATTTTGATGGATATTATCAAATAGCAAATAATGAAGTGAATTCTTCCCTGTCTTTCCATAAACTCTTCAGTGCAGCCTACATTTTTCACTCATGCTTTGTGACGTGGATTGACTTTTGAGGGATGTGATGGGAAGTGTATTCGCTTCAAGGTGGTATAGAAAAACCGGAGGTTACCCACCTGTGCGGTACAAGGAGGATTTTTGTTTGTTTGTTTGTTTTTTAGTGAAGCAATTCTCTCTGATGGAATATTATTACCCTTAAAATATTTATTTTGACAAAGTTTTGTTATATCAATCACAGATTACACATTTTTATTTGTTATTACTGCATCTGCTGCTTTCTTAATATACTTCAAAACAAATCCATGAGTTAAAAAAAGACAAGGAAGAACCATCTGTGTGTGAATAGGTGGATATTTAAAAATTTTCTGTTAATTAAAAAATTTTTTCATGTTTTTCTAAGAAGTTTGGAATGAGCATGTTGTTTCATAATGGAAAATAGGAAATATGAAGACATACTTTTTAAAGTATCAAATTACAAGGGGGGAAAATACTGCTGGAGAAAGGTATATAGACAACTGTAAGAAAACGGCATAGTGGAGAAGATAGACACGTAAGAATGAAGAAAGCGTAGCAGCTGGGTCTACAGCTGAAACCCTCAGAACACCAGTCAGCCCTGTGGACATACTACCACTTTCAAAATAAGTATTAATATTTGGGGATCTTGCATCACTGGAAAAATGAAAAAGGCTTGGCAAAGGCATAATAGATTGGCTCACGCAAGCTAGCGAGGAGGTATGTAGTACATATTAAAATCATCTTCATCAAGATCATCTTTGAAATGTTGTCATTTAAAGGGGAAATCAGCTACTACCTAGAAAAAATACTTGTATAGACAAACTCATTGCTTAACAGTGTTGGATAAATGAAGCCTTACTGTATTTAGTCTTCTTAAAAGTACACTGTTAACTTTTTAAAAAGCTATCTTCAGAAAGATCTGTTTGTTTATTACTTGGTTAACTATCTTTGATTATACTATTTCTTCCTTGTTCACGTTGTTTAAGAAAATGTCACTATAAAATATTGATAGTGGCCATAGCAAGACACGGAAAAATGACCCACAGGTCTAATTCCATTCCAAAGAATTCAAGGGACTTTCCAAGTTAATTTATTTGAATCCCACTTGGAATTTGAAGTTCAGAAGTGGTCTGATAGCAGCTAATGTTTTTATTATCTATAAAGTTAGGGTTTGCAAAGCAAATAACTTATGTTTAACTTTCGGGTAACTAACTTTGTAAGAATCATCAAGTTTTGTTCCAGGTATCTCTTCACAAACAAATGGTGTGTGGTATATGACATTACTGATCTACCTAATCTTTTTATGTAACTTCCAAGGACTTTACTTGACAATAATTTATTAGTCTACTTGGAATGATAGGATTTTGTTGTTGTTTTGTTTTTTTTGACAAAGAATCAGATTTTCTTCCTAACCCTCTGTCATTTCTTAAATGGGTCTGGATTATTGAGGTTACTACCTTATTTCAATACCCCACTTTGTGAATTTATTACATTGAACATTTTTGAAAATATGGGGCTTACATTTCAGTCTTTTTTAATGTGAAGATTTTGTTGAGATGGTTCCTACTTGGATCCATACAGAGTGAGTGGCCATTTTCTCCTTTTTCCAATCTGTCCTTAGCCCCACTGTTAATGACAGTTCTGTTCGGCCTCCCCCACCCTGTTGTTTTCCATTTTTCTATTACCAGATACATTAGCTACGAGGAAAGAAACTACTATTGTCTTTCATGGACACGTGATAATATATCTCTTACAACCTTCAGGTAAAGGCCCCAGCAGTGCCCCCAGGCTCTGGCCCTCATGATTCAAGTCTCCCATGTGGGTACTGAAGGCATTCAGATTAGAGCAGTCCATTCCTGCCTGAACTGGTAGGCCAGCCCCTCTGAGCCCCTGGCAGAGCCCTCTGTGCCACATAACTGCATTCCTGACTTAGACAAAGCTGAGCTTCAAGAACCTTGGACTGCACATTGGGACTTCTGGCTTTCTTTCCAACTCTTCACCTTGGGATGTTACCTCACCTTCCTGAGGTCTTCAATTCTGCCACCTTTGATTTAAGAGGGTGATACTTTCCAAAGGTCTTTACTGGCTCAGAAATTCAGTGATTCTAAAGAAATAAAAAGAAAATCACAGCTGAAGTCAGTAGGTATTTTGAAGCCTTGTTCTCACTTACCAAGATTTACAAGATTTCTCTTTTCCCTCCCCCATGTTTCAGAGTTCATCATTCTTTCCACTGTGTTCCCACAGTGCTTTGCCCTTACAGGCTCCTCATTGGACACTTTATCATGTGATAGTATATTGATCTATTTATAATGTCTGTCTCCTCTATGAGCTGATGACCCCTGGAGGGCAGGAACTATATCTCATTCATATCCAATGGGTAGTTTTTAGTCTCATCTGATATAATCTCTCACCACCGTTTGACCCTGTTGACCACTTCCTCCTTGAAACACTCTTTCCTTGGCTTTGCAACTCTCTTTGTGGCTATTCCTTTTCAGTTTCTTGTGAAGATTTTTTCTATTCAGCTATCATGTGTTGGAATTTCTTAAGGCTTTCTCCTAGACCCTCTCCTCTTTTCGCTCCTTTTTCTTTAGATGCATCACCATGTAAGACAAGGGCTTCAGTGGCCATTTCATCAGTACTTCATGTACACTGATGATTTCTGAGTTCATGTCTCTGAGCTCCAAGCCAATATGCCCACTAGACATCCCCAGGGAAGCACAGATGTAGGTAAACTCATGCTGTCCACCCTCTGGTTTTCTTCCACTTTTTTTGAATGCCATCATTTATATGAACTAGAAAGGACTCATCCTTTGCACTGCCCTCTCCTTCATTCTTCCTCTGGATGGAGTTCATTACCAGTTCCTATCAGTGTTTCCACGAATTAGTTCTCATAAATGTCTCATTCCCTCCATTTCCGCTGCCCCACCACAGTCCAAACCACCACCCCCTCTCACGGAGACTGTTGCATTAGAAGCTTAACTTGGTTTTCCTGCATCCTTTCTGGCCCTCCTCTTCCAGTCCCTTTTCCACACAAGAGACACAGTAGTCTTTTTAAAAACATAAATGCATTCCACTTAATCACCCCAATGCATTTGCACTGTTCTTAGGAAAAAGACCCAGATCTTTTTCATGGCACAGGCTCTGAACGGTCTTGCCCACTGTTGTGGCCTCATCTCCTTCCCCTTCCCCTCTCTCTTCACTTTAGCCTCACTGGCCTTGCAGTTCTAACAACTTGGCCTTCTCTTTTCCACAATTGGGTCTTAAGATAGGCTGTTTCCTATTTGGAATGTTCATCCTATCTGCAGCCCCTTTGTGATAGGATGAATAATGGCCCCCAAGCATACACAGATTCGAATCCCTGAAACCTGTGAATGTTGCCTTATATGGTGTCACGGATTTTTCAGACATGTTAAGAGTTCTGAAATGGGGAGATTATCCTGGATTATCCGAATGAGCCCTAAATGTAATCACTAGAGTGAGGCAGAAGGAGATTTGACACACAAGGCAGGAGGCAGTGTGATGATGGAAGCAGAGAGCGGTTTAGAGATGCTATGATCTGGCTTTGAAGATGGAGGAAGGTGGCATAGACAAGGAATGCAGCTCTAGAAACTGGAAAATGCAAAGGAACAGACTCTCCCCGAGAGCTTCCCAAGGGACTGTGGCCCTGCTACACCTTGATTTCTGCCCAGTGAAACCCGTTTTGGACTTTTGGCCTCCAGAACTGTAAGATAATACGTTTCTGTTATGCTGAGGCACTAAGTTTATGGCAATTTCTTACAGCAGCAGTAGTAAACTAATAACAATACATTCTTATGCAAATGTTTTGAACACCCCAGAGTAAAGAAGAGAGGCCAGGCCAGGGGTCTAGAGCTGTGCTGTCCCATGTGGTAGCCAGAGCTACAGAGCTACAGGTGGTTACTGAACACTTGAAAGTTGCACGTGGGCTAGTGCAACTGAGGTGGGGCTGAGAGGTTTGGGTCACTTTCCTAGAATAATGCAAATCCATTGGCAGTGAAGGAAAGGAATGCATTTGAATTTGATGGGGCTACCACCTGCGGTTAACCCTCCCTTGTCACAGCTGCAGTAATGGGCACACGACCCAGGCCTGGACAATCATGATGTGCTGTCCCCAAGGCCATGGTAATTGTCTTCGTGGTCTAGTATCTGAGCCAGAGCAATCACAGGCCTCTGCAGGGACCTTATGTGTGAACACGGAGACGGCAAGGTCTCTTTTCCCCCCAGAGTCGCTGAGCTGGAATTATGCAAGATCGGAACTATCTGTGACCCCATACTCCCCTCGCTCCCTCTGCCTGGGGGAAGTGCATGATAGCAGGGAGAAGAAGGTTGACGTTCAGAGAGAAGCAGAGCTGAGATTGACAGGGGCAGGCACAGAGAGAGAATGACCTGATTATATTTTTGGAGTCCCTGGTGTCCCTAAGGCCATTTTTATCCTGAGATCACAAAAACATGAGCTTGTAGGAGGCCGCCTTTGCTACCACCTGGAGTGAGCTTCCAAAGAATAAAGCCAACAGGAAGGAGGGCAGAGCTGAGCCTGAGAAAAATAGCTGGCGTCCTGAAGACAGCCTGTGAACTTCCGGGACCCAATGTGCCAGATGCTAACAGGACCTCTTACGTGTCCCAATCATGGGAGCAAAGAAGTTCCCCTTTTTCCCCTAAACATTTTGCGTGAGGGTTCCTTCACTTGACAATCGAGTTTTATTCATACAACTAGAAAAGCTACTGTACATTATTTGAAATAAGATTTTTAAAGAATTTATATTTGCACTGGGTGGAGAAAAAGAAATTATTCAGAGATTCTTGAAAGATGAGGCAATAGAAGCAATAACTCGTTTTACTGCAGCCTTGTAAATGGCTGCAGTGAATCCAGGCCCCAGTGAATCAACTGACTCCCTGCTAAGTTCCATCCTCCCCACCCTCCCCCCACCATGTACTAGGGAGAGTTGTGATGCCCAAGAAGGCACAGGGTCTGTGATCCAGTGTTTTTATTGCCCTTCATCTCGGTCTTGTTGGTGATGATTTGGAAAATATTAAAATATAAGACATAGTTTAGGATTTTTGGGGGGGTCTGTTTTGTTCCCTGTTGTATCTTGAGTGCTTAGAACAAAGCCTGGCTTATATTAAGTGCTTATCAAATATTTATGAATGAATAAATGGCAGCAACATTTTACTTTGTACTTATTGTGTTAAGTACTTTAAAAAATGCAAGGGCATTGAAGAAGTTAGGAATGGTTCCCTGACATGCAGAGGGTTTGGATTAGATTTCATTTTAATTTTCTTTCCTAACGTACAGTAAGCCCATAGACGGGAAAATCACTGAATTTGTTCTCTTATAATTTGCAGAGGTGATTCAAAAGAGCCTCAGTGTTCTTAAGAGATTGGCACGTTATCTGGTCCAGGTACTTCGCTGGATGTTTCATGAGGATCAAATGCTTAAGGATTACAGACTCCTTGGAAGTCCCAGACTTATCCTGTGAGTTACAACCAACATTTTGTTTTTAAGCTTCCGAAATAGATAATGGAGAGAGTAGGATGATTTAATTCCACATCTGGGGTGCAGACATGCCCTGCAGTCTGTGTTATTCATGGAGCAAATGTAACCCATTCAGGCAAGCCACGGAAACTGTGAATAAAGTGACTGTGATGACTTTGTGACGGTGGTTTTCTGAATGCCACCAGTCAGTCCACAACGGGAGATGTGCCAGAGTCCGGTTCTCCGGAGCTCTGCTTCTGAACCGGGCTTGAAACACGGCCAGGGTGCTGTCACTTCCAGACCTGACTGCGTTGTTTATGGTCATCGCGTGGCTCCTGACCCTGGTTGGCCCATGCCCTGCATGCATGCCCGCACGGGTACACGGCAGCCGTGTGGCCTCAGCTTGTACCCCCCTTCTGCCCCCCCAATGAATACTGCCCATAAGGTCGGGGTGGCGGGGGGAGGTACAGCCAGTACTTGCTCCGCCCTCGGTTTCATGCACAAAATCAGCCTATAAACCAGTCCACGCGGTCCGTCTCCCCGTGTCCTCGCCATGGGAGCGTGCACCAGGCAGTCCGTTCTGTTTACCCATCTAGTTAAGGAGCCATTATTAGCCAGAAAGGAACTGTGACGTCAGTTTGGTCTTTGTGGATTTCCTGATTCAGTGTTTATGAAGTAGACACATATGGTGGAAGATATCTGGTCCAATTTGTAGCATACAATAGTCATTTTTCATTTTCCATGCTCTGGCAATTTTAACGTGTTCTCTTCTGTGACACTGTGGAAATAAATACTATGGAGGAAGATGAAAGGAGGTGGTGCTTTTTCAGTTTCTTTCCCTCTTCTAACAGAATGGGGGTACAAAAAAAGGCCTCTGCGGAAGTCAGCTAGGAGATCCTGATTATTTGCAGATTTTGTCTTGTTCCAACAGAGCTGTGGCTTACATGCCCTCTGTCATCAGTCGGGACCCGGTGTCTGGGCAGGTGTAGCTCTGGGTCTGAACACCATGCAGCTCCCCGAGAGACCCCGTGCGCGGGAGATCTGAGGTCCTGGCAGCTCCCTTTCTCGGCTGTGAAGCGAAGATCTGAGGGCTGAGGCCCTGCCTACGTTCAAGGAGTGGGCTAGTATCTGCAGGCTCCTAGGCCTTTGAAGGCAGGTGCTGTTAGAAAGTGAGATAAAAGTTTCCGGAGATGAAACGATGGTCAGGAGGCCCTTTGAGGGTTGACAACATCAGTGCTACTGATTTTCCTCTCTCTCCTTCTCACCAAGCCCTTGGCCTTCGGTTTCTTGGAATGTAAGGACTCGAGTGGAAGGGAAAGAGGGGACTGTGATAGTCTGTAATGTCTCCTCCCGTATTCCCCCACTAGGAAAATGGAAAAAGAAGAAAGGAGAGGAAGAAGGAAGGTTTGAGGGGGAGGGAAGGGGAGTGCTTTGATGCTGCTCTGTTCTTAAGAGTGCAGAAGGAGGACAGAGATGCTAAAACAGCCAGTGCACTGAGCTGCTCACTGTTTCCAGGATGTGTCATCTCCTCCAAGCCTCTGTGCAGTTGGGGTGCTCTCGGCCTGGGCGGTCCTTATCTCCTTCCTCACCTGGGGAACGGATGAAGCTTACCCTGGTATTAGGGGCTGGTGGTTATCTAGACCTCTCTGGGCCTTGGGGAGTTCCCTGCCCCAGCACCCGGTGTTATTCACCACCATTTGTTGTGTGTCTGGCTCTCCCATTAGACTGAACTCGTTTTAAGGACAGGAGCCGGGCTTTATCTGTAGTTACACCACCTCCTTGATTCTGACCCCAAGTGCCTAGCATGGAACCTGCCCAATAATGAAGATTGACAGCACAAAGAATTGTGCCTCTTGACCCATGTCAAGTTCAGGGGAATGATATTGCCCATATTCCAGAATCTGAAAGTCCCTCTAGCACAGCCCTGCCACCAGGACAGAGTTGAAATATGACAGTTTTAAACCTTGAAGCCGGTTCATTTCATATACAGCCACATTCTATTAATCTACATGTCTGTTTCCTATATTACATCTGTGCTATGAATGTTTTATAAGGCTAGAGTCTCATTTATAGTAGACTCTGTTTGTGCTTCCCAACCTCCCACCCCCACTCCCACCCCTGGCAATACTCAGTAGGTGTTTCAAAAATGTTTTGTAATCTTATTTCCCTCAGCCTACATGAACCTGAGTGGTTGTCAAGCCCGCTCCTCCTCCTGTTTAATGGATGGCTTTGGTCTCCTCCCAGCTCCCTTGGCTTGGTTAGTATTGATCAGATTGGAAATTTATCATATTGGAAGAGGGCATGTTAGTGCACTGTAAGTCAGTGAATCAGGAAAACATATATAGATTAGCAAATGAGTGTTGAAAAGCAGATAAGTTAGCAAACAAGAGCATAGAAGGTTGATATTCTTCTAGTCATAAGAGTGAGATGAGCCAAGGAAACTTCTTTTTTTTTCACACTTAGTAAGTAGGCTAAGTCTTGGTAAAAAGTAGACTTCAAATATGCTGTTCCCATATGCTTTCAATTGTGATAATTTAGTTCATCCTAATATTCTGATGTATGTCTTAATGAACTGTATTCAATTTTAGTCCTTCCAAGATTATAAAGCACATTGTCCTGTACATAGAGTGAAACAGTAAGAAATATGTTGAACTGAATTCAGCTGCACTATCATTTTATAATCCAGTCCTATCAAAAATCAAAGAATTAGGTAGTTTCTCTCAGTGTTCTTTCACCCAAATTCATTATACGAATTGGGCGGTTCATATAAATGAAATCAAATAATCAGATGGGGGAGAGGTGTACATTTTGGATTGTCCCAGTCTTCAGAATCTTCTCAGCCATTCCAGCTGTGTGATCTCAAGATGTGATTTCACCTCTCTGAGCCTCATCTTTCTCTTCTGTAAAACAAGGATAATCATGTTAGTCTCACCCGAGTGTTGTATATCTGAGTGTCTGAAAACACCAGTAAAACGTCCAGCGTGTAGTAAACACTCCAAATATTTGGCTCCCCGCTGCCATTTTGCTTGTTTCATTCCTTTTTTCTCATCTGTTCAAGGATAACAAATTATCCTTTTCTTAGACCTTTAGACGAGTTAAGGAGCTCTTGTCTAATTTCCAGGGAAGGAGATACCACTGGTTAATACTTCTGCCTTACTCCGATCTCATCTCTCTTAATGCAAATGGTTACAGAAAAGAAAGGAACCTTTCAGTGGTTGGTTCTTCTGCCCTTCACATGAGACATGACTGTTGTGTGAGTCGAACAGCGTCCTGGTTACTGTAGTGCTTCGATTGTAGGAACTGCTTCCCACAGGTAGTATGGCACCGGGGATAAAGCTCCCCAAAAGGCGGTTGGGTTACAACCAGCAAATCTGTTTCTGCAGGATTTTCCACCTAGAGGTCTGTCTGGCAAGGCAGTTGTCCAGGAGCCCCTGCTGCATAAACATAAGTGAGGACTGTCTAGAAAGTCCCACGATATCGTATCCTGGATCCGTTCCTCACATTTCATAGTATAAGCGTGGAAAGAAGTGACTGGGAATGGAAAGGAGAAACATCAAGGCATTGAGCCATTGAACTGAGGTGATTCTTATCAATATTTTTGGTGATTTTCTGTATTAAACACTTTTCTCCAATCAACAAGTATTACAAGTATAATCAGATGTTAAAACATGAATTTTTAAAAGAGATCATTGAACGAAGAAGTATGGAGGAATATCCTGTATCTCTAGATGGAAACAAGTTTGAGTATGATGGCTAACAGTGGTCTCCAAGTGACTAAGAAGGAAGCAGGGCTGAGTGGCATTATTATAGGGCTTAAAGAAATTCCTTGCTTGAAAAACATCCCAAATTAAACAAATTATTTTAGATTATACATACTTAATGTAAAAACTTAATTAACTCAGTAAAGGAGAAAAGAAACTGACATATAAATCTTTAGATAACAACTCTTAGAAACGAAAAGCATCTTTCCAGACACCTTTCTATGCATTTATATAATCTAAATATATGTATATAACTTTACATAAATGAGATTGTGCAACTTGCATTTTTACTCAGTGATACATCTCCTCTGTAAAACAAGGATAATAATATCAGTTTCACCTGACAGATTTCTATTGTCAAAAGATAAATGTATTTGTCGTTACTGTGAAATATTATAATGCTAGTATTTCATTATGCTGCAATTTACTCAAAAGAGGCTTCTTATGGTTGGCTATAATAAGCAATGCCATAATAAACTTCCATGGGTATACACCTTTCCACTTGGGTGCTAATCACTTTAGGTAAATTCCTAAGAAGTTGGTTTACTGGGTCATTTTACATTTTGATACATGTCATAAATTTACATTTTGATACATACTATATAAATTTATAGTTCTACCAGTGATACATTAGTGCCTGTTTTCTACATCCTCATGAGGGATATAAATTTCTTGTCTTTTGTATGTAATGCAAATATTTTTCTCTAAGTTAGTATTTTTTTTAACGCTTTTTAATGGTATGTCTTTAAAATAGAAGTTTCAAATTTTCTATAATTTAAATTTATCTTACTTTTTATTTCTGTTTCCCCCCCTTTGGGTGATATACTTACTTTTCTTCCTGCAGCTAGGTAGAAGTAGTCCACCAAATCATTTTATGGTACTTCATGTAATTTTATTTTCTAAATCTTTGAGACATCTGGAATTTATTTTTCTATAAGGCAAGAGGCAGGACTCTTGCTGTATTTCTCATCTCACTCCAAATAGTTATCTAGTTTTCCAACATCTCTCTTAAATATGTCATATTTTCCCTGTTGGTTTAAAAAGTTATCTTTATTTTCTATATATATTTGGACTTATAAAATTGTTCATCATTTCTATTCTATTATTCTGTTGATCCCTCTTCTGCCTTACTCCGTGCACTGGTGACCTATTAACAAATATACTATTGTCATATATTTTTAAACATCTGATAAGGAGCAAACTCCTTATTGCTAACCCCACTTCCAATTTCTGTTATTTTTCAGATTGCATATTTTTACATGGTTTTCTGCCAGCGGTCTTTTAGAAGCATTCTTGATTGACTATAATTTTGATTTAGATTGCACCAAATTTATATATTAGTTTAGGAGAACTGATATCTCCATAATATTAATTATTTTTCTCTATCAATACCTCTCCTTTTTATCAATATTTTTAATAAAAGGACATATTCTCTTTTTTTAATGTCTTTTTGTAATGTTATATGTTTTACCATTTTTTTCCATATAAATTCCAGTCTCTGCCAATGAAGTTTATTTCTAGTTATTTAACAAACTGTGGTGTTTTTGTACTGTGTCAACATAGCTAATCAGGAATTATATTCCCCAGAATTCTTTCCCCTGTTGACCCAGGTTAGCAGTGACCACAAGAGAAATTTGCATGAGATGTAAGCATCAGACATGAACCAGTGGTTATTGTTCTCTGGAGGCCATGTTCGGTCTGAGTGGTGGTGAGGGTCAGTGCAGAGGTGCTAGTGGGCTCCACCTGTCCTTGCTTCTCCCAGCATCACACGTTCTTTCTCACTGCGGACCAAAAGGCCCACAGTGACTCTGGATGCAGCACCAGACTGAAACAGATGTACCACATTCATGTCAGATGTTTATAACGGGAAGTTGTGTGTGGGGGGTGGTGCGAGGAGAGTATATGGGAATTCTGTATTATCGGTTCAATTTTTCTGTAAATCAAAAACTGTTCTAAAACAATGAGGTCTATTAATTCAAATCACTCGTTTCTGACCAAATGTTGCTTTTCCAGCCCCTCCCTCCACAGGCGGGGTTGAACAGGCAACAGGCAGGATAAATGCCCTCCTTCTACTCTGATCTGGGCTCCTTTCACCACCTTCCGTACAAGCTTCTAAGGGTGTATTTTTCCTGTCATATTTTTGTCCTTATAATTAGAGTGCTCAAGCTCTTTTGTTCATCTGAAGTAAAATATTTGGCAATAGAATGCACTTTCTTTTCTATAGAAAATGTCCAAAAAAATACTTACTATATTGGGTGTATTTTGCAATATAAGGGGAAAGGTAAGAGGGCTAAAAACCAAGTAAGAATCTTTCTGACATTCTTTGATGTGAATCTCTGATCTACTTTCTAACACTCTTGATTTTAAGTTAGTCTGTGGCACGCTCACAAGCATACTTGATATAAGGTTTTGAAAAGAAGCTCTGAACTGCTGGGGCTCTGGACCTTTTGATCCTATTAAATGGGGTTGGTGACATTTAACCCTCTTCTCTCCTTATGACTGCCTCTGCAGAGCTTGCTGAAATCAGAAAGGCTAGCTCATCTTGCTAGCTGTCCATCAGGAGTAGTATAGAGACAGAAGGTCAGGAAATGTTTTTGCCTTTAAAGACAAAAGAAAATTGGTCATAGGAGTTTTATTTTTTTGGCTCCTAACAGTAGCTGCTGTGGTCAGTTGCAAAAGAGACCTCTGTGATTTTAATGGTAGGGAAGCGTGGCTCTCTAATCAGGAGATATTAAATACATCATAGTACACTTGAGCTAATGGCCACTGAAACAGCGAATGAGGTCGAGGCACTGATACCCCGAATCCTCAAAGTAGGCAGGGTGTCAATTCTCCCATCTCAACACTGTTGATGATGGGAATCTGCGACCCTTTTCGTTGGACTCCCAAGTAAATATCACTTCATAAAACTTTAAAGATATGATTTGTCCAGCTCACTAAATTGAAATTTGCACTGCTGTTGGACACAACTGATCATACCTTAGGGCCAGTCTAGACAGTGGCACCAAAGGGCACCGGTAGTCACTGTATTCTTCCCTGCCAGGCACTGGCAGTATAATTTGTGATTATTGTTATGTTCTGCCTTGACTTTCTCACAATTATCAAAATATATTTTACAAATAGAAATTTACATTTTAGATGAATAAATTCAGGCTCTTGAGAAAAAGCACTTCAGTGATTGTTCGAGTTGCAAGCTCAACTAGCTGCTTTTTCACCATATTTATGTGAAAGAATGATTGGGACACTTGTGTATTTCGCAGACATTTTTCTCAAAAGTGAGAAACTTGCATCCAACACTTCAGAGGAAACAAGGACGGTATTGATGGCTAACGATAAAATATGAGCTTTTTTTTTTTTTTAAAAGATTTTATTGGGGAAGGGGAACAGGACTTTATTGGGGAACAGTGTGTACTTCCAGGACTTTTTTCCAAGTCAAGTTGTTGTCCTTTCAATGTGCTGTTCAGCTTTAAGTTGTTCTCCTTTCAGTCTTAGCTGTGGAGGACGCAGCTCAGCTCCAGGGCCAGTTGCAATTGCTAGTTGCAGGGGGCGCAGCCCACCATCTCTTGTGGGAGTTGAACTGGCAACCTTGTGGTTGAGAGGATGTGCTCCAAACAACTGAGCCATCTGGGTGGCAGCTTAGCTCAAGGTGCCATGTTCAATCTTAGTTGCAGGGGGCGCTGCCCACCATCCCTTGTGGGACTCGAAGAGTTGAACTGGCAACCTTGTGGTTGAGAGCCCACTGGCCCATGTGGGAATCGAACCGGCAGCCTTCGGAGTTAGGATAAGGGAGCTCCAACTGCCTGAGCCACCGGACCGGCCCAAAATATGAGCTTTTAAGTGGAAATTTGAATTTTGGAAAACTTGCATCTGCCCCCATGAGGCTCACACCTTCACAATACTTAGTGAGTTTTCTAATGAGATCATTAGTGATATGAACAAATGTAATTTTTTTTTGATATTGTATAATGGAAGTGTCAACATTTCAAAGATCTGGTGTTTTCCAAAAGACCAATGCATAGTGTTACAAGATTTGACTTGTGAGAAAGACTAATGGATTTTAATGTGATGGTTTTAGGTTCCACATTGAGGGTAACTATTAAGAAACTATCACTTGTTGAAGTTTGGTATAGTGTCAAAGAAGAATAGCCATAATGAACCTAAAATGGCTGTTAAAATACTTCCCCTTTTTCAGTTACTTGTCTGTGTAGGGCCAATTTTTCTTTACATATTTCAACCAAAGGCACACATTCTAACAGATTGAATACACAAGTGGATTTGATAATCTAACTCTTCTCTCTTAAGCCTCTTATCTTATCTCTCATATCTCTCTCTTAAGTAAAGAGATATGCAAAAATATGAAGCCATGTCACTTTCCCCACTGACTTTTTTGTTTGAGAAATAGTTATTTTTCACAAGAACATATTATTTATATTAATATGCAGTACAGTTGTTATTTTTAAATGAATTCATGCATATTAAATAATTCTTTAGGTTTAATTTCTAATGTGGCAGTTATGCTAGATATAAATAAAGCTTTTGGGGGATCCTCAATCATTTTTAAGAATGTAAAGGGATCCTAAGACTAACAAGTTAGAAAACCACAAGAAACAAGATCATACACACCACTAACTTTTAGGTTAATTATTTTGAATTGTGAGGAACCTCTTCATGGAATCTCGTTGCTTTTTGAAATATTTTTCACGTTGCCTAAGACAGTGCTGGGCTTAGTAGATGTTTAACAAATATGAACAGAATCAATGTGGACTTCATGAGCTTTACAGGCCGCACTGCTGTAGTGCTGGCCGTGAAGGAACAAGGGACCCTGACTATTCAGCTGCAGCTCACCAATTCAGCAGACACGTTCTTGTGTGTGACTGAAAATGTAAAACGTCTAACTACTTGCCTCATTGGCATTTATCATTTCAAATCATCTTTAGTTTGCTTATCAATTGATGCAATGACTGACACGTTCACTTCGGCTTCTGTTTCTTTTCATCAAAGCTAATGATCAAACGTCTAACCTGAGGGAGATGTTACTGCTTAATTGTCACCGCTGAACAGAAAAAGATGCAAAAATCCTTCCCTTCAAGGAAGTCACAAATTAAGGTGATTCTTCTTTTGAGAAAGACTTGTGGGAATTTACTGGGGCTGTGGTAGGGTTGGATCAGAGCAATGTCTTATAAGAGGTAGACCTTACCCTCCAAAATCTCCTTGTGTGGGTGGGGAGACATACGGATGATAAACGTGTGTTGAAGCATAAAGGTTTAGAGTCAGATACTCTCAGAGCACTGTTATTTGATTAATACTTATTACTGTGAGCTTCTGGAGGAGGGAGACAAAATTGGTAGTCATCTCATCGACGGAAAACTTCTCTGGTTTAAAAACTTTTTTTTTCAGAACAAAGACATAGAGTGGTAGGATTCAAGTAAATACAACTGCTACTGCTAATAGTAATAATGACAGTAATAAAACTCAGCAAGTTTATTTTACATTTAATTATACCCAAACAAATTAACAATAAGTATAATTTGTGGCTATCGTTATGTTTTCCCCTAACCGTGTGTCATGACTTTCAAAAAACAATTAAAATATGGTTTACATATTAGATGAGTGAGTGCAGGCTTTTGCAATGAAAACAATTGTCAGGAGGAAGGTCCTAATTCCTATCTAGTTAATGGTAGGAAATCACAACAGAGAAATCTGCCATTTAACCTTTCTAGGTACCATCATCCCAGTTCTTTCCCAGCCAAATCTCTTAGTTAAATTTACTTATCATAAATCCAGTCATTTAAAATCCTGGACACAGAGAAAGGCCATTAAGGGACCTGCTTATGAATGTTTTCCCTTACAAGCCGGTCACACGATGTATGGTGCATTATTGAGCACGAACACCAGAAAAGCATTGTGCTTAGTACTGGCAGGGACTCAAGAATGACACAGCATCTCTCCTTGTGGCACGTGGTTCATATTTGCTTTCTGTAATTGTTTTTTCACTTTCAAGTATTTGAGGATGTGTAGGGTATGTTCTTCTGATCAAATTCTATTTATCTACTTCAGACAAATTTGGGGGATTTGAATTAAAGTGCAACGGTTGACACCCACAAATTTTGTCTGAGCATTTCTACATCTATGGCCTGGCCCTGGCCTACTCTGACCACGTGGAACACGATGCAGGGGGAGGTAGGTCCTCCACGGTTCAGATTTATTTGAGGAGCCCACATCTCGGCTGGATTTATTAGCTTGCTCAGAACCTACACTTTTCTGAGGCAACTTGAGTAGGTGCAAACAGCTGGATGAAACCTGTGGCTTGTGACAAATCTGGCTTCTGTCTTGTGAGCAGGGGTCTCATTTTATGAGGCACCATGTAAAAAGGCAGTGGGTTGGAATCCAGCTTCACTGACCTTAGCTCTGGGTCCAGCATGGAGGAAGCACTCAGTGTCTGTTCGTTCCACCTCCAGGGTCATCAGATGAGCTGAGGCAATTATTCTCTAAGCCTAAAGTGAGAACGCCCATTATACTTACCTTGCAATTTTTTTGCAAAAATTATAAGAAATGTTGCATAAAAAGTAAGCAGCATAGCGGCCGATAAATAGTAGGTCTGAAGAAATGGTAGTTGCTGTTATTACTGATGTTGTTATTACTACAGAGGCTGGAAGGATATCTACTTTTGCTCAGTCATCCTCTTAGAACGACGCGTCATGACAATGGATTATGACAGTGCTTCTCTTAGGCATTGACATTCTCTAAACAGATGAAAAACATCATATCAACTGTAGTTGGGATAATTGGGAACTGACATCACTGGATGTTGGTTTTGTGGGCGCACCATAAAATCTCTTCATTTAACACACTGATAGCATCTTTTATTTTTTCTTCACCCAATCAGAATTTCTCTCTGTTAGCAATTAATCGTGCTTTCATCAAAAACAGCGACTACCTAGAGGAATATTGATGCTCTACACCACTTCATCCTTCTTGCCTTTTCAGAGTTTCATGGAAAATGTAGATGAGATCAGAGTCAGAGCCTATAGCATAGGAGATATCTGATTCAGGAGACAGCACAGGATAGTTTTTTTGCTGTCGCCAGGTAACTCTAAGCTGCAGACACTTGCCATGTGGTGCAGAATGCCCTCTGGCCAGTCATGCTTTTGCTCCTCAGATTTCTCCATTGTACGATTGCCAGAGTCACTAAAAGTAGATTTCAGATCATACTAAAGGGAAAGAGCAAGGGCATTCTGTGTTTCACAGAAGCTTTCCTGCTTTTAATTGATTCAGATCTTTGAGAAAAGTGGAAGTGCAGTGATAGGCAAAAAAAGCAACAATAACAAGGATGCCAGAGGTGGGAATTGCTGCCTGAACCCTTTCCTTTGTTGGTTATTTGCAAGTTGTGTTCTAGTGCTACATTCTCATTTGTTAAAAGATGTTGGAAAATGACCCCGTTCTTAAGTTTCATAGAGTTTGACGTTGTGGCACAATTCCCAGTTGTATTCATTTCCCCCTTCATCCTTTCAGGACTAGAATCTTCCACATTCTAGTTGGACACACAGACCCCAATCCCTAGGCCCCTCGAAGCTAGGTATGTGATTGAATTCTTGTCAATGGGATGTGAGCTGCCTGTTCAAAAGAAGCTGGTTGCTCAACATCCTCTTCCACTCTTCCTGTGGGTGGAATGGAGGAGAGATGCTGCAAATGAGAATGTCCTGGGGAAGAGCGGAACCACAAGGTAAGAAAGGTGCACTTAAAAAAGGGAATTCGACCCCATGAAAATTAGACCTTAATTTAAAAAAATAAAATAGAAAGAAGAGGAGCCTGGGTTCCTGGAGGACCTCATGGAACAGAGTGAGTTTCCTGCCCTATCTTGCCTACAACCTCTGCATTCCTCCGTTGAAGGTGAATATGCTTTTATTCTGCTTGAAGCATTGTGTTTCGAGGTGGCTGAGCTGCAGCAACTTGGGCTACGCCCTAATTACTAAAAGTGTTTTTAAGTTTCCGCACACACTATTTTCCCACTGGACGAAGGGCTTGTGTGACACAGTGCATGTTGGAATGAAAAAGAAAAATGACTTCTCTAACACTTTTCTCCAAGGTGGTACATGAAGCTCAACTTCACATCACGGTTACTTTCAGCTTATTATGTGTCCTTGACATCTGTACCAATTTTCATTCCTTTTTATTTTTCCTGTTGTTTGTTAAATGAAATAAAATTCACTGTGCTATAGCTATCATAATGTAGTACAAAAGTAGTAAAGCTATTGTAAGCTCTACGTGAAGGGGCCATTATTGACTTCTTTTTCTGGATAAGTAGGACAACAGGGACACATGGGAAGGATACTTGCATAGAGAATTCAAGGTGCCACGGAAAATGGTACAGAGGACAATGTGAACTGTAAAAATGTGGGTAAGGGGCGCTTTGCATTGAGCATTATGGTTGATGGCAGCTAACCTTCCCCTTCTCTGAAGAGATGACCCCCTCTTGCATGTATCAGGTCCCTGAGCTGCATCCCACAAGCAGAAACCTGTGCACGATGCGGCTTAGCTGAAAGGAAATAGGGAAGCTGTGGGGGCCCTATGAAACTCTCACTGACATATTTAGTCTGTGGCCTGTGTCTAGTCTCTCAAACGCCAGATGTATGGGTACCCTTTAGTCAAAACGGAAGGAGTTTTGCATCTGTTGCCTGGGGCAGAGCCGAGGGAAAGGGAGCAGGTGTGACGGGCCACAGACTTCCTTTCATGTCCGAGTGCAGGTATGTTTTGTCTCACAGGTACCCTTGGCACTTCTGGGATGGTAAGTAGCGCATGAGTCATTAAAAACTGGAAACAGAAAGTGTTGCTCTGTCTGCTCTTGGGCTGTGCACCAAACAACTGCGTTTAGAGCGGCTTGAACAGTACAGTGCTTCCTTCTCTTCTCTCCAGGGAGCGTTTTATCGTCTCGTGTTACGGTTCTTTAAATTAACATGTTGCTGGGAATTCTAGTAGCACAGGGGTTGCGGGGCTCGCCTGTGCTCTGTCACGGTGTCTGAAATACCATCCGTGTTCCCCCAGAAATAGCAAAGAAAATGATTTTTTAACATGGGAAATTTGATGAGTCTAGAAACAATCTGCATCCCTTATCTTTGGCAAGAGAGGCCCTTCAATGTCTGCCTCCAAGCTGCCTTATTTCCAGCCTCTCCATGTGACAGGATTACAGACAGTAGAGGCACTGGAACCATTAGACTGGATTGCAGTTTGGGGCCACAATGGAATGTAGCCCATCATTCCTTCAGATTCTTCATAAATAAGACTGACCCCCTCCCATGACCTCCCCCATCATAATTTTGTCTTTACACCCAGGACTGGTTTTGGGTCTAGTTGATGGGGTGCAGAGGACAATCCTGAGACCCTGAGGTGGTTCTCCAAGAAGGAGATGGTTTTGGAAGGAAGAGGCCGTGCTGTCTGCTCACTCACTCCCAGCCTCAGTCCAGCCTGCCAGGCCAACTTCAGGGGAGACCACAGTTCTGGGGCCCCAGCCCTTTCAGCCGCTGCTTTCTTTCCTAGGGTCGTTAACAAGCATGCTAATTAGTGGCAATTTCCCTGGTGGTTTTTGTGATGTGGGGATTTGTCCACTAAAAAAAATGGCCTGGAACCGCAAATTCATTTAAAATAGTCAATCCTACTGGATATAGAAATAACTCCTTGTCTATGTTGATCCTAGCTAGTGACCAGTGACCAGGAGGTGAAATTTGGGAACAGAGGCCTGGGCTACTGACTCAGCAGAAACCACCGTCTGACATTTTTAGCCTCTTCTTTGGCCCTGGCCTGCTGTAGAGACCATTCTTCCTACAGGTCAAACTTGACAAAATATCTCTACTGGATCACATTCTGAGTGTACCAGCTGCCCCTCTGCTGATACATTATTTCCTGTTACTCTTCTGAAGCTCAGGCTTCACAGTTCATTTCTCTAAGGAATCTCCAGATTTGTATAATACTTGAACAAAATATATAAGAAGAGGAGAAAAAGAGAGTGTCACAATAGGTCACAGCTCTCAACCAGGAGTGTCTTTACTCCTAGGTGATATTTGACAACATCTGGAGACTTTTTCAGTTGGCTGTGACAACCCAATGGGGTGGTGTGTGTGCTGGCATCTAGTGGGTCGCACTCAGGGATGCGGCTAAACATCCACCGTGGATGGAGCCCCCACAACAATGAATTATCCAGTCCCAAATGTCTGAGGTTGAGAAACCCTGGATACATGAAGATAAAGAAGGCTTCTTCTCATGTAGTCTGTAGTTTAGGAAATGGTTGTCAATTTTTAGTGAGCATCTAGTATGTACAGAAATGCTTTATGAGAAATTCTAGGAACCAAACGTCGTATTCACTAGCATTAAGACATTTCCAATTTACTTGGAAATTGTACATACACAGCGAAAAGTTGTATTATTTAATAGCAGTAGTTCCTGTGCAAGGGAGTTTGGTACTCATATTAGTCGCTAGAGCCGCCATAACAAAATACCACAGACTGGGTGCCTTAAACAACAGAAATTTATGTTCTCCCAGTTCTGGAGGCTGGAAGTCTGAGATGGGCTGGTTTCTTTTGAGGCCTCTCTCTGTGCCATGCAGATGTCTGTCTTCTCTGTGTCTTCAAGTGGTCTTCCCTCTGTGTCTGGGTCCTAACCTCTTCTTTTTATCAGGGTACCCGTCATACTGGATTAAGGCCCACCCTAATGACCTGATTGTAATGTAATGACTGCTTGCAGACCCTGCGTCCAATACAGTACCCTTCTGACGTTCTGGGGGTTAGGAGTTCAACACATGAGTTTGGGAGCGGACACAACTCTGCCCCTAACAGTACTTTTTTGTTATAACTTGATAACTAGAGGTAGGAAAAAGTAGGCATAGGCATGTACCCCAAGGCGTTACATAAAGACTGTTACACTAAAAAAAATTGCAGTGCTAACTGAAAGAAAAAAAAATGGGCCACACATTAATTTTTTTTCGAGTTTGAAGTAGGAAAAGTTGTTGAACCAAATGGTATGTTAGGAAATTCTCTGGGATGAAGGCCAGATTTCTTCCTACTCCAACCCATTCATTCAATGCATATTTACTGAGCTCCTGTTAGGTACCTGTGTTGTGTTTGTCTACTGGATTTCAAAAAAAGATTATTGCCTTTTGGAAGCTCACAGGCACCTTTGTGTGTGTCGGTGGGTGTGAGTGCAGTGGGGAGGATGGTGGAGGGTGAGGCACAAGACCCACACAGAAAGAGATAAAGGACAGCCCTTCAGTATGTGTCTGGGCCAGGTGCCGAGGACCCCTGTGGGCACGGTGACATCAGTCATGACCAGGATTGTGGCAATTTGGACATATGCTAGACTGGCAGGTCACAGCAGGTATTTATTATGATTGCTAAACTGGTTGCTAATTATTTTGAATGTTATCCCCAGGAAGTTGGGGAAGGTGGAAGAGGAGGTACGAACGTGAGCTCGATAAGGAATTTGTCTGGCTGGGGAATGGGGTGGGGGGGAAGGGCAGGGAATTATGAATAGAGAGAACAGCATGGAATCATGAAAGGGACCAGTCTGAGGTCGAGGTCTGCATCTGTCTTGCTAACCACTAGGTCCTCAGAGCTAACATCTGAAACATAGGTTTTCAATCGATGTTTGTTGAATAAATAAATGAATGAAAGGGCACAGCAAGTTTAGAGACTGGCAAGAAGTGGTTTGAGAGGAAGTTTGGGCCTTGGGCCAGGGCTGGCCGGCTGTGGGAAAAGTCAGGGCACACAGCATTCCCTAATTCCAGCACCTCTGAAAGCTCTCTAGGGAGAGGTGGGCGGGGCAATAGGCCTATGCTGCCCTCTTCACAAGTCACTCAAAAACAGGGTCGCTGTAGGGTCTAGGTAGACGGTTTTCTTCCTGGCAGTCACATACAAACTAACTATAAGGTCTTGGTCATTGTAAGTAGTTTCCTGAGTCTCAGTTTTCTCATCTGAAAAATCAGACAATTGTTTCATGGATTGAGTATTAAACGAGTTAATGCATATAAAGCATAACAGGAATGGCACATAGTAAGTGCTCAACAAAACAACTATTTTTAGTTCAGAACATCCCCCAATGGAATAGATCACTTTTAGGGTATTCTTCCAAATAATTCATCATTTGTCTACCTATGTTGGAAATTTCTTAGAGGGAAGAAACCTACCATTCTACAAGTAAGGGTAAATAACTGCAAATACAAATAGCAATGGCTTCTCACTTAATCCAGCTGAAGTACCTGAGCTGTGAATCCTCTTTAGTAAAGGTGTAAACAGACCGCCGGCAAGTGTGGGTGGTTGGTTACAGAATTTTGCTGGTCTGACTGGAGGGAGATAGCGAAGGAAGTAAAATGCCCCTGGATACCTACCTCCCCCACTGGGAAGGGAGAAATGGGAGGCTGAGGAGGAAGGGAAAGGGTTCAGGAAAGATGCGGGGGACCAGAGGCAGACTGATTTCCGATCTCTGGGTCCTATTGGACATGGATCTTTTGCTCCTGCAGCTGCACGTGTAGCCACTGCTGCCTCAGGGGTGCATGAGGCTTCTTCATCGGAGCTGGCGTGAGCCAGGGAGGTTCGGTTCCCAGTGGTTCAGTGAGTGTTCAGTGGCAGGAGAGAGCCCAGCTTGGGAAATGTCCTGAAGGTGTGGATGGGAGCAGGGCCTGGAGGACTGGTGGGGTTGGGGGTAGAAAGGGGGTGGGGAGGGGTTGGATGGGGCTGGTGGGGTTGGTGGTGGGTGGGGGGCTGGGGTTGACTGGGAGAAGGGAGTTGGAAAAGTTTGTAAGGTTTGGGTCCTATCTGTTGGTCTTGGCTCAAGGAATCCAGAGTCATGGGTCTCTTGTGGATGCTACACTGTCCTCCCGATAAGGTTCCTGGTGGAAATGTGTGCTTAGGGAACTGGCAAATAGGAAATTAGAAAAACAAAAACACAAACTTATGATGCCTTGAGTGCTAACTATGTATCTACTAAGCAATTTACACACGTGCCGTTCAATCCTCTTTTAACAGCCCTGTGAGTGGCACATGGATAAGCACGGTTATAACCCTCACTTTATAGACCACAAGACGGACATGGAGGGGATGTGTTAAGCGGTTCTTGCCAGAAGTCATAGCAAGGCAGTGATGGAGCTACTTTCTGATAAACTCATCTTCTCCTCAATTAATTGATTAGAATTCAACTATTGGGTAAAAGAAAACAGAGGAAGAAAGCGAGAGAGGAGGAGGTCTGCGCGTTCTGCCGAAAATGTGACAGGTCCGGGGCATCGAGCCTGAGACAGGCAAGACTTGCTGGAAAATCCAAGGATATGTGTATTTTAAAAAGAAACTTTAAAGACCTGAAGTATAACATGCGTATGGAAAAGTGCACCCATCCCAATCATTCAGCTGGATGAATAATGGCAGAATGAACACACCCGTGTAACCATCACGCAGGTGAAGAAATAGGGCATTATCAGAATCCCAAGTGTTCCCTGTACCCGACCTCCCCCACCCCAGCCCACCTTAGGTTCTCCTTCTCCCTCCCTCGTAAATGATTTAAAATGATTTTCCAGCCACCGAATGAGAGTGGAAGCATTTTGCTAGCAGGCCTGGCTGAGGGTTGTGACAGAGGGCTTGACACCCTTGAGGAATAAATTGAAGAATTAACTGAAGGTCACAGAGAAGCACAACCAACAAAGCACTGAGAGAACGTACACAGGGTTGGATACGTATAGCCGTTTATTCTAGGCAGTGTTCTAGAGACACTTTAAGGAATTTTCCGGGGTAATTGACTATTCACGATTTTTGCTATAATGCTGATTTAGGATTTTCCCTAAATCCTTGTCACCTGAAACTGCACTGTTTTGTTCCCTGTGGGGATGCTCTGGTCATGGGGCAGCCAGCTGATCAGGTTCACAGCCTATGTCAAGCTGTCCCTTCTCCCTACACAGGAGAGGGGAACCAAAGTGGGATGGCTGGGTTGGCTCTGAGCAGGCAGACCTAGCTCAGTTTACCCTTTCTGTCTCAGGGGTGAGAGCGACCCAGGCCGAGAGAGAGACAGACAGAGAGAGAGAGAGATCGAATTGACTCCGCAGCCCTAGGGTGGTAGCCCCCTATTCTGCTGTTGGTTTCAGCGTAGGGTAGGCCACAGCTTCAGAGAACCCAGCGTGAGGTCTATAGGCCACGCTCCCTAGCACAGGCACTAATGTGATCCAATCAGATCAGAAGCACCGCCTCTTGGGGCGGAGATAAAGGGTGTTTGTGTCCTTGCTAAAGAGAGCGTAAAAAGTGTAAAAAGCTAAGTTAAGGGGGGGACAAGTCAAGGGGGAGGCAAGTGTGGGTTTCTGGGAATGTGGGTGGGTTGGCTTTGTTTGGCTGAACTGGGGAAGGGGAGAGAGGGGAGGAGAGGTGGTGTGGGGACAAAGCCCCAAAAAGCAGTTTCCAGGCTCTCGGCCTCACATAGAAAGGTGCTGGCTCGGGTAGTAAATGGCCATCAACTGTGATCAGATGGCCGTCAGCTGTGGCTAGTTGGCCGTCAGCTGTAACCCATAAGGCATTGGCCACTAATACAACTGCTGTGGCTACGCTAGCAGAAGAAATGGGGGCTAGCAAGAAGATGGTGGCTGGCAAGTGAGGACTGCTGTTAGGACAGCGGGTTGCAGATTATGTAAATCCTGCTTCCTGTGTCTCCAGCGCAGCCATCAGCGAGAATATATTGGTTTAACTCCCCTATCTATGGCTCCGTGGGTGTTCCTGTTTGGCCTTACCGTGTCCTGCGTTCTTATGTGGGGAGCCGGAGCTGAGACCCTGCCGGACGCCCCGCACGACAGGTGGGATTGAGTTCATATTAAGAAATGGCAGGAAATAAAGTAGGAAAGGGAGTTTTCACTGATTGTCGAAGGAGTTGAATACTGGGAAGAGAATTTTAGCAGTATCTTGTAGGTTATTAACCGTTGTTAGATTTAGAGCAGAGCAGTTATGTGGGTGTAGCTGATGAATATTATATGGTCGGTGGTTACTGGGGGACAAGGAGGGCTGCAGGGAGAGAATGGAACAAAAAGACAACAACAGACCGTCGAAGGCCTCTAGTGATGGCCAGTCTAGGGCACGGCAGGGGGCAGAGGATGGAGTCTAGAGATGCTGAAGGAAACTTCGCTGGACTCAGAGAACTGGAGTCCTAGAGCCAGGCTCCAGAGATGGGCAGGATTGTAGACTTCTAGCCCTGGGAAACTCTTTTCCTTTTGGACCTTCATAAATAGTGAATTGAGTAAATCATAGTCTTCTGTTTATAACCATTATCATCTTTTGTTTGTGGGCTTTGGCTTATTTTATCTATTCTTTACTTATTTACTTCTTCCCCCCAGCTTTATTGAGATATAATATTGTGTATATTTAAGGTATTTAACATGACGATTTGATGTGTGTATATTGTGCAGTGATTACCACAGTTAAGTTAGTTAATACACTCATCACCTATCGTAGTTACTTTTTTTGTATGTGTGTGGTGTGTGAAGATTTAAGATTCGTGCTCTTAGCAACTTTGAAGTATGCAGTACAATGTTGCTAACTATCATCACTATGCTGTAGTTATAGCCCCTGAGCTTACTCATAATAGGAAGTTTGTACTCCTGGACCAATATCTCCCCATTTCCCTCAGCCCCTGATAACTACCAACCTGCCCTGTTTCTATAAGTTTGGCTTTCTTAGATTTTTATATATATGTGAAAACATACAGTATTTGTCTTTTTCTGCCTGAATTATTCACTTAGCATAATGCTTTCAAGGTCCATGCATGTTGTCACAAATGGTAGGATTTCCTTCTTTTTTATGGCCGAGTAATATTCCATTGAGTACACCACATCTTCTTTATCCATTCATCCATCAACAGACAATTAGGTTGTTTCCATGTCTTGGCTTTTGTGAATAATGCTGTAATGAATATAAAGGTGCAGGTATTCAGAATCCTGGTTTCATTTCCTTTGTATATTTATCTGGGAGTGGGATTGCTTTACTCATTTCTTTTTATCTCCATTTTTTGATCTTGTTTCCTTCTCCATATACAACCACTTTAATGTTTGTATCTTTTTGTGTATGTGTCTTTATAAAATGTTTGTTGTTTTCTTCTCTGTAAGTAATTAAAAAAACTTTTTATTATGGGGAATTTTGAACATACCCCAGAAGAGATGGAAGAGTATATCGAACTTCCTGGACCCATTATTCAACTTCAACTACCATTAGCCCATGGCCAACCCTACCCCATCCACACCCCATCCACTTTCCTTCCTTCAGACACTGGATCATTTCATCCATAGATATTTCCATGTGGATCTCTACAAGAGAACATAACCACAGCATCCTTATCCGTAGCTTAAAAAGAACAATATTTCCTTAATGTACTCAAATAGTGCTCAAATTTTCAATTCTCTCATAAATGCTATTTCTTTTCATAGTTTGTTTATATGAGTCAGGATTCTAATAAGGCCCATACATAAGTGGGTAGCTGATATTTCTTTAAGTCTCTTTTAATCAATAAGTTTCTCGCAGAATCTGTCTTTTATTTTTTCCCCCTTGCGGTTTATTTGTTGAGGAACCCACGGTGTGTGTCCCATAGAATTTATCACAGTGTGATTTTGCTGATTGCATCTCTGTGGTGTGATTTAACAAGTTCCTCTGTCCTCCGTAGTTCCTTTGAGTCAGTAGCTGAATCTAAGGACTTGCTCAGATGCATGTTTAGTTTTTTTGACAAGACTGTTTCATGATTTGTCTTGTGTTCTTCTATCAGGGTGCACATGATATTTGCCTGTATGTGTGATATTGGCAGCCATGGATGACTAAAGCCTAGGATCCCATTAGTTTATTAGTGTCCAGGCTAATCCACAATGGAGATATTGTGGATTCAGTTCCAGCCCATTGCAAACAAGTGAGTATTATAATAATGCAAGTCATAGTATTTTTGCTGGGGGAAGGTCTTGCCTTCAATTTGTAAAAAAAAAAATGCAACATCTGAGAAGCGTAGTAGCGTGAAGTGCAATAAAAATGAGGTATGCCTGTATTATCTATTGGTGTGTAACATGATTGCCACAAACTTAGTGGCTTGCAACAAAACACATCATTTTCACAGTCAGAAATTCAGGCACGGGTTAACCAGGCCTCAGCTTCAGGATCTCTCAGAAATCGATAGGCCATGTGTCAGCCAGGGCTGCAGTGTCATCGGAGGCTTGACTGGGGAAGGAGTTGCTTCCAAGCTTACATGGCTGTTGGCAGGATTCAGGTCCCTTGGGTTATTTGACTGAGTGTCTCAGTTCCTTTCTGGCTGTTGGTGGGAGGCCACACTTAGTTCCTTGCCGCCTGGGCCACCCCACAGAGCAGCTTACTTCATCAAAGCCAGCAAGAGAGACAGTTAACAGAGAGAGTCTGCTAGCAAGATGGAAGTGCAATGTTATGTAATGTAATCATGGAGAAGACATCCCATCACCTTTACCATATTCCATTGGTCAGAAGCAAGCCACAGGTCCCACACAGACTCAAAAGGAGGAGATTACATAGGGCATGAAAACCAGGCATAATTGGGGGTTATCTTAGAGTCTACCACAATTAGGTGTTGCAAAATGTGATATTCTAATCCTAGCTGGAACACTCCTATAACATGAAACTTCCCCTGACATATTATTTATTTATCCATAACATAATTCATAGAGAAAAGTCAGAATAAATGCTTGATTCTTTCTATTTAACAGTTTTCAAAACAAATGAACTGATTCTCTTGCATTCTCTATTGGTGACCAAGGATGTGGGCATGAATTGTAGATGATGTGAATAGTATTGTGCTGAATATAGTTTTCTGCTTATTCCGTTGTTAGAAACTCAGTACTGATTTAAACTCTAGTTGTACCATGGTATGTACACCTAGTTCTTAGCTTCTACTTACCGAATAGTATTGCAGGGTTATATATCACCCCTTTTTCTATCTGTTCACCCAGTGGACACAAGATTACTTCCAAATCTCTGTCACAGCGACCATTCTCATAACAGTTCCTTTAAGACCTTTGTATCCAGAGTGGACCTGCTAGGCAGTAGCGTGTAACTAAGTAGTCAATTGTTTAAGTAGTACCAAATTGCTTTCCAGAATGGCTTCACAAAGCTACTCTCTCATGGAAATGATTTAACATACGTAACTCAGCTCAATGAGGGAAATGATATCAATATCTTCATGAATATCTTCATGAATATCTTCAATATCTTCATGAATTTTATGCCATTCACTAAGCTGAACTAAATTTCTTAAGAAAGTGCTCAAAATCATTCCTATGAGAAGTATCCAAGTTATTCTACTGCTCCAGATCCATAGCTGGGCTAGGTGATGGGAACTAAGTGAGAGCATCTTATACAAGCATTTTCCAACCTGGACCATTGTAATCTGGTATCTACTCAAATTCTATGTAGGGCAAGGGAGGGAATAGGGAAGAGATGGGGGAAATTACTTCACTTATTTAGGGAGGGGTGACAGTGAAACTTGTCTTATTCCCAACTCAGCATTTCATTTTACAAACTTGGAAACTGAGACCTAGAGGTGAAGCCATGTCTCCAAGGGTCATCTCATGAGTACAAGACTGCTGACTCCCAGGTGAGGGCTGGGAGGGAGGTGGGGGAGACATAAGCAAAAGTAGAGAGAGATGAGAAGGCAGCTAAAGATGAACGCCAGCAGCTAAAGTTTGGGCCATGTTAATATTCCGGAGCCAGCAAAGGAGACAAAAGTGTGAAGTGGGGAGGATCAGTCTATTGTCATCTCACGGAGATTGTGTACCTTTCTAAACACCTCACAAGCAGCTAATTTAGTCTTCACCACAACTCTTATGAAGTAAGGATTATCATTCCTCTTTTGTAGATGTGGGTAGAGAGGCTCAGATTTTTAAAGCAACCTCCCCAGTGTCTTACTGTTAAAAAGTGTCAGACTGTGATTCACTCCAGATATCTTGATGCCAAAACCTTTGCTCTCAACGCGTGCGCATGCGCACGGTTTCAAGGTGCCTGTGGTTAATAGGGCCTAATGCTGAAGGGAGGTCAAGGAGAGTGAAGAGAGGAAGTGGTTTCAACAATTGTGGTCTTAGGTGGAAAAAGTCCTTCACCAGTTTCCTTAGGCTGCTGCTGAGTAGGGCGGCTGGAGGTCATATCTGCTGATTCTGAGAGCCTCTAAGTCAAGTAGAAACACTGAAATCATTTGGGACTACAGCCAAGTGGAAATACATAGTTGGATCTAGAAGCCTTAAATTATATGCAGTTTCAAACAGAATTTTTCTGGCTTAATCACAAAGTTAAGGAAACCATAAGTGACCAATATGAAAATGGCTTTTGCTCAAGTCCATAAAAATAAAATAGACAATAAAATAGAGAATATTTAAATGGTATTGATGATAACTTAATCACAAAGTTCAGAAAACCATAAAAGACCAGACTGAAAATGGCTTTTGCGCAAGTATAGACAATAAAATGGAGAATATTCAAATGGTATTGATAATAGAGCCGCTGGGAGAGAAGATGTAGAAATGCCATCAAAGCTGTCCCTGAGTGCCTGTGTCAGCAGAACATAAGAGGGTGGGAAGGAGCATTTAGTTTGTCTAACTCAAAAGCCCACTGAAAAATTAATGTGTTGGGTCAAAAGGGGAAATGAATGATCAATGGGTGTCTATACCAGCATTCTCTTTGGAAGAGGACATTTCAATGTGGGCATCTTAATAGCAGACAGTTGTTTTTTTTTAAGCAGCATTTTAATGAGCAGAGCATAAATAAATCCATTGCTTCCAAAAAATACAGAGATTGTAGTTTAAGTGGCAGTGTGCCAGGCCAGTTGTCTTCTGGGTTTTCAAAAACCCAGCCTTTCATGGCCGTTGGACGACGGAGGCAGGGTTTGCAGGAGACACTCTTTATTGAAGCCAGGTGTGGGCTGTCTCCTCTTCTTGATGGGGAGGCTGTTTGGGTCCTGAGGAGAATTTCCTGTAGTGGTTGTGCAGTTGTGGCCTGAAGCCCCTGGTGTACCAGAGTCTTTCCCGTGACTCCCACAATCTCTTGCTTTTCTTCCCTTTCTCCCCCTCTTTCTTTCCCTCTTACTCCTTCACTCCTGGTATGGACTAAATATTTGTGTTTCCTCCCAAATTCCTATGTTGCAGCCCTAATCCATGTGTTGATGTTGGAGAGGGGGTCTTTGGGAGCAATTGGATTTGGATGAGGTCATGGGAGTGGAGCCCCCACGATGGCATTGGTACCCAAAGGAATAAAGAGACTAAAGCTCTGTCTTGGCCACGTGATGGTATAGTGAGAAGGCGGCCGTCTACAAGCCAGGAAGTGAGTCCTCACTAGAACCTGACTATGCTGGCACCCTAACCTTAAACTTCCAGTCTCCAGAACTGTTTGTTTTAAGCCACCCAGTCTATGGTACTTTGTTACAGCAGCCTGAGCAGACTAAGACACTTTCTTCCTTGAGCAGGTCCACTCAACACATTGGACCCAAAATGTTTAAAAAATTATTCAGAATTCCAAAATTTGGCTTACCATGTTGGACCAACAAGATGCCATTTATGGTCAACGTGGCTGCAGTAGAACTTCTTTGACCCAGGAATGAATGTTCCTGTTTACCCTTAGCTGACAAGAAGCAGCATCTCTAAGCTTTTGCTGGAGAATTTCTTCTGCAAGATAGGATGACAGTGCCTGCCTCACCACTGGCTTGCAAGGAATAAATTAAATATGTGAAAGCCCCTAGCTCAGTGCCTGGCTCACAGAAACTGCTTGATAAATATTGGTTAGTCTGAATGTAAGAGCAGCATGGCTGGTTCCTTCCACCTCCCCCTGCCCCCCAAACAAAGGAGGACATGTCTTTTTCTTATAAAAGAAAAAAGTGAAAGCATCCTGAAAATGGGGCAGAGAAGTCAGAGAATGGAGCTTGAAGATCTGTCCTCTGAGCCTGCTGTTTTGAAGTTGTAGAAAGATGAGTATTGGGAAACTCTTGGAGTTTGAAGAAGTCTTGAGAGAAGCCAAGGGAAATGCCAGCGACCGGCTGGTGGCATTTTATTATGGACATTTATTATGGTCAGCACCTGGTGTCACCTGGGGAGACCCTGTGGGTGGACCTGCAGGATAAATGTTTGTATTCAATCTTGCACTTCAATCAAAACCCATCAGGTTAATAAGGCCAGAGCTCCCCAGTGGCCACCATATTGTCATATCAAACATATGCTTCTTGCTTCTTGCTTTACTTGACTTCCAGGGAGTATTTGATGTTGGTGACTACCCTCTTCCAATTTTTTTTTTTCAAGAGCAAAGTCACAAAATTGATCTTATCTGTCTTGGGGCCCTTTGTTGGATCATCTTCCTCTATGTGCCCTTCAAGAGTTGGTGTTGCCAAGGACGTGATGCTTACCTTTCTCCCATCCTTTTAGGCAATTTGATCAGTATCTTGCCTTTTAATCGACACAAATATGTAGATGATGCCCAGCATAAATCTGCTAATCTTCTTCAGGAGGTCTTTCTAACTCAGCTTGCTCTAATCTATCGGCATCAATTCTCCCTCTTGCATATCTTTGCACTCCTGTTCTCTCCAGTCCCATCCCAGGGCTCCCTTAGGCTGGCCCCCACCATCTCTCGTCTGGAAGAGCAATGGTTCTTTACCTGATGCCCTGCCATCAGTTTTGTTCTCTTCACTCTTTTTATCAAGAAGTGAATAAAGAAAATGCAAAAAAATGCACTTTATAAACTCAAGCTTAAAAAAAATAATCACCTTATAAGTTGTCTCTTAATACATGGCTTTAATACATTGATATTTGTCGTGATTATTGTCATATTTGGACTTATTGCTAACATCTTAAAAGGGTATATTTTTATTTCTCCCCAACTCCCCCTTTCCTCTACATTGCTTTGGAAACTATTTAATTTTTTGTAAGTCATCCATACACTTTTAGGATACAGGTATATTCTAACAGCATCTAAAGTTATGTAACATCTCTGTCTTCATCCTAGACAAGACAAAGAATTCAGCATGTTTTAATCCTCCTATATTCTCCCTCTTCTACCTTCCTTATTTTTGTCATCTAGAATTTTAAATACAAACAATGTTAATTTTCAAGAGTTAATAGTTAAATTAATAGCATAATTTGCCAGTTTCTTTGCTCACCATTTACTTCTTCCCTGTGTCCCTTTTTCCTCTTATGAAACTATTTAATATTTCTTTTATTGAGTATCTATCGATGGTAAAAGCTCTTAGACTTTGTATGTAGAAAACTGTCTATTTTACCTCCTTTTTTATTTAAACTTTTTTTATGGTATAATTGACATATAAGATTATATTAGTTTCAGACGTACAACATAATGATTTGCTATTTGTATATTTTGTGAAATGACCACCGCAATTAATCTAGTTAGCATCCATCATCTTACATAATTACATTTTTTTTTCCTTTTGTTGAGGACTTTTAGGATTTACTCTCTTAGCAACTTTCAAATATGTAATAGCGTGTTATTAACTATAGTCGCCATGTTATACATTGCATCCCCGTGACTTATTTATTTTATAACTGGAAGTTTGTACCTTTGAGCCCTTTCACCCACTTTGCCCAGCCCTTCCCCCCTACCTCTGGAAACAACCAATTCATTCTCTGAGCTGCTTGGTTTTTCTTTTTCTTTTTTTCTTTCTTTTTTTTCAGATTTCATATACAAGTGAGATCATATGGTATTTGTTTTTCTCTGACTTATTTCACTCAGCATAATACCCTCAAAGTCCATCTATGGTAACTTGTTAAAAATGGCAAGATTTCATTTCATTTTTATGGCTGAAAAACACAGTCATCCTTTCATCTCCACAGGTTTTGCATCTGAGGATTCAACCAACCACGGATCAAAAACAGTATTTTTGATCCAAGGTTAGGAATCCTCTGATATGGGGGACTGATTGTATGCATTGTTTAACAACATTTTAGATAAGGGACTTGAGCTTCTGTGAATTTTGGTATTGGGTGTGGGGAGGGTCCCAGAACCAATCCCCCTTGGATTCTGAGGGATGACTCTGTTCCATCGTTTATGTACCACGTTTACTTGATCCATTCATCCATTCATTGACACTTAGATTATTCATTTCATCTCCATCTGACTGGTAGTTTAACAAGGTGAAGAATTCATAATGGACAGTTACTTTCCCTTAGACTTTGAACATCACTTCTTTGTCTTCTGCTGTTGTTGATGATGAGAGTCTGCCTTTGGTCTTATTGTTGTTCCTTTGTGACTTAGCTATCTTTTCTCTCTGGTAGATGTAAGACTTTTACTTTACAGTTATGTTCTCCAATTTCAGTACAATGTATCTAAGTATATATACATATACATGTATATATATGTATTATGTATTATATATATTTAATTTAATATGTTGTGCTCACTGCAAATCTGTGATCTTGTTTTTCTTCAATACTGGAAATTTACCAGTCATTAATTCCTGTATATTTTTCCTCCACTAATCCCCTTATTCTCTCATTTTGGAGATGCTATAAGTCTTCTGTTTTATTTTAATCTATCCTCCATGTTTCTCATCTTCCTTTTCATGTCTTCCATCTCCTTTTCTCCTGCACTGTATTCTGGGTGAATTCTTCAGTATTGTCTTCCAATTTCTAATTCTCTCATTAATTGTGTTCAATATGTATCCAGTCTATGAGCTTTTAATTTTAATAATTGTATATTTAATTTCTAGGATTGGTAGTGGTTATTTTTCAGAACCATATGTTCTTCATTCACATCTTGTAGGGACAGAGCCCCAGAAAGCAGTTTCCAGGCTCTCGGCCTCACATAGAAAGGTGCTGGCTCAGGTAGTAAATGGCCATCAACTGTGATTGGATGGCCATCAGCTGTGGCTAGTTGGCCGTCAGCTGTAACCCGTAAGGCATTGGCCACTAATATAACTGCTGTGGCTACGCTAGCAGAAAGAAATGGGGGCTAGCAAGAGGGGATTGCAGAGAGGCGGATGCCGCCGGCGAGAATATAGTGATATGACTCCCCTACTTATGGCTCCGTGGGTGTTCCTTTTTGGCCTCACCGTGTCCTGCGTTCTTATTTGGGGAGCGGGACCAGTGACCCCGCAGGCCACCCTGCACGACACATCTCCTTTTATTATTTCTCTGGTGTGTACTTTGTCTCTTTGAAAGTTTTAAGCATTCTTATTTTAAATGATTTTTGAGATTGCTCAGGTATTTCCATTTCTGAGGAAATATATTTTTGTTGTTGTTGTTTCTGAGATTGTTGTTTGACCTTCTTTTGTTAGATTACATTTAAAACTTAGGTTTGCATGCATGTCATGAGTTGCTTGCCCCTCCTCATAGCTGTGGGTTGTTTTCTTCCCTGTATAGTGGTGACGTTGCTTCCACCTGTCTCTCAGGAACTCTGTTCCAGAACCAGTTTGCATATTTTTGGCTGGGCTCCTTCCCCCTCATACTGGGGATACATATATGCAACCACTCAACGGGTGGGGGGCTCCACTCAGACGGGGCATCAGGGCTGTGCCTGCTTTCTCGCAGCACTACAGGTTCCTGGCTTTTATAAAAAAGCCAGAGGCTACAGCTGCGCTGCCTGTTTTTATGCGTGGGGAGGTCAGCATCACCTGAGGCTTCAGGCAGCGCTCCTGACTCGTCCTCTGCCGCGCTTGCAGGGTTTTATTTCCTGTTACCCCAGAGAAATGAAACTGTTGGTCTCTCTGCCCTCTTGACCTGGAGACCAAGAAGCTCATGGCTTTGGCTTGTTTACTGGTGTCCGTTTCTCTTCCATGGCAATGTTTATCTGATATTTCAGTGTGATTTTATTTGAAACACATATGACACATGTTGTATACATCACTACTCTGCTTGGAGCAGAGGTGGAGAGCTCAGAACTTGAACGCACAATGGCCTCTGGCCTAGAAGTGCCTCTTCCAATCTACCTCTGTGCTCCCATGCTTGTCACACAGCAGGTCTTCTATGAATTTGGGGGCTTTGCTGTTACAGAGACGTGGGCCTGCTGGTGAGGCAGAGGCTTGAGGGTAAGAAAAGTCAACTTACCTGAAAGTCAGGGAAAGTTGTGCATGTTGAGTGCATGTTGAGCTGAGCTCTGCGTACTTCACTGGGCACCTGAGGCCTTTCTTCTCTGACTCGAACGCCTACCTCCAAAGTTCCTACTTCGGGGCTGACCATCCTTATTACTTGGGACAGACTGATCTTCTTATTGCAGAAAAGCAGACTCATCTATTTCAGAGCCTTCAGTGTCAGTGTTTTTAAAGGAGTGATGTGTGTTAAGTTGCTTTCTGGCTCATAGATGATTGGGTAGCCTCAAATGTGGGTTCTTGGGCCAGTGGGTCAGTGTTTATCTTCAGTGACTGACTCAGTGGTAGAGAGACAGGAGCTGCTCTGATTGCTGACAGGGGTGGGGAGTTGGGGGAGGGCGGTGTGTGGATACCAACCTGTGTGGAAAGCTGATCTCTCAGATAATCTGCAGAGGAGATAATGTGCTTTAGGCTAATCAGGTCCGCTCTGTGGAGAGAAATAAGTCAGAAATGTGCTTTCAGCAGGAAACTGTCAGTGGGTTGTCAGAAGTCAAGGGTGTGATTACAATCTAACTTCAGTGTAACTTTGACTCTTCTGTGTACTTTTCTCATTTATCTCGTGAGTCATAGAACTATTTTGATGATTGCAGCAAAGTCTATGGCTATTTGTATTTAACTTTACCAAGCTGGAAGCGTCTTATCCAGCTATAGGAAAAAACACAACAAAACAAAACTAGAGTGCCACATTATTATGCTGTCTATATCTAGCACATGGCTTCAGAGTTTTCTTTGCCTTTTGTTGGAAATGTGTACGATTTAGAAGACTGAGCGCTGGGTGCACTGGGCATCTCAGTTTGCTGCGATTTTCTGCAGTTTTGGCTCCTGGTTGGTGCATGGTGCTGTAGGAGACATTAGGTGTTTTTGTCTGTCCAGCATCCATTTCCATCCTCCTAGGAACTGAACGCTTCTCTCTTATGGAGAACGTATTTTACAACCTGAACCAGGTCTACCCTGCCACAGAGGAGGTCACATGACCCAGGAGTTAGGAATGGGCACCTGACCCAAGAATAGACTTCCCAGGACATGTCTGCTGCAACCAGCAGACAACACTTACATTCCACTTGGGCAGGCCATCGACTTTATAGAACACCTGTCCAGCAGGTGGAGACAGAGGTAGCGCTCTGCAAACATTTAAAATTTTATTTTTTATTTATTTGTAATAAATATTGTATATATTTAAGGTGTACAATGTGAATGACATACATGGTGAAATAATTATAGTTGAGCGAATTAACGTATCCATCTCCTCACGTAGTTACCTTCGTGTGCACATGCGTGCAGTGAGAACACCAGAAATCTACTTAGCAAATTTCCAGTATTCAATAGAGTATTGTTAACTATAATCATCATGCTTTATATTAAATCTCTAGAATTATTCATCCTACATGATTGCAACTTTGTACCCTACATTCCCTGGTAATCACTGTTCTACTCCCTGCTTCTATGTATTCAACTTTTTAGATTCCATATGTAAGTGAGATCCTACAATATTTTTCTTTCTGTGTCTGGCTTATTTCGCGAAGCATAATGTCCTCCAGGTTCATCCATGTTATTACCTATGGCAGGATCTCGTTTTTAAGGCTGAATAATATTCCATTGTGTGTGTGTGTGTGTGTGTGTGTGTGTCTAGATATACATCTCTATATCTATATCAATATATATTTAAATATATATACACCAAAATTTCATTATTTATTCATCTGTTGACAAACACGTAGGTTATTTCCATATCTTGGGTATTATGAATAATGCTGCAATGAACATGGAGTATAGCTATCTCTTTGAGGTAATGATTTCATTTCCTTTGGGTATATACTCAGAACAGGGATTGCTGGATTAATTTTTGGGGAAGCTCCATACTGTTTTCCACAGTGACTGCACCACTTTACATTCTCACCAACAGTACACAAGGGTTCCCTTTTCTCCACATCCTCACCAGCGCTTGTTCTTTTTGATAACAGCCTCTGATGATATTGTTTGAGACCTTATATCCAGCCTTGCCAGAGGTCAATGCACGCAGGTACATAAGCCTTTGGATTTCTTTCTTGGCTTTAGGTAATTTGAGTTGAATTCATGTCACTTGAGATTGAAAGCATCCTGAGCCTTATGCATAAGAGTCGGGGATCTTTCATCAAAAAGCTCCATGTGCATATTCACCCATCCCAAGCCCAAGCTACTTCTGATGCCTGCCTGGTCCTTGGCACACCAGGCATAGTGGTTCGTGAAGCTTATTGGATAGGCATTCACTTTTTGGGTGTCTAAGCTTTGAGTTTCTTTGATCAACTGAAGCTGGAGTAGCCAAAGAGTCAAAGTTAGGGAAAGAGGGAGGAAAACGAGTCCCATGAAGCGAGCAGGGCATCTGCTCCTCCTAGGAGCTCTCAGGCATTCAGCTCTTGTGTACCTAACTGTACCTAACAGCAACCAAAGATGCCCCTCTCTGGACAATTGAGCTGCTTTCTGTTGACTCACCCTGGGTTGCTGAAATACCAACTTACCCAGACACTCAAAGCAATTTTCCCCAGGCCACACAGCCTCCCAATTCCCAGACAACTTCTCCATTTATCAGACAGCACTTCCTTCCTGCCTTGGGGAAAAAATAAGCAGCAATTAGAAAGCACAAGTGGGCACAATCGTCTACAAACAGCAGGGGAAAGTGTCCTATAGATACATGATGTGATGTGTGTGGTCTGTGTACTTGGGAGGCTCTGCAGAACAGGTGGGTTTTCTATAAGTTCACAAGAAAGAGAACAGGGAGCCTCTTAGCTTGCCACTTCTTGGCAAAAGCTGTGGAGCTTCTGACTCAGGGCACACAACTGTGGTGGGAGGAGTGACCGGGGAAGAAGACACAGAAATGAGTGTGTAAGGTGAAGCAGGTGTGGAGGAGGACTGATCCGTGATTAGAATCTTGTTCTTTTCTTCTGTGTGGGTTATGAAGGGACCCCTAAATCTTAGTATCGACTGGAACAGAAACTTTGAAATGTTATTGAGGGGCAGAGCGTGGCGTGGGTGTCAGGAGGATGGCACAAGGGAGGACATGGTTTTGGAGGAGGATAAAAGAGAGGTGAATGGAGATGATTTCTTAGCCAGAAGCTGCCCTCAAGGTGTGTAAGGAAGGCATGGAATGCTGGGCTTCCAGGGAGACCCCAGACCTTAGATCCTGACCCAGGTAGAGCACAGAGGGCTGGAACCAGAAAAAACCTGCTGAGAAAGTGTGGGGTTTCCTGCTGCGAGGGGGTCTCCCTATACTAACCAACCCCAGCCCCACACAATAGACATTGAAACGGCAAAGAGCACACAGAGAACGTGGGGACACAGACCTAGCCCTTCTGTCTAGACACCTTTTGCCTGGGAGGACGCCACCCTCTGTCTGTCTCCAGAGAGTGTAAAGCCCTTCCCTTGGCCATGCCTGGCCTTGAATTCACCAACTCAGCTGTGTGTCAGGACAAAACGCCGCAGGGACTGACGTGGCTTCTGCCCTCACCTTTCTGACTTCCCCGGGCCCTTTAAGCCCTTCCTTCAGATTCCCCCTTTTCAGGGCTGATGACTGAGGTGTGTGCAGTTTGTGTTGCTAACCAAGAAAACACTCCGAGCCCCGTCTCGGGTGCGTCAGCGTCCTCCCCGTCTCCTGTTCCCAGCCTCTGCCCTGCCCGGTGCTTTCCTCTGGCCGACCGACCGACCGTGGGCAGGAAACCTCGGCTTGCCTCCCGGCCATCGAGGTCTTACCTCCACCCCCAGCCCTACCCCTGAACACAGCGGGTTTTTGGAGACCCCAAACCAATTGTCCATGCCATTAATTTAATGTGTAAAAATAGTGGCAGCTGTTGCTCTAGGAAAGAATTTTGTAACCTATTTCAGATCCTGGAGCTATGTCATGGATGAGACTAAATGGACAACCACACACATTAAATACAATTTCTATCTCTTGCATTCCAGTTTAGCCATGATTAGGTCATGTGAAACCCTCAGCTCAGAAATGCAGTCAGAGGACCTTTTTGGAGGTTCTTTGGACATATGGGTGTTAAACAGGAGCTCTCGGGCTCTGAGAGGCAGATGTGACTTCATCGTGGGTTCCGGGGGAGCGTAGGACGTGTGTGAATCCAGGTGACCAAAACTGGCCTCAGGCCGAGGGATGAGGGCTGTAGCTCAGGAACGAGCGTCTTACCAGTTGCTTTGTTTTGTATCAGAGAAAAACTTGACCACTCCAACTCTGCATGGAAGCCTCGGTGTCTTGTCAGCGGCTCTCTCTGCGTGGTGCCATGTCCTGCCTGGCCTCACCACAGAGACACTTCCTTTAGGGTACCTGGGGCAGACGCGGCCACAACCACAGTAGTGCTGTGCTGAGTCTCCCTTGTGGTGAGGAGCTGGGGCTGGCTGCCATGACGGAGCCAGTGCTCCAGGATTAGGCTGGTTGACCAAGCTGGTCAACTGAAAAATTCCTTAAAATACCCCAGGGCCGTGTATTTATTTTGTATTGTTTTTGAAAGGATAAATATTCCAAAACCCTGATGCTAGAAAAGAGAGCTCTGCGACTTTTATAAAACTGGCCATGCTGCAAGTTTTTTTTAAAAAAAAAATTAGTAAAAAGACTAGGAATTATGGTTACAGAAATATCTCTGCTAATAGTTTACTGTCTGGCTTGAGTGAGTTTAACTTTAAGGTGTGGTAGCGCAGGAAATGTATGGTGAGTCACTACATAATCACTGGCTGTACTATCAGGCATCAGCCCACACACAATTTTCCAGCCCTGAACTTTGAATGTTTCATACAAAATGAAAATAATACAGTCTTAGGTTTTATTCTAGGGATGAGGTGGTTGGCACCACTTTCGACTTTGCTGAAGACTTGTGAATTTGATGTTTCCTACCCAACTGAAATGTTTTGAGGAAGTGTCTTGTTTTTACTTGGAAAACACAAATCTTTTTAAAGAGAAAAACCATGCGCATACAGCCTATTGTCTGTAGGTTTCTATCCTCCTTTGTGGGTTATTTGCTTGACCTGGGCCACCATTTCTCCAAATGGCCAACTCAGCCCTTAGTATCATAATTACACATCTGATGAAGCCTAAACCAGCAAACACAGATGGTTATCTCTCTGCTTTATTTTCTCTTGTCTTTTTCTTGCCTTCTGTTCTCTTTCTGGGACTGGAAAACCATAGATATACTTTCTCCTGTACTGAATGAACGACGGTTTCGTGGAGGAAAAAGGGCAGAAAGTGGATGCCCTTCTTTCTTGGTATACTGGGATCAGTCTTGACTTTTGGTCATTATTCAAGTGCAATCAGCCCCTTAGAAGACCAATTTTCATTGTCAATTCAAGGGACACTAATGGTTTTCTGAAAGCCTTTCTCAATCTGGGGTGTCTTTTCAACTCATCAGGGTCTTCCCAGTTTCCGTGGCTCTGCTAAATCCCCTTTCCTTGATGCCCTGCTGGTCCAATTCCTTGAGGGGAAAAAACATACTTTCTCCATTTTTGTCATTCTCATTGTTTAACGCACAGGGTACACCCAGAAAATGCTTTCTGATTGATGTGTTAGGGTAGTTTGTGTGATCATTAATTCTCATTTTGGGTAAACCATGTGATGGATGTGTGTTAGGCCCTTTCACCTCCACTGTCTTAATGAATCTTCTCAAGGACCCTAGGAGATAAATATTAGTGTAATTCTTTAGGTGGTGGAGCTAGACACAAAGAGCTTCCCTGAGGTCCCTCAAACCAGGAGATGACAGAGCCCAAATCAGTCCGACTCCCAATTTAATACTTTTTCTGTCATGCCATCTTTACAATGAGAAGTAGGATTATCAAGGCCAAGAGCAGGGCTTCTTCCTTGTCCTGGGAGGGAAGCCTCATGAGGAAGTCAGCCTGAGGAGCCCTGGAACCTGGGAGAGGTCCCTAGGGGGAACACCTGTGCAAGCTGCTGGCCTGGACTCACCGCCCCAGGTGGGGATGGATACATGCCACTCAAGTGTCTCTCTAAGCTCTCTGCTTCATTCTGATGATGTCTTCATTATGGGAATTGACATCACCTGGCCGTGGGCAGGGAGAGGGCCTCCACAGCTCTTCCATTTTCCCTGGCTTGCGATTTTTTCCATTTAATGGACTGTTTTCTTGCACTTGCACTGTCATGCCACAAGTTTTCTTTCAGACAGAGCTTGCCACAGGCAGAAAGGATGCAGGAGACCAGACGGCCCAGAGGATAAGGAGGCAGCTTTGCAGGGCTTTGAAGACCCTTGAGGAGAGGGGTCTTGCCACACATCTGCATTTTCGGCTCTCAGGGTACAAACCACATACCGTGCACTGGCTGCTGTGAGACACCCACGCATTGTGCTTGAACCGGCTTGTCGGATGGGGATCTGCAGTACTGTAGTGACGAGAAATCTTGTGCCTAGCAAAAGAGCATTACGACACACGAGAAGACTTGGCTAACGTACTCCAGCGGTTTGAGATAATTTTCCTTTGTTAGTCAATAAACCAGTCTTCGGGAGGAGGGGAGGGCTTGTGAAAAATTTCACCCATACACGGCAGTTTCTCAGTGTCAAATGTCTGTCACAAATTTTGCTTGTGGTCACCTCCAAAGCCTACAATTTTAAAAAAACGCAGCAATTATCTCAACCAAAGTGCTATTGAGTGCAGTTTCCAGTGGTCGGTCCTCAGGCTTCTTTCCCAACAATGTTTTCCTCGTGCAAAAAGCCCAAAGGAACGTGTGCGTGGCTCCTGAAGCCGAGAAGTCAGCTCCACGGAAAATTTGCATGCTGTAATCAAGTTGCCGGGAATACTCAAGACATAATCCTTCAGACTCGCCATGGTCGCGATTCCCTGCAACCTTCAGGCTGGCAGTGGAAATGGCAGCCAGACTCCTCCATCCTGTGACCTGGCTTTCAGCTTACACCTTCTTAACCCAGCTCACATGTCGGTTTTCAGGAGGCTGTAGCTGGCCAACCCTGATCCTCTACCTCCCTTAATTTCTTATAGTATATTATGCTTTTACAACTTGTTTGCCAAGTATTGTGTTGTATGGAATCATTTAGCACAGAGATGTCTAAGACCCTGGCTACTGGGTAGGTTCTTGGACGGAAAGCACTGAGTAGATGCTGAGTACTTTCAAATGAATGAATGAAGGGAGAGATTTCGCATCTTTTAGAAGTTTTTGAGAGCACACCTGTGATTGGTCCTGTGCATACACATGACATGGAGGTGTGACTGGGGTCAATTTGAGGAAGGAGTCCCTGTAGAATCCTTAAGGATAATTTCCAAGAAAATTACTTGGCCAATCATTCCTGGTTGATAGGTTGAGTTCAACATGGGAATCATGAATCTGCAGAGGTTCCCTGTCTTCCTCATGCTCAGAGACAGTGTGAAATACGAGTATGAGTAGTGTGTGTATGTGTTGGGGGTTGGCTAAGTTGGATCCTGTCATTGCATTGTAGTGAAATAGCACACAGCTGACTCGAAGGACACTTCCATCATGCCACCATTCCCCCATGATAAATTCTGGGTCCTTTCAGTGGTGTACCCATTTCTCTGATTCAGTATTCTGAACCATAAAAGTGCTTCCACAGTGGAACCTTTAGATAGTCAGGGTCCAAGTTAGCTCAGACAGTTAACCTTGAGCTGTGGCTATGGGGGAATATTGGGAGGGATGTTTCTTGGTATCATTTTGGCTGAAGACAGGTGAAAACTTCGTGCTGGAGGTTCTGGATTGGCTTCTCTATGGTTCGAAGTCTCCAGGGCCAAACAGAGGCAAAGCTGCAAAATTGAAATTTATTTCTGGAAGTTGCTCACTTTCCTTATGTCTACTGGCTGCTCTTCCCCAGGATAATTGTGTTTTTCCAAAACATACTGGTTTGCAGTGGTCTGCACACCCATCTCACAGATGGCTTCCTTCCTCAGCCTCCTATCTCAATCTGTGTCCAAGTTGATACTACATTAAATAGTTGAGGTGACCTCAAGTTCAATTGGAGCCACTGGAGAGGTGTAGTTTCAACAACAGGAAGTGTTCTCCTAGGCAGCACGTGTAGATGTGAATGCAGATCAAAGAGGTGAGACTCCTAGGGTGTTCTGCATTGGTCAGTCACGTTTGTTCAGTTCTGAGAGTCACCTGTTAAGAGGGACATCGGTAACTGGGGGCACATCCAGATAAGGGTGAGAAAAATGGGGATAGTGTTGTAGGAGGAATGACAGAAGATTTGGGCATTTGAAGTCTGACCAGAGGCCAGGATGATCCTAGAATCTGAAGTTAGGAGGCCAAGATTACCTAGTCTGCATACCTCTCTGGTGTTTGAATTTATCTTCTACATGTCTCTGCCAAAGTATTAAGTAACCTTGGCCTGAATAGCTCTTGTGACAGAAACCTCACTGCCCAGAACTGCAGAACATGGCAGCCTCCTTTATACATTTCCAGTGGAATGATATAAAACCTCCTGGAGGCAGTGGAGAGAAATGAGAAGAAGGCGTTCTTTTGGTTCAATATGGCTAGATCATCCACATGAGAAATGTTGTGAGGATGCAGGAGTTGGCTTTGGTGCCAGGTGTATGATCCCCACCAGTGTCGAGATCTGCTACATTTATTTATACTTAGTCAAGTTTCTTTGGTGACAAGGGCTAGAAAACCCCAAGAGACAAGCTCAAGTAAAGAGAAGATGTAGGGAAAGAATATAATGGTCCCGCTCATCTCATTGACCCTCAGGAACCAAAAAGGCAGATCACTGAAACTGAACCAGAACCTGAAAATTCCAGAACCAGGATTATTAGGGCACCTGGGCATTTCTTTTACCTGCCTCTGTTGCTTTATTCTTTTTTCAGATTGGCTCCCCCCTCTACCCCCTGCTTCCCGCCATAACCTCTCCTCTGTAGTTTTTGGCTGGCCATATCACCGCCTTTAACCCTGGCTCTATCTGAAGTTACCACTCAACTCCCTACTGAAGAATTATCTTCTCTGTACCTCTTCATCCTAAATCAAGAGAAAGAATCAGCTTGGTGCACCCTGGCCTTTGGATTGGCTTTCCTTGGATCACCTGCTCCAGTCAGCTACAGCCTAGGGGCACAGGGTCACAGGAGAAGGTGGAGACAGATTCTCTCAGAAGTCTATGGGAAAGGCAAAGATTAGAATGTTGTCTATAGGCACATAGCCTGAAGCCAAAAAAACGGAATAATATCTAGTTGTGGGGTTTTTGTCCTTAGTAAAGGCAAGGGCCTTTCAAATCTTACCTCAGAGGTCCGCACCTGCTCTCCTTAGGTTTGCTCTAGAATCATTCTCTTCTTTATGGCCACACAGAACCCTCATTCTTTTCTTATCTGATTTTTCTCATCTCCACTTTGCTTTGCTTGAATACATCGGCATTTCTTTTGTCCACAAAGTTTGGCTGTTGTTTTTCTTCTCTATTTGTTTATCTCAGAACTTTGAGTAGTGCTTTAAAAAAAACTTCCCCCGATGGACTCTGTCTTCTGCAACATATATGTGTATTTTTGTTACAGGAAATTCAGAATCAGTTTCTAGTGCCACGTCCTGTCTTTCAGGATGTGCCTTCTTTTCAGCCCAGAGTGCAGAGCATGACGACAAATGGGAAACAATCATTTCACAGTCCTAGTAAAAGAAATACTCTTTGTTGGAATAGCATGTGACTAGATCTTCGTTTTGATATATACTGCAGTGTCTTCAGAAATGAACTAGTAAGACCTGATTGGAAAGAGAATGCAAATTCCCAGCCCCAGAATATGCTGAGGAGACTATAAGCCTGTGTAAAGCAGTGTAGAGGTGAACCCACTCGGGTCTCACATTGGTGAATTCTGTTAGCCTTGACCCAAATCTAGACCCACATTGTGTGCTACGGGTGTGGAGGATTGGTACGGGATTTAATATTCATTTCTACTACTTGCAGTATTGTTGTTAGCTATGAAGTGTGTTGAAGCATTAATATGCCTGAGCGATCTGCCAGGTGGGGTCAAGGCTTGATTCCTACAAATTATTAATCTTGGGGAAGAAAAGCCTGATTCAAAAATTAGTTTGAGTGAACTTTGCTACTTTGCTGAGTAACTTAATGTAAGTGGAACATCACGTTATCGTCTGATGTGAAGAAGAATGAACAAAAGTTGCCTCTCTGGGAAGTTGTTCTCCCTGCCCTCAGTGCAATGCTCCTTGCTGGGAGGACAGGCAGAACATCACTGGGCTACGAACATGGTACCTGGAGCCAGGTGGCTTCGGTTGGAAACCAACTCTGCCATTTATCTGCAGCGTGATTTTGGGCAAAGTACTTGACTGTTCACTCTGTGCCTTGGCTCCCTAATCTGTAAAATGGGCATGATGATGATAATCTCTAACTGGAGGATTGCTACAGGGCAAAAATGTAGTTTTACTTTTACAGATGAGAACCAAGGCTCAGAGAGTTAAGTATCTCTCTCAAGTTCACAGAGCTGGTGAGTGGATGGGTTAGGATACATATGTTATCCTGTTAATCTGCAGTTCATGCTCTTCACCCCACCTCGCATGGTCCCTCTGGATGAATGGATTTGCGCACAGAGCTATTTTGTTCCCTTCTCACTCAACCTCTCCTTAAACAGCCTTTCCCTTTCCCATACCCTTCCTGTCTCCTCCGCTGTGCCTTTGAGAGTGTGCTTACTTAATCTTCCTCTCTCTGAGATTTCCCAGGGCCTCTGTGTGCTTGCTTACTTTGTTCAAGGTTTCTTCCTGAAGACCCAGACTCTACCTTTGAACCCCCCTTTGTCTTCCTCCAGCTGACCCTCTGTTCCTCGTTCATTGCTTTTTTACCCCCACTTTTCCTTTCCTTTAGGTTCCTCACATGCAATATTGTAATGAACACTGAACCATAGTGTGAATTTTTTCAGAGTATGTCATGATAAAGTCCAATATTATCGATCGTAAATGTACAAGATTTATTACAGATAAAATAATGATGGCTATGCATTTGCTTGAAAGTGATTATATTATAATCTAGAGAGCCAAAGTGAGTGCAGTGGGCCACGTCTGTAATTTGTAGAGGGTTACCTATTTGACACACTGTTTCATTGTCTTTAGGAAATCTTGAATTTGGAACTCTGGGCCATAGTGTAACTTCAGATCCAAGGCCAAATGATGATTCGAGAAACAATATTTTGCTAAAAACAGTCCTTGATATCTGCAACTGTGTAGGTCAAAGTCAGATGCACTCATGTCTGATGTGATGACAAATTGATTCAAGGGATTTGGCTTGCAGGCTACCGCTCAAGGAGCCAAGCCTGAGTTAGATGCAGAAATGAGCAGTTGTGTGTGCTCCTGCGGTTTGAATAAATGGCACTGAGAAGCACCAAATTGATTGCATACCCAGGAGAGGAGAAATAATTGGGCGAATGAAATTTGTAGCTGTTTATATGTATACCAATGTGGATTTTCAGTTGAGAGACACATGGTTACTTCAGGTCCAGTGGAGGCTTTCTTGCAGGATAGAAATTCTACATGTTTGGTGATCATGTTGGTCTCTTTTATTTCATGTTCATTAAACATTTCTGGCATTTATCACAATTTTTCAAGGTATAAATGAGCAAACCCTGTAAAACAAACTGCTCTTATCAGGTATGTATAACTTTTTGGTATTTTTGAGAATATGTTAATTCAATTTTTTATGGGCCCTAGACATTTTGAGGAAAGAGTGGACGCACTATGGTTTTGTCAGAATGCTTGCTGAGACGTAATTTAAAGATGGAGGCCAAGTCCCATTAACTAAATGTGTGACCTTGAGCAAGTAAGGCCCTTCATCTGTCTGATCCCCTGTTTTCTGGCCTATAAAATGGAATGCTACTTATCTTATTGGATTGTTCAGATAGTGTATCCCGGTGTATACAAAGTGCCTGGTCAATTGTAAAGCCCAGTAACAATAGATTATCATTGTTTTATGCTTTGGTAGAAAATAAGAATTGGTAGAATTCTGCTGACTGGACCTCGCTGGGAGGCAAAGGGTGTCTGTCAGGACTTGGGAAATTTTCATATGATTGAATTGTGAGGTGACGTGACAACATGTAGGGAATAGATGACAGCCTGGTTTTTACCTCTGGGTGGTGACTGATGCCCTGGATGGCTACTTAGAATGTCAAAGCTACAGTAGCTTCCTGTGGTTTCAACCACTCAGAAAGATTGCTCATTGACTAGTATTTCCCAAATGGTTTTGCAAAGAATTTCAACACTTTTGAAAACAGTTCCATGGCCCAAGTTTGTGAAATGCTGCATGTATCACCTCCCCTTTAGGGCTAGTATTTTATATGTATGTTTTGTAAGCGATATCGTCTAATACGTAGATACTAGCCATATGTAGCTATTTAACTAGAAATTAATTAATAGTTAATAATATAAAAAAATCAGTTCCTCAATTGCACAAGCTACATTTCAAGGGCTTAATAGCATATGGTGGCCAATGGCTACCGTATTGGAAAGTACATTTATAAAACATCTACATCATTGCAGAAAGTCTTATTGGACAGTGTAGGACAGGGTCTGAGGCCTTCTGTGGTCAAAGAAGTTATTTAATTTTGCTCATTTGTCCAACTTCTTAATATCCAGTAGAGTTTCTGTTCTCTGAGATACTATTTAGAAAGTACGATTTGGTATCCTTGGAGAAATGGATCCCGTCTGGATAAGGTGTTCCAGGACCTGCGCAGCAGCTCCTTTATCCTTAAAATTCTTCAAATCCTGTTCCTACTCCTACATATTTATCGGAATCCCCATCCTTGTTGAAAGATTAATTATTTTGGTATCCTAAGATACATCTCACCATGCTTCATGTCTTTGTTAAACTTGTCGACAGTCACTGTTCCCTGTTATAGACACAGAACTTTAGAGATGGAAGGGACCTTAGAAATTAGGTAAAGCAATCTCCTTATTTTACTTAGGAGTGAATTGAAGCCCAGAAAGATTATATGACTTCCCCAAGGTCACTCAGTTAAAAGTACAGTTCATGATCCTAATATCTACTACTTATTAAGGCTGTGGATTCAGCATCTTTTCACACAAAAAAGAAAGTATTAATGCACTAGGATTATATCAATGCAAATATGGGTTTTATTTCTAGTTGAGATCTTGCCTGTCATGTGAGAGTGGGCTGTCAGTAAATTTACTCTGTATTTTTCAGTCCAAGTTGTTTTTACAAGCTCTGACTTGGCAGGGCCTATTAGTGAATAAATCACAATCACTCAATTCTTTCCCTCCATTTTATAAAAAAAATTCTTTTATGATTTTCGTTAACCAGCCAATAATATCTGCATGAGTTTTCATCTGTTTTTGCACCCACTTGACGCTTCTTTGATTAGAATTCTAGCTAGACCATATCTGCTTTACATTTTTTTGGCCATTGGATATAAAAGAGAGTGAAAATTGCAACCTGAATAATGGAAGGAAAACTGCACTCTTACCAGTTTACAGCAAGGCTGATATTGGCTGTGAAAGATTTGGTTCAGAGGTGCAGGTCAGATAGGAATTTCTGTTCTCACCACTGTGGAGAGGAAGGTAACACAGGTGGGTGGCTCATAGGTTGTAAAAGGAAGACAGGTCATCTGTCACAGTAATGTCCCCAGAGGAACTGCTCTATTAAGGCTGTGATCTGAAACGAATATACTTCTGGCACCTTTGCTAGGATGGCAGTGGGAAAGCCCCATTAGTCATCTTTGCCAGATGGGCGCTTCTGGAAATCTCTGTGCTGCTGTACATGTCTCTATTGATGAAAACACTGAAGCCGCGGGGGCTGTGACCACAAATGTGTCATCCTACAGACCCTCTGGCCCTGAATGGATCACAAAGAGGGGACTGAGTCGTGGAGCCTGATCTTTGAAAGCTTTGAGTTTTGAAATGTCATGTTCACCTTTTCTCCTGGAATAAATTTCCAGAGAATTTTGAATTTTAATGGTTGAGCCCACCTAGGCTACCCCAGAATCGCTGAAGGAAAGACCTTCTCCAGTAATTCTTGAGCACTCTGATGTTTGAGAATCACTGCTCTGGAGAAATCACTCGTTTTCTCAGGATGCATGATCAGTAGTACAACATAATTATCATTGCAAGAATGATGTCACTACCTTTGTTTTGACTTCACTGACTTCAAATACCTATAGAATCTGATATGAATTTCCTGTTTAACAGCCCCACATCACAGCTTGCTCTATTTTTCTTCCATCTGCTCTTAGCATCTCTTCTTGTCTTTTTATAGGTACTGAGAGTTAGAGAAAATTCTGGCTTAAGATATGACCTGGCGATTCAAGTTCTATGACTCATTTCTTTTATGGCAGAGCTTTATACACAATGTCAAGGTGTTAGCAAGACCTGGATGCCCATCTGACCCCAGAGGCCGTGCTGTGTTCTCTAGAACTCTCTTCTCCTGCTCCATCAGGTGCTGTGGCTGTGAGCGGAGTTCGTTTTTATGGATGGATTTAAGTCTATCTGAGGTTGCTTGTACCCAGAGGTTTATCAGCAGTGGGCATAACCCTCCTCTGAGAGGAAAAGCTCAGTGTGGAAGAAACACCCCCAGGAGGAGAGTCCAAAGACCAGGGTCCTGCCTCTGGCTGATCCATCCGCCTCTCTTGGCCTTGGACATGTCTGTTCATATGTCTGGGCCTCCCTTTCTTCTGTAATGAGAAGCTGTAAAATGAGGTGATTTTACTAAATCCAGTGGCCCTTTGATCTAAGAGGATCTACTGTAACATTTGGTATTACCGACTGCTTCCTTCTTAAAAAGTTCACTGTTGGTGGGATTGCAGATTGGTGCAGCCATTATGGAAAACAGAATGGGGGTATCTCAAAAATCTGAAACTAGAACTACCTTATGATCCAGCAATTCCATTCCTAGGTATCTATCTGGAGAAATCCAAAACTCTAATTCAAAAAACTTTATGCACTCCTATGTTTATTGCAGCACTATACACAATAGCCAAGACATGGAACAACCGAAATGCCCTTCGGTAGATGACTGGATTAAGAAACTGGTACATTTATACAGTGGAGTATTACGTAGCCATAAAGAAGAAAGAAATCTTACCATTTGCAACAACATGGATAGACCTAAAGAACATTATGTTAAGTGAAATAAGTCAGACAGAGAAAGACAAATACCATATGAGCTCACTTATATGCAGAATCTAAAGAAGAGAATAAGTGAATGAACTAATCAGAAATAGTTTTGGAGACAAAGAGGAAAAACTGAGGGTTGCTAGATGGTCCGGGGGTTGGGGATAAGGGGGAAGATGAGGGGATTAGAAAACCATCGGTAACCACAAGATGGCCATGGGGTTCTGAAAATTAATTTGGGGAACGTAATCAATAATGTCCGATGGACACTTGTCTTGTAATCAATAAGTGTCCGATGGACACTTGTCTCCTTAGGGAGACCACCTCAGGGATGATGTAGATGCCTGATCACTGCACTGTATACCTGAAGCTGAAGAATAATGAATGCCAACTATAATTTTACATATATGTATGTATATATATGTATGTATATACTTACAAGAAGCGGAGTACAACGTTAGGAATAGGGACAGTGGAAATGTAATGGCTCTGTGCGATGTCAGAGGGGTAGTGGATGGGGAAGAGGGGTTCACACAATGTAAGGGATATAAATGATAAACATCTAAGTATTACTTTGTCTTGTGCACCTGAAACTAATAAAATAAAAAAAAGTTTACCTTTTTTGGGTTTGGGGCCACCGTCTCCATGTTACTTCAACCAGCATCACTGGGCCAAGTACTGGCTGTGGACTCGGTGTTTAAGAGAGGAGCTCACAGAATATGAAACATAATCAAACTTTCTTTTCTCTCTCTGAATGCTCCTCCTTATCTCTATTCACTTCTCCAGTTTTATTTTTGTTCTGTCACCAACTCTCTTCCGCCAACTCTTTAAATTTTCTGTATATTCTCCTTGGAATATAGTACTCACCCCCTCCCCCCAGGTTTCCACTACTATTTAAATGCTGTTGATTGAAAATGATTTATCTTTAACCACGTGTCCCACCACTTTCCCCCTTGAGTCACAGATCTGTGTTCATCTGCACATCCCGGTCACCTCCTGCCTGGATATCACTCAGGATCCTCAAACGCAGAAGTTTGAAATTAAACTCACTTTATGCTTATCCACTTCTGCCCTTCGGCTCTTAAATCCCACGCCTTCTCTTGAGCATCTTGCCTTAGTTAAGGGCATGTTATCTACTTGGTTACTCAGATTTGAAACTCCAGCGTCATCTGCCTCTCTCCTCCCGCAACATGGAATTGGTCATGGAGCCGTTACTATCCACGTCTGACGTGTTGTTGGTCTCTGCCTCCTCCTCCCTATTATTCCTCTTACTGTCTTCACTGAGGGCTGGATTAGCGCCCAGTGGGAGTTCATCAGTTTTAAGATACGCACCACTTTCTACATTTTGACATTTCCCAAATCAGGATGCATCTTTGAGTTTCTGTTGGCCAGGCCGCTATCATAAGGTCGATACTACAGCCTGCGTGAGTGCATCCAAAAAAAAAAAAAAAAAATCATGGAACCATGAAGTGCATGGAGAGTTCCAGGCATGATGGAGGATGGGTGTGTGAGAGAACACCAGCAAAGGATGCTGGGGAAGCCAGTGCCCTCAGGAAAGAGCCTGAATGCCGCAAGAGGTTGGGACTGGATGCCAAAGGACAGTGGTTCTCCAAGTGTGGCCCTTGGACCAGCAGCACCAGTACCACCTGGGAGCTTATTAGAAATGCAAATTATAGGCAATTGCAGTATGGGCCTTAGTCACTTGGACGCCTCAGAGACAAGAGCAGAGCAGTTTTTTAAAAGAAAGAAATGATGCATCATCAAGATTCCAGATAGCTCTTGAGTGTGAAAGTGTTTGCTAAGAATACCATAACCAAATTATTTTGCATATATATGAATACACACACACACAAACACACACACACACACACACACACACACACACACATATATATATATATATATATATATATACACCTATATATGTTTTATATTTGTGCAGGGGTGATATATGATAAAAATCTGTCAATATAAGTCTAAAGGAGCCCTTTCAATAAGTATAAAGTAAAAATTCCAAGTGACAAGGAACACTGTGATTTAACTGGCAAAATTTGTCTTCCTAGAGGCAAATAAAAAATAATGGTGTGAGTAATAATTGATTATGTCTTGGACTTGCTAAAATACATATAAAACACAAAACTCCCTAGTGAACCAATGCTTTTATTACTCTTTTCAGGCCTCTGTGCCTCCAATTTTCCCCCTATGGTCCATTTTTCACATTGCCATGAGCACATCCAGACACCATCCTATCATTCCTGTTCTTAGAAATATCCTTCATGGCAGAGGTTCTCAAACTCAGGGTGCATGAGAGTCAGCTGGGGGTCTTGTTAAAGTGCAGATTACAATGCCCCAGCCCCTGAACTTCTGATTCAGTAGGTCTGGGCTGGGACTGCAGAATTTGCATTTCTAATAAGCTCCCAGGAGGTACTGGTGCTGCTGGTCCAGGGGCCACACTTGGAGAACCACTGTCCTTTGGCATCCAGTCCCAACCTCAGTCAGGCTCTTTCCTGAGGGCATTGGCTTCCACAGCTTCCTTTGCTGGTGTTCTCTCACACACCCATCCTCCATCATGCGTGGAACTCTCCTGAGCATGTTCGGGAGGCACTTCATGGTTCTGTGATTTTTTTTAATTTTAATTTTATGCAGTGCGTGAAGACTTCTGAAAACCATTTGGCATTTAAGATACAGTCCAATGAGCAGATTCTTCAGAAGAAAATATTTCTTTTACTTATTTTTTCCAAAGAGGTAAATTTCAGGATGTTTATCTGTGAAGATTAACTTCAAAGATAGTTAAACCCAATGCTTAGGCACTTCCAGTAATCAGAAAAATATTCTTTTGGGACCGACAGGTCATGAAGTTTGATGGGGTTTTCCAATTCTCTAGATTATCAATTTGGCAATCATCCCTACACCAAATACAAAATTTATTATGAGTCAGTGGAGCCATTATTATGATAATTTTAAATATTTATAAGATGTTGTAAATATATATGGTACTGAAAAGCAATTTGAATTGTACCAAACCAACAAAATTTTCCCTGTTTCAATGTATTTACAGTTCAGGCTCATAAATAATATGAGATAAAAACCAGGGAAAATGGGAGCAAAAGCAGAGGGGAAACACAGGGAGGTGATTTTAAGGTGTGCTGTGAGGCTGAAAAACTATGGATTATGGTCTACATTATATGGTGACTTTGCCAGACTTGTAGGCTTTGAGAAATGGATCAAAGTTCAAAGTCAAATAAGGATTTGGCTGTGTTTTGTAGCGGCACTAATCACTTTGTTGAACTGTTTAAGTCATGGACTCTTTCTTGAGTAGGAACTTGACCAGTTTTATATGTTGTCCATGTATGTTCAAATGCACACACACACACACACACACACAGATTCCTAAATATGGAACAGCTTCAGAAATACAAAATTAGTGGAGTTGTGATGTAGGCAATGTTCCCTGGTCTGCTCAAGTCTCATGAATAGAACTTTCATTGTTTCATTTACTCATTCAATGAGCATTGGAATGTATAATATATGTAAACCTTATGCTGACCCATTGAAATACAATAAGGAATGAATTTCACAATAATGAATGAATGAATGCATGCATGCTGTTACAGAACCTAGAATAAAATTGTAACAACTTTAAGTACAATTATTGTAAGTCTCCATTTTCAGCATTTCCAGAATCCTTTCTAAGCTTAGGCTTGTGTTTCCATCCATTTTATCAATTGACACAACTACCTAAAGTTAAGTACAATTCTTATTCCTGGGGAAAACAGAAGCTTAGACATTCTAGGTTAGGAACCTCATCCGATATTTCACAGTTAATAAGTTGTAGAGCCAGGATGAAACTGAGCTTAATCTTATGCTATATGTGTAACTTCTGTTCTACAGAGTTGTAGTTGAATCAGGGAGATAATATGATAAGCAATAACAGTGCTGTGTAATAAGTGCTAAGATGGGGAAATGCAGGGCATACAGAAAAGGCTTTTCAGAGGAAATAAGGTCTAGCAGTTAGCCAGGATTGGGGAGGAGTATCTGCAAAGGTCAGGAGGTTTGAGAGAGGGTGGCAGCATGAGGGACTAAGCAAAGGACAGCTGGAGAGCAAACGTCCTCCCAACTAACATCAGAAATGCCCTGTGTGACTCCACTTGTCAGCTACACATTGATGGTTCCAAATATACAGAGGGCGCCAAAAAATGTATACACATTTTAAGAAAGGAAAAACTATTAAAATTGTAATACTCAATATCTACCAATGACAGAAGAATACACATCATGTTTGACTTCCGCCATTATAAGAGGTGCTCAAAGTGGTTACCATCAGTGTCCAGACACTTCTGATTACAGCGAACTACTGCTTGAGCAACGTTGACCAAAGTGTCCACTTGTAGACGTTTTTTGGCATGTCTTTGGAGTTGACTCATAGCTGGGTTGGAGTTTCAATGTAAAAATTTCAGCCCCTGCAAGGTTGCAGACATCTTGTGCGCTGGGTATAGTCTCACAATTTGTGTACTATTCAACGTAGCCAGCAAGGTTTTCTGTTTCTGGTAGGCACTGGTTCAATCTGAATAAAGTGCTCCATTAAATGGGGAAAAATGTAGCACTCTTTCATAGGGCTGTTAAGTATCCTCTGTATCCCTCCAAACAGAAGAAAGGGCAAGGTCACCTAGTTGCTGCTTATCCTAGAATAGCTCAGCGGATTCACCTGAACCCTCTAAAGCATGGGGGATCTTTGTCTGGAGCTGGCTTCCTGTCTGCGCGTCCCTGGCTGCATGCAGCCTGAAGAAGGCTTTGGGAGTAAAACATGTCAGGAGCTCGCGTGTGCTCATGAAGAAAAGGAGAGGGGAAGGAAATATGTAGAAAGAGCCGTGGCTTTTCCTATCCCTTTCTTCTGTCAGGGCCACAATTCTCAGGAAGCTGAATGTCTACTGCTGTAAGGTCCTTTAGCGCCAGTCCTAGGAGATGGCCAGCTACATGCTGGTACTTCATGTATCTGGTTTTCAAACATTGCTGTCAGAATACAAAGGCCACATAACCTTCAGGGCCAATTCCCATAAATACAACCTGGTAGATAGCTTCCCAGGGCAGTCGTGACTTTTTTAATCCTTCCGCCCCGTCCCCATTCTTTCCACTGAGAAAAGCACAGTGTAAGTGTTTGACATACCCTCCCTGTAGACTTAGGACTGGTAAGATCAGGACCAGCTCTCACCTGCATCATCGTCTCCTCTCCTGCTCTCCACTGATTTTCATATTAGTGAAATCCATCAAATGTTCTTGAATCACACACAAAAACACTCACACCCTACACCCTGCAGAAGATGATATCTTTTAGTCTCTTGGCTCTCCATGAAAATAAAAGCAATGATAGTACACTAACATTTAAATTCATGTCTTTTTCTTCCTAGTTTGGTAGTAGTTTACATGAAATTTTGGTTCTTTTTCTTCAAATATGTAACCATCTGAAGTCAAAAAAAGAATGACTTCAGGTATCCTAAATACTTTTTCAAAGTGCATACACATGCACACACACACCACACACACAAATGTGTGCGTGCACATACACATGATTGGAAGTCTTTTAATAAAAAGGGAAGATGCATTTCTGATCTAGAAACTCCCTAATGAATCAATACTTTCACTATGAATCAACTAGAATGAAATTAGTTCTGGGAGCTGCTCAATTCATTTGCTAAAAAAAATAAAATAAAAATGAAAATCCAAAACAAAAACCCATCTTATTTTGTACATAGAAACAAATGTCCATTCGGTAGACCTAATGGTGATCTGTGACTTTCAGTGACAGCTCCATAGACGAATCTTTCATGATGGTGTTCCATGCAGTTCCCCTGGAGTCCACTGTGGTAGTTGAGTTGAAAATATCAGTGGCTTTTTGGTCATAATCACTCTAATCTATAATAGCGTCAAATTTTTATGGTACTTTTTTATGGTTGAAAAGCATATAATGTGAGGTCACACATGAATGACAACTAAGATGAGTGTAATAGCAAAAATCTGCCTAAAAACGTTGAGTGAAACGGTGGTCTTTATTTCTTGGGTCTGGAATATACGTGATATATAGTTGTGTGTTTTTTAAAGCATTTTAACTAAGCAGCCATCTTATATAAAAGAAAACTTTAACATATTGGTGGTGTGATGAAACGGGAATTAACTTAAAATTTTGATAGATGAACAAAGATTTTTTTTGTTGTTCCTCTTGATGGAACAGATCTCTGGAAAACTTTAAGAAAGGCTTTTCTTCCCCTCTGCTTTTGCTCCCATTTTCCTTGGTTTTTATCTCATTATATTATTTATGAGCCTGAACTGTAAATACATTGAAACAGGGAAAATTTTGTTGGTTTGGTACAATTCACATTGCTTTTTTTTTTTTTTTTTTTTTTTTTCCCTGGCAGCTCCTTGCACTGCTCGGAGAAGGGAGAAAGAAATTGTTTTCTGTAGCAAGAAGAAGGGGAGCCTCCTTCTTGTGGCAGAAAACGGCCTTCTCTCAATCCAGCCTTGCACACACCAGCTCCTCACTGACTTCCTCCGCATGGCGGTCAGGACAGCCCAAACGCCATGTCTTGTGAGCTCTCATGTCGCTTGTGAGCTGCAGAGTCATGGTGACAGTGCTCTGGCTATCAGTGTGAGCTTTGGAGTGCGCCATACCTGGGTTCAAATCCTGATTCTGGTTCTTCTCAGCTGTATGTTATGGAGTATGTTGCTTGGCCTTTCTAAGATTTAGTTTCTTTAATGGGGGTGGCATTAGACATACGTACCTCATTGTAAAAATGAAATGGCTTAATGAATGAAGTTCACTTAGCACAGAGCTTTACCACAGTACTTCATAATTATTCATTAAATGAATAGCTGTCTCTGTACGCTAAAACTCCTTCTTTTTCTCCTTCTTTCCCTGCCTCGATGTCTAAACTTTCATCCCATTAGGAGGCAGTTATATCTCAAAGGAGGCCACTTCTAGTGGAACTTCTCTAGTAACTTGAGTCTCTCCGGAATTTAACATTAGATAGAAGGGGTGACGGGAGCTTAGCTGATCGTTCAACCCTTGCCTTATAATCCATGTGCTATTTCTGTGGAAATCCCCTTTATGACTGTGACATGTCCACATAGCAAAAGTTATTTTCATCTGCATTCTTTCCCACTTCTCCTCCTATCCTTCTGACCCCCTTATGGGACAAGAACGTCATTATCTCTTTCTCTCAAGCTCATTTAGGGGGCTTTTGTCTTCACCAAGCTTGGTGCCTGGACCCTGTACGGGCTTTTGAAAGTGAAGCATAAGTCCCTTGTGGAGGAATTGATTCTCCCCCACCTCATGCCTATCTGGGATTTGGCTGTTAGCATGCCACTAGGCTCACGGTTTGTGTTTGTGTTTGAGTTTTCAGACAGACGGCTTTCTGTCAGGGAGTCCCATGCACCTTTATCACCACGTGCTGCATGGCCATTAGTCCACCTTCGGCTCAGCATTTAATGGGTCACCTAAAAGTGTCTTCTGCAGGAGGAGCCTGTGTGTAAGAAATCATTTCGGGGATTGCAATACACCCTGGATTGAATCCATCAATCCTCCTCACCATCATCCTTTTATTGTTCCTTGGATCAATGACTATACCAACTGATGGATAACTGGGCAGTATCCGATTTCCTTCTCCCCGTCACTCCTGCTCAGTCTCCAAATTCTGTTGCCTCTACCTCCACACTTGTCCTTGCCTTTATCTTCTCTCTCCCCGCTGGCATCGTCCGAGTCCGGGCCACCGAGGCTGTCACCTGATCACTGTGATGCCTCTGGGTGGGCCTTCAGTCTTCCCCCTACATAGCAGACAAGGTCGTCTTGACAGCACACATCTGATCAGCAGTGCCCGTTCTTGTCCTCGGGATAAACGCCGTACTTTTCAGTGGGACGCGCACTGAGGCGTCTGGGCTACATAGATACTACTAGTTTACACATTTATAGGCGTTACCTTGTTGCAGCCAAACGTCATTTGCACTCTGCAACTGTAAGCATAGACGGTGTGACTTTTTAAAAAATTTACTGTATAAATGAAGTATAGAGAAAATAGTTCAGTTGCAAAGGATAGCTTTATACATTTCTTTGTAATGCCCTCCATACCCAAACTGTTTTAGGCCTAAATAAACTACTTTACATTCCCTTGTTCAGCGGAGATTTCCGGAAAACAAGACAGAACTAAAATTAGAATCAATCAAGCCGGTACCAGGTTTTATATATCAGTTAATTATACAAGGCAGTTCCTAAAACCCTCCCTTATTTGTTTATATGGATGTGAACATACTTTGAAAACTGTGGTCCCTATGCCGGTCCACAGAAGGCACACTAGGCAAATGCAGCCAAGGGCACCTCTGTAACCCATTTCTTAGACAATACCAACACCAATTACCGACTCACCTGATTTGTTGCAGGTAGGATGGAGGAGTATCTATTTCATTCTAAGATTTCCTGGATTTGCCTTCCAGGAGGCCCCTGTCTTTGGGATTGTTCTGGATCAGTGGTTCTCAACCACTTTTGCCTCTCAAGGGACATTTAAGCATGTCTGGAGACATTTTTAATTTCCACAATTGGAGAGGTGGGTGGTACTGGCGTTAGTGGGCCACAGAGGCTGCTGAACAACCTACAATGCGTAGGACAGCTCATCACCTACACAGAATTATCTGGCAAAATGTCAGTGGTATCAGGCTTGAGGAACTCTTGGCCTGACAGGGACAGTCTGGGCAAGGATTCTCCTGATGTTCATCCCGAATATCCGTCAGGATATCTCTAGGGAGAGCTCAGATCATGGAGACTCTAGTGGGTTCTCAGGGCTATAGAAACAAGCTTTCTCTCACCTCGCCCTCACTTGTTCATTGAATCTCCAGACTATTTCATCAGGTCCCTTTCTACAACTTGAAAGGAGGCTTAAGTTGTAATGACACCTGGGAAAGAAAATAGATTGATTTCAATTTCCAAAGACTAAATGAAGTAGTTATAATTTTCTTGATAAGAAATGTTGATGAGGTGGAGAGAACACAAAGCCAGATTTAGTAAATCAAAATAGAGGATAATTTTAAGTGTAAGTATGTTCCAAGTATTATATGGGAAATAGTGGTCCCCAAAAGTTATGTGCTGTTTATCTGAACTTCAAATTTAACTGGATGTCCGGTGTTTTATCTGTCAACTCTTTCTCTGGTTGTTGGGAGGAATGGAAGATAGTTCTTGAAGAGAAAAGAGGCAGAACAGTTCATTTGGGGATCTCTAAGCTATATCTATGATAAACTTATTTATTTTCTCTGCTCCTGTTCTGTCATATGCAAAATGGAGAGAATCATAACAGTACCGACCTTGTAGGCAGATTATGAGGATCAAATAAATTCATACATGTACAATACTCAGTGTGATACCTGGCACATAAAACCTCAGTCCATGTTAGTTATTATTATTGTTGTTGTTATTATTAGGACTATTGGTATTATTCCAAAGCAACTGGGTACATCTTGGTCTGGGTTTTAATCCTTTGGACTTCTTTGAAATTCACTTTATTTCCATGATTTGAAAGGGTAGAAAAGCAGGGAACTGGTTACTCTGTGTTCCAAGGAAGTTATGCATGTGAGTATTATTTGGTAGCAGTACTGGTTACCAGTCAGTTTTCTAAACTAGGGCGTTCACCTTGCTTCATAAACAGGCATTGCCGGGAAAAAGCATCTGCTTTTCAGAATAGCAATGTGTTTTATTTCTGCCAGTTGCCAATGTGACATGGTATGATGGTCCTTGCTTTCCATCATGTCATATCTCAAACGTGGATTACAGTTGCTATGGAGAAAGAATCTATGTCAGGATAAGATAGTTTGTTGTGCTGATTCTACAGAGAAGGAAAATGATTAGTGCTCCGGGAAGAGCAATTTTCCTGTGTTTATCTATTTTTCATGTATATATGAAATACGCACACCAATATAGCAAAGAGTTTCTTAGGTTTTTAAAAAATCCATTTTACATAGATGTCTGTAATTATTCTTCCCTGAAACCTTTGATAACTTCTTACCTACAGAACGATAGAATTATATGACATCAGGCAGCATTTGAAGAGAGAGCCAGATTAGAGGAACCCAAGAGGAAACTGCGAAGGAAGGGTGAAAAGGAGGGGAGGAGAAGGAGGAGGAGCTTATTCAAACAAATAGGTTTTATTGGCATCTAAAAACAAAGTTCACCCAACATTGAAATGAAGTTTAATATTTATGTTGTTGTTTTCTTTTTTTCTTGTTCACTCACTGTACTATTAGGAACAAATCACGAACACTTACATGGGAGAAAAAGAGACCACACTGTCATCTGATAGAATCACTTTTTAACATCTCCACATGGTGCCCCTCCATCTAATAACTAGAGCCAGGCTTTGCATAAACTATCACAACTTCGTCTGTTACCTTAACATTCGGCAGAAGCCTCAACTATGGAGGAGATATACCATGGCGTGCTCTTTTCAAATATATCTGTTACCACTTCCAACTTAATGATAGTACCTAAAAAAATATTTCTTCCATAAGAAGTCTCCGACAAGCTGTTACTCGTTTCCTTGAAGATAGAAGAATCTGGGGGAAAAGGAGGAGGAGGTAGCATTGTCATCGTATTGATACATGTAACAGTCCATCAATTGGAATGAACTATTGATTAGTATTGATCTCAAAATCATTATAGTGAGTGAAAGAGGCCAGACCCCCCCAAAAAAGAGCATATACAGTATGTTTCCTTTTATATAAATTCTAGAAAATGCAAACTAATATGTACTGACATAAACAGGATCAGTAGTTGTCTGGGGAGAGAGAGGGAGGAATAGATCACAAAAGGTCACAAGGAAACTTTGGGGGGTGATGGAAATATCCATTGTCTTAAATGTAGTGATTGTTTCACAGGTGTGTGCCTATGTCAAATGTCATAAAATTGTACCTTTAAAGGTGTACAATTTATTGTATGTAATTTTTACTTCAATGAATAGGCAACAGATTAATTTCTGCTCATTAAAAGATATGTCAAAGGCAACCAAAACAAACAAATGGGACCACATTAAACTAAAAAACTTCTGCACACCGAAGGAAACCATCACCAAAATGAAAAGGCAACCTATGGAATGGGAGAAAATATTTGCAAATCATATATCTGATAAGGGGTTAATAGCCAAACAATATAAAAAAGTTAAACACAACTCAAAGGCAAAACAACACAAAACAAACAATTTAATTAAAAAATGGGCAGAGGAACAGAATAGACATTTCTCCAAAGAAGGTATACAAATGGCCAATTAGTACATGAAGACATGCTCAACATTGCTAATCATCCAGGAAATGCAAATCAAAACCATAATGAGATGTCATCTCATACCTATTAAAATGGCTATCATCAAAAAGACAAGATGTAAGTGTTGGCAGGGTTGTGGAGATAAGTGAACCCTTGTGCACTGTTGGTGGGAATGTATGTTGGAGCAGCCACTATGGAAAACATACGGTGGTTCTTCAAAAAATTAAAATTAAAACTCCCATATGATCCAGCAATCCCACTGTTGGGATTATATCCAAAAGAAAATGAAAACAGAATATGGAAGAGATATCTGCACTCCCAGTTTCATTGCAGTGTTACTCATAATAGCCAAGACGTAGAAACAACCAGTGTCTGTCAACAGATGAATGGATAAAGAAAGTGTCACACACACAGGAACATTACTCAGACATGAGAAAGAAGGTGGATGGACCTTGAGGAAGAAACAATGAGAGATAACACAAATGTAGTGAATTATGGGTAACTGTTGAATCTGGAGAATGGACTTATGGAGGATTATGTTTTATATGTTTTATTTATAATAAAATTAAAAGCATAGTAAAAACATCCCATTTATAATTCAAATTAAATGTATAAGATACCTCAGATAATATTACTAAAATACATAAACATTTTTATGGACTTATGTAGTAAATTATAAATGTTATCGAAAATGTACACATTTTGAAGAAGTGGAGAGATATGCCATGTTATAGATGTAAAGATTCAATATTTTAGAGATGTCATTATTCCCTCAGAATATCTAGACATTATATGGAATTTAAGTGAAAATTCCAACAGGGATTTTCATAGAACTAGACAAGCTTAGCCTAAAATTTACTAGAAGAAGAACAGTTTGAACAATGCCAAGACCACATTGAATGAAAACAAGGGGGGGATATGCTGCTTGATATGCAGACTTACTATGAAACTATAATAATTAGGGATCATAGTACTAATCTAGGAATATATAAATAGACCAATGTAGGAGAATAGGGAACCCAGAAACAGATCCCAACATACAGAAACTTGATACTTAGCAGTAGGGGAGGGGGAATAACCAACTAATGGCAAGTGGGGGAGGGAATAAACTATTCAGTAAATGATGCTAGAATAATATAAATTTGTATTCTCCCATCACACAATGAAGACTTAAACATGCAAAGCAAAACTTCAAAATATTAATTACCTTGAGGTAGGGAAATGTTTGTTGAATACGACACACACACACAAGCCATGAAGGAGAAGACGGGTATATTGATTATGTTAATGTTATAAACTTCTGTATGACAAAAGGCATTATAAAAACATTAAAAAACAAGTGACCAATTGTGAAAAAATATCTGTTATGTTTTGTGGTAGGCAGATTAGTGTCCCCCAAAGACGTCCCCATCCTAATCCACAGACCCTGTGAATATGTTACCTTACATGGAAATGAGAGATCGCAGGTGTGATTAAGGTTAGGGACCTGGAGATGGGAAAGAAAACTGGATTACCCCTGTGGGCCCAATCTAATCCTATGAGTCCTTAAAAGCAGAGACCCTTCCCTGGCTGTGGTCACAGGGAGATGTGACTAAGAAAGAATGGTCAGAGAGACGTAATGATGCTGGTTTTGAAGATGAAGGAGCCCCAGTAACCAAGGTACATGGGAGGCTTCTAGAAGCAAGAACATGGATTCTCTCTTTCAGTCTCCATAAAGGAAAGCAGCGCGGCCAACACTTTCATTTTAGCCCCCGCGACCTGTGTGAAACTGCCAACCTGCAGAAATGGAAGGCAATAGATTGGTGTTGTGTTAAGTCACTAAATGTGTGGTAATTTGTGACAGCAGCAAAAGAAAATTAATGCATGCATATAATTGATGAAAGATTGGTGCTCACATGAAGTAATCCCTCAAGTCACTAAGAAAATATTTTTTAAAACTCTAAATAAAAAGAGGAAAAGATATACACAGGAATTAACAAAAAAGGAAATACATATGGTCAATAAACATATAAAAAGATGCTCAACTTCACTAGTAAACGTTTAAATAAAAACGAAAACAACAAAGCAATATCGTATCATACCATTAACAAAATATCCATAAATACCAAATATTTTGGGGGAGTAGAGAAACTACAACTATCATAGAGATTACTAGGGAAACAAATTGGTAAACCCCTTGTCAGAGTAGTTTGGTAACCTCAAGTAAAGTTGAAAATACTCATGACCCAGCTTTTGGGTATATACTCCAGAGGAACTTGCACATGACCCAAAAAGATGCATACAAAAATGTTTTCAGGGCAATATTTATAATAAGAGATTGGCAACAGCTTTGATATTCATCAACAGGAATATGTATACCTAAATTGTGGTATTCTGCTCAAAATTGTAGTAGCTCCCTCATTTTCAAGTTAAAGTTCTTTTCACAGCCTGCAAAGCTGTATGCAATCTGGCTTCCATTAGAATCTGTTCATTTTCCCTTGGATTTTCTTTCCATTTAAAGTGGTTGTCTTGCTGATCCTTCAACAAAAGAGACATGCTTCTGCCTCAGGGCCTTTGCACTGGCTGTTCCCTCTTAAGCTCTTTTCTCCCACATTCCTCACCTTCTTCAAATATTTCATCCAATGTCACCACCTTAGTGAGGCCTGCCCTAACTACCCTATCTAAAATTTTAACTCTTCCACCAACTCTACCAACCCCCCCCCATTTGTTTCCATATTTTCTTTTCTACAGTATTTATGCCTTCTCAAATGTTTGTATAATTTATTTTATTGCTTATTGTTTATTACCTGTTTCCTTTAAGAACAATGAAGTTCAGAACGGCAAGCATCTTGGTTGTGTTTCCCTACTGTATTCTAAGACCCTAGACCTGTTTGTGGCATATAGGAGGAATGCAATAAATATATTTTGAATAATGAATGAATGAATTATATTCAGACAGAGGAATGACACAATTTATGATAAGTTTAAAAATCTATAAATATACTACAAATTAAAAATGAATATACATATTTGTAATACATGTAAATTAAACTTTCATCAGACTGATAAATATGAAAACCAAATAGTGATTTTTGGGGGGGAAGAAGAGAAAAAAGAAATTATGGAGGTGTGTGTGGGAACTTCAATCATAGCTATAACACTCTGTTTCTTAAAAATAAGATTTGAATCAAGCATAAATGTTAGAATTAATAATATTGTATAATATGTATATATGGGTGTTATTACTCTACACACTTTTCTGTATGTATCAGTTTTGTCATAATAAAAATTTACAAAATGACACAGTAAGACATGTGAAAGTAGAGACATCCAGTGCCGACATACTTTTAAAGAAACAACATGAAAAGACATCAGAAAGTGAAAATAAAGAGGGAAAGTATTTTTTCAAATGAGAGACTTGGATGTGTTTATATATTAAAGGGGAGGAACAAATGGGGAGAGAGAGAGAGAGAGAGAGAGAGAGAGAGAGAGAGAGAGAGAGAGAGAGAGAGAGAGAGAGAGAGAGAGAAGTTGAGGGGTGATTAAGACTTAAACTAGCTTCTGAGAAGGATGGGAGATCCAGCTTATCAGGGACCATAAAAGTACTGTGGAGCCACGCTGCTAGGCTGTCATTCATTCATTCATTCATTCACTCACTACTCACAGAATCAATGTTTTTTATGGGTTCACTCTTGGGAGAATTACAACTTCTCTGTAGAGAATTCCCAACAGATGGGGTATTCTCCAGAGAGATCTAAGATTAATTCAAAATCCAGAGGGTGCAGAATGTGTTTTTGGCAGAGTTTGAGGTGTTCACAGCAGAATGAGTGCTCCAAATGACTAGGCATTAAAACAAGTAGCAGAGAGAACAGAATTTTGGAGGGAAATTACTCTGAGTCCCGAAAAGACAGGAACAGAATCCAACCCTGCCTGGTTGTAGGAGAGGATTTGCCCATTGATGGAATGCTCTGGCTTGATGGAACTTGTACTTGGTGGGAGTGGAGGTGAAGGTGTGAGACGTGATCGCTGGTCCCCACTGAGCTCTTCTGCTTGTGAGGCCATTCTTGGATGTAGCCTTAACCCTATAATCTCCCACGTTTCACCCAATCATAATAAATGTCTGTGTATCTGGGGCAGGGGTGATAAACTAGTGGCACTATCCAGTTGTAGTAACAAACCTGAATTGTAAGTTTTTTATTGTGATAAAAAATGCACATCATAAATTTTACCATCTTAACCATCTTTAAGTGCACAGTTTAGTAGTGTTAAGTACGTTCACATTGTTGTGACACAGATCTCCAGAGCTTTTTCATTTTTCAGAACAGAAACTCTGTACCCATTAAACAACAATTCCCCTTAGCCCTACCCCAAACCCCTGGTAATCACCATTCCTACTTTCTATAATCATAAATTTGACTGTTTTGGACACCTCATATAAGTGGAATCATCCCGTATTTGTCTTTTTGTGACTGGATTATTTCACTTAGCGTAATTTCCTCAAGGAGCATTTTTGTTGTAGCATGTGATAGGATATCCTTCCTTTTCAAGGCTGTATAGTATTTCATTGTATGTATATACCACATTTTATTTATTCATTCATTCACTGATAGACATTTGGCTTGCTTCCACCTCTTGGCTCTTGTGAATAATGCTGCCATGAACATGACTGTACAAATAGCTCCTCGAGATCCTGCTTTCAATTCTTTTGGATATTTACTCAGGAGTAGAATTGCTGGACCATATGGTAGTTTTAAAAAAAATTTTTGAGGAACCACCATGATGTTTTCCATAGTGGCTGCACTATTTTACAACCCCATCAACAAAACACAAGGATTTTGATTTCCCCACGTTCTCAGCAACACTTATTATTATTATATCATTATTTTGATAGTAGGCATTCTAATGGGTGTGTGGTGATTTCTCATTGCAACTTTGATTTGCATTTCTCTGATGACGAGTGATGATGAGCATCTTTTAATGGGCTTATTTGTTATTTGTATACCGTCTTTGGAGAAATGTCTATCCAAGTCCTTTGCCCATTTTTTAAATTGGGTTATTTGTATTTTTTTGTTGAGTTGTAGGAGTTCTTTATATATTCTGGATATTAACCCTTTATTAGATACTCGTGTATGATTTGCAAATATTTTTCTCCAATTCCATAGGCTGCCTTTTTACTCTGCGGATTATGTCCCCTGATGAACAAAAGATTTTAAGTTTGGTGTAGTCCATTTGTCTATTCTCTGCTTTTGTTGCCTGACTTCTGAGGTCACATCCACAAAATCATTGCCGAATCTAATGTAATGAAGATTTTCATTTATGTTTTCTTAAGGGAGTTTTATAGTTTTAGATCTTATGTTTAGGTCTCAATCCATTTTGAGTTAATTTTTGTATGTAGTGTAAGATAGGGACCAACTTCATTTTTTTTTTTTTGCATGTGGATATCCAGTTTTCTCAACGTCATTTGTTGAAGAGATTGTCCTTTTCCCCCATTGAATGATCTTGGAACTTGTCAAAGATAATTTCATAATATACTTGTATACAAGGGATTATTTCTGGGCTCTCTATTCTATTCGATTTGTCCATTTGTCTGTCTTCATGTCAGTGCCACATTGTTTTGTTTACTAATTTACTGTAGCTTTGTAATAAGTTTTGAAATCAAGAAGTGTGAGTCCTCCAAATTTTTTCTTGTTTTTCAAAACTATTTTGGCTATTCGGGTTCCTTGAGATTCCATTTGAATTTTAGGATGAATTTCCCTATTTCTACAAAAAATGCCATGGGATTTTGATAGGAACTGTACTGAATCTGTAAATCACTTTGGGTAGTATTGACATCTTAATAATATTAAGTAATTCAGTATATGTACATTGGCTATCTTTCCATTTATTTGTGTTTTCTTTAATTTCTGTCAGCAATGTTTTATAGTTTTCAGTGTATAGATCTTTCATCTCTTGGTTGGATTTATTCCTAATATTTTATCCTTTTTGTGATACTGTAATTGGAATTATTTTCATCATTTCCCTTTCTAATTGTTCATCACTAGTGTATAGAAATGCAACTGACTTTTGTATGTTGATTTTGTACCTTGCAACTTTGCTGAATTTGTTAATGAGTTCTAACATTTTTGTGTGGGTTTCTATGTATTAGGTCATGTCATTTGTGAACAGAGATAATTTTGCTTTTTCCCCTTCCACTTTAAGTGCCTTTTATTTCTTTTTCTTGTCTAATTTCTCTGGTTAGAACTTCCAATATGATGTTCAATAAAAGTGAGAGTGAACATCCTTATCATGTTCCTGATCTTATATGAAAAGCTTTCAGTCTTTCACCATTAAGTACACTGTTAGCTTTTCATATATAGACTTTATTATTTTGAGATGATTTCCTTCTATTTCTAGTTTGTTGAATGCCTTTATCATTTGTCAAATGGAAAAAGTGGATCTTGTTAAATGCCTTTTCTTCATCAATTAAGGTGATCATGTTGTTTTTGACCTTCATGCTGTTAATGCAGTTTATAACATGGATTGATTTTTGGATGTCGAACCATCCTTGCATTCCAGGAATAAATCCCACTGGGTCGTTGCGTATAATCCTTATACTGTGCTGCTGAATTTTGTTTGATAGTATTTTGTTGAGGATTTTGCCCCAATAATCATCAGGGATATTAGTTTGTAGTTTTCCTGTAGTGCCTTTGCCTGGCTTTGGTATCAGGGTAATGTTTCATAGAATGAATTTGGAAGTGTTTTCTCCTCTTCATTTTTTGGGAAGAATTTGAGGAATATTAGTGTTAATTCTTTTTTAAATGTTTGGTAGAATTCTCTAGTAAGCCATCTTGTCTTAGGATTTTCTTTGTTAAGAGGTTTTTGATTACTGATTCAATCTCTTTACTAGTTATTGGTCTGTTCAGATTTTCTATTTCTTTATGATTCAGTCTTGCTAGGTTGCATGTTTGTAAAACCTTTCTTCTAGGCATGCATTTTGTTGGCATGCAATTGTTTATAATATTCTTTTATAATTCTTTTTATTTCTGTGACATTGTTTATAATGTCCCCTCTATAATTTCTAATTTTAGGTATTTGAGTCTTTCATCTTTTTCTCTTTCTTAGTATACCTAAGGATTTGTCAATTTTGTTGATCCTTTCAAAAAACAAACTCTTCGTTTCTATTGTTTTATTTATGTCATTCTATTGTTTTTCTAGTCTCTATTTTATTATCTCTGCTCCAATCTTTGTTATTTCTTTCTCTCTGATGGCTCTATGTTTAGTTTCTTCTTCTTTTTCTAGTTTGTTGAGGTGCAAAATTAGTGTTTTAACTAAAGATCCTTCTCCTCTTTTAGTGTTTATAGTATAAACTTCCCTCTTTGCACTGGTTTTACTGCATTCCATAAGTTTTATTTTTATTTATCTCGAGATATTTGCTAATTTCCCTTCTGATTTCCTCTTTGACCCATTGGTTGTTTGAGTGTTTTGTCTAATTCCATGTATTTGTGGATTCCAGTTTTCCTGTTGCCATCTACTTTCTTTCCATTATGATTGGAAAACATACTTTGTATAATATCAATCTTTTAAAGAAATTGTTGAGCCTTATTTTGTGGCTTTAAGTATTTTTAAATATGGACAGCTGAATTGCTTGTAGGTATTATGTATAAAATTTCAAGTTATAACTGAGTGGTAATTCATAGAAGCAGCGTTTTTGTTGTATCTCTAAATGGTGAATCTGGGAAGTATTACATAATCGTGAATCACAAATACAAATTCCAACTTAAGTCATCTATTTTATAATGTTTTTACTCAACAAAAATCATGTACGAGGTCTATACTCATAGCCTCATAAACTCATGTTTGGGTAAAGTTGGCCTTAGAGGTTATTTAATGTGGTTCCTTATGTTGCAGATGAAGAAACAGGCAGTCCTGCCTATTACAAAGCAGTGGGTTCCAAAGGAGCATGAATTGATCATAGGTTACAGCTTGTATTACAACATACTGATGATGTCTTTGATGCCATTCACTGACGTCCTCACCTGTAATACAGCAACCTAAGTCTTTCTACGGGTATCATTGGATGTTTACATAGCTAGTAAGGATTCAGAACTTTAAAAAAAATTACATTACTTTATAGCAGTTTTAGGTTCACAGAAAAATTGATCAGAAAGTAGAGTTTCCATATATCCCCTGCCACATCCACAGCCTTTCCTAACTATCAACATCCTACACCCGAGTGACACATTTGTTGTAATCTATGAACCTACATTGTTACATCACCACCATCCAAAGTCCACACATTAGGATTTTCTGTTGGTGTTGTACATTCTATGTTTATTTAAAATTATGGTAAAAAAACAAATAACATAACCATTTTAACAATTTTTAAGTGCACAGTTTAGTAGTATTAAGTATATTTACATTGTTGTGGCACAGATCTCCAGAACTTTTTCAGCTTGCAGACTAGAAACTCTATACCCCTTAAATAACACTTCTCCTTTGCTCCTCCCCCAAACCCTCATAACCACCATTCTACTTTCTATGAACTTGACTACTTTAGATACTTCATGTAAGTGGGATCATCCAGTATTTTCGTTTTTGTGACTGTTTTTTTCACTGAGCATAATGTCCTCAAGATTCATCCTTGTTGTGGCATGTAATAGGATTTCCTTTCATATTTGGTTTATCCATTCATCCATTGATGGATATGTGTGTTACTTCCACCTCTTGGCTATTGTGAATAATACTGCTATGAAGATAGGTGTGCAAATATCTCTTTGAGGCCCTGTTTTCAATTATTTGGGATACTTATCCAGAAATCAGATTTCTGGATCATATGGTAGTTCTGTTTTTAATTTTTTGAGGAAACTCCACATTGTTTCCCATTGTTTCCCAGCAATTGTAGCATTTTACAATTCCGTTGATAGTGCACAAGAGTTCCAATTTCTCCATACGCTCACTGACACTTCTTAATTTTCTGTTATTGTAATTATTGTTGTTGTTGATAGTAACCATCCTAATGGGTGGATAGTGTAGAATTCAGAACTTTTGATTATTCCTATGACATATTTCTTTCCTGTGGTCAAACTTCCATGAATTTTGACTCCATTGTGTTAGGATTAATGGCCAAGTTTTTATTAGGGTTGGAACAAAAATACTACAGACAACATATTGGGAAAAACTGACATTCTACCTAAGCAAGAGAAAGAGGTTTGTGAGATACTATGTATCAATGAATTATTTCTGAAAAGCCTAATGAAACTGGGTTTGTGTGACTCAGCAATGAAAAATGTAAAATTTAAGAATTCCTGCTGTTTCAGTTCAGATCATTATCAGAATGTGGAATAAATTAATTTATAGAAAATATTTCCGAGATAAAAGTTTCTAAACCATATTTATTTTAAATAATAAAATAAAAATAATCCTGTTTTCGATTCCTAGAATTGTACCTATGTTATATACAATTCAACCTGGAGGGAATTACAAAAGGTGCAAAATAAAAATAAGGAAAATGATTTTAAATGGGAAAATGATAGAAACTAAGATTCACTGAGGACTTACAGATCTAGGCACATAGAGTATTACACATTTAATTATCACAAAATCTCTATAGAGAAGCATTACTATGCTTTCCATATCACAAATGAGCCTCAGAGAAATTTAAGTAATCCAGGACTAAACAGCTATGAAGAGACAGGACCCACATTCAAACCCAGATAGTTCAACCCATGAGCTAGCACTTCTAAGCATGGCGCACCCACTTCCCCAAGGTGGAGAATTAAATCAGAGTGCTCCTCCGTCAGCAGCAATGACTAAAGGATAATTGTCTCTATGTTCATGAAAAGTTATGATGTTTTTTTCTTAAAAGGAAGGGACAGATTATTTTGAAGTGGGAGGAAGACTCATCTATACTCATGTTATATATTGTTTCTGGAGAAGTGTTCTGCGTATAAGTGGCCCAAGACTTGGGATTTCCCTTAATACTTTCACTTCTGTATCTGATCCCAGAGATGCCAGGTGCTCTCTGAACCCCTGTTCTGCAGCTGGGCACTGCACATTGATATATAAGCACACATGCATCAGAGGAAATAGTGTGGTGGAATGGGGACAGCCTGGAATACCTTCCAAATTGCTTCCTTCCTGAGCAGAACCCAGTGGTTTAAAATTATTACTGATTTTGCAAGACAGTGGAGTGTAGTACAGTAGTCCTGAAGCCACACTGCCTGGGTCTGAGTCTAGAGTTCCCATTGCCCGACTGTATGACTTGGACAAGCTCTATACCATACATGCTTCAGAGTCCTCATCTGTAAGATGGGGATAATTAATAGCAATGTACTTCATAGGGTAGTTGGAGGATTAATTGTCAATATAAGTAAAGTCACAGTCCAGCTCCTGGAATATAATTAGTGCTGTTTCCATTGATCTGATGACTCAGAAAGCAGAACTGAGAGCTGCAGATAATTATTTCCAGGCATTTAAATCTAATGGAGTTTGTCTAGTTGGATTTTAAAACTGCTTTGGACTGGTGACTTCTTTTTACCTTTTCCTTTTTCCTTGTTTGAATGGCAATGTCTATAACTGTTATGCAGTTAGTTTATTTCTCTAGTTTCATCTGTTCGCAGATGGAGAAGAACTGTGCCCCAGGAGTGGTAGTGAACGGAGTGTGTACCCAGAGTCTCACCTGTCCCCGATTTAGATGATTTAGATGATGAGATTTGAGACTTTGGGATTGATGAGATTTAGGGGGATTGTGATGCTGTAATGGGATAAAACTTTTGGAGACCTTATGATGGAGTAAATGTATTTTGCATGTGGGATGGATGTGAATCCTGGGGCCCAGGGTAGACTGAGGTAGGCACAATGTTGGCTCCCCATGATCTCTGCCCCCAGGTTTAGTTGTGTGGTTATGTTTCTATGTGGCAAAAAATACTTTGTAGATGTAATTAAGGTTAGTAATCAGATGACCTTGAAGTAAGGCAGTGATCCTGGATTACCCAGGTGGACCAGATATAACCATGTGAACCCTGGAAAGCAGAAGAGGAAGGTAGAGAGATTCAAAGTATGGGAAAGACTCGACCCATCACTACAGGCTTGAAGACAGACAGAGAGGATCACAGGGGGACCATGAGAAGAAAATAAATTCTGCCAACCACCCAAATGAGGCTGGACATAGGCTCTCCCCCTGAGTTTCCAGGTAAGAGCTCAGGCCCGTCAGCATTCTGACTTTGGCCTTGTGAGACCCAACGCAGAGAACGTAGCCAGGCCTGCCTGGATTTCTGACCTACTGAACTGTGAGATAATAAGTGAGTATTGTTTTAAGCTGCTAGGCTTGTGGGAATTTATTATGGCAGAATAGAAAAGTAATACATCAGATATTAATTATTTGTGCTAAAGCAGTAGGACACTTTCTTCAAGTGAAATATTTCACTTGATATTTCACAGCTCCCGTGGTCAAACCTGGGGCAGAACTGCACTGCACGTTCCTCCCACACAGCCCCGAAAGGCACTTGCCCCGATTCAGGCGTGGACATCCCACGGCTGAACATCACAGTCCATGCAAACACCCACTACCACGGCCCTGTGTGCTCTGTTTTATGTGGCCATGGCTCCCACTAGACTCAGCGAGAACGGAAACCTTTTTGTCTTCATTTTGGCTCCCCCAGAGTAAAACACAGGCGTTGGCACAAGGTACGCATTTAATAAATATAGTTTTTAAATAAATGTGTTTGACAACTAGTGTCTCTAAAAGATGATAACAGATATAGGGAGAGGCAGAGCAGGGGGCTAGAAGCATGGCAGGGGACAAGATAGGGGAAAGAAACAATTTGCAAGGATAAAGGAATGTAGGGTTTAATATTTGTATAATTACTGTTGGTTTAGGAATATGTCCCTGATAGAACTCCTCCACCCGCACCACCAGCAGTCTTAAGTTTCGGGAAGTAGGCTGACGGTTGCATAAGTGGCTTGTGAAATATCACTTAGCAGCTACATTCCCAACAAGTTGGATAAATATGTTCATGTGTAGTTTACCCCCCAGGGATGCTCCTCCTGTCTCCCCTGCAGCTGGACGCAGAATTGGTGGTTAGTAATGGTGGGGCGGCTGACGCCCTCTGGGAATGGAATGTCCCGTGGCTGAGGCTGTCCCTGAGGACAGGAGCCAGGGAAGAGACCAGGTGCAGGCTGAAGGAGTATGGTCACTTCAGACAGTCCAGGGATCTCAGCGCAAATGCCAAGAGCCTTGAGATGGCGTGTGAGGCTCAAGCAGGAGATCGCAGTCAGCTAGTTGTGCCCCAAAGGCAAGCCAGAGGCATGGGATTGGAAGACCGTCATCTAGGAAAGCAAGCCCCAGGGAGTGGGGAGTGGAAAACGACTGGGAGAAACCATAAGGGGGGGAAAACCACCTAACTTTTATGAAGACTGCCTCTGTCTTGAAAACCAGTTAAATAGATACCAGCCCATTCTCTATTCCCAGCGCAGCGCTGTAGTTGCCATTTTGGTCACTATAATTGAGAGTAAAAATAATCTCTGCCGTGCCTGAAAAACAGCCACCAGCTAATCTATTTTAAATGATGTGGAAAAACATGAAGTGGATGTGAAAACTGGCCTTCTAGGCATGGCAACTGGCTGTGCCCTGTGTCCCTGGTGGTTCCATACGGTTTGCGATTTCTTGTCAGTAAAGTAGATCACCACATGTTTTCAGGGAGTTTGATGCTCCCAGCACTGGGGCAGAGATCAGTACCCTATTATCAGGAGTGCATTTTGTGGCTTCCAATCAGGTTGTGAATTTGGGTCAGCCATTTCGCTGTTCAAGTTCTTAGCTTCTTGCTCTAGAAAAGCAGAACAAGCCAAAGGGGAGATTAGAAGTGGAGGAAGTTAAACGTGATTGCATTTTTAACCAGCTTCTGGACTTTTCTTATTTGATCACTTGATGGTTTTGGTCTACTCTCCATGAAGTCTAAATTTTATTGGTGGGTTTGGCAAGAAACACATTCTCTGTACATGGTCAGATCAGATTTTGTGGAGCTTGAACTTCTTTAAGAAAAGGAGTACAAAATTATCTATTTGGCAAATTTTATAAAAAGAGATGATCATGTGAACACACCGCCTCTCCTAGGGCTTGGGAAGGGCCCCAAATCTTAAGCTTCACTACTGCCTGGTAAATCCATTCTGCACCCACAGAAGTGGGAGTCACGTTGTTTCTCTGAGAAGAAAGGAAGGTGGCAGGAACCACACCATGTGTTAGTCAAAAAGGACCTGAAGGTTAATAATAATATTTTCTAGGTGAAGAGATGAGGAAATGAAGGCTCAGAGAGCGTAAGTAGTGCCCAACGTCACACATATAATCAGCATTTTAATCTGTTTCTCTTAACTTCATTTTTCAGATGAATGTTTCTGTGCTATTTCCCAGGATACTTTGTAAAATCAGGAAAACAGTAGGGGTAAATATGCTGCCGTCTATTTTACCTGATAGACGGAGATAGAAAGCCCCCAAGGCAGATGAATGTAAGCAGGTGACTCCATACCCCAACAGGGTCTGAGAGGGAGAATGGGGGGTTATACATCACCCCACCCCCTTTCCTCAGTTGTTCCTGTTTTCAGAGGCTTGCAAGGTGTGACTGCCTTTTTAATTTTTTTTTTTTAATTCTAGTACAAAAGGACATTCATATCCAAAGAAATGATGTCCTTTTTTTCCTTTCAAAGTAAGTTCTTATTCCAAATTGCTGTCACGGCTGAAGCCATTTTTAGAAACTCCCTTTTAGACTAACATTTTGTCACTTTGAGTCACCCAAGGAAATCAGTACCGCAGGCCATTCTTCTGTCTTCCTCCCTTTTTCCTTTCTTCCATTTACATTTTTAAATTAAAATTTTAAAAATCTAGTTTATCTACCAAATTTAGTGCTGAATGATTTTTGGATATTTCTCCAAGTCAAGGCCAAAATTCTTTAAGATTTGGTATCATGAAAATATTAAAAATAGTTAGCTTTTGATTCTGAGAGGACTACAATTTTCACCTAAACCCTACGGGAAGAGGTGAAACAATTAGTCATAATTTACAGCCTCCGTAGGGAGAATTGCTATCTTCTGACATTAAAAGACTCTACACAAAGTGAAAAGACATAAATGTCCCGGGTGCCGGCATTGTGCGAAATGGTTTCATGTACATTATTGCATTTACTTTTCCAATCTTATAACACTGGCACAATGTGCCCATGTTACAGTTAGGGAAACTGAGGCACTGACAACTTAAACTTTCAGTGTTAGAGCTGAGACTTGAATTAAGTCTCCTGGCCCCCGATTCAGTCCTCCCTCCCCCAGCCACCACCCTTAACTCAATCATCATTCCCATAAATGTCTGTGTTGAATTCAGAGGGTCCTCCAGGCCCTATGTGCTCCCAGCCTAGGTTACAGTGGGGAATGAGGGAAATGAGCAGCCCTCAGTGATTGCTGAGAGCAAGCAGGTACCCCAGGGAAGTTCTAGAGAAAGAAGTGAATGTTTTTTCCTGCCACAGATGGTCAGAAGCCTGTTTACTTCTCTTACCTGTTTCTCCCTCTTTTCTCCAACTCCCTTTCAAGTTTAGTTCTTCCCTCAGTTGTTCACCACCCTGCCACTCTCGCCAGTCTCTTCCTCCAGAATCATTTTCTGTTAACACCTCTGCACATGGTTTTGACTTCCTTTCAACATTGGCCCGACTCTCATTTCTACCTTCCACACCCTTACTTTATTTTGTCAGAATAACAAACATAGGCAATTATCTGTAGCAAATATATATTCAGAATCTGCCTTCAACAACCAAGTCTTTTCTCACTGGACACTAAGTGTAGTGGTAATTATATTGAGAGAAGAACATTTGGGGCGCAGCACACTATTATTTACAGGGATTAGACCCCAGACATGTAGATCAGTTTTTATTTTAAGGACTGGCCATTGTGCTTTCTTGTACATTTTTTTTTATTTTTTATTTTCAGCCACGTTATTTATCTTGGAATTACCAAGGTGACTAAGCAAAGGTCTTTGAGAGGACAGCATCTCTTCATCTCCTGACAAGGGTCAGTGGGTAGAGTGCTTGTGGTCTTTCTACTCAGGTTGACCTGGGTTTGAAGAAACTCGGTCCGTCACTGAGTGGCTTTAAGACATCAAATCACTTAGCTTCTCTGAGTCTCAGTTTCCTTCTCTGAAAAACAGGACCCTGAAAGCTATCTTAGAGGCTTGTGTTTAGAGCACAGGTTTTGGAGTTAGATCAGAGTTTGACTTTTCCTCTGCCATTGGCTAGTTGCATGGTACTGGGCAAGTTGGCGTCCTTAGCCCTGCTTCCTTGCTGGTAAAACGGGAGGTAATAATACTTACGTGGTATTTCAGGATCCTACAGGGTTATTTACAGGATTAGTAGGAAGATTCAAATAAGTAAGATATTTCAAACTCTTAGTGCAGGGTATGGCACAAAGCAAACAGTTTATAAATGGTAGCTTCTAGGATTAAGGAGATGGTACATGTGAAGGCCTAATACATTGGCCAGCCCATAGCTGAGTTTCAATACATGTTCATTCCCCGTCTTTCCTCCCAGGCAAAAGCAGGGAAGCAAATTGGCAGCTTACAGAGGATCTCCCCTTCAGCCTATGTGAGTATCATTAACACCCCCAGCTCTCCACACTTTGCATCTGGTGACGTTTCTTACAAGGATAGGTGAACCTTGTAAGGACCAGCGCTGTCTTTAGGAAGAATAGAGCGGCTTATATCCTATATTTTCGGGAGTGCTGAAAGCTCTCAAACACCTGTCCTCCAGCAGTCTACTCAGAGCTGGAAAATTGCACCTTCAGAGGTTTTCTTTTGGGTTACAACGTTATCTCCAGAAAGTTTTTGTTCAGGTGCAGTTATCTTTACCGAGTAGGATAATGCCTCCCTTTTTAGTCAGGCATTACAAAAAGGCCCTGCAGGACTAGAATATGGGAACATAGTGTCCATTTTTACATTTAAGAAGAGAGAATTGTAAAATCTCAGGCTGTCCTGAAGAACAGCGGTGGGCTTTTGCAGCCGGGAGGTGCCCAAGTGGGCTCAGGATAGACTCTAATTTCCCAGCGTGCTCTGGGACCTCTTCTGTGTGAAGGAGCAAAGCTAGAGCAGGCCCAGCCCTCCAAGAGCTCCATGGTCTGTGGATTCCCGCATTTTGGACACCACAGACCAAGCCTAAGGTGGGAGCACATGATGTGTCTCTGTCTTGCAGTCTTGCAGTCTAATCAGATACAAAGGGCAGAATGCAAAGCTTAAGTGGAAAACTGTGCAAAGTGGGTCCCAGAGAGACTAAGGAGCATGACAGAAACAGGAGGACAAGGTCGACAGGGTCAAGTGCTTAAGTAGCTAATAACCCGCAAAGATGGAAGTCCATCTGGGGGGACTGATTTTATAAAGACAGCGATGTCACGCCTAAGAAGCCAGAGAGTTGGGATGTCTTCAGATAGGATGACAGCAAATGAGGAAGAAATGGAAATATGAATAGATTTTTTTTTAAACTCAGAGCAACAGTATTTGAGCAATAGTAAGCTATGCAGACAGAGCCCTTTTTATATTCAAACAGTGGTGTATAAATATTGTGGCAAAACCAGTACTGTGTTAATAAGTTAGGGCCACATCTTACTCTAGCACTTCTTTCGGAAGGCTTTTTCCTCAGTGGAGCTTAATTGCTATTACATCAGTATTTCGACTTGTGTACACATGGATAGTGCAGACGATTTGTAATTCTCAGCTCACAGATGGGATCATGAAAGCACAGCTCAATTATGACTTGTGCGCTTGACCTTCACATTCCTCGTCCGTCTGTATGTCTGAAACCCGGTTCACTATTCAGATATGCAAATACATACGAATCGTGGTGATTCATGGTCCACGGATGGACCTGGTGAGGCAGCAAAAAAGGTTGCTTTTAAAACTGTAATTACAGCTGCTGGGGAGGGATATTAAGATCACATGAAGACTGCACATAGAGTTATAGAGAAACTGGAGGCCTTTTTGGAACTACACAGAGCAGAAATTGATCTTTTCTTGTCAAAAGCGAGGGGAGGTCTTAAAACTCTCACAATTACAGATTTTAGAGCAGTCATTCTGTGGACTCGTAGGAGAAGTGTGTTTACAGCATTTGCATTGATAATAGTACCCAATAACATGTATGCAGTAATTACTATGTGCCGTGCTGAGCACTCTACATAGTTTATCTCAGTATGTAATTGGAATCTATAAAGTACAAATAAAAACAGACGTGGTTAGAACCAAGGAAATAGTGTGGTTAGAACCAAGGAAGTAGCAAATAAAAATAGATATGGTTAGAACCAAGGAAATAAAGATTCTGTGCTTTAAAAAAAATCAACCTTTGAGTAATTGCACAAAGGCCAGGAACTCTCTGGAATTTGTAGGTAAATCCTGATACCATCTAATGATTTTCAGTGTGGGTTGTAGATGCAGGTATAGCGCAAACAAGGGCTAGCAGATGAGCCCCCAAATAGGTCCACAAAGAACCAGAACCAGTGCAGAGAACTCATTCTTGGCCACATCTCTTCATGGGGAGATGTTGCTAGTTAAAAAGAAAGTTGCATCATAATTAGATGAGTTTCTGGTTGTAGGTTGTTTAATGTAAATTTCTATTTGAATTTATCGGATACAAAACTGTACTTAATTTATGATACAATTCTGTGTTCTTTCATGTTTTTTATGACGTTCCAGCTGAACAGAACTTTGAGTATTGCTCGCTAGTGGATGTAGCTCTTGAAAGTGGTCCAGCTTCTGCATGTGGGCAGGCACTTGCATTTTAATACAGGAGTCTTAAAATCTGAAATGTTCTCAAGACCCAAAGGAATTAGACACTAGTGGTAGAATTGCAGGGACCTGGTGGAGATGTTTGGTGGGTAAAGGAGGGACCATACTTCCTACCTCTGCCTAATTTTTCAGTGATTATTCTCTGTATGAGATGCTCAGAGACTTATCAGAGACATGCAACTTACAGTTTACCAAAGGAATAAAATCAGTTACCTGCCAAATACTGAATTAGTACCTCTTATATAGTTTTCTTACTGACTTTGGCCTCTGTTGTTTCTGCCTTCAAAATATGGTTTCTTCCTTCGTCAGATAATACGGTAGTGGCCCAGTTTTCCATTCCTTCTTCTACTTTCCTCCACTATTCCAAAAGTATCTATCTGACCAGGCCCAGAGTCGGAAAGCTGCTTCTGCTCCCACAGTGATTGGTGAATGTGGGATAGACATGTGCCTCCCAGGGAGCCAGTGGAAGCCTGTCCTGAGATTTTTGCAGAAGTGTTCAGGAAAGGTAAACTTGTTTGCCTATTATGATTATTAAGCTGATAGGATGTGAGCCTCAAGTTACTAGGGGTCATCCGAACTACTACAGCAAAACTGTCTGAGGAGACCAACAGAAAGCAAGCAGACCTGGAAGGGAAGAGAAACAGATTCCAGAAGACAATGTCTGAGTATGCTGATTCTGATGAGTCAGACTTAACTCCTAGACTTTCCAGTTACATGAGCCAGTAAAGCCTTTTTTACTTAAGCGAGTTCAGTTTGTATTTTTGTTACTGTAACTGGAAGACTCTTGGTTAAAACTCTCTCTCTCCCAAGATCTTATTCCCTTCAATGAGTTCACTATCTTTTGACCCAAATGTTAACTTCAACATTCTTTTCTTACTCAAGTATTATTTAATTTATTGTCGGACTCTTCTATCTTATTTCTTATCCAAAAAATAAAGATAGCCAGTTAAAAATTTAGTCACATTGATTATTTAGTTTCACGTAGCCTAGACAGTTTATCTCCATAGGTGATGTAATCAGATTCAGAATAAATTAAAATATTGAGCATATTGAGATTAGTGTCTGTGATTAGATTGCAGCTTCAATTTTGGGACTGAAAAAAACACCTTGCTTCATTTTCAGCAAGCTTGCTAACCCGTAGAGACCTCTTTCTCGCCCCAGCAGTTTCTTAACTATCAGGAAATTTTCCTGGTCAGTTGCCATGGCAGCAACACCAACTCAGCTTTCCCAATTTAAAAGTGTCATTTGTCAAGTGAGCAATTGGCCTCTTTTCTACCACATCTCAAACTCTGAGCCAATGTGAGACAAATTAAAGAGAGTAACATGGTATTCTTTGCACCAGGAGAAATGTGAGGGAGGTTCCAGTGCTACCAAAGGTCGTATAGGGTAGGAGGTGAATGTTTGCTTATCTCATGGCCACTTAAAACTGGGTCTCAACCCCAGTGCTGCCATGTGCTTACTGTCGGACTGTGGAGGGCTTATCAAAATCTCTGTGACTCATTTCCATCCTTTGCGAAACAAGAATAACAATAATAAGCTGAAATAAAATATAATACAATACAATAATATATAAAGTATTTGGGTTTGTGTGAGGTTAAAAGATGTGATCGGTAAAGCACTAAACTTGATGGCTGACACAGAGAAAGCTCTCAGTCAATATCAGGGGGCTATTTAGATATGCAGTTGTGATCACATCAGGAATTCACTGTGTACCCCAAATTACATACCTATGTGAGAGGCATCTCACAGTGGGAAAATTAAGTATCAAGTTGACTGTTCTTTTGAGAATGATAGATATGTGGAAAAAATGCATTAAAGACCTTTTTTGGGTAAATTGCTATCTCGATTGATATGGAATTATGACTAGAAGTGTTCGTGCAAAGAAACTATAAATGACCCCTGGAAATATTGTTATAAACTTTTCACCTATGCCACCGTCTCTGCTGACAGGACTCATTGAACACTCTTGCATTTTGAATGGTGCATGCCCGTTAATTTTTCTATTTACTAAAGTTAACATTTAAAATAGATATTATCAAAACTATCTTTACTTATCTATATCAGAAAATGATTTTCAAAACAAGGGCTATCACATGACTTTTAGGAACACAGGTTGCTAGAAATCTAATTTTTGGAACTATAGTAGCATTTCTCATATTCTATTCTGAAACGACAACAAGTGATTTCAGGAGGCTGCTGGCCTGTCATTCCAAATCTTCTCTGTAGTTGCATGATCAAAGAGTGTGTAAGAATTCAAATGTTAAGTCATGTGGACTTTCTAAGGACTTTTTCCGTCTGGGGGATGGAGTGGGAACGTGAAGGGAACTTGGCCTCCAGAGCTTGAAGCTATTGCTCTGAGGAACTTTTAACGAGGTTTGTGACAATAATGATACTTCAGGATAAAGGACGATTATGATAAGCGAAAGCCACTTGCGAGTTGTGACTGTAGTGACTTCTTGGACTAAGGAACTGCCTAAATTGCTAAGCATCTTTCTTCAAGTCAAAAGTACTACAACAGGGCCGAGACTGTTTACAAATAGTGTTTCTTTACAGCTGGGTAGAATTTAGGGTCATTCATTTATGTTCAGCATTTACAAAGGTTAACAATGTGAATCATGCAACTGTAACTGGCATTGCATGTCCTCAGACTGTCACCACATGAAACACCCAGCTGGCGTCAGGGAAGGAAGCCTGATGTCATTGCATGCTTGGTCTATATGTTTTCTTAACCCAACAGCTAGCTTCCTGAGAAACTCAGTAGGTCTGAGTGGAATGTCTCCATAGACTCCCTGTAGAGTTTTCTGGATACTTCTTCCATCTTTACAATGCTAGTGAGAATCCTACAGTCAAAAGCCTATAAAGAAAATAGATTCTGTGCTCGCTTCGGCAGCACGTATACTAAGAAAATAGATTCTGAATTCCACAGATGAAAGGACAAGGAAAAAAGATTTGCCGAGTGGCACAATATAGAGATCAAACTGAGGAGACTGAGCTGGGGAACAATTAGAGTAGAAGTTATAGTGGCCAAGATGAATCCCATGTTAGGCTCCATCACAATTACACAGCATAGTTCGAGCATTACATTAGTAGCAACCAGCTTTACAAGCCACAACCTGCCTCAGGCTTTTGATTCAGACTTGGCTTCTTAGGTCAGTGGTGCTATTTACATATGGTACTCTTCCTTTGAGGAGCTTTGCCATTTTTAATTACCCAATAAGTAAAACCCTGTAATATGTTGTGATGGCTAACACTTTGAATCTTCAAAAATTTATAGCCTGATTTAAGATGAGTGATTACAAATAGAAAAACAACTAAAGACCCATGTTACTCAGATCAGTGTTTTTACTGAGTTTTCTAAGCCATGCCTTGGGCCTTCTTGAAAGCCAGCATGGTCACGGGGTCTGCCCTATCACCTCTAGACCTCACCAAACTAGTTTCTGCCCCTTTCCTACATTTAGAACTCATGGATTTGATGGATGAAAAATCTTCTGCCAAACGTATACATTTTCTGAGGGGAGGTGCTGGCTCTTACTCAGCATTATAGCCCTTGTACCTAGTGCGGCACCTGGTATGAATGAAATGTTTGTGTCGTCTCAAAATTATACGTCGAAACCTAGCCCCCAGTGTGATGGTGTTAGGGGTGGGGACTTTGGGAGGTGATTAGATTTTGAGGGCGGAGCCATCACGAATGTGATAGCGGACTGGTGAAAGAGACCCAGCGAGCTCCAGTGTCCCTTCTGCTGTGTGAGGGCACAGCGAGGAGACAGCCAGAAGATGGCCAACTGTGAACCAGGAAGTGGGTTCTCACCAGACACCCAATCTGCTGGATCCTTGAACTTGGACTTCCCAGTCTCCAGAACTAGGAGAAATATTTTTTGTTTGTTTTATAAGCCCTCCGGTCTATGGAATTCTGTTATAGCAGTCCAAACGAACTAAGAGAATGCCCACTGAATAGTGGGCGTTTAAGCATTTTGATTGAACAAATGAAAAATTTAGATTTTTCAATATAAACTAAACCATCCTGGGAAAACCCAGTACATAGCTGTTTATTGGCTGAATAGCAAACAGGAGATTTTGTAAATAAATTGGTCATATTGCTTTTACCTCCAAATGATCACATTTCCACAGATCATAACCTAGGAATGGGTATTATGTGAAATAGAAATAAATTCTGATTAAAAAAAATCAGACACTGCACTGAAAAGGTCATTCACCTGTGGGGAATGTGATCCTGACCTTTAGGTTTCTTCCAGCAAGGACAGGTAATTTGCCTTAGCTGACACCTATTCTGACTGATGCCTGCACATCTCAACGGCTCTGTTATAAAGGGAAGCAGTGACAACTCAGGTCCATGGGATGGGGCCTGGAGAAGGTGACCTTGACAGACTCCTGTGTCCATGAAATGTCCATAAAAACAAACAAAATAAGAAATCCGTGATCTTGCAACCAGTATCTTCCATGAAAAAGAATTCTTCAGGCAGTTAACTTGGTGTCTTGCTGAAAAGACACAATTATGATGAACTTTTTCTTTACTTTCCATGAGCCAGCTAGAAACAGCTCCAACCTTGCCTATTATTGTGTTTTAGCCTGAGTCAGGAGGAGCCCGCCTTCTGCCCCCAACCTTGTCCGCTTGCTTTGCTTCCATGTTGGCTGACCTTCGGGCTTGTGTTCTGGAGCTCTCAGTGTCCCTCACAGGGACAGAACATATCCTGGAAACGGCCTGGCAGTTGGCTCCCTCGGCGTTCTCTGTGGGTGAACTCAGGCAACCAACAACTCGGTGACTCCGACTCCGACAGATGTTTTTGTCTCTAAGCCTCGGGCACCTTGCCCTGCTGTCTTGCATACAGAGGGTGATGCCGGGCACCCTGCCCATTGCCACCAGGAATAAGCATGGCCCCAGGGAGTACTGCCAAGTCCTCTCGGTGAGCTGCTTGCTGGGAGCCAAGTGGCCACCAGATAAATGCACTGGTCTGCTTGCTCAGAATGCTGTCAGGACGACATACTTGCTGAAGTATCTCATTGCTCTGTGTGGTTGTCCGTTCTGTACCTACGTTCTGTGTTTTAAGCCATTTTGTTTACACGTTGCAATTGCCTCATTGTGCAATTGTGGTGACTGGAGGGGGTCGTTGGACAGAAGCCATAGGTTTCACGACTCTGTCTGTAGCAAAATATTAGTGGGAAAACATGCTGCCCCAAGTGTATTCTCCTTCAACCATTGAGATTGAAGTCACCTACACAGTAAATAAGAAACAAACCTCTGCCAGTCAACGCAGATGACAAACACCCACTTTTGGTAAGAGCCTAGCACAGCCCTTGTAGTCAGAAAGCCTGGGGCAGATCCTGCCTCACCATTTATAAGCCGAGTCCTTTACATCGTTTTAATTTTTAAAAATTCTTTCTTATTCCTATTTTATCAGATTTGACTTGCATTGAAGTATTTCTGAAATGAAAAAGAAAATATGAGCGAACGGGGATGTAGCTTTACCAAGTTATTTAATCTCTTTGAGTCTTGCTTTCCTCACCTGTATAATTGAGTTCATTTATTCATTCAACAAACACTCATTGAGTATTTCCCTTCTTCTAGGCACTGGCCTGGGTCCTGGGGGTACCATGGGGAAGAAGACTGAATCTTGCTTAGCAGAGCTCTTGGTCCTCTGGCCAGTCATTGTTTTGGGATGAGTCCCAAAGCAAAGACCTCAGTGCCATTACAGAGATAACAACCCAAAGCCCTTGGAATAAGAAACTTATTCTGCTGGAATCGTCAAGCTGCAACTGAGATGAAGTTTGGAGCTCAGTCTAGAAAGATAAGCTGGAATTGTGTCAAGCCATGACGAGGCTCAGAACAGGAGCAGGGGAGATGCATTCTGAACAAAGGGGAAAAGTATTTTGGATACAAAAGGGCAAGGAATGAGTATCTGGAAACAGGGAAATGCTGCTTCCGAAGGCAGGTAGAGCACAGGAACACTCAGTTTATCTCCCGTGTGGTGTGGTGCCTGCACGACCTCATTTCAAAGTTGACTATCAACTATAACAATACCCAGAGACCAGGAAAATGATTCAGGAGTTTTTCTGGTTATAAAGGCAATGTACTTTTATTGTAGCAAATTTAGAACATATACCTGATTTTAATAAAAAATAAATAAAAACCATCCAGAGCCTTTCCAGTAAGAACTTTAATATTTAAAAAAATACATACATGTGTTTCCATATTTACCCTCTGTGTCGTTTAAGCTCAGACCTGAAGAATGAGAAGGAATAGTGGTAGAGAGAGGGGAGGAGCCTCCTGGCAGAGAGATAAGCTCCTGCAAGACCCTACGATGGGTGAGACTGGATTGTGGGGGGATCTGGAAGGCAAAGGAGGCTGAAGTTCCAGGGGAGAGGGTGGGAGTGGTGGTGATGAGGTGGAAGGTTGGCAGGGCCAGACCACGTGAGACACTGTGGATCATAGCTAAGTAGCATTTGGGCCGATGGGAACTTTGATGAGTTTTGAAACTCATCAGGAAACTGATATGACGTGTTCTTACTTGTTAAGAAGACCACCTAGCAGCTATGAGGAAAGTTGATTGTGAGCAGGCAGGAGTGAAAGCACAGAGACCAGATGATTCTGGTGGCAGGGGAGAGAAAGTATCAAATTCAAGGCAGAATTTGGAAATATGATTGACAGCGTTTAGTGATGGATTGACCTGGGTGGTGAAGGAGAAATTGAGAATGAATTACAATGGACCCATACATTGTCTAATATGCACGTTCTTAGTTAATGGAAGTTAACTAAGTTAGGATGTTTCTAAGGTTCTCATATTATATTTCATTTGATCAATACTTTATCATTACTTATCACTAAGTCTGCCTCCCACGTGGAACATGCCCTCCCCTACTCCACATCCTCTAGGCTGATCTCCAACCTTTCTTGACCTTCCATGCTGAACTGGAGGTCAAGCCTGGTTTACTGAAGACCCCAAGGGTGAATGAGAGTGAACTGTCTTGGTGAAGAAGAGTGAACTCCAATCAGTGATAGAATGTGGTCAAAAGTCAGTTGATAGTTTAACGTGGAGTTAATTTGGTCTGATAAGAATCATTGGCTGGTGGTGAACTAGAATGTTAGCAGTGGGTATCTGTAAGTGGTGCTGTTATAGGTGGTGACTTCTACTTTCTTCTTTGCATGTCTCTATCTTTTACAAATTGTCTTCAATAAGTATGTGCTATTTAAAAAACTGATTTCAACAAAACAGTTTTATAATCATCAGCGCTATAAAAATGGTAGGTACTTCAAATGACACAGGCTTTACTGGAAGGAACTACATTTTTGTCTCTTTTTAAAGATTCCAATGACAGAGCTGGGAACTCCTAATAATAAGTTGCTCGTTTGTGAAAACTGCCTTTTATACTTGGAGATTTTCTAAGAAAAAACAAATTGAGATTTTACTCAAAATGTTTTAAAATATAAGTAGGAAATCTAGGACATCTAATACTTTAACCATATGATTACATGCCACAGCAGCATATATATGTGTACAATATTATAATGATATATATGTGTATATATTTTATATAAATACAAATATTAATGTGCATGTGTATGTCTCACCCACAGAATTTAGCTTTGTGCCCTGCATTTAGCTCAATTATAACTGCTGAATAATTGTTGGAAGTGGAAGAAACTTGGAGTGCTTTCTTGGAGTTTATTAAAAATATGAAGGTATACAAATGGTATCTCTTCTTTTTAAGTTATTTCACCTTAGAAGTAATTTTAAACCATTTTTTAAACCAGATTTATATTTGGATAGAAAAATCAATTTCCTAAATATAACAGAAAGGGATAGAAATAAAAGAAGTATATGTAAAAAAGAGACAGCTTTATTTTACTAAGATTTCAATATGAGGTAGTGATTAAAAATAAATAAATGTACTCTTAGGCTGCATTAATACAAATACAGTGTCTCCAACAAGAAAGATAATTGTTGTGCTGTACTTTTCATTAAAGGAAACAAACAAACAAACAAAACACTGTGAGATTTTCTTTGAAGAGGAAATATCTTCACATGGTTCAAATACCAAAAATGTTTATTGGAAGTCTCTCTCTCCCATTGTATCCTGAGTCAGCCTGGTTTCCTTCTCCCTCGAGAGGTGCTAGCCCTTGTTTATCCTTCTAAAGACTTTATGTAGGCACAAACATTCCCTTCTTTTAAAATCAAATGGCAGCATTTTGTGTAATATTCCATACCTCTGTACCTTGTATTTTTTTTTAATTTAACAGAGTATTTCAGAAATCATTCACTATATATTTTTCATGCAAAGCTATGTAATATCCCATTGTGTGGGTATACTCTATTTAACAAATCCCCAGCTAATGAGTAGTTAGGTTGTTTCTATTTACCCCCTTTGACAAACAGTGCTTCAGGAAATAAAACATATATGATTTTTTAATGCAAATATCTTGGTAGGATAAATGCTTAGAAATAGAACTGGTAAATCAAAGTATACATGGCTTTTTAGAATTCAGTAGTTTCTGCTAAATATTTCTCCCTATGAGTTAAACAATGTCATTCCCTCTCCATTCTCACCAACAGTGTGTTATCAGACATGGAAATCTGGATGTGAAAACTGGTATCTCAGTGTAGTTTTAATTTCCATTTCTCTTATGGAGGAAGTATATGCAGATGGTTCTAGGTTTTTAAGTCATTAATATTTCCTTTTATGTGTATTCTGTTTATATATTTCATCCAGTTTTACATATGTTGAACATTTTACTCAGTTAGAATTAAATCCTTTCCAGGGTCTATAACATCCTACCATCTGGTGCCCAGGCATTTGAGAACTTAATGTAGACTAGAAAATACAGTGGGAAATTTATTAAACTGAAGGATAAAAATGGGAAAATCCTGCCAAAACATCCCAGAGGCGCTAACTTTTTTTTTGAAGGGCTCCACATATTGGGAATGTCGTCTTGGGAAAGTATTTTGACTTCATAGGAAGAAATATTTGCATTATGAAAACTTGTATTATCTTTCACTTTGACAGAAATTATCTTTCCCTCCCTACGAAATAATAAACATGGTGTTATAGATTCAAGAGTAAGTGATGTTTTTTACAGTGATGTAGTCAGGAATATACCAGCAAAGTGAAATGGAGCACTGAAGCAATTTTCTGGATTTCTCTGGCTACCTAACTATTTAATCTGATATATGCATGTAAACGAGTTCACAGTGTTTTCAAAGTTTAAAATAACTATGACAGGCAACTATTTGCCAACATCCATTCTTCTGTTCTTCTACTTCACTAGAATTCTTTCTGAGCACAAAGATTTTTGCCCCAACTGAAGTTGGTATGTCTTACTCCCTTTGCAGCTAGATGTGGCCAGGCGATTATGTTCTGGCAATGGAAACATGTGACATGTGATATATCTGAGTCAAGACCTATAAGGATTGCATGCCAGCATCCATTGTGTTTTCTGTTGCTGTGATGGTAGGAGCTGGAGGAGCCACCTGGGACCCAGATATGGAAAACATGTCGAGGAGTCCTGGACTTAAATGTAAAAATTTATTTAAACTACTATAGGTCTGAGTCTTTTGGTCACAACAAATTAGCCTGTGTCCCAGCAAGTGCAATGTATCTTTGCTTCATAATAAACTTTCCCCAAACAATCATTGCTCAAGACAATCATTTATTAGCTAATGATACTATAGACTGTCTTTTTGGGCTATGCTCAGCTGGGAAATCCTTTTACTAGTTTGCCTGGGTTCATTCAAGTGACTCCAGGTAGCTGGTACCAGTAGGTTTGCTAGGAGATCATTGGCTCTGGGTGGCTTCATTCATATGACTGGCAGTTGACTGGGGGACTTGGAGCACTTAAGTCCTGTGTCTCTAGCCCTCCACAGAAGTTAATGCTTCTTACGTGGTGTCTGGGATTCCACATGCAGCAAGAGATGACAAGCCCCAGCAAACATTCACTTTTCACATTGCTGCTTATATCATAGTTGGTGATATCCCATTGGCTAAAGCAAACAACACGGCCAAACCCAGAGTAAATGCTGAGGGTACTGTTTTCAGCAGGGTTTGCCAAGAACGCTACTGACATTGGGCCTTGACAATTTGCTGTGGGAAACTGTCCTGTGCCTTGTACAATGCTCAGCAGCGTCCCTGGCCTCTACTTATAGATGTCAGTAACATCCATACCCCCCAGGTCGAGGCATCCAAGTGTGTCTCTAGGTATTGCCAGTGATCTCTGGGAGGTAAAGTTGCCTTCAGGTGAGAATCACTGGTTTGCAAGGAGACACAAATCTGGTGTAAGTCACTGGGGGTTATTAACACGACGGTCTACTCCATACAACAACAGATGTAGTAAATACCTCAGTTTACCTTTGTTTGCTGTAATGTTAACCTGACACTCTGATGCTGTGCTGATTATTTCTACTGATGTGTGTGTTTTTGGAAGGCTGTTCTATGGTGCAGGGCTTTAGCTCTTGTTCTCAGAACTTGATGTTGTTTGTGAGTCTGACTTTCGCCATTGCCATGTGACTTGCCTTACCTCTCAGGGAGCAGCTGTACACCCTTGTTCCATTGTCTTTGGGCCTGGTGATGTGACTTGTTTTGGCCAATTGAAGGTGAGTGTAAGTGACAGAGTGCCAGTTCTGAGCAGAGGCCCCCTCCTGGGTTTCCACCTCCTGCCATGGGAACAGCATATGCCAGGTAGAAATGAATCCTTCTGCCTGTTTCCCTGCAGGAGGAGACTTGGGGAGCAGACCTGACATGTAGTCTGGAACGGAGCTACCACAGCCAACCCTCAGAGGCTGGGTGAGTAATAAGTCTTAATCATTTTAAGACTTTGATGTTTTGAAATGGATTGTAGCATTATCACAGCAAAAGCTGACTAAAACAATTTCCATTAAAAATTTTATTGTCATGTTGATTCAAAAAGTATACAACGATTGTAGAACAATTTGAAGATTAAGACAGGAAAAATCACTGTAATCTCACTGTCCACAGAAAATCTGTTAACATTTTGATATGTATATTTCCAGACTTTTTTTCTGTGTGTATTAATTCAGTCACTTATTTGTTCTTTCATTCAACAAACAATTTTGAGTTGCTTACCAAAAACTAGATGCAGCTAGATACAGCAGCATATAAGATGGACATATTGCTGTCCTCAAGGAGATTATGTTCAAGTGGAAAACAATCTACAACTATACAGCAATTAAACATTCATTTACAATTCTGAGATGTGCTGTGAAAAGAAATACAGTATGCCAGCAGAGTACTTGACAAGAGGGCATGATGTAGTCTAAAGTCAGAAAAAGCATTCCTTTAGAAATAATATGTTATTTATACATATATATAACTATATTTCATACATTATAAAATATGTTTCAAATAGTATATACATACATAATTTCATACATTGTGAACATGTTATTTCTCTTAGATATGTTATAAATATGTTAGATATGTTATAATATAAATACTACTTAATAGGTTTCCTTCAAGAGACAGTATGGGCTCTATGGGCTCTTGTGCCTGTAGAGAATTCCTTCTGGGTGTGTCACTTGTAGGTCAAACCCAATAGTATTCTGGTTTGGTCTGGAGTCGGCCTCTGGATATGTTGAATCTTGTGCCTCTCAAGCTGGGCCCTGGTAGGGCAATTTCAGAACAAAGCAGACAACCAAGCACAACAACAACAACAATAACAAAGAAAAAAATCAAATACATTCACGTGTTAAAAACAACCGACAACCCCCACTCAACACAGACAAAGATATCAAAGATATAAAGATAAAACAAAACAAAACAAAACAAAAAGCAGCGGCAGTCTTGGCTTAAGCCCACCAAGTAATCTCCAGGTTGTCCTCTGCTGTACCAAAGAGTCCTCTGCGTATTGTACAGGCAGAGCCGGTCACCTGGTGCCCACAGTGACGTTGGGACTGCAGTTTTGGATGCTTGGGGCTGAGGGGTCTGGATGGTAGTTTCTACAAATTCAGTGCAATTTCTGCCCTTGCCTGCACCTATGCTCACTGAGAGTAGCACTACTAGCCCTGTATCCAGTTCTCCTGAGTCTTAGGGCACTTCTTTTGTGTGTGTGTGTGTGTGTGTGTGTGTGTGTGTGGCGGGCGGGAGATTTCTGAGCTGCTGAAAGCTGGGAGCTGCTTCTGCCACTTACTGCTGATCCTTGGGAGTGCCTCCGCAGTTGTAATTGCCCCCGTCCTAGGCAGGCCAGAAAGGGTGGGGGCTGAGGATGGAGGGGTCTTCTCTCTCCCAGCCCAGCCATGTCACACTCCTCCCGCAGGCCAGAAAAGGTGGTGGCTGGGGGTGGAGGAGTCTCTTCTCTCTTAGCCCAACAAAAATCACACTCTTCCCAGCCTCTTCCCTGGGTCAGAGCTGCACGCCGGTCTTCTCAGAGCCTGAGCACTAAGGCTCCTCTGTAATCTAATACTACTCCTCAGTTCAGGGGCCAGTTTAAATCTCTGGTAGGGTGGGGGTAAGATTGGAAGAGTGGGGATAGGGGCCCAGGTATGGAGTTTGTATCCTTTGTCTGACCTAGGGCCCAACTGGCTGGCCTCTCGGCGGGAGAGATCAGCTGTGGCACGCAGGGAAAGAGCCCACCTCCTGGCTTTTATGTTCTCTGTTCTGTCCTGGGATCCCCTGCATCTCTGCAGCTGCGGATGCCGGATGCCGGTGGCGTTTCCACAGGAGAAGGTGCGGGCCATGTCTACACTCCGCTCCCTTCCCTCTTCCCCTGCTCGCCCAATTTGCCCACCTTCAACTAATCATTGCATGAGTCTCTTAGCTAGTCTGCGTGATGAGCAGAGAGTCCTTTGATGGGTTATAGATGTCCCATTTGTGATAAGACCTGGAGGAGAACTCAAAAAGTGTGCCCCACTGCTGCCATTTGTATCATGTCACTCTCCATAAATATATTTTTATAGCATCATTTTACTGGCTGCATCATATTCCATCCTGGTGTGTATGTCATGTGGTGTTCAACCAATCCCTTGGCGTTGGACATTTGGGGGTTGCTTTTCATTTTCAGTAAGTCTAAGCCATCTTGTAAGAAACATTCTATCAAGGACTCTAATATGTTTTGAGGAGAAATAATTATGGTGCAAATTAAAAAATTGTATCGATGAAGCAAAATTCTATAACATATCCTGACCTCATATATCCCCTAAGGAAGCCTAATGGAAATATTTATTTTTGAAATGAAATTTCTCATGTATTGATAGCTACATTCAGCTAGTTGTTCCTGAAGATCCTTGGGGGAAAATTTAGACTATCTTTGTTCGATGAAGATTTATTGGTGGTAGGTAGTGGCAGAATGTCAAGGGAAATGATATGTGTATACAAAGTCGAGAAAGCCAGAATACCACCTCTGCTTTTTCAAATCAAGATGTGATCTGTTGTCATAAGACCGTATTGCTGGTTTAGCTTTTTTAATTTTTCCGTCAGTGTGGTTATCATCACTTCATTGGTGGCCTGTATCCAAAAGCAATAAATGAGCCACCACAAGATAATCACTAGAGTATCTGATTCTTTCCTAAGTGATAGGCCAGGAGAATGTACTAAATAAACAGTTTAGCTTGAATGTGTTGCAGGAGATTGAAATTGTCTGAATGAAAACAAAGTATGATAAAGTAATAGAATTCACATGATTTGTCTTATATAGGACAGCAAAGTATGACATTCTTACGTTGTTTAAGAAATAGTAATTTAGGATTGTACTTTCAGGAAGGATATAAAATGTAATTTTGGCAGGTTTAATGGTGTAAAGTTAGAATATGGCTTTTGGGGTTTATAACATGAACAAATCCATTTACCTTGTGGTTAGTTGACTGTGAGGAAAACTTGCAAATATGTGTCCATGTTACACTCATCTACCACGTATGAGCAAATACTTTTGGATTGCAAACCCAAGGGAAGAAAGTGGTAAAAAGGCCTCATGAATTTCAGTTTACTTGTAACATAAATGTGGCAGAGGCACATGTGTAATTTGGGGAATTGGAACATAAGTGGCTACATCTAATTGAATGACCATCAAAAATGGGATTATTTGAGAGACATTCCCTCTACTTTTTGGTTTAACCTGGTTGACTCACATTTAAAGCATTTTTGTCCAGAAGAGTAATGAAATCTAATAACTCTGTATTTTAAGTCAACAGCCTTGAATTAGTCAATAGTTTTTCTCCTTTTCTAACACACCAGATTCTTGCTCTCAGGTCACACAAAGAGGTACAATTCTTATCTTCGTATTTCCTTTGGAAAAGTTCCTATCAAAAGATGAGAAAGAAATAAAAAGAAAGTTTGTGGACCCACCCCATAAGTCCTGTTCAGTTTAAACAGTAAAATTACGGTTAGAATATTTTATTCTGTGTTTAGTACAAGTTTTAAGTAACCTTCTAAATGGTGATTTGGTGATGTCCCAATCGACAGCAATGCCTAGTGCTCAGAAAGCTGACTGTCCACTTTGTTTTCTATAAGAGAACCTTTGCTGCACAGGTTTACTATCTTTTCAGAAAACTGTCAAATAAACTTAGCTTATTCTTTCATTGAGTGTATTGAGTGCCCCTCCAGTGTCTTCTAGGTCTCTGAATTTTTGGAGCTTTAAGTCTGATAGGGAAGACATATAATATACAGGTAAACACAATGAAGAATTCAGGGAAGTCTGTGAAAGCGGTAAAAGTAGAGTATAGGGATGGAGAATGAGGGGTGAGGAGAAGGACAAATTTAGATAGGGAGGGGAGGAAGTTCTCTCAGCTAAAAGCAGGGGGGAGAAGTTAGCATGATTGTTAACTGCTGATTGTTATTACAGAGCTCAACACATATTAGGACCACAATAAATATGTGTAGAATAAATGAATGGATGGATGTGTGAGTGAAAAGCGCTTGGAGATAAGGGACCATCCTGGAGAGCAAAGAGGGCGTCATGGTAGGGAGTTTGGATTTTACATAGTATGGGAAGTCATTTGAAGGTTTTAAGATGTCAGTAATCTGAATTTTGGTTTAAAAGTTTGCCTAACATTACCTGAAATATCCAAAATAATCTTGAAAAAGAAGAACAAAGGTGGAGGCCTCACACGTCTTGACTTCAAAACTCATTATAAAGCTACAGTAAACAAAACAGTATGGCATTGACATAAAGACAGACATGTAGACCAATGCAATAGACAGAAAGTCCAGAAATAAACCTTTGCATATATGGTCAAAGGATTTTTAGTGAATGTGTCGAGACTGTTCAAAGCAGGAAAGGACAGTCTTTTCAACAAATGGTGTTCTAAAATCTAAATAGTCACATGCAAAAGAATGAAGTTGGAACCCTATGTTATATCGTCTATAAAAATTAACTCAAAATGAAACAAAGACCTAAATATAAGTCCTAAAACTATACAATTCTTAGAAGAAAACACCGGGGGAAAGCTTCATTGGCTTTGACAATGATTTCTTGATGTAACACCAAAAATACAGGTGATAAAAGCAAAAATAGATAAATTGGACTACATCAAAAACTAAAAGTTCTGAGTATCAAAGGATACAATAAATAGGTGAAAAAGCCTACAGAATGGGAGAAAATATTTGAAAATCATATACCTGATATGGGGGTTAATATCCAGAATATATAAAGAACACCTGCAACTCAACAACAACAAAACACCCAATTAAAACCATGGGCAAAGCATCTGAATAAACATTCCAGAGAAGATGTACAAATGGCCAATAAGCACATGAAAAGAGGCTGGACATCAGTAATCATTAGGGAAATGTAAAGGAAAGCAATGAAATATTACTTCATACCCATTAGGATGGTTATTACAACCCTCACCCCCATCGCCAAATAACAACTGTTGGCAAGGATATAGAGAAATTGAAACCCTTATGCACTATTGGTAAGAATGTAAAACGTTAAAACGTTTATAGAGACCAGTATGTGGTTCCTCAAAAAATTAAATATAAAACCAGCATATGATTGAGCAATTCCACTTCTGGTATTTATCCAAAAGAATTGAAAGCAAGATCTTGAAAGGATATGTGCACTCCCATATTCAGACAGTAAGAGAAAATATTCAAAATAGCCAAGTAGGAAGCAACCTGAGAATCCACTGATCGATGAATAGATAAAATGTGGTGTATACATACAAGGGGATATCATTCCGCCTTAAAAAGGAAGGCAATTCTGACATACTTAAAACTGATGAACCTTGATGCCATACTAAGTAAAATAAGCCGGTCACCATAAAACAAATACTGTGTGATTCCATTTCTGTCAGGTCCCTTGAGTAGACAAGTTCATAGAGACAGAAAGCAGAATGGTGGTTGCCAGGGGCTGGGAGAGTTGTTGTTTAATGGGTGGGTACAGAGTGTCAGTTTTACAAGATGAAAAAGTTCTGGAGATTGGCTGCTCAAAAATATGAATTCACTTAACACTACTGCACTGGACCCTTAAAAATGGTTAAGATGGACAATTTTATGTTGAGTGTATTTTGCCACAATCTTTTTTAAACCATTGCCTATATTAAAGCCCATAGGCAGAACACACACAGGCATGTTCCTCCCTCCCTGGGGCCCAGGGCCAGGAGTCTCTCCCCTGGAGTAAAGGGGATGCCAGGGGACCTGGTGTTCCCATCAGACCTCCCTTGTTTCTGTATGCTGTTCTCATCCTCCTCATGGTGGAAACTCCTGGTAGCAACTGCTCTGCCCTCTTGAGCTGCCCTTCATGGATGTTTGCCTCTTCCTCAGATGGGAAGGGCAGCGAGATTCAAGTGTCCTGGGACTGATAGCTTCTGAGATCAAGAGCTTAAAAAGACGTAGGTGAAGACTCAGGTGCCCAGACGTTGACATTACACCCTCTCCCCGCAGAAGCTCACCAGTGGTTTAGTGGCAGTGGCACTGTTTCGGCCTGGGCTGGGGGCATTCTGATTGAATAGACTTCTCTGGGACTCATAAGCAGCACTGGCTGCTGACTGGCAGAATAACAATTCCTGTTGGGTTTCTTTCCAGTTATTATACAGTACAGCACTGTTCATTTTAATTAGAAATATGAACATGTGTAGGCAAAGGACTTAGAAAATTTCCTTGCATCAGGTTTACTCTGGCTTGGGATACACAATGCCTAACTTGACTGAGCGTGGCCAGCTGTCAGTTACTGAGATGACCCAAATATTAATATCCTTGGCATCGATTGCATTGCTTTCTGTACACTCGTCCTCAGACTCTCAGCTTTTTATCAGCGTATGTTGGCACAGACCTGCTATTCCAAACAGTGTACAGACACACACTGGGAAGGGGTTGGAGAGAAAGAAACAGAGGGACAAAGAGGAGAGAGAAGATGTGGGGAACGGTAGAGAAATGGGAAGTATATCCCATGAGCCTCTAAATCCTCAGATTTTAGTGGTCATCATTATCACAGGGGGGCTTTTTGCCACACACACCCTGGGCCTACCCCTCGGGTTCTGAACCTGATCTGAAGTGGGGCCCAAGAATTTGCATTTCTGCCCTGTTCCCCAGAGATGCCGCCACTGCTAGTCCAGCACCCCATTTTTGAGGACTACCGCTCTAAACTAGTGAGTCTTAATCACAACTGGACAGTGGATTCATCAGAGGAGCTTTGAAAACTCCTACTGTCCAGGCCACACCCAAGACCAATGAAATCCGATTCCGGGAAATCTGAAGACAGCCTAGGCAATAGCATTTTTCAAAGGTTCCCAGGGGAGCAGCCAAGGTTGAGTTCACCGCTTTTGGCTCTTGCAACTCAAATTGAGCTGGGCCAACCAGCAGCAACAGCAGCAGCAGTGGCACCTGGGAGCAAGTCAGAAATGTAGGTGCTCTGGTGCAGCCGCTAATGGAAGGCAGTGTGGAGGTTCCTCAAGAAATTACGAATAGAATTACCATATGACCCAGCAATCGCTCTCCTTGGTATCTACCCCAAAAATATAAAAGCATTTCTCTATAGAGACACGTGTACGCCAATGTTCATTGCAGCTTTGTTTACGGTGGCCAAGACATGGAAACAACCAAAATGTCCTTCGATAGATGAATGGATAAAGAAGTTGTGGTACATATACACAATGGAATACTATTCGGTGTTAAGGAAAGATGATATAGGAGCATTTGTGACAACATGGATGGATCTCGAGAGAATAATGCTAAGTGAAATAAGTCAGACAGAAAAAGCAGAGAACCCTATGATTTCACTGATATGTGGTATATAAACCAAAAAGAACAAGACAAACAAATGAGAAACAAAAACTCATAGACACAGACAATAATTTAGTGGTTACCAGAGGGTAAGGGGGTGGGGAGTAGGTGATGAGGGTAAAGGGGATCAAATATATGGTGATGGAAGGAGAACTGACTTTGGGTGGTGAACACACAATGGGATTTATAGATGATGTAATACAGAATTGTACACCTGAAATCTATGTAAATTTACTAACAATTGTCACCCCAATAAAATTAATAAAAAAAAAAAAAAAAAAAAAAAGAAATGTAGGTGCTCAGGTCCCGCCCCCACCCCTGCCCCCGCTGCTGAGTCAGCACCCACCGCCCACAAGCAAACTTCTCAAATTTTCATGTGCATGGGACTCCTGCAGAGAGACCAGGCACTTAAGCTCAGCCAAGAGAGATGTGCTGTCTACAGGCCCATCTCCAGGTAGCTGCAGAAACACTGGACAGAGCGTTCAAGGGAGCAAGCTCGGTTCAGACAGTAGAAAATACAAGGGACGAACCCTCTGATCAACACTGATCTTTAATACGTCCAAACACAGGTTTACAGTGAGTCTTTCATTAAAATCAAATTGAGCAGAAATAGGTTAAATAGTTTTAATCTTTATTAGGCATGTTCGTTAGCGTGTGAAAACACTTTGACATGGCATGTACTTAAATACCAATAGTTACAATCGCTATACCTTGTAGCATCAAGGATATCCCTGGCTTTACACAGGGAAGGCCTGCTGCGCGATTCCATCTGTGTGGCCCTTCATTTGATTGTTTTACGGTCAGCGGCCTCCCTGGCTCTCACCACCTCATCATCAAAGTGGGTTTGGTCACCCATTTTTCAGATGCTGTTTCGTCAATTTAAAGGGTGACCCTTTGAAAGTGCCAGATATGAAATTATGATGTTACCAAAGAAAACAAAAGCAGCTCGCCTGGTGGAAAACTAGGAGAGGCAGAGAACATGGCAAAGCTCTGTGATTAAGCACAGCGGCTCTGGAGCCCACTTGTGTGGGTTGGAATCCTGACTCCACCACTTACTCTGTGTGTGTTATTGCAAGGAAACTGACCTCTCCACAACTCATTTCCTTCACCTATAAAATAGGGATGATGATGGTGATTGTCATGCGGGGAGGCCTGCGAGGTCTCTGGTCCCGCTCCCCACATAAGAACTCAGGACATGGTGAGGCCAAAAAGGAACACCCATGGAGCCATAGGTAGGGAGTCACACCACTATATTCCAACTGGCGGCTGGGCTGGAGACACAGGAAGCAGGAGCCACGCTATCCACAACCAGCCATGCTAACTGCAATCCGCGCTTGCCTGCCCAGCCACCATCTTCTTGCTAGCCCCCATTTTCTGCTAGCGTAGCCACGGCAGTTATATTAGTGGCCAGTTGCTCACTGGTTACAGCTGACGGCCAACTAGCCACAGGTGATGGCCATCCAATCACAGTTGATGGCCATTTACTACCTGAGCCAGCACCTTTCCACGTGAAGCCGAGAGCCTGGAAACTGCACTCCTGGCTCTGTCCCCACAGTGATAGTCCCTACCTTGTAGGTTGTTGAAAGAATAAAATGAGTTAGCGTTTGTCAAGCTCTGGGGGCTGGTCCATTACATCATAGTTGGTATATGATGATTTTAAATATACATTGTTATATTGCTTTGCATAGTTCATCCCCAGGAAAACCCTGACAGATATCTCAAGTTATAGAAAAATATCCTCTGTGTCTGTGGGACTAAGTAATTTTGAATATCTCTATTCACGGTACATCTCATGGAGAATCTTTGGGTCTGAGTCAGTATGAATGAATTACTCTCAGTGCGATGAGATGTGACTCTCGATTTTATAGCCAAGTAATGGGAAGTAAGTAAATACATCATTTAGAGCAGAAATGATAAAAAGGACATAAATTAACGAAAAGGAAAGAGTGTTTTCAAAAGATGATAAAACAGTAATAGTCAATAATAATCTTAGAAAACTCTCTTCCCTGAAGAAAAGAGTTGGATATAATGAATTCAGAGGAAAAGGCATTTGCAGAGCATTCAAACCTGAGGATTCATATTAGCATGTGATTAGGAAGTTATTTTTAAAAAGGCTCTCAACTGTGAAAAACTGAACTTTCCCCACTGTCCAGTTGTGATTAGGTGGAAGAAGACGCCCCCAGCAGCCCTACCCAGAGGGCTTCCCTGGTCATGAGCTTCTGTCTCTTGGGGCATGTGGGTCCATCCAGCCACATAATGCAAACATGCTAACTCTCTCTTTCTCTCTCTCTCTCTCTCTCTCTCTCTCTCTCTCTCTCTCTCTCTCTCTCTCTCCAGGCTGCTTTCCCCAACCCCAAAGCCTCCATCAAACCACCATGAGCCACACACAGGGATCACATCACATTACCCCAAATCACACATTTCAGATTGTAAAGACAGTCTGGCAAATACCCTCCCGCCTGCCAGTTGAGAAATTTCTCCCTCCTGCTTTGTAAGAAAATGCCTCATGGATCAATCTCCTCTTAGCTACCTTTTAAAGGTGAAGTGCCCCATCCTTGCCTCTCTTCTTTGTCAGCACCCTCTCCCTTACAGATCTCATCCTGCCCCACAGCTTTTGTACCTTTGTGTAGCTCTAACCTCCTGACCTCCAGGCTCATCACACACAAGTGTCTGTACTTCCTCTAGTACATCTCACAGATACTTCAATTCCATTACATCCAAAAATTGAACTTCTGATCGTCCTCCTTCCAAATGCCAGTTGATAGCAACTTCAACCTTCCAGTTTTCCAGGACAAAAACATTGGAGCCAAGTCTTCTCTGTCACATCCAACAATTAATCCACGAGGAAATCCTGAGTCTGAAATTTTCCGGCATTTGACCACTTCCTAGCACCTCTATGGCTACCATTTTGGTCTGTGCTGAACTTGGATTAGTACAGCAGCCTCCTGAACTTTTGAAAACATTCATCAAATCAGATCACTCCTCTGCTCAAAATCCTGCCTGGCCCCACATTTTACTCAATAAATATTAAAGTTTCAGCAGGCTTTCATGGTCTGGTCAGCCCCTTGTTACCTCTGTGATGGCATCTCCTCCGGCGCTCTCCCTCCCCTATGGGTCTCTTTAGGCATGGTACCCGTTAGGGCCTTTCTGCTGGCAGTTCTGGCCACCTGGCGCACTCTTGGCTCAGGTAACCCCATGGGTTGCTCCCTCACTCCTTAAATCTTTACTCAGAAATCATCTTCTCAATGAGACCTACCCTGACCACTGTCTTTAAAACTGTAGCCCTCCCTCTATATTCTCAGCCTCTTTTACCCTGCATCACATTTTGTTTCCCTTAGCACCTTTAATCTTCCACTGTACTAAATAATGTATTCTTTTATCATCTGTCTCCCTTGCCAGAACGTGTCATCAGGTCATGGAAATTTGATGTACTGTATTCATATGGTGGGTACTCAGTAAGTATTTGTTGGAGGAATGAATTGCTGGTTGGCTTGGCTCTGACTTTAGTTTTCAGCAGTCCTACTGGGGCAGGGAGTTCCACCAACCTGGCTAGGTCGTCAGAAGAGTATATCACATTTAAAAGTGATGTCTTCTAGGAAAGAGTGCTAGATGTTGTCCAGATGTGTGCCTCGTTCCTGCTTGCTCCAACCTCCTGGCCCCCAAAGGCCATTTGTCCCGTCAGGCACCTGCAGTACTGATGCTGTTCCACCTCATATTAGTCAGCTTGGGCTCTGGCACCTTCGTTGTCCAATCCAACGTGAATGTATATAATCATCAGTGACACCAGCTATCCTTGTATGCCGTGGCCAGTCCCTGGTCCAGTGCTGGGCTGCAACCAGTAGTGTTTGTAGGCTTGGGGTCCTTAATTTTATATATTGTATAATTGTACATCCTTATCATTGCCTTGGAACCGAAACAAAGGGCAAGTTATTATACCAGACACAATCAAACCTGATAGCCTAGTTTCTTGCGGGGCTGCCATTTTGCTTTGCCCCATAGGGTGCATATCCCTACACAACATTATATTTGCTTGAGGAAGCTGTAGATTCATTTCATCATGAATAGTCATGCTGAACCCTATAAATTACTGAGAAGGCCATCACTCCCCATCACCTCTGAACTGTTGATCATCATCTCACCTTCTCTGTCTCAATTAACTCTGAGTCTTTCCTTAAAAATAATTACAGGGATTAAAGGAAATCATCAAATATATCAGACTGAACAGTGAATATAGACTAAGTATAAAAACACACGCCTATGGGAAACTTAACACTCTTTTTCGATCTTTACATCATTAATTTTATTTTATTTCACTATACCTGTAATGATTTAAAGTGTTATTTTTTTCTCAATGAAAGAATGATAATAAATCATGTTTAAGTAGTAAAATGATTGTTGGCCTTGAGGTCTTTCAAGGGAGGCTACCAGTTTCTTGGGATGGAAAAGCGAACAAGTAATTACAGGAGTGAAATTACTTTGAGAACCCACATTGTGCCAGCAACTTGAACATACATAGGCAAACTTGCTAGATCCTTGCAGGCACCATGAACATTCGATGGCATATCTGTTTTACAGATAAGAGAATGAGGCCTCAGAGGGCTGAGGTAACTTGCCCAAGGTCACATTGGTAGAGTTGTTCTCTAGAACAGTGCCTGGGATGTAGCAAAGGCTCAGTGCATATCGGTTTCTCATATCCTTCTCTCTTAAGACGATCCTGATGGCACATGAAGTCATGAAGGCAGCCCCTGCTATGAGTGATGTCAGACAAGGAGTGCAGTATTGTGATTATGACTGCAGTAGTGCAGTATTGTAATTATAAATTGTAATTATAATTATAATGTTTATATAGTACCTGCTATTTGTCTGGTAATTTTCTGCCTTTTCTGCATATCCACTTAATCATTCCAACATTCCTATGAAATATATTCTGTTGTTAGCCCATTTAACAGACCTGCAAGGATTTCACATACCGTGTTTCCCCGAAAATAAGACCTAGCCAGATCATCAGCTCTAATGGGTCCTTTGGAGCACAAATTAATCTGAGACCCGTTATTATTATATTATATTATATTAACCCAGTATTATATTATGTTATATTATATGTTCTTTATATTATATTATCATATTATATAAGACCCAGTATTATATTATATTGTATATTATATTATATTTATATTATATTATATTACATTGCATTACATTACATTACATTATATTATATTACATAAGACCCAGTCGTATATTAAAATAAGACTGAGTTTTATGTTAATTTTTGCTCCAAAAGACACAGTAGAACTGATGGTCCGGCGAGGTCTTACTTTCAGGGAAACACAATATATGGCCAGTAAGTGAGAGAAGGGGACTTGAACTTGGGCAGTCTCTCTTCAGAGTCCAAGCCCTTAACCATTATGCTATAGTGTCCATGTATGCATACTCCACATGTGACGACTGCTGTGAATTACCATGATTTTGTGGCTCTATCTTACATTGCATTGGTGTGACTCCACAATCTGAGATTTTCCTTTATCCTATTACAATGACTGAACCAGAGATATCATGCCACGAGCCAAGTGGCAGAGACGCCTTCAACAACATACCCATGGGCAGTGCACTAAAGCTAGGGGGACCAACTTATGACCCCATCATCCTTTAGCTCTTGGCATAGTTCTTGAAACATGCACAAAAAAGGAAAAATTGACATTGCAATTTGTTGAATTGCAGACTGTTCTCAGTAAACACCATGCCCTTTGAAAGCCTGAAATCATTACACAGTGGTAGATACGTGAGGATTCTTTTATGAGCTGGCAAGAGGCAAAATCCATTTTATAGCAGAAATATGATTTGGAATTCATTTCTGCCTTTGGGCAATGACACTGTTAGTTTCGTCTGCTAGGCATGGCCAGACCACCATTATCTCCACCTTCTCTGTAGATCTGTGATCTGTGAATAAAGCTCTTTCTAATGAGACCCCTTTTTGTGCAACAATGGAATGTTTCTGACAAGGATGTTAGAGCCACAGACTTTCTTTTAATAGTGGTATCGTGTGTTGTTTACTTTTAAAATCATTTCTTGTACAAGAAAGAACTGTATCCTAGAAGATCTGCCCCAGAGAGCTCATGAACAGGAACCATGGTTTACAACACGACTTTCTGGAAAGCAAATGGGATTTTAATGTGAACCCAGAAAGGGGTCAGACCACACTGACATATAGTTTCTGGTTTCTAATCTTACCTCCACTGCCATTGTGGACTGAGTTACACAACCCTCTGATCCAAGGCCCCACTATGTGAGTGTTTTGTCAGCTCATAGTGTGGTCTCTGCACAGTATGGCTCCCACCGAGGGCTTAGGGCCTAGTGGGCAGCCAGACCTCAGGCTCTGGGCACCTACACCCAGACCCTGCGCTCTACTCTGAAATAGAATTGTTATATCACTGTGGGCCAATCAAATTACTTTCCAAGTTCCGTCCTAGATACTGTACCAGTATGGTAATTCCCAGATGATTGATCTATGATGTCAGGTAGGCTGAATGATATGATAATGTTAATTAACTGAAAACTTTATTTCCATCATGTTTCTCTCTCTCTCTCTCTCTCTCTCTCTCTCTCTCTCTCTCTCTCTCTCTCTCTCTCTCTCTCTCTTTCTGCCTGTGTGTGTATATTTTCCTTTTGCCAGTACAGGAGGAAATTGGGAAGAGGTATTAATTAGCTTTTACTTCTTCTTGTTTAACAGAGTATAAGCTAAGAAGAAAATTTCTTAGGAACTGATGCCTCCCACCTACTCAATTGTTTAATTCAAAATTTAACCGTGAGTCTTTTATGTATCCTCTCTTTCACTCATCATCAGTGTCCAATTCATCAGTAAGTCTTGTCTTCTCTATCTCCAAAACATTTCTTGATTTTGACCCTTTTCATCATATCCGCTGCTAAGACCCATATCCAAGGCATGATCATACCTCATCTGGAATCATGCAACATTCCCCTACCTGGTTTCCTGCTCTCCTTCTTGACTCTATATTCCACATAGCAACCTGAGTGGTCTCTCTAAAGTCATAGTATAATACTTGTTTGCTTAAAACTTTTCCCTTTGCAACCAGATTAAAATCCAGACTACTTCCCATGGCCTGCAAATGCCTACTGCCGACCTCTCTCTTTACCTTCTCTCTCTCCATTCACCACCTCATTTACAATGCTTAAGGCACAGTAGACTTGGTCTTGCTTCAAGGCTTTTGCTTTGACATTCGCTGTACCTGGAAAGTTCTCCAAGAAATTCACATCACTACCTCTTCCTTATTCAGGCCTCACTCAGATATCACTTTCTTAAGGAGACAATTACTTTCATGACAATTTGCACACTCAGTTGGATGCTTCACTCCTCCCATACATCCCGAATGTAAACACCATGAGTGCAGGAAGTGTTGGTGCTATTGACGACTTTGTCTGCTCTGTATAGCTCCATGTCTTGCACTTGGGATATCCTGAATAAATGAATGAATGAACTTGTGGATGGATCCCAGCTGGTTTGGATAATTATCACTGGTGAAGTTCTCGAGCATACTCTGCAATGGGCACTTAACTTAAAAAATGCCTTGCACTGCAGCTGGGTGGTAATAATAAAATCACACTGTTTTTCAGTTGGTTTTATTATTTTAAAAATTTCTACACACATTTCATTTCATTATTTTCTGTACGTGGGATAAATCATTCCCACTGTCCTGCTTTTGGTACAGTTCTGGAAAAGAGATAGGCGTCCTCATACCATGGAGGGTAGAAGACAGAATCAGCTGACCCAAGAGACATAAAGTGTTCAGATTAGAGGGAGGCAAAAAGTAGGACCACTAAAACCTACAGAGATAAATCACTCCTAGAATATAAGCAATTAGGGCTAGGAATTGTACGGAGCATTTTGGAAGGAGCATCTGTATCAGGCAGGATAGGTTAAGTTATGCTGCAGTAACAAGCAATACAAAAATCTCAGTGGCTGAACACAACAAAAGTATTTATGCACCCATGACACATGTTCAGTGTGAGATGGTAAGAGCCTTCTGCTCCTTGCAGTTACTCTGGGATCCTGGTTCTACTTCAACATGTGAGTTTGTGTTTGTTGAGGCAGGAAAAGAGACCATGGTGAAGAATTCTCTAGCTCCTAAAGACTCTGCTTGAAAATGACACTCATCACTTTTTTTACTCATATTTTAATGACCAAAGGAAGTTACATGGCCACACCTAACTTCAAGAAGTCAGGGAAGCATAATCCTATCATCGGACTGTAAGGAGAACTGATACTAATTGGGGAACTATTTGGTGAGATGGGGAACTATTTGGTTGATACTATTTGGTGAGATGATGATCTCACCATCCTAGCAATACAACTGATTAAAAAGCTGTACTTAGGGAATTTTGAGTAATTGCAAATATACAAATATGTATAGTGGATGTATATAGTAGATAGGTCATACTGATATGGGCCAACAACAAATGAAATATGGTACTATGGAAAGAGAACAATAGAACTGCGCATTAAAAAAAGAAAAAAAATATGGATTGAATCAGATCAGAAAATATTCTTATCAGCCATCTCAAGTGGGGTTTTGTGAGAGATTTAATCTTGAATATTCTATGTATGTACAATGGTACTAGCATTGGAGAATTGAAAAAAGTCGTCTCTCAGATAATTTGCTGTAGAGCTTAATTCTGTCATGGAAACTTGGTTGGAGCAAACCCATTTGTCATGACTATGTGTTTTCACCAAATCCTTAAGGTAAGAGGGCCTGGTAACTAACATTACCATCCCATTAAATGTGATTTGAAGTTACATTTGCATGATGATGATGAAGTTTCCTAAAGTGAGCTGTACATAACTTTCTACCCATTGTATGGATCTAGTTGTCTTTCATTATATCCAGCTTTTCATATACTATCTATTGCTATAAACTGTCCATCTTTCTAAATTTCACTCAAATTTATCAATTCTTCTGTTTCTTTCTAAGCTACCTCTAAATCTCATCTTAGTTTTAACAATAGCCATCTAACTAGTTTCCACTCATACAATCTTGTATCCCTCCAAACCAGTTTACATTTTGCAGCCAAAGTGCTTTTCAAAATTATTTCATGACACTTACACATAGCTGAAAAAATCTTCAGTGACTTTCCATTGAAGATCAAGATCCTTAACTGGGTCTGAAAGACTCCAGATTGTCTGGCTCCTGACCTCGCCAGCCTCACCTTGCACGACTCTCTCTCACACTTTATGCTTCTGGAATAATGCCTCTTGCCTATTTTGATCAGAATAACATTGTATATGGTTAAAAAAAAATCAAACCATTCTGAAAAGCTTATAAAATAAAAACAACATTCCTCCCCACCCAAGAAGTAACTTAACTTCCAGTGGTACGTATGGTCGTATTTATAAATAATATGCTTATACTGCTACTTCTTAATGTATCCATTTTAAACATTATTAATTTCTTTCCTGTTATGGTAGATGAGTATTTGACAATTCCTCTATGCTCCCTCATTTCCTCCTATCCTTCAAATACTGTTAATTGCTGTTTTTAGTTAAACTATCAATTGAGGTTTATTATATGATGATTATGAAACTAAAACCCACTGTAGAACCAAGTATTGTATTATGATTAAGTTTCTTGTACAAATCTTTTTCTAGTATCTATAGTTGCTTCATTAAAAATTTTTCTATTTGTATTTTTGCTTTTCTCAAAAACTCCACCATAATGAGTTTTAATTTATCCTGGAGACTTTCTCCCTAAGATTTCCATTTCATGGTCCAATGCTTTCTGGTAGTTCTCAAGGTCTGCTGCATAGCTGACATCCTTCACTGCCCTCCTGGACTGGATCCACTGTTTCTTGGAATTTATGGCTTCGTATTTCTTTATTTACTCTATTATTTTGCTGAAGCATTTTCTCGGGTAGTTCTTACATATCTGAAACTCTCTTTGTCTACCCATTTACTTGAATGATAGTTTAGCTGGGTATGGAACTCTAGGTTACAAATAATTTTTCCTTAGAATTTTCAACACATTGTCATGTGTCATCACAGGCTTTTTATCAACTAAGTAATTTATTCTCTTTATGGTTCTGTTTTCCTAGTTACAAACTTTCATATAAGCAAGAACAATGGGTCGATATAGAAGATGAGATCCTGATTAACAGGCCATTTAAAAATTAGAGCTATACTCCTGCCTAGGTATATCTGGTCATTCCCACTATAAAGAGATCTCATGGAAGAGAAACTAGGAGTCTTGAAACTCCTTTATTCAAACTCAACAAGTAAGTTTAAGTAAAATTGCCTTATCTCCTGCATTGACACAAGAAAAAAATACGTGGTTTGTCATGAAAAGAACTTCATTTTATAAGAAGCACAACTGATGGTTCGGTCTTAGAGACAGCAGAGAAAGTGACTGGCTAAGGTAGGCCAGGTTCAGCTGGGGTACTTTTGTTGGTGTAGCTCTGTCCTAAATATCTAGCCTCCTCTTCCTGGTACCAATGGACTAGTCTGGCATGATCTTCTCCAGGTGATTGCAGAAGTACAAGAAGCTAGCGGAAATACATCAGGCTTCATGAGGTCTTGACACAATATGATTTTAGCCTGATTTTATTGGCAAAAGAAGTCATATGTCCAAAATCAAAGCCAAGAATCAAAGGAAAACATGATGCCCACACTGGGTGTGCATTGTATAGTTATGTAGAAACCAGTGTGCATACAATGATGGGTGAAAAATGAGACCTAATAACACTTTCTATCATTGATACTAGTAAATAAACATATTTCTAAAAATATTAATTTGTATAATACATGTTTACGGAAGGAAGATTATTTCCCTTATTGTCGAGGTTCTGGCTCTGTTTGTTCAAACAAAATACATCTTCAAAAGTGTGAGAGAATCATTGTTGTTTGTTTTTCTGATCTGCCTGGAGTTCTGTGGCAGCACAGTAATGCTGGCTACTCTCTTTGTTGTCTGGGAAGAACACTGCCTCCCTTTAAATGATTTTGATTCTAAGGCTGAGAAAGGGCAGAGCATGGTACAGGGATGTGTGCAGAGTCGGGCTTTTTGCCATTGGGAGAAAAAAAACAAACAAACTGTATTTAGATTTCAGCTTCCTTGTGGGCAGACATGTCTTGCCCTTCTTTGAATTCCCACATATAATAGAAACTGGGGGCAGTGTGCTGCAGCAGAGGTTGGAGGCCTAGATTCTCAGCCTGGCCAGCCACCACCACTTGTGAACTTGAGCAAGTCACTTTAGCTCTCAGACCCTCAGTTTCCTGTTCTATAAAGAGGAACTAAGGGTAAGGCGTCCTGTTTTTCTCCAGAGGTGTTGTGAAGAGCAAATAACGTAGCAAAAGGGAGAGGATGTTGGAAAATGACATAGTACTGCCGCATAGAACTGGGGCAGTTCGTCTGAATTCTGGGCTTGTTCACCAGGTGAGGACATGGACTGATGGAGGCTGGGGTTGTGAGTTTCAGCTACTTAGGTTTTACATGAAGGGGAAAGCTATTCCAACACCCTAAGTGTTGGCTCTGCCCCTTCTGTTATAATCGGGGCTTAGGAGATACAGGGCAACTTGGACACTTCTGGAAAGAGAGGGTCTGGGAAACCCTGACTCTGAGCAACATGTTTCAACAAATGTTTTAAGGTCATGGACTACCTTGAGCATGTAGAGAAAGCTGTATTTCCTCTCCCACAGGGATGGGGAATGCACCTATGCACATGAACACAACATTTTGAATATAATTTCAGGATTTGGATGGGGGGATGTTTCCTCTAGAAGTGTTGCTTAGAGAAATGCTTACCCTGTGCATAGTCTCGGTACTTAGTCCAGCACTTCGGGGGAACACCATCTGTTGTTTTCTTATGTCCTTTTCCCAAGATGACTCTATAGAGAACTCAGCAGAAAGTTCTTATGTCCTCTTCCCTGATTTCTTTTCTTCATTTTCAGCTTCTCCTCTCCACAGACAGAGATAGAAATTTAGTTCCAAGATGTTAGTATATGTTGGTCTATATGTTGCCAGTATTACAAGGCAATTCTTCCTGTGGCCATTTGCTTCTTCCCTCTTCATTTATTCCCCTTCCTCCTCCTTCTTACCTCTTCTTCCTCAAAACCAACCTTTTCCTATCATTTTATAGAGGCACATTGGTAATTATGATGCACCTTAAAAATTATGATGTGCCTTTAAAAGATACCTTAAAAAGTTACATCACATAAGAAACATAAGCTCAGTGAGATCTTTTACTTTTGTAGGGAAAGAATCCAAGGCATTAATTATGTCCCTGCAGGTGAGTGACTGGCATCATCTTAGGTCAGGGGTGTCCAAACTGCCGCCAGCCGGCCAACTGCAGCCCGCGATCCATTTTTTATTGGCCCACAGCAAATTCCAAAAATATATTTAGTTTACTTAAATAAAAAAGGTGAGGCAAGACATACTTCACGTCGAGTGAGTGGCCTGGCTGTTTGTGTATTTTACCACATATGGCCCTTGGTGAAAAAGGTTGAAAAAAGTTTGGACACCCCTGTCTTAAGTAAACAAACAAGCCACCACCTCCCCCTCCAGCACTTCATTTCATTGCAGAACTGCTAGTTTAACATTTTCTGGTTACCAGAGGCAATGAACTCAGTTATCATCTGTGGTGTCCCACCTTTGAGGAAATTTAGAATTATAATGACCAAAGGATGAGAATCATTGGAAAAAACGAGCAAGGCACAGAAGGACTAAGTGCGGGAAAAGAAACTATGCCTTTCAAAATGCACAGACCATGACAATTGCAAAAAAAGATGATATCAGCACATGTGGTGATTTTTCTACAGCACTCAAATTTCTGTCCTGCATGTCAACTGCAGAGAATTTTGTCAGAAGGATATCACACAATAGTCCACACACACCCTGAAGTTTTTAAAATAGCAACTGAAAAAAATTTAAGTAGTGTAATATATTTTAATTTGTTTGTCCCCCCTCCCCCCGTCAATTTCTGATGATTGTACAAATGACCACTTTATTACACTGTTTACCATCCATATCATTTTTATACTTATGGTACATTATGTTGCTATTAAACAGAGGTGTTGCCCTTTTAAAGCATCTTTCTAGGTATTTGAAAGTTGCTGAGTGGAAGCATAGCACAAGGTGGGTACTGCTGAGCAATGGGTTTTAACAGTTCTTCCGTGGTTGGGGACTCCATCACACATGTAAAGAAAGGGGAGGGGGGTGTGATGGGGACATGCACACATTCACGTGGACATATAAGCTCAGGATTGCAGTGGAACAATGCTCCTTGAGAACCTCTGCTTGAAAGAATTAATCTCTTACAAACTGGTAGCTACAGAAGAGTCATGGGGATGTAAAGTACAGCATAGGGAATGTAGTCAATAATGTTGCAAAAACTGTGTATAATGCCAGGTGGGTACTAGACTCAAGGGGGGGAATCGCGGTATGAATTATATAAATGTTTAACCATGATGCCCTACACCTGAAATTAATATAAAATAATATTGAATGTCAACTATAACTAAGAAAAATAAATAATTTTCCGGAAAAAAATGGCGGCGTGAGGTGAGCCCCTGTAACGCTCCCCTGGAATTTACAACGAATCTGACAACAATAACTCCACAAAGGACTCCTTGCACAGCAGACAGACAAGACGAAGAGGCCGACTACTGAATTCACCTCCAGGTGGGTGAATCGCGCGAGCGGGGGAGGAGGGAGAGGAGAAGTGCGGAGACGGAGCCGCGCGGGCGCAGGACACAGACCTAGCTCAGTGCCCGGAGCCCGATCTTCCGCAGCTGCGGGAGAAGGAAGGACTTGGACTGCTAGGGCTCCGCTTACGGCCCACAGGGCTGAGGGGGCAGCATACAAAACCGCTGAACCCAACGCTCGCTCACGGCAGACCTCGGAGCAAAGACTGAGGGAAGAGGGCTGAAATCGGTGGTTTAAGCCCTCACTGGCGAGCGGAGAACGGAAGCCTTAGGCACTGAGACTAGCCGCCCCCTCCCTACCCTCCCAGAGCTCGCCCCGCCCCCACCTGCCCGGTGCTAGAAGCGATAAAGTAGCAGTGTCGGATCAAAGGACAGAATATTTGCTGCTCTGAGAACTGTGGACCGCAGACACAGATTCGCAGCTCAACTAGTTCCGGCAAAGGGGAGGGAGCTGTGGAAGCAGGACTGGCTGTGGTGGTGGTCGCCGCCATTGCTCTGGGCCACCTCTCACAACTCACCCCGCCCCTGGCCCCACCTATCTGGGCGGATCCCTGCAGGAGTAAACAGAACTGCTGAAACAAACGGGCTCTGAATCTGGTGCAGAAAGAGCTTTGGAACTCCAAAAGCTCTTCGCATACCTATCAACCTGTTGCAGAAGACACTCCTGTAGATGTCTAGGAAGAGAAATAGTAAATCAGTGATTGCCATGAATAACCAAGGCAACAAGATAGCTCAGAAAGAAAGTGAAAAGTCTCCAGAAAAGGAACTTAGAGATATGAACCTTTGTGATTTAAATGACAGAGAATTCAAGATCGCAATTCTGAAAAAACTGAACGAGATGCAAGAAAACACAGAAAGGCAGTTTAATGAACTCAGAAACACAATCAAAGAACACCATGAGCATTTTACAAAAGAGATTGAAATCTTGAAAAAGAACCAAATAGAATTTCTGGAGATTAAGAACTCAATAGAAGAAATTAACAATAAAATATCCAGCTTAGGTAGTAGAGTTGACCAGATGGAGGAAAGAATCAGTGACATCGAAGATAGGAACCTGGAATTTACACAGAGGGAAGAAGAAAGAGACTTGAGACTTAAAAGAAATGAAAGAACTCTACAAGAACTTTCTGACTCCATCAGAAAAAGCAATATAAGAATAATGGGCATACCAGAAGGAGAAGAAAGAGGGAAGGGAACAGAGAATATATTCAAACAAATCGTCGATGAGAACTTCCCAAACTTGTGGACAGAACTGGATCCTCGAATCCAAGAAGCAAATAGAACACCTAATTACCTCAATCCCAACAGGCCTTCACCAAGGCACATTGTATTGAAGCTGTCTAAAATCAATGATAAAGAAAGAATCCTCAAGGCAGCCAGGGAATAGAAGACGGTAACTTACAAAGGAAAGCCCATTAGATTATCATCAGATTTTTCAGCAGAAACTCTACAAGCTAGGAGGGAATGGAACCAAATATTCAAACTATTGAAAGAGAGAAATCATGAGCCAAGAATAATATATCCAGCAAAGATCTCCTTTAGATATGAAGGAGGAATAAAGACCTTTCCAGACATCCAGATGCTGAGGGAATTTTCTAATACACGACCTGCACTACAAGAAATACTAAAGGAGGCTATTAGACCACCATCAACAGGGACAACTTGTGGCAACCGAAACATAAAAAGGGGGAGCGTAAAGGCCTGAACTGGAATATGGGAATAGAGAAAGTAAGCGTACTGAAGAAACTGGAATACTCTAAATATCAAACTTTCTTTTACATAAACTCAAGGGTAACCACTCAAAAAACATCCAAATCTGAAATATATACTGTAATAAAAGAAGAAACAGAGGGAAACATCATAGAATACCACCACACAGAAATAAAAGACAACAACAAAAAAGCAAAGAAACAATGGAGACACAGCCTTACCAGAAAACTAAAGACAGAATGACAGGAAATCCTCACATATCAATAATCACCCTAAATGTAAATGGACTGAACTCACCAATAAAGAGACACAGAGTAGCAGATTGGATCAAAAAACTAAACCCAACCATATGCTGCCTGCAAGAGACACATCTCAGCTACAAGGACAAGCATAGACTCAAAGTGAAAGGGTGGAAATTGACACTTCAAGCAAATGGTACCCAGAAAAAATCAGGTGTAGCCATAATGATTTCCGATGAAACAGACTTCAGGGTGAAAAAGATAACAAGAGACAAAGATGGACATTTCATAATGGTAAAGGGGACTATACAACAAGAAGACATAACAGTCATCAATATTTATGCCCCCAATCAGGGAGCACCGAAATATACCAAGCAACTACTAACAGAACTAAAGGGAGAAATTGACCAAAACACAATTATACTAGGGGACTTAAATACATCATTGACAGCTATGGATAGATCATCCAAACAGAAGATAAATAACGAAATCGCAGCCCTAAATGACACATTAGATGAATTGGACATAATTGACATATATAGAGCACTTCATCCTAAAACATCAGACTATACATTCTTTTCTAGTGTACATGGAACATTCTCAAGGATAGACCATATATTGGGACACAAAATCAGCCTCAGCAAATTTAAGAAGATTGAAATCATACCAAGCATATTCTCTGATCACAAAGCTTTGAAATTGGATATCAACTGCAAAAAGAAAGCAGGAAAAAACACAAATACATGGAGATTAAACAACATACTTTTAAAGAACGACTGGGTCAAAGAAGAAATTAGAGGAGAGCTCAAAAGATACATAGAAACAAATGACAATGAAAATACATCCTACCAAAATTTTTGGGATGCCGCGAAAGCAGTTTTAAGAGGGAAATTTATATCATTACAGGCCTATCTCAAGAAACAAGAAAAATCCCAAATAAATAACCTCATGTTACACCTTAAAAAACTAGAAAAAGAAGAACAAGCGAAACCCAAGGTCAGCAGAAGAAAGGAAATAACAAAAATCAGAGCAGAACTAAATGAAATAGAGAACAAAAAGACAATAGAAAAAATTAATGTGACAAAAAGCTGGTTCTTTGAAAAGATTAACAAAATCGACAAACCCTTGGCTAGACTCACTAAGATAAAAAGAGAGAAGACACTAATTAACAAAATCAGAAATGAAAAAGGGGAAGTTATCACGGACACCACAGAAATACAAAGGATTATCCAAGAATACTATGAAGGACTATATGCCACCAAATTTAATAACTTAGAAGAAATGGACAAGTTCTTAGAAACATATAGCCTTCCAAGGCTGAATCATGAAGAACTGGAAAATCTTAACAGGCCGATCACCAGTAAGGAAATTGAATCAGTCATCAAAAACCTTCCCAAAATCAAAAGTCCTGGACCAGATGGCTTCACCAGTGAATTCTACCAAACCTTCAAAGAGGATCTAATACCAATCCTGCTCAAACTCTTCCAAAAAATTGAAGAAGAGTCAGTACTCCCTAACTCATTTTATGAGGCCAACATTACCCTGATACCAAAACCTGGTAAGGACAACACAAAAAAAGAAAACTACAGACCTATATCTCTGATGAATACAGATGCTAAAATCCTAAACAAAATTCTAGCAAATCGAATACAACAATGCATTAAAAAGATTATTCATCACGACCAAGTGGGGTTCATCCCCGGGGCACAAGGATGGTTCAACATTCGCAAATCCATCAATGTGATACATCACATAAACAAAATAAAGGACAAAAATCATATGATTCTATCAATTGATGCAGAAAAAGCATTTGATAAGATACAACATCCATTTATGATTAAAACACTTACTAAAATTGGTATAGAAGGAAAATACCTCAACATAATAAAGGCCATATATGACAAGCCCTCAGCTAACCTCATAATTAATGGTGAAAAGCTGAAGCCCTTTGCTCTACGTTCAGGAACACGACAAGGTTGTCCCCTATCACCTCTGCTTTTCAACATAGTGTTGGAAGTCCTCGCCAGAGCTATCAGGCAAGAGAAAGAAATAAAAGGCATTCAAATTGGGAATGAAGAAGTTAAATTGTCACTCTTTGCAGATGACATGATGCTATACATAGAAAACCCTAAAGACTCCACCAAAAAGCTATTAGAAACAATCAATGAATATAGTAAAGTTGCTGGCTACAAAATCAACGTACAAAAGTCCATTGCTTTCCTGTATACCAACAATGAAATCTCAGAAAAAAAGATAGAAAAAACAATTCCTTTTGCAATTGCAGCAAAAAGAATAAAATACCTAGGAATAAACTTAACCAAGGATGTGAAGGATTTATATGCTGAAAACTATAAGACATTTTTGAAAGAAATTGAAGAAGACACAAAGAAATGGAAAGACATTCCGTGCTCATGGGTTGGAAGAATCAACATAGTTAAAATGGCCATATTACCCAAAGCCATATACAGATTTAATGCAATCCCCATTAAAATCCCAATGGCATTTTTTAAAGAAATAGAACAAAAAATCATCAGATTTGTTTGGAACCACAAAAGACCCCGAATAGCCAAAGCAATATTAAAAAAAAAGAACAATACTGGAGGTATCACACTCCCTGATTTTTCCTTGTACTACAGGGCTACAATAATCAAAACAGCTTGGTATTGGCGGAAAAACAGACACATAGACCAATGGAATAGAATTGAGAACCCAGAAATAAAACCACATAAATATGGACAGATAATTTTTGACAAAGAAGCTAAAAACATACAATGGAGGAAAGACAGCCTCTTCAATAAATGGTGCTGGCAGAATTGGATAGCTACGTGCAAAAGAATGAAACTGGACTGCTATCTGTCACCATGTACCAAAATTAATTCAAAATGGATCAAAGACTTAAGCATAAGACCTGACACAATAAACTGCATTGAAGAAAACATAGGTACTAAACTTATGGACCTTGGGTTCAAAGAGCATTTTATGAATTTGACTCCAAAGGCAATGGAAGTAAAAACTAAAATAAACAAATGGGATTATATGAAACTGAAAAGCTTCTGCACAGCAAAAGAAACTATTGACAAAATAATGAGGCAACCAACTGAATGGGAGAAGATTTTCGCAAACAGTTCCTCTGATAAGGGGCTAATATCCAAAATATACAAGGAACTCATGAAACTCAACAACAAAAAAACAAACAACCCAATTGAAAAATGGACAGAGGACCTGAAGAGACATTTCTCCAAAGAGGATATACAAATGGCAAATAGACATATGAAAAAATGCTCAACATCGCTAATCATCAGAGAAATGCAAATGAAAACCACAATGAGATATCACCTCACCCCAGTCAGAATGGCTTTCATCAACAAAACAAATAGTAACAAGTGTTGGAGAGGCTGTGGAGAAAAAGGAACTCTCATACACTGTTGGTGGGAATGCAGACTGGTGCAGCCGCTATGGAAGGCAGTGTGGAGGTTCCTCAAGAAATTACGAATAGAATTACCATATGACCCAGCAATCGCTCTCCTTGGTATCTACCCCAAAAATATAAAAGCATTTCTCTATAGAGACACGTGTACGCCAATGTTCATTGCAGCTTTGTTTACGGTGGCCAAGACATGGAAACAACCAAAATGTCCTTCGATAGATGAATGGATAAAGAAGTTGTGGTACATATACACAATGGAATACTATTCGGTGTTAAGGAAAGATGATATAGGAGCATTTGTGACAACATGGATGGATCTCGAGAGAATAATGCTAAGTGAAATAAGTCAGACAGAAAAAGCAGAGAACCCTATGATTTCACTGATATGTGGTATATAAACCAAAAAGAACAAGACAAACAAATGAGAAACAAAAACTCATAGACACAGACAATAATTTAGTGGTTACCAGAGGGTAAGGGGGTGGGGAGTAGGTGATGAGGGTAAAGGGGATCAAATATATGGTGATGGAAGGAGAACTGACTCTGGGTGGTGAACACACAATGGGATTTATAGACGATGTAATACAGAATTGTACACCTGAAATCTATGTAAATTTACTAACAATTGTCACCCCAATAAAATTAATTAAAAAAAAAAAAAAAAAGAAAAATAAATAATTAAAAAAATATAGTTACGCAAATGGGCAAGTATATATGCATAAGTGTGTTCATCATGGTGTTATGTGTCACAGAAAGATTGAAAATAACCTTAATGGCCAAATATGTGCAATTAGTTAAAATATATGCAATTATGTGATAGAATAATATGTGGCATTAAAGAGATATAGAAATTGACTAGCAAAAAAAGTTAATGTTTTCCCCATGCACGGGCAGGCAGGTTGCAGTCTTTCTTTAAGGCAGTAGTGTACTAGAAGTAAACACTAAATAAATAAACCAGTTGAGAGCTAATAGAAGATAGCCAATGCACTTAAAAGAAAATGAGCACGAGCAAACACACCTTCTGTATGTTTTTATTTGGCATTTATGGAGATCTTTTGGGTGTGGGAATTCTGTGTTTGTAACTGTTAGAATCTCTCATCCTTTGAAGCTTGTTATATGTATAACACCTGTAGAAAGTGGTGAAGGCCATGCAAATTATATTTCACTGTATATTTTACCATAACATTTCAGAAGTGTTTCAAATAAGTGTCTACCTGTTTGAGATGGCTGGTGAATGTGAAAGGGGTCAATAAAACTGTAAAGACCACGATTTCCACACTATCTGCAAAACTGTTTGAAAACTCATACTGACACTAAAATTTTTTCTCAAAAGTAGTCTAAAAGAAGTGCGGTCTAGAAAAAAAATTATTTTCTTTGTTCTGCTACTGAGAAATTTTTGCAGTTAGCTAAATGTCTCATCTAATTGCTCTACTTAGATTTTTCTCTGGAGAAATAGGTCACCCATACTTTAACGAACAAAATGTACTATCTCTATATTTTTCCTTCCATTTGTAAGATTTAAATCAATAAATAAGCCCTGCAATACTGCACTAAAATTTTTAGAAATAAAAGAAATATTGTCAGACACCATAATTTAATCTTCCAGTTCTCCTTCTTTTTCCCTTTTCTTGCCCACCCATAAAGAAATGCACTTTGAATTAGTGCTTTCACTAAAAGGCGACATGGAAGCTGGGAAAAGGATAAATTTCAGTTAATCAGCTCTACTGTTGGTTAGAAAATGTGATGGCAATAAGTTGAAAAAATGTTCCTCCATCACAGTTGTCATAGTGATATGAGCACAACTGCCACCACCATCACCACCATCACCATCACCATCACCACCACCACCATCACCATCACCACCACCACCATCACCACCATCAGCATCACCATCACCATCACCACCATCACCATCACCACTATCAGCATCATCACCACCATCACCACCACCACCATCACCATCACCATCAGCATCATCACCACCATCGCCATTACCACCACCACCACCACCATCACCACCACCACCACCATCACCACCACCACCATCACCACCACCACCATCACCATCACCACCACCACCATCACCACCACCACCATCACCACCACCACCATCACCACCACCACCATCACCACCATCACCACCACCACCATCACCACCACCACCATCACCACCATCACCACCATCACCATCACCACCATCACCACCACCACCATCACCATCACCATCACCACCACCACCATCACCACCACCAGCATCATCACCATCACCATCACCATCACCACCATCACCATCACCACCATCACCACCACCACCATCACCACCATCACCATCACCACCATCACCGTCACCATCAGCATCATCACCACCATTGCCATTACCACCATCACCAGCAGCACCATCACCATTGCTACTATCACCATCACCATTGCCACTGTCATCAACACCAACACCACCACCATTATCACCATCATCATCATTACTATTATTACCACTATCATCATCATTATTAACATTAACCATTACCATCTTCCAGGAACTGTGTTTAGATAGTACATGAAAAGCACTAAGTGCTCAGTAGTTATTATTACTATGTTTGCCTTCCACTACCCTTCCAATCTCTGGATGGGGTTATGTCGAATCAGATATGCAGCTGTGTAATTTAAATTAACCAGGGCCCCTGCTAATGGAATTGATAATTTAAGACTGACAATACTGATCCAGAGGACATGTAACACATATGGAGAACTGGATGAAATTTATTAAACTAAAAATTTACTATGGCTATAGAAAAGGAAAAAAGATTAAAGATTAATTATGCAGCTAATGGGGATGGAAAGAGGATTCTGGTTAGAGGAGGCTTTAACCAATGTGTAAAACTTGGGAGCCATTTGGATGGTTTTAAGTTAAAGTAGAGTGCAACCTTAACTACATGGCCCTAAGAACTGAGAAGGGCTGAGGGTAATGGATGACAGAAATACACAGCACCTAGAAAAAGTTCTGGAAGTCGACAGTGGATATTAGTAAAGATATAAAATCTGATGGGAATCCTTTGCAAATACAGAGACTGATCCAAATGCGAGGTGACAAAGATAATTATTGACTAAGTGATGGTGAATTAAGATAAAGGATGGATTTGCTTTATGTCTGTTTCTCTCTCTCTCTCTCTCTCTCTCTCTCTCTCTCTCTCTCTCTCTCTTGATTAGTGTTTTCAAGGGGATGTGTTAATACACTGAATATATTATCACCCTCACGTTAAAAATCAACTAAAAAAGAAGGCTATTATCAAGATCAAAAAATGTCTTAAATTCAGGTGGCTGTTTAGCTCAGTTGGTTAAAACGTGATGCTAATAACACCAAGGTTGCCAGTTCAATCCCCACATGGGTCACTGTGAGCTGTGCCCTCCTTAGAACTAAAAAAAAAAAAAAAAAAAGATAAAATGAAATAACTCAATTAAAAAAGAAACAGCTTCAAGAAAGATGTCTTAAATTCATAAAAATCATCATGACATGACACACTTTGGATTTACAAGGTCAACATATGAGAACTAAATGAGAAAATTTTATATGTCTGTGTACATGTTGCAAAATAGGAAAAATCAACATATCCTAGAAATTGGTGCTATAATAGCAGGTTTAATTTTACCAGTGGTTATATTTCTCATAGTTTCCTGTGTTGCAGTTGATGGTATGGGAGTGAATGACCACAGAATTAGCAATTATCCTATAATTTAAAAAGCGTGGTCAAATTTGTTTCTGTTAGCATTAAGTTTTCCGCTTGCATAAAAACTTACTACCCAAAAGATTTTGGGGAAAATCAATCGATCTTACATTCCCTAGTGTTAGAAGGTACTGAAGATAATGATATCATTATCTTTATGAAAGAAAAAAGTGATGGTGGATTTGTATTTCTAAATAGCTACATTCATTAAATCACACTCTTTTACAAAGAGTGAAATTTGGGGAGAATACAATAAAAAAGTTTTTTAAATTTTGCATAATAAAACTGATGAAGATTATTCTGGCCATTCTATTTATTTATAGCACAGCATGGTTTGAAATAAAAACCTGGCAGTCCACATATATTTTTTCACCTACAACAAGCTCACAATTCCATATTGTTATGTAACTTTCCCTTGATTCTAATTCCTCAGGGCAGGAAATTGCAGTCATTCCTTTATCCCTACAACTTTGCCAGGTGCAGAGAAGGTACCCGCTGAGAATTTGTTGATGAAGGTGAATACATCGGTGTGTGTTGAAATTTAAGTTCTGGAGAGCTGATTTAGTGGGTAAGCTGAGAAAGAATGTAGGGAGGGAGACCTGGATTCACTATCACAGAAAAGAGTCACTAGGCCATTTTTTCACTCAAATGTGCCCCTGTTTCCTTAGAGAAGGTGGAAGTGTGCAGGGTCAGGGAAGCAGGAGAACTAAGTACTTTTCTAGAACTTCCACCACCTCATCCCTCTGGTCCTCAGGTTCCTCATGTTACCTTCCAATCATGGTGGTAGGTGGGGGTGGTGCCCCCTCCCTTTAAAAGAAGGTTGAAAGTGGACGTCAGTACTTGTATAGAACCCCTGGAACACAGGTGTGTGTCTTCTTCCTGTCAGCCTGGCTTTGGAAGAAGATAAAGAATGAGGTTCTGGGTGGGGCAAATTGTCCCCCATCAAGAGATGTCTGAGTAGCCAAATGCCTCGAACAACAAGGAGCCTGGTTAGAAGTTCACTGACTTCAGCTACAAGGGAGGCAGAGGCATTTCTTTTCTTTTCTTTTATTTATAACAAGAAGTCCCAGCCCCTCAAAAGACTGACTTAACCATTATGAACACAACTAGTTCTTTAGGAATTGGGGTCATTGGTTTGTTTAAACTTGAAAGTAATGAAGAATCATTTTTTCCCTGATTTGAAACGTAATGTATAGTGATTGAGAACATTTTGTAGATTATGGAAAAAATATAAAGAAGATAAAAATTACTTGGAATCATCTAGAAATTATAGCATGTTTAACCTTATAGAATGAATATTCCCTTTTTCCCATGAGTGAAAAAATGAATAAATACTTAAAAGCAAATGGGATCATAATGTACGAAATGTTTATAACTTTATTTTTCCCCCTTAATCTATTGTGATCACTGTCCATATCATTAAATGATTTTTAATGATTGCACAGCAGAGTTATATTTATCTAAACTCTGTTTTTGACCATTTAGGTTGCTTATAGTTTTGGAATTAAAAATAATGCAATTACAGACCCTTTGTCAAAAAATCTTTGTGCACTTTTCTAAATATTTTCTTATGGTATATTTTCTGTTGCAATCATGTTTTTTTTTTTTTTAATTATAATCAGAAAAAAAACAACAACACTTAAAAATTCTTTAAAAGATTCTTTTTTAAAATGCCATCGACCAGACACACACATAAACAGATACATATCAGAAAAAGCTCAATAAATTTAAGAACGCCTCAAGCGTATCTCAAAAGTGTTAGTGGCAGAATCGCCCACCCTTAACCTTCCCATGCAATCACCAGCGAATTGTGACTAGACAAGTCTGGGAAAGAACACCTCATTTAAAAAGCATTACCTGGGGTGAGGTTATCCTGAAGAATGGTGGATTTGTGACACAGTGAAAATAATAAAGTGAAGTCCAGTTTGGTAAAACCTCTTGTTCCTTCCCTTTTTCTGGCCTTCTGGGGAAGAATGGAGAAGGACAATTTCCAGAGCTGATTTACTGAGGTTTTTCCCCCATAATGCAGCACTATGCTCATTCCCCTCAGCCTGGCACTACGGGAACCCTTCATTTTTAGCTGCCTGGTCCCTGTCTCTTACTCAGGATGCAAAAAGGGATTCGAGGGCTGGCCAGGTGGCTCAGGTGGTTGGAGCTCTGTTCTTCTAACTATGAAGGCTGCCGGTTCGATTCCCACATGGGCCAGCAGGCTCTCAACCAGGAGGTTGCCAGTTCAACTCCTGGACTCTCGCAAGGATTGGTGGGCAGCGGGGCGCCCCCTGCAACTAAGATTGAACACGGCACCTTGAGCTGAGCTGCCGCTGAGCTCCCAGATGGCTCAGTTGGTTGGAGCGCATCCTCTCACCCACAAGGTTACTGGTTCGACTCCTGCAAGGGATGGTGGGCTGCACCCCCTGCAACTAGAAACGGGCAACTGGACCTGGAGCTGAGCTGCACCCTCCACAACTAAGACTGAAAGGACAACAACTTGAAGCTAAACGGCACCCTCCACAACTAAGATTGAAAGGACAACAACTTGACTTGGAAAAAAAAAAAGTCCTGGAAGTACACACTGTTCCCCAATAAAGTCCTGTTCTCCTTCCCCAATAAAATCTTAAAAAAAAAAAAAAAAGTCATCTGAAAACTTGTCCTTACATCATCTCCACACAGGTTTTATAGTTTTGAAGAGCGTGAAGAGTTTAGCAAATCACCAGGTATTAAATTCCACCCATGTTGTTTCTCACATGAATATTGAGCTGCTTTTAAAATTAGAAATAAGGAAACAGATTTTATTTCACTAACCAATAAACCTGCCACAAGCCTTGACCAGACTCCATGGGCAGAAGCTGTCTCATGTGACTGCTTCCCAAGCCACCCAGATGTGGCCACACAGGGGCAGCAGTGTGGGGACCGAGAACAGTCCAGAAGAATCTCACTGTAAGGCCATTTGTCCATCTGTGTGTTCTCCACTAATGTCAGCTAAGCAACACGCGATAAAAACAAGATGGTGGTGATGTTGGTAAGATGTTGAATCCTGGCTCTTCCAGCTGTTTTCTACCTTTATCCTAGCTTTATTCAGTAGTATGCTAGATAGCTTTATTTACTAACATGCTCGCTGTTTGGTAACTTTATTTTACCAATATGCGCGCTGTTTTTTATATCTCTGCATTATCCAGATTTTCTCTCCAAACAGAATCTGATAGGTTTATTATCCCCCACTTTAGCAGAAGTCAGGGATTGCTAAGCTGGTGGGGAATTGAGTGTGGTGTGCTTGGCTTTCCCCTGAAACTTTGCTAGTTGTAGAGGGCTTCCTTTCTCCTTGTAAGGAGAGTAATGGTGGCTCTTTCTACTTCTACCATCTGTGGAGAATGGTAGTTTGTTGGTGAAAATGGAATGGGGGTGAGTAGATGAATATTCATTTTAAGTTATAAATCATGATACTTAAAAAAATAAAGCTCTTGTTCCACATGAGAATTTACTGTATGTCTGTTTGAAGCCAAAGAATAGGAGTGATATAATAACAAGAATCCAAATTGATCAGCAGGTATAATTATTCTGTTTTATTCTCTCTTCTTCTGCATGTCCCTGAATGCAGATTCTTTGCAGTGTTGTTCACTCATTTGGAATGGCATAAAGGCCCACCTTGGAACTTACATTCAACTGATGCTGTTTGTTTCTTTGGTTTTTAATCGAGCTCCTACTTAAGTTATGCAAAGTCACTACTGGAGTCATTCTATAATGCTAATAAGCATGCATCCTCCACCAGTGAAAAGCAACGTCCTTGAAGCATAGGTCATAGCACTGTATATTCAATTTTTTCTAATCAGTTTCACTGGCGTTGCTGTGAACTGCAGCTCAATAAGCAAGCAGGTTAGTAAATCATAAGGGATCAGGATAACTCATTTACTAAACATCTGAAACCCTGACATTCCAGGTGTTGTTGCAAAGATGCTGGAAAGAAAAGCTCAGGAAGGGGAAGACGCCAGAAGTTCAACACGCGGTTGGCATGAGTCAGGCGCAGGAAGCTGGTGGGCACCTCCTGATCTGTGTGGGTGTGTGCTGTGCCAGGTGGGGAGGCTTCCTGAAGACAGAGGGTGGCCAGACTGGCTCCCTGGTGGGGAGGATCCCAACAGGCTGGCCTTTGTGATGGGTTTTAGTCTCATGTCCCAAGGAAGTTGGGCTTTCACAAACTCATTTTTTCACATTCAGGGTTTTAGATAGTTTCTCTTCTTGGCTGTGAGGAAATGAAAAGAATTAACTGTAAGATGGGAACTCTGTCAGGCTTAGGGCCACTGCCATTGAAATTCCGGGCCATGTGGGAGGAATTTGTTTCTTTGATTTGTTCCTGCCTGGGGGTCGCTGGAGGGGGTCTCCCGCAGTGCTGACGTCATTCCGGCAGGATGTGCCTTGTCTGTTTGGATATCAAGTCACAGTCTGAAGTTTATCTTCCTCAATCATTCCTTAGTAACATTACTTATTCTGAGGCTCTGAAGGGAGGACTTATTGTGGGGTCCATTGTTGAAGAATGAGAGGACGACTTTTTCTGTAGACTGGAGTAATTTGCAAACACTCTGTAGCAGTAGAATCTTCTGGTGAAACACAATTTTATGCAGATTCCCAGTATAAAAAAAATAGATAAAAGTGTGTGTTTTCTGATACCCTTGGAGTCCAACCAGGAGGCGTTACCCCAAGACACAGCCTGAAGCCTTGTCAGGGTGAGATGTACTAACCCGAGTGGAAAATTTCTCTCCACAGTTGTGCGTGAGCCGAACCTGCTTGTGCTTGGTGGTGGCGCATGGAAAGAACCTGGCAGCCCTGGGGAATATCATAGGAAGGAACTCTGACACTCACTGTGTGTTTACTGTAGGGATATTGCTAAGGATGTGGTTGATGACATCCCACAGAGTTTCCTTTATGCAGAACTGCTGAAGACATTTTTCTCTTTCCCTGGGGCTGCGATTAACCACATTTCTCCTGACCAACTGGGTACATTACATTCTGTAGGTCCTGTCAGCTGTGGCCTGTCTCCATCCGTACCTAGAGTGTACAGTTCTGCCCATGGGAACCATCTGGGTAGCTTTCAAAATGCAAACGTCCAGGCTCACCCCAGACCAAGGGCATCAGAATCTCAAAAGGGGCCTCACTTCCCTGGGTGCTTCCGGTGTCCAGCCAGGGTTGAGAACCACTGCTATGGGGCCTTGTGGTATATAATATTAAGGGCATTTTCTTTTTCCAGCCACTGCTCCTAACATGTCTTCGTTGCCTTGTAAATCTTTCTTTGAAAGTGAGTGGATGTGCTTACATACATTTACATACACATTAGTTTATTATGATTACAAAAATGACTTAGAGTAAAATCCAGTTATCCTTACATTTTCCCCAATAATACTTATGCTAGTTTGGGTCCTCCAGGCAGCAGATGCCAGGATGGGATTAGATATGCAAGAAATTTATCTGGGAAGATGCCTGGGAAGGAAAATGGAGAGGGAGCTAGATGCAGGTGCAACCTTTGGGAGGCAGAAAGAGAAGGAAGAAAGGGTAGGTGAAGAGTCTGCTTATAGTGCAGTTCTAGGGAAGCTGAGCAAGGCCAGTAAGGAGACCTTGAACCCAGGTCACCCGTCAGAGGAGCTCTAGGCCCCAGGGACAGGCCAGACTTAGCATCCATGCTCAGCCATTGATGTCGAGCACCCAAAGGAAGGGTGTCCTCGTGCTATTGTGATGGTGGATTTGAGAGCATAGCACCTGAGGCCAGTGGTCAGTTATGCTCCCTGCAGTTGGAGAACTGAGAGGCACGTTTTTATGGTGGTCACAGTACATCACGTGAATTCCTTTCCCACTCTGATTCTTCCCATTATTTGTGTTTAGAAATAGCAAAGGATGATGAGGGATGAGGATGTGTGATAGGAGGATGAAAGAAAACAGCAGAGCCAAGAAAGTGACAAATGGGGATGAATGAAGGTGGCTGAAGGGGGCAGAGTGGGTATTTCATAGAGCATTAGTCCTGGCTCAGCAACAGATCAAAAAGAAAGATGTGGGGTGGGGGCAGAAAAGACAACTCAAAGAAAAGTGATTCTTCTAGCATGAAAAATTTTGACAAGGAGTGAAAAGAACTGTGCTGGTTAGACCCTGACAGAAACCATCAGATTAAAGTATGGAAGTCATTTGCACGTAAGAAATAGAGGCATATTTCAGCCCAGGGCGGTACCTCACACCCATTACTTCAGCAAAACACATTTTGAGCTCTCATATTAAGAAACACAGTTTATTTCTTTAGCATAATGGCTTTCTTTCCTGGATTCATGTGTTAATCACTCGAGGGAGCTTAACTATACTAATGCCTCGGACCTTACCAGAGTGACTAAATCAGCATTCTTGAGGGCAAGTATGGATAGCAGTGTTTTTAAAAGCACCTCAGCTGATGGTAACAGGCAGCCCGGGTTTAGCTGCTTTAGCAAACGGATCCAAAAACTATTAATATAACATGTGAAGGGTCCACGAATGAAATGTAAATTTACTCAGATAAATACTTGAGAATAATCTGAAGGTATGGACATCACATAAGGTGCTTCAAAGTGCTGAGATTTAACATTTAAATAAGCCATGAAAATTGTATTTTCAGCCTGGCTTTCCCAGTTTGCATCAAAGATGATAATAAAAACATTATCTCCTTTGTCACGTCAAAATTATGGAAAGGATCGTTTCCCATGCCCTTCTCATCTTCTTCTTCTGGAAGCAGGGAGAAAACAGGTTTCCATTTCTTAATAGGGCAAAGCAGATATGAAGCTAGGATGTATAGGTCCCCTGCATGGAAAGCAGACCCAAATAACTTACTGAGGGTTCGTTTCAATATTCATTAAACACCCTGTGCCTCATGCCATGCCGGGCACTGGAGCTGATGTGCCACAGAACAGACGAGGTTGTGGTTCTCCCGGGATACTCTGACCCAGTTCTGCTTGAGAATGGGAATGCCTAGAGGGACAGCTCTCAGAAATGCAGAGGCTTCATAGTGCCAAGGAAAATGCCATTGGATGAAGATGAACCACTCAGAAGGCAGTCTGACAATGAGCTGGTGGTAGTAGTGTGGTAATTTCATTACAAATCAGCAATCGTTAATTAATTGAGAACATCCTATGTGCTAAGACAGTGCAGGATACTTTAACTGGTTTCAGAGGGGAAGCCCTGGGAATGTGTCTCATCTGCTTTTGGGGCTTCCCTGCTGCTGGTATGGAGAGTTATGTCCCCCATCCCCTGAAAATTCCCTGTGTTAGACAGAATGACTTCACAAACAGGCCCTGATCCCCAAACCTGTGACTATGTTGCATGACACGGCGAAAGGGACTTTGCAATGGGGGCTATGCAGGTAGGTCCAATTCAATCACATGTGTCCTTACAGGGAGGAAAACCTTTTCCAGCTGTAGTCAGAGCTGTGAAAATGGAAGCAGGGTCAGAGGGGTGGCTGTGTGATCTGCGGTATGGGCTATGGGGGCACGAGCCAAGGAAGGCAGGCAATCCCCTAGGAGCTGAGAAAGGCAAGGCAAGGATTCTTTCCTGGGGTTTTCAGAAAGGAAAGCAGTCCTGCTGACACCTATTTTAGTCCAGAGAGACTCTGACCTATAGAACTGTGCGATAACAAATTTCTGTTGTTTATGTCATTACATTTAAATGTCTCGTAATTTGTTACAGCAGCAATATGAAACGAATACAGTCCCTGAAGGACTTCAAATCCATCTGTAGAAAGAAGGATGATGCTTCATTTTTTTTATTTTTTATTTTTGGTTTTTATTTTTTTAACTTCTCATTTTGAGATAATTTTAGGCTTATGAAAGAGTTGCAAATAGGACAGTTTCCATATACCCTCTCGTCAGCTTTCCATCATGTTACCATCACACATAGTAATAGTAAAATGATCACTGTTAAGAAATTAATACTGGTACAAAACTATTAACAACACTACAGAATTTATTCAGATTTTTACCCGTTTTTCCACCCTAGTATTTTTGAATTTTTCCTGTTCCAGGATCCCACTTCACATTTAGTTATCGTGTCTCTCTGGTCTCGTCCAATCTATAACAGTATCTTGGACTATTCTTGTCTTTCACGTAGAATGGCCTCGATTAGGATTTGTCTGATGATTTCTCATTATTAGGTTGACATTGTGTATTAGTGGGAAGAATGCTGCCGAGGAGCGGTGGTTTTCTCAGGCCCTCACATCAGGATTCGTGCTGCTGATTTGTCTTATTACTGGTAACATTGCTGTAATCCTTTAGCTCGCGGTAGATGTAGGTATGCTAACCCACGCGTACACACATTTGTATATATATACATTTCTATATCTATCTGTATGCATATATATGTATTTTAAAATCAGTCTATACTGATTACTCCAACTCTAATCCAGCAGCACAGGGTTTATTTCAACCTCCCCCTTTTCTTCTTTAGGACTTGTTTCTCCTACTGTGAGAAACCTGATTCTCATTGTCTAAGACATGTCTACTTATTTTATTTTTTGAAGACAAGGATATTTTACATGCAGCTCTCATAGGCCCACTGATCATATCACCAAGCAGTCCGGGCTGCAGGTGCTGGCTGAGTTCTAGGCACAGCATTGGGGTGGGTTCCGCCTGGTTTCATTGTGGCTGGTGGGTGTACAGTTACTGGGCAGAGCCCTGTGGGGGTCCGTGCCGTGGAGGGGCTGTGACCCTCTGTGGACCTTGGCTTTGGGCTGATCCTGTGGAAGCTGGTCGAGGTGCTGGTGCAGACGCTGTTCAATGAAACACGTGCAGGACTCTCTGTCCAGCAGAAGTTGGTAGAGTGTCCACTTGTCGTCGCCTCATTGGCTGACCTCTTCTTCATATTTAGACGTGTTCAGTCTGTTAGAAGTCAACTTTATGGAAGACGTGGAAAGCAGCTCATATCTCAGTTGCATAGATGAAGGCCAACTCATTGACAAGCTTTGGGCTGCTATAAAGTATACAGGAACTGAATCATAAAAGTATATAGGAACTGAATGCCAAGCTGGAGAAAGCGTCTTTAAATCTCACCAGCCTTGCAGACACTTACAGAGAGGTGAAAAGGACCAACTTGATGCTGATGGAGGAAAGAACGCCTCTGATTCAAGAACTGAAAGAAGAGAGACGCAAATGCTCAAAACAAGAAGAGAAGATGGTGGAGATGTTGAAAATGCTTGATTCCCTCGAGGAGGTCATGGAACTTACCGCACCATGGGAAGCTTTTCCAAACCTTCCAGGAGGTCAAGAGCCAAGCCCTGATGATCCGCTCTGTGGGAGCGGGCCTAGGTTTTAAAGCAGCACATTCCCTCCCCTCTACTTAGGCGTCCTGAGCTGCCAAGGGTGGGTGTCCACCCACCTTGACCTCCATTTGAGGGCCATTGAGGCCTACAGACACAGAGGATGGGTGTCCACTCACCTTGACCTCCATTTGAGGGCCATTGAGGCCTACAGATACAGAGGAGCCCCTCAAATGTAGTTCTTCCACCTTAGTATGTTGGGCACAGTGGTGTCCTCCTCCACGGTCTTTCCTCCAAATCTAGAGAATATTAGAGCTTCCAAGGGATGGGGGAGCAAACCAAGGGATGGGGGGCTTTCTCTTCACGTAAAGTTTAGATTAGGTCTCATAAGCAGTGAAAAAAATCACGTTGTACTTGAAATACTAATCTTTTACTCAAATCTTCATCACACATTTCTCAAGACAATATTTTGTTAATATCATTCACAAATTAATCTTACAAAGGAACTCTATATGTTATTCTCCACCTAAACATTATAATTTAAAAATACACGCAGCTTATCAATGAACCTTTACTTGTCAGCAGCAATATTTTTTTCTAGAGTTGTATTATGTATGATGTTTACTTATTAGTTCAACCCTGTTGTGCATATAAAATAGTTTCAGAATTGTGAACCCATATCCCTGCGAGGGACAAATTTGCCTATTAGAGTATAGTGCTTGTGTGTAGTTCTTTTTGTATTTAGCCTTAGAGTATTCAGTCAAAGCCCCATTTTCCAAAGATATTAGGTCAGCTGCTTTTTATCCTACTGCTTGTTGAACCATTTTTGCAACTTATTTTTATTATTTCAAAATAGTAGATGGCATGCAATTCACTCACTTTCACATTCTCAACTTGAAAACATCCCTTTTGAGCAGTAAGAGTGTGTTTGTATTGGCTCCAACTTTGTCTCAGCGACTGGGCTTGGGAATCTTAGGTTCTAATACTTTGGCACTCATGCCTTTAATTCCGGGGAACCATTAATTCTGTAAAATAAGTTCAATAAATCACTATGCTGGACTCCTCAGTCCTGGAGTGCTCGGATGGTTCCAACGACAAGTGTCAGTTTCTAGCCTTTCACGGTTATTTGCCGTGTGTGCATGCCACTCTTCTAGCTAGATTCTTCTAGCTAGATTCTATGCTTCCTGAAGGCATTAGTTCAATATATATATATTTGAACACATGTTCAAACAGGTTTTTATCTTTAGCTATGATGAATCAAAGTATGAAATAATAGACAATAAATGTGATGGATTTTATGTTACCAAAAAAAGAGGCAATTTCTTTTTCTACCAGGAACCTTCTTTCCTGCATCCCTTCCTGTCCTCTTCTTGTCTGGCCAATACTTCTGAGAGGCATAGAGTCTTCTGAAGCATTCTTAGACTTCCCTTTTTCCTCCATTACCCAGACTCTCTCTTCTCAAATATTGTGTGCAGAGCCTTGGATAAACGTTAGGACACTTTGGTGCAATCATTGGTTTTCTTGCCCAGCTCCTTCACAAGACCATCAGATTTTGGAGTACTAGCTCTGGGTCTTCTTCATCTTTGTATCCTCCAGCAAACGGCCTGCAGGGAATGGCTTCTCGGCAGAGGTTCGCCTAACAAATGGATAACTTTAGAGGAGTGATGTTGCAGGTGCATGAAAATGTGTTGTCATCTGTTCTTGGGAGCAGGGTAGTCTGACCCTTGGGGATAAGTGGCAAAACTCAAGTGTGAAGCTATCTAACTTGTGGATGTACGACTTATTGGAACCAAAAAGTACTTGGGAAGAGAATATTTGTTAAGCACCTATTATGTATCAAGAATTACCAGATACTTTCCATGTACTGTCTCATTTTCACCGTCCATAACTTAAGTGGCTTTTTGTCCATGTGCAGAAGAAAAGCATCTCATGCTGGAAGGTAGATGGTTAAGAACTTGTCTAGTTATCACAGCTCTTAGGTGATTTCAATCCACATCCATCTTTCTCCATCTAATTCTAAATCAATACACTTTCTACTATACCATGTTGTATGGAGAGAGAGAAATGCATTAAATCAATTTATGAAATTACTATGTAAATCAAAGAGTTTTATTTTGCAAAAATAATTAAAATGAATAGAAATCCCTAAATTAAGATCAAGCTGCATTTCATTAGGAAAGTGGTCAGATGCAAAATCTCTTGTTATGGCCGGTGGTACACTTGACATGTCCTCTGAAGGACAGCTGAGATCCTTGAACAGTGTTCTTCACTTTTAATACAGGCTTGCAGGATAGAACTTGAAAGATCAAACTTGGCCTGCACTTAGATATCCAATATACAACTACAATCAGAAGTTGTAGTTGTTGTTATTTTTGTCTAGGATACATGGCATGTCACTCTTTTTTCCCCCAGAAGATTCAAACAGCCAAAAGGTCTCGGTATCATTGACTTCAGCACAAGCATTCAGCTGAGCAAAGGCTTTTCTTTGATTTCTAAGGTCCTGCTCATTGGACTGCAGCAGCTGGATATCATTAGAATGTTGTACAACTTTTATTGGCTCTAAATTTGGCTTCCTTAGACTTGACAGGGACTGATGAGGAACTATTTTTAATGTCCAACTTTTTTCAAATAGATTCTTCAGAGACCACAGTTTTTGTTCTGCAAATTATTAAAATTAGAATGGGGGGAATTTGTTACAATTCAAAGTTTTCTCTGGACATTGTGTGTTGCAACTAGTTTTGCTTTCTAGCCAATTTCGTGTGCTTGGCAAGCAAGTTATCAGTAAGAACATCTTCAAATGAGACACCAGCTTTCACTTCCCCATGGGTGATCACTCTTCCACTTCAGAAGGCAGTCATTGAACCCTAAGTTAGACATGAGAGAGGTCAGGCCTAGAACTGTGTCCCATTCAACAATGTATAATTCTACCATTTCGTCAAGCTAATTAAAATGTTTTGCTATATCCTGGGACAACTTTCTTACTCAGAACAAACAATACTTGTGAATGAGGAAGTGGAAAATGATTTAAATCATTTACTGGATGAGGAATATAAACAAGTGAAAAACATTAGACAGAAAAATGGTTAGCAGTTATTTGTAAGCCTTCTTTACTGTAGCCAGTCTATCTAAAGAATCATGTCTGAAGTGATAAACTCAACAATTTTTCTAGAAGGAGTGAAAAAAAGACCACCTTAGCTTCTTTTCTCCTTAATTCATGATTATATAGAAGCATTTTGGATGATTGACTGAATGAAAGACAGACTGAAAATCTACAAAATAATCTAAATTTAGAGGAAAATTATGGGCTAACTTTTTGTACAAAGTCTGCTTATGAAAATTAAAAATCCACCCTTTGAGCTGAGAAGTAATTTTAATAGCTTGTTGAAACCAAAGTCTTACAGCTGTGCTTGGTAAGCTTTTTTCTATTCTTTTTATTTTTTCTCATGCAAATAAAACCAAGAAAAACATACAGCCAGGCAAACCCCACCTCAGGCAAGTCTGAGAATATATTATTTCTCAGAACTCAGTTGGATTTATGGTCTATCTAATGTGGACTCTGCTCTTAGAAGATAAATATAGGAAATAATTTAAAAAGGATAACCCTTTTGCTTAAAACAAACACAGTTTTCTGGCTCTTCCTTTTTCTTACCATGCCTCAAGCCCTAGATTTTATTATCCTCATTGCTAATTCTTTTTTCCCCCCGTACTTCAGCTCTAAATGGGTTCTGGGTACACAATATGTAGTCAGTAAATTTTACGGAGTGAATTCATGAGTTCTGGGGGCGGGGAAATCCTCCTTGTTGCATACAGGCAAAAGCTGCTTTATTATAACTCAGAGTTCTCCTGGCATAAGCCAGGCCTCCATTGTAAGCCATTAGCTTTGCTCACATCACCAGTGTATAAATGTGTCACTTTGATACAAAGTAGTAATGCTGGAGTACCCACGCAGGCACTGGGATGGACACACTCCAGCCAGATCAGGTCTCAGCACAACACACTCAGAGCTGCCCTCTGTCTCCTCATTAGAGGGGTCAGGAGATTACACTGCAGGGTTTAACTGGAAACAAGAATTGCTGGGAGCACTTTTTCTACAGGTCTTTTCTTATGCTCCAATGCATACCCACGCCAACACCCCCCACATCACATGCTATGGAGGCTATCTGTTATTTTTGCTTGATCAATATTCTTTACCCATCTTCTGATAATAGAACCCTATCTTTCAGGAATGACCTCTTTCTGACTCTCAGAACATGCTGTTTTTGTGTGGCTAATGACACTTCCCACCCATGGAAGGGCTAATCATCATGACCATTGTCATCATCATTAAAGTATCTAATTTATTGGGTGTGTCATATGCACCAGATTTATTCTAAGCACTTTATACCTATTAGTTCTTTTGATTTTTGAAATGCTCATATAAGATCAAACTATATCTCCATCTTACAGATGAGCAAAATGATTCACAGAGCGCATATCCACTACATAGAGGAAGTGAGATGTGGATCCAGGTCATCTGGTTTCAGAGCTCCATGCTCTTAATCATATCGTAAAATGCCCTGGCTCAGGTCAGGCACAGTACTTCTTATACTTGGCCATGGCAATTGGTTGACATATGTGCATGTGACCCAAGCTTGGCCAATGAGAGCCTTCCCTTGGACTTAGGCTAGAGATATTAAAGAAAAGAGATACTTTTTTTTTTTTTTGCTGGAGTATTAAGCTGGTGTGATGTGGGTCTGGAGCTGCTTGTGACCTTTTTCCTTCTGGGACTAGTGTGTCTGACAATGATGCCACCACCGATAAAAGCAGAGCTTAGAGTTAGAGAGAAAGATTCCTAAGGACCTTATCTGAGCATTTGGATCTCTACATACTCAAAGCCACACATTGACTATTTTGCTTGTAATTCTTGGTTTTCTTTTTTTTAGCTAGATTTTTTAACTGATACACACTAGATTCTCACCTGATAGACACATTAACACTCTTTTTCCACATAATAGTCAAGAGTATTTTCAAAATGCCTTGCAGTTCTAGCAGTCTGTAGGTCAATTCTTGTTGGAAAGAGTTCTTTTGTTAAATGCAATTCTGTTTCTCTATGACCTGATTATTTACTTTTTCTCCTGGATACATCCTTAAAGAACCCCTTCAGTTATTCAAAGCCAGCTATCTGTTTGGTTAACATGTTTACAGATTTGTCTCTCTTGGTCTAAATCATAGAAATATCAGGTTCTGCCTTCTTTTAGTATAACCAATAACAGATAGAGTCAGGAGGCCTCAAATTGGAGACACCATCTAGCAGGCTTCAGGTTGGTTTGACTCATAGTCTCAGTGAAGCATCAGTGGAATTGAGGAGAGTGACCAAGGTGAAACCAGAGGTAGAGCGACAGGATCAGACAGGCTGTGGGTTACTTATACACAAGAGTCAAGACCAGGTAAGAGAGTAAGGCAGGTTGAGACTGAGGCTACAACAAGAACACTGAAACAGGTGTGGCAGAAAGCAAGACCTGGTTCTGTTTAACTGTTTTTCCCACCCAATATCCACTCTCCTTGTGATTATGGCACTCACATTCTATTAAGAGAGCTGCTATTCTTCCCTTGCTCTTTGTGCGTGTTTTTTTAGAGATACCTAAGCCAACTCCTCCCTAGAATCCAGGATGGCGCTCATATGCTAGGCTCAGCCAATCAGTACATTCCATCTCCCAACCACTGGGATTGGTTCAGGGATGGCACATGACCTAATTTAGGCTAATCAGAGCCAAGACAATGAATTCCAAAATGATTGTTTGGAAAGTAGACTCAATATTTCCAATTGAACCTAAAATCCCAAAAGATGTAAGGGCTGGATCTTCTGCCATCATTTTATTATCATGAGTACCCTGTGTCTAAAGTCAACATAGAGGAAGATAAAATTGTGAAAGTGAGGGAAAGAGAAAAACTAAATTCTAATGACATTATTTGGGCCCTGAATCCAGCTCTACCTGAAGCCTTCAAGCTCTACTGTTAGACATTTTTGTTTAGTGAGACAGTAAATCCCATTTTTATTTAAGCTAGTTTGGGTTGGGTCTTCTATTATTTGCAACCAGATGGACCATTTACTGATACAGGATCACACAGAGTCTAGCTCATTACCAACATTTTGTACCCATGTTCAGCTTTTTATCTGGGGTGGCTCAGGCCCGGTATAAATGCCATTGTTGTACATTTTTTTCTCAAGTAAATTATAAAGGTTATGTTCTCTGGATGAGGGCACAGGGAGAACACACAGGTGAACCTCGGATTAGACTGATGGCATGACCATGAAGAGATGCAGAAACTTTCTATTAATCACAGCACTTCTTAGAGACAGATGGTCATTCAAATGGATGGCTCTGGTGTGGGGGGCCCAGTAGCCCTGAAGGATGCCCAAGCATTCAAAGGCAGAGTTAAGACCATGGGATGTCCAAACAAGGTATGATTCCTGGACATGGGATTCCAAGGACTGTAAAGGAAAAAGGGGACTTGAAGCCTCAAACAGATTGTCAACCAATCGATGAAACCATGGTTACCAGTGGTCACTGAAAGCTTCTGAGACCCCTGTGTCCTGAGTATCGTTCAGTCTATTGCAAGTAGCACGACATGGCTGGATTTTTATTGCCTGGGATGCATGTGTGGTTTGTGAGATATACTTCAGTGAAGGTCTCTGGACTTTCCAGATTGTCTTGTAACCTTGGCCTTAGTGTTTTCCTGTAGTTGCTGGTTTAGAGCACGTGAGGGGTGTAACCCATTGGCAGCCCTGCCCAGTTGGCTGGCTCGTATGAAAGCTCACTCAGTATGGAGGAAAGAGATGCCTTGTGCACAGCTCCATGAAAACTTCAGCCTGGGGTAGGAAATAAGCTAAGCATTGCTGTGTCCTGTTGTACTTGACTCTGGTACTTGGAGAAAGGAAATAGGGCTGGGACCCTACAGCTTCAGTGTGATGGTCCTGAAAGCTCTGGCCACAGAGTATCAGGTAATAGACCTGATTCATGTCCATGGTCTTCTGCCTTGTCCCACAAACAGTATGGGAACTGCCATCCCACTACGAAGGGCTGGGATAAAGGCCATGTTCTGGCTGTGGAGTCAACAAGCTGAGTTACGGTGGGCTGGAGCTGAGATAAGGCCGGATTTTGGCCCCAACAGAGAGGTGTGGACATACCCCCTGGCAGAGGCTGAGTGACGGCTTAGTGTCAGATGGAGGCCCCTGACTAGATACACAGGTTGGGCTCTGTACACAAAAACCAAGCCCACGGAGTGGATGGCATATCCAGGTTTGGTCAACAAGTTAAATGAGGGCTGGAGAAGCAGTAGACACAGGCGCATGATCAGAAGCAGAATAGGGGCCAATCCCCACAAGCAGGCCTGTGGCTTTGCCAGGAAACTGTGGGCAACTGCGGACTTTTATCATCCCTGACTTCTCTCCTGAAATTGTTCTAGGCCCTAGAAGTATGAGGTCCCACCTCTTTCGGAATCACTTTTTCTCAAGAACCTTGTGTGCTGTTCAGTATTCCTCGATGGACCCCTAGAGGGCCCATGTGGGAAGTTTGGTTCCTCTGGATGCTGAAGGGAAAGCAGGAGCTGGTTTTCCCCAAGCCTGGAATTTCCAGTGGATTATTCCTATGGACACCCACTTCATCTTGGAATGCAAGTTCTTGAAATCTTGGTGTTTGTTTGAGCATCAGCTATTCCCATCAGAGAAACCACTCTTAGAGCTTCATTTTCTGGGGACAATAGGACTTCTTCAAAAATATGAAAATTTTTAATGTCCATAGTTATTTGATTATTTTAAGCAACAAACTAATGTATACATGCTGCATACTTTTTAGGATTTATATCCTTCTTCCTTATAAATAAGGTTTGAAGTAATTTGAAAGATAAGCATTTATAAGTGGAGGCTGCTGGAATTGAAAAAGAAAATTACAAATTATGCAGAAGGAGAAAACCAAATGGGTTACATTATCTGGTACATCTAAATAAACCAATTCCTTGGGAGATACAATCTTTTTCCTGGTACTAAAAGGAACACATTGCATATGTATACGTCCTAACACAAGGAACACAGAACCTCTTACTAGACAGTATCTTCAACAGCTGTTTTGGAGCCAATGAAATAGTTAGTGCCCATGAGTCCAAGCTGTGATGACAGGTTGCATAAATTTAAATCCCAGCTCTGCTGATTTCTACTTGTGTGACACTGAGCAAGTTGCTTAGCCTCTCTGGGTCTCAGTTTTCATATTTGTAAAATGGATGCAATAGTAGAAGCACTTTCATTTCATTGTCAGGAAGGTTAAATGAATAAATACGTAAAGAAAATAGATTATTGTCTGGTGCATGGTGAGTGCCCATCAATAAATCTTTGTCTTCTTCTTACTATTTCTTATATTAATGCTAAATAGAGACTAAGGGTCCAACAAAGCACTAGTGGGAGAGTGGTCCAGGGCCACTACAGATGAGCTGAGAGGCCCTGGACTAACTCTGTCTTAGGTTACTTTCACACTCCTTCTCATCCTCCAACTTGTGAGGGGACTTCCTTTCCAAAGCTTGGCTTCTCCTTTCCTACAGCAAAATCCCCAGCACTCTGTCCCCTCACTGTTCCCTTCCTGCTTTTCGATCCCCTCCACAATGTTTGACGTATGCTTCCTATTGTCAGGTATTCCTGTCCTGTTGTTCTTTTCTCCTTTGTCTTCTTTTATGCCTTGTCAAAATTAGCCTTTTCCAAGTACTGACCCCTCAGGAAACTGACAAAAAATATGGTGGACTAATTTAAACCCAGGTGTTTGTAATGGTTAATTGTATGTGTCAACTTGGCTAGGTTGTGGTACCCAGTTGTTTCATCAAACATCAGTCTAAATGTTGCTGTGAAGGTATTTTTTTTTTTAAGATGTGATTAACATTTAAATCAGTAGACTTTGAATAAAGCAGATTGCTCTTTGTAATGTGGGTGGACCTCTTCTAATCAGTCAAAGGCCTTAAGAAAAAAGCTTGAGATCCTCCCAACCAGGAAGGAATTCTGCCTCCAAGTTGCCTTGGACTCAAGATTACAACATCAACTCCTGACAGAATTTCTAGCCCTACAAATTTCAGACTTGCCAGCCCCCACAATTATATGAGTCAATTCCTTAAAACAAAATAAATCTTTCTCTGTCTCTGTTTCTCTCTCTCTTCTCTCTCTCTCTCCATATATATATATACACCAATAGTATATGTATATAGATATACATAAACATATTGGTTTTATTTCTCTAAAGAACGCCAACTAATACAGTATTAATACATATAATGGCCAAATGTTTTAGCTACCTCATTAACATTTTCATTTTAACAAGAGCTCAACTTTAAAAAGTGAGCAATATGAATATTTGTAAATACCATCTGTGCAGACAGAGTCCCAGAGAGCAGTTTCCAGGCTCTCGCCCTCATATGGAAAGGTGCTGGCTCAGGTAGTAAATGACTGTCAACTGTGATTGGATGGCCATCAGCTGTGGCTAGTTGGCCGTCAGCTGTAACCAGTGAGCCATTGGCCACTAATGTAACTACCGAGGCTATACTAGCAAGCGCAGATTGCGGCTAGCAAGTGTGGTTAGCAAGCAGATTGTGGATTGCAGAGTGTGTTGATCCTGTGTCTTGCCTGGCTGCCAGGGAGACTGGAGTGCAGGAAGACCCCTTGTTGGGGTACTGGTAAATGTTTGCTTTTGTGTCTCCAACCCAGCTGCCAGAGAGAATATAGTGGTGTGACCCCTCTATCCATAGCTCTGTGGGTGTTACTTTTTGACCTCACCATGTCCTGTGTTCTTGTGTGGGGAGCGGGAGCTGAGACCCCGCATGACACCATCAGAGAGCCAGTTGAGGGTAGAGAAGTTTCTGCTAGTGACCTTGAAATCACTTCATATAGGCCATGGCCTGTATTTATGAGATGGGCCTCATGAATTTCCTCCTCCCCTGAAGCTATGCATGGGACATGTAGAAATGACTTTCACTATTAGCACGTACCACACATGTTTCTTTTAGTCTGGGTTAATATTTGGAAATCATACACAAATAAAAACAGTCTTCATATTGCTCTGTGCCTCTGCTGCAAGTGGTGTAATTTCCCGACTCAACACAATCATCACAACAGCAGGTAAACATGACTCATTGTTTTCTTAAGAGTCTGAAAGAAACAAAATGAAACGTTTCTCTGAAACTTCCTGGAGTAAAGCCAATCTCCTACCCATGACAGTAGGGCAGGAAAATCAATCAGTCTAAAATCAAAGTCTTTTTCTTTCCTAGCCTTTCATGTGGAAGACTGTCATTAATAAATCTGCCAGAGTCATAATTGTTCTTACAAAGGTAATATCACATTCTTTCAGAAATGGTGACAATGTAGGAGCAAGGTGGACTTTGGAAAACAAATGAACTCCACCTGCGATGTGATCAACTACCAAATGGTTCTGGTTTCTACATGCAGACCATTATTACAGGATGGTGTTTTCTCTGCATGAAAACGTAGAACGTCTGTATTCACTGATAAAACAGTGACCGTATTTCTTTTGTTATTGTTGGTGTTTTGACAGTCACTTATTCTTGTCCATTTTTGCTTACTCATTTGATCTTTTCTCCCAGTTTTGATCAGCCTTGTGAGATCACAGGTGTCATAGGCAGCACGCAGCAGAGGTTGTGATTTAGTATCTTTAGAATCAGGTGACTCAGGCAGTCCTCTCTGTGAGAATGAGGAAGGAAGTATGCTGAAGAGGAATAGGTAGAGAAATACTGAGAAAGGTTTACTCCCTTGTGCCCATGACTGACCTTGTGGGAGGAGACTGAACTAAGTGTTTGGGAGAAGGCTTAACTACCTCTAGAGGTGGCTGAGAGTTAACTTTTCTGGGAGCCAATGGGAGAAAGTGAGTGTTGGCTAATGAGGAGGTGAAGTGGGAGCAAAATGGAAAAGTATAAAAGGACCAAGAATTTGGGGTCTGGTCTTTGGCCTGCTTCTATAGGGTAGAGTAACGTATTATTGCCGAGTACCATGGAACAAGCAAACAAAGGTGAAATATTATTTTATCAGAAATAATATGAAAGGTGATCTGTTGTTTTATTAGAAGTCATATATTGGGATCATGATGCAAAGTACTAATTAGTAAGTTTCTCCTACCCCCCTGCACTTCAGAAGTCCCTTTGCTGAGGTGCCTCCAGCCTGAAGATAGAGTCATTCATTAGCCACCCACTGTGGCAGCAGAAGCAAAGTTTACAAACACTGGACAGGAGCTAGGTAAGAGACAGGTGTCTGGAAGCAGAGGGCAGGTAAGTCTTCCCAGCTCTCATAGGCTTTGAGAGAGATGCATGGGGTCAGGAAGGGGAGGAGAGAAGGGGGATGGCACAGACTCCCCCACCCATGGCAAGTAGCTTCCTTTGCCAGAGTTGGCAGCTTGATGGATGCTGAGTGGCCACAAGCAGGTCATTCTCATTGTTTTCCTATGGACAAGGCCCATTCCATGACTCAGTTACTCATCAGTTCAGGTGAGGGTGGGGCATCTGTCTATCTTCAGTGGGGCTGAAAAGGAACAAGGTGGATCTAGACTAGGGTTTGTAAACTTTGGCATTCTAGTATTGATATTTTGTGCTGAATAATCCTTTGTTGTGCGTTGGATTACTAATCCTGCCCTGTGCACTGTTTAGCAACATCCCTGGACTCTACCCTCTAGATGTCAATAGCACCACTACCCCACGTATAATCATACAAAAGGTTTGCAGACATTGTCCAATGTTCCTTGTGGGAGGTGGGGCAGACACAGTATGCCCCCAGTTGAGAACTACTGGTTTAGACTGAACCAGATTGAAATCTCCCACTGAGCGAGGATCTTTCTCTCTCTCTCTCTCTCTCCCCCACTTCCCCTTTTCCTCTCTCCTCTCTTCCCCTCCTCTCCCAAAGCTGCCCTCTCCTCTCCATCTCTAATATCCTCATCTAAGTTACAGTCTTTTTTTAACCTGGACACATGCCGCAGTTCTTACCCTAACTGTTTTCTTGTGTCCCCTTTTACGCTCCAAAAATCAGTCTCCACACTGAAACCACAGTGACCTTCTAAAAATGTCTGTGTTGCGCTTAAAACCCTTTGGGCTTTCCCATTTCCTTAGGATGAAGGCAAAATCTTTTGCCACCTGACCAGTGCTGCATGATCAAACTTCTGTGAAGACTCCTCTCCCCCATTTAGTCCCTTTTTCTCTGCTCTTCTTTTAGTCTTTAGGTGGGCTCTGAATGCATCTAGACCATGTTGTTCCTTCACCTGAGACTCTCTCCTCCACATATTCTACTGGTTGAAGCACCGTGCTCCTCTGTCAGCTTGAGCATCACTTCCTTGGGAAAGCCTCTGTGACTGCTGAGGATTCTGGCTCCTTCTGCCAAATGTACTAGGATCCGTATGGAGGGCTCCTTTCCAGCCCTGATACAGTTGTAATTTTACACTAGAGGGTTTACATCAGAGAGACTGATGTCTCCCTCCTACCCTGGGTTGTAAGATGTAAGTAACTGACTTCCTCCTTCCCTCCTCTCTTCATCTTCTTTTTTCCCCTCTTCCACTCTTCATTTTTTGTGCACCAAGTCCACTTGAGTCTGCTGAGCTCCATCTTTAGCTCCCCCCACAAATACTACATCTCTGCTTTCAGCTATTCATCTTTCAGCTGATCTCCCTTTCTAGCAACCTACTATTAACTCTCCCTCCCTTTTTGTGGGCTAAGAAATTTTTGAAGGAATATTGAGTTGCTGGAAAGATGCCATCCAAAGCTCTCTTTGTGGAATCCCTTCAAGGTGAGAAAAAAACACACACACCCTAGTCTTTTGTTGAAAGCAAAGGGGGTCGCGAGTCTTCCTATCATATCTCAACCATAAATGCTGCCAAGGGCTCAAGGCTGTGTAGCTGATGATATAAATAAATAAATAAATAAAAATAAAGCAAAAAAAAAATCATTGCATGATTTTTCAGGCAAACTCTGTGTTAGCAGGACTCTTGATGGTAGGCGAGAGAAGTATAGTTAATGATAATGGCTGATAGAGGTATTGCCAATGGGCCATGAACTTGTCTGGCTTTTCTGTTTCTGGTTTGTGGTTCTAGCCCAAGTCTGTAATGATATATAAAATAATAGACTGCTTAGCCTCGTCCTTCCTCCTCAACGCAAATCACATTTCTCAAGACGATACAGGGAATTCGCAGGAGGTAAATGTGTTAGTAAAAATGTGCCTTACTCAATAGATTGCTACTGATTCAAGACCTTACATGTCATGCTCCAGTTAGATCTATTTCCTCTGTATGGTTCCACTCTAAATGAGCTTTCCTGGTTTTCATTTTGTCTTTCTTCCATCTCAGTCCCTTCAGGCTGTTGAAATTCACTCTTCATTTCCAGATGAAGGCTTCAGAAAGTGTTCTACACTAAAGAATAATGACGGCAGTGCTGCAGACATAGAACTAGTAATCATAATGCAGGAATAACAATAGGAATTGTCACAGATCTCTATAAGTTATAAGGCACTGTCACATCCACGATTGCTTCACCATGACATTTGTGGGTGCCAGGCAAAGTCTGAAGGCCCCAGGCAGGGATGTGAGGTGTTCTCAGCTGGAATTTCATTTTACTGGTATGTCTATCATAAACATTGAGGGTCACATTCTTGAACTCTGTCCCTGGGGGTTGTTTGCCTCCATTTCACTTAATTCTTTTTCCGGAGTTTCCTCCTGTTCCTTCACTTGGGACATGTTTCTTTGTTTCCTTATTCTGGCTGCTTCCCTGTGTTTGTTTCTATGTATTACGTAGATCTCCTTTGTTTCTCAGTCTTGGTCAGGTGGCCTTATGTAGTATGTGCCCTGTGGGGCACAGTGGCACAGTCTTCTTGGTCACCTGCTCAGGTGCTCCAGGAGTGTCCCTTGTGTGGGTTGTGTGTGCCCTCCTGTTGTGGTTGAGCCGTGATTGTTGTTGGCGTGTCAGTGGGTGGGATTGACTCTCAGGTTGACTGGCTGAGGATTTGGCCTAATTTTTTAAATAATAAGTAGTATTTGATTGTCTTACAGTTTATCAGGTTTCTGCAGTTTGCTCATGTTCTCTTGTTTTATCTTCACAATGATCCTATTCTTGGAGGTAATTCTTGGAGGTAATAACAACTCTCCTGGTTTTCTAGGAACATGGGAGAACTGCTCTTTCTTGTTGTCTCCTTACGAGGCTCGTCTCTCATGGATGTAGTATGAGTAGATCTTGCATCGCCCCCCAGAATCTTGAAAGTTTATATAGAGGTCTTAATGGGGTTCAGTCATGCATACCATCTAGATGGTCTCAACTGCACCTTACTCTCTCAACGCTGCATCCTTGAAAATAGTTTGCCACATTATTGTTGGTTTTACAAAGTCAAGAGGAAATGCCCACTGAAAAAATTCATGGAAGAGCTAGCAGGGGGGTGGAGGAGGTGCTGGAATTGGGCCACTGACCTATTAATTGGTTTAAGCTCCATGATGGCATAGACTGTTTTCTTCAACATCATATCACTAGAGCCTAGCAGAGTGCTCGGCATTCAATGTTCCTAGTCAATGTATGTTCATCTGTGTGTGTAGCAAGTCACACAACACAGAGATGGGGGAGAGGCCTCCTGTGTAGATGGGAAGTAGGAAGGAAAAAATGTGAAAAATGAGGCAAGGTGGCAACAAATGAGCTTATACTATTTTAAAATACTTCTCCAATTATATTGTCCTTAGGCAGTTTTAAAGACACCTTTCCATATTTCTATTATATGCACTTTTCTATAACTGGAGAAAGAAGAACACAAATAGTGGATTCCTTTGGTTATAGGGTGAACCTGTTCAATTCTGTCTCTGTTTTAAAATATGCTTGTTTCCTTTTAATCTTAAATAGAGTCATGTTGGTCTAACATTGTTAGACAGTGCTGTTAGGCAGGGACAAAAGCTGTACCATAGAAAATGTTACCGTATTTACCCCCAAATGAGACCTAGCCTTATATTTATTTCTGTGCCAAAAGATGCATGAGGGCATATTTTCAAGGGCTGTCTTATTTTTTCATGTACAACAATCTACATTTATTCAAATACAGTCATGTCATCTTCTTCTGGAACATCGTCATAACGTACTAAATGCGTCCGTCTGGCAGATGATCTTAACTTGGGCTTATTTTTGGGGTAGGGGTAGGTCTTATTTTGGGGGAAACACAGTACAATCTAGCCTAATGTTATTTCAGGAGAGAGATTGAAGAAGAGTCAAGAATCACTCACTTAAAGGGTGCAGCTGTACTTCCAGGAGTGATCAGTTCTCAATTTGTGTGAACAAGTTAAAATGTTCTCTGGACTTTCCTTGACACTTGGAGGCCTCAGATGTGCTGGAAGAATTTTCCTGGAGCTTGGTTATGAAAGTTTATCCTTCTTTTTTTTCCTTCTCCAGCCCCATGTGATAGATAGCATAACAGAAATATATTTTAAAGTTTCTCTTAAGAAAGGAGATGTTTGTTAAGCACTAATTAATTGGAAGCCCAGCTTTTCAGGATGTAAGGAACTGGAAATGCATGGTCCCTTTTGTGGAGCTGAAATCTGGATTGCTAACAATATAGTTGAGGACCATATAGTTGCACCATAAAAAGGCTGCGGTCTAACTGTCCTTTGAGACTCACATCTTCAACAACTATCTCTGTTGCTCAGGTTTCTCATATCTACCACTTCCTTCTTATATTGCTTCCTTGTCTTTTCCAATTCCCAGGCTATATCATGGCGCACATCAACACAACACACACATGAGAAATTCCATGGCTACTCTTTTACCGTCTCACTTTCTTCATCTGCATGACCTATTAGAGCCACTCCACTATTTTTGAGTCTAAATTACTCACTGCTAATTTGCGGGATGATATCATTTAGATCACTAATCTCTGTGTCCATTTTTTTTTTTTTTTTACCTTTCCATCTTGAGGATGTACTTACTTATGCCACCGTATACTTCTAGAAGGAGAAAGACAGGGAAATATAAGGAGGATGAAGCAAGTCATGGTTTTAATCCCAATAGGAACTCAAATAAGTTTACAATTGCTACCACAGTTCCTTGAATCTGTGCCACCATTGTTAGCCTAGCAGTATTTATTGTACCGCAAAGAAAAATAGTGCTTCCAATTGCTCTATGACATAATGCTTTCTATCACATCAGTTTTAATGTACATGCCAGTTCTGGAGATGTTAAAAAAATGTAAAAAAAAAAAAATAACAACAACTATGCATCAAATTCGTGAATCTTACCTGTCTGTAGAACCAGCGATGTACCATGCCCAGCCCAAGCTACAGTCCAAAAATTAGGAAGTAGGCATTATCAATGAAATGAACTGTTGGTTTAGAAGCATGCTATTTTACTGCAATTATTATCATGTGAATCTTGACAGAACTGAAAGTTCAGAACCGTGACAGCTGTTTTCATGCCTACATGGATAGACATGGTTTAATGCTTAGCATTTGACTTCCATTACAGTTTTACTCAGCTTCCATGAGCCCATTTATTTGTTTTAAATCCAACATTCTTTCTATGAGAATTTCTTTTAAAATAATAGCCACTCTTTGTGCCTCCCACAAATAACCATCCTTGCACGCTTGCTGCTGAGTCGGCACTGGCAGTTAAACCCGCTGTTTCCCAGGGCTGTCCTGGCTCTCCCATCCAGCAGGAGGGATACTCAGGCAGTGTGGGCTGCAACCCTCCGACTCCAACTGGCCTTGGTTATACAAGCTCATCAATCAGACTGTTGTCAGGCTGCATTTCAAAGTGGAGTGAGATTTATGTTTTCGGAGAGACAAATATAAAAGCATCACCTGCTTTTTTGGTTCATTTTGTAACAGGAAACTTTGCTAAGTGAAGAATATATATGTGCAAATCTGTGGAAGGTGACTTAGGAGCCATTGTGACCACCTTCATTATGAACTGTCATGGAATTCTGAGGGTTTGCTTCTACGTCAGTCTCAGCCCACTTTTCCTTTGGGAGCAAGGCGTGAGCCATCAGGAGAGAGGGATGGGGATACAGAACATTCTACATCCCTTTGTTAATTTGTGTAACACTAGCTATTATTCACAGAGTCCTTACTATGAGTCATGCATTGTTAAAAGCAATTCATAAACTTGAGCTCTTATTTCTCATAATGTACAGTGGGCAGGTAATCTTATAGTGACATCTCACAAATAAGGAAACTGAGTGTTATGTGTTGACTTGTGTCCCCTCAAAATTCATATGTTGAAGTCTTAACCCTCAGTGTGACTGTATTTGGAGGTAGGATCCTTAAAGGTAATCAAGTGAAAGTGAGACCATTAGAGTGGGGCTTTGTCCAATAAACTGTTGTCCTTAGGAGGGGAAATTTGGACACAGGAATAGATATACAGGGAGAGCGCCATCTACACGTGAAAATCGCCCTCACAGCCTTTGGAAGGAACCAACCCTGCTGACACCTTGATCCTGGACTTCCAGCCTTCAGAACTGTGAGACAATACATTTCTGTTGTTTAACCCACCCTGTGTGTGGTACTGTGTTAAGGTAGCCCTAGCAAACTATTCCACTGAGGTTACGCCATTCGTTTGCCAAGGAGCCCCGAGATATGGGGGTCTGCAGCTCACACATGAACTTCGATGCCTGCGTCTGGAGTATGAGCTCCATTTAACACCACTCTCTACAGCTCCTAAGTCATAGTGAAATCTCTTCCTGGGCTTTATGCTCCATGAAAATGGAGGAGGCCACAGCGTGGGGTTAGTGGTTCCTATATAATCTTAATATCACACACTCATGCTTGTCTGCCATGTCATACTGTTGGTGAAATACTGATTCTATTATTATTCCGCATGGAGAAGCCAGGGCCAAATTGACCCTGTCTATCTGTCCCACAACCTGGAGGCCCACCTTGGGGTCAGAAGCAGACTTCCTGGATGCTGTGGTCAAAGTCATCGTCTGGGTCTGATGATGAGGGTCACTGTGACGGGCAACGGGGGCACACTTACTGAAGGCACTTCAAATCTTCTGAAAATTCTGATCGTGTCATTCGACTGCTCAGAAACTTGGATGACTATGTCCGCCATGACATGCAGAATAAGGTCGCTAATCATTTACCTCACACGACATTGCCCTGGCCTCCGGTTCTACTCCTCACTAGAGCACCCACACTTTTTGTCCCCCCATGCAGGCACTTGCAGGTGCACAGGCGCAACCTGGGCTCCCAGTTGGGCTGGGTTCCCTCTTCATCCAGGATTCAGAGCGTATTCTCTCAAACTTGGGCTCTTTGTCTAGCTGTTTCTTTGATGTGAAATTTTCTTCTTTTCCCTATTTACCTATTGACAGCCTACTCACTTGCAAAGTCCAGTTCAAACCTGACATTCCCCAAGACATTTCTCCCATCCCCTCACACAGAATTATTTCCCCTTTAACTCGAAGTCCCAGGGCTTATTTCCTAGTCTGCCTTCACATGGAGACAATTATGACTCTGTTATCACCATGAATTCCTGGAGGACAGAGCCTTTGTCTTGTTCATTTCTGTGTGTCCTCCACACCATCTGGAATGGTCTTCTTTCTACAGTAGGTACTAAATAAGGTTTTGCTGGATGCAATCTCTAGGTCACCCCAATGAAGGTTTCCAAACAGGCTCCAAAAAATTCACCAACCTTCAGGAACAAACAGCAAAGACCTGGAGCCTTGCCCTAGGTTTTCCTTTTAAACAGAACCAGCTCATAAAGGCCAAGAAACTCTTTCTCATGTCTTTACTGGAAGACAAAGTGTGGGTCTACGGTCCCCAAGTGTGCTTTGTGGTCTGAATTTCATTGTCTACCAAATTATGAGGTTTTGTTTTGTTTCTGGACTTAACTACTTTGAACTCTAGGAATTGATAATACAGCATGTCCTGGGAACAATTCCTTCACTTTAGGTCAGGTAAGGAAACAATCGCTCAGATAACGTGATGGCCCCAAACAGAAACAACATTCAATATCAAGTTGGAAACTTCATATGGTCGATATCTATTTCATTTCTCTAGATTTCTGTCGTCTTAAGAAAAGCAGCTCAAAAGAAATATGCTTTTAATTTTAAATTTAAAACCACTCCTGATCGTTGTAATTTGATCTTGATAGCCACAACTTCATTACCAGAATGATCAAAAACGTATATCCCTTTTCTCTGGCATAAGTTGGTTTTGAACTTGATGGCAATTATTCAGTTCTTTGGCAGCTGGGTGTAATGATTAAGTGCATGAAACTTGGAACCAATTGCCTAGGGACAAATACTGGCTATACTAGTACGTACTAGATCTTAGTTACCTTGGGTGTGACTTAACTTTCTGGGCCTCAGTTTCATTGCCTGTAAAATGGGGACAGAGAACTGTTTTAAAGGACTGTTATGATAAATTAACTGAATTAATACGTAGAAAGTGCATTGACTAGGAACCAGAATCAGTTTTGGAAATGTATCACTATTTCAAAGTGGTCTCTTCACCATAGAAAGGAAACAGCAGAGAATAATGTTGGCTTCTGTTATGGATTCCATCTCAAACTCTTCTCCCTCTGTCCTTTTTTTTTTTCCTTTTCAGAATATGTTGGAAATAATAAGCAAATACGCAAGTGATGGATGCATGTATATTTAGTTTCACATACAACCTCATTGTTACTTCCTGACATCCTTCCAAGATATCTTACAAGTTATCAATCTCACCAGGACAGAGTATGTTTTCTGACCACTTCCCCTTTGCAATTAAGGACTCTGACCACTCGCTTACGCACAGACTGAGACCAGCAGCCATAACCCCAAAGGAGGTCAGAAACTCCCAGCTCTTGCCGCCGAGGGGGCTGGCTGAGAACCCGATACCGTGTGTTTTAAGGCTGTGGCTAGACTGCGACCATAGAAACTGGGAACACCCACCAACACCCTGTTTCCCCCAGCCCCACTTCCTCCGCTTCAATGCCATTAAACATGGTTGCAGTGTGTTTGTGAATGTTTTGAGTAGAGTTAAGTTTCTGGTGTTTATTATTGAATTGCTAAAGATTTGGAGAGAAGACAAACAGACAAGCAAAGAAATAGACAGAAAACACCTCTGGACAGACTAGCTGTATGAGCAGACATGCTCAGGACGATGCGGGGTCCACGAAGTTCTACCAGAGCCCCAGTCTTGGGTCCGTTGCTCTGCAAAAAAAAAGAAACAAACAAACAAAAGAAAACCTGTCCTAGACACATAGCAACAAGACTTTATTGCATAGGAACACTGCCAGTCTGCCCTTGCAGATAGTAGGTCACATCAGGGTGGTGGTGAGTTTTCCTGTTTACCATCTAGCTTCATGGAAGCATCAAATGTGGGCCAGGGAGGATTATCTTTTCTCCTCTTTCCAGATTTGGTTTATCAATTAAATCCGAGGCTGTGCCTCCGCTCTCTGTGTCACCTCTCTTCCATAGCATGTTGAGTGTGGAGAGGTTAAGATAAACTCACAGACTTCTCTTCTGCGTGTGTGGGAGGGCTTGGGAGTGGGGCTGGCTGGGCTGGGACTGAAAGGTCAGGTTGCACTGTGTGGTCCAAGCCTTCCCCGTCTGACTTCATGGAGCCTCTTACACATCCTCACTCACCCACATAAACTAAACTCCACGTGGGTGGAGGCTGTGTCTACGCTGTTTGCCATCCGATGGCCAGCATCTACCACAGCGCCTGGCACAGATCAGACTCTTAGTGCCTATTTGTTGAATAATAAATAAATGTCAATTAATAGAATGAATACCTATCAGCCAGTGTGGTCTGGCTTTAAAGTCGTCAGTCCCATTGTCTTCGTATGTACCTTTGTGTATAACTGTGGTAGTGTCTTGTTTAGTCAATGTGATCACTGTGTCTGGTTTTCCTTCTTTGTTGTGGAGACAGGGACAGCTAGCTTCCAGAGTCTGGGGAGAGAATATATTTGAGAGCGGTCTAGGAAGGCCGTGTGTGATTCGGGGAGAATGGACTCCAAAGGCACTCCCGTCACATTAGGCACTTCAGTCACATTTGAGGAGTCTTGGAGTCTGCAGTCTTCTCCATCCAAGATAGATTGCACATCCCCTGGGAGTCTAGAATCTTATCAGTCCTTACAGAGGAACTTAAAGTTTAAAGAAAGTGAACTTACTGGATCTGGGCTGAATGGCCCACCCGAAGATTATGAAAGGTTATGTTCTTTGACGGTGATGTTGGCTGCGAGAGTATACGTTATAACTTAATATATGAATCCAGAGCATTATAGTGTTACCTTTTCAAGTAATTCTTCTAGGAATATAGCCTAACGATAAAATATGGAAATCAGTGAAAGTGAAAGTACAGCCAGGAAAGTCCATCACATCATTATATATGAGAGCCAAAAGTTGGAGACAATTTTAATGTCCAGCAATGGGCAATGGCTAAGTAAATTATGGGGTGCAGCCATTCAAGTGGAAAGTAGGGCATTTTATTGCGGTTGTTTTGATACCATGGATATTTTCTGTCCCTAAAGAACAAACCACTGAATACATAAGTTGAAAAAAAAAATGATGTGTTTAACATGTGCCCCATCTCCAGAACCCTACTCTTCCTACCTTGACCGTACCCCAGGACCTTTAGTGATAGAGCGGGTTTTAGAGATAGGATGAGGCTGTTTGATGCACAAATAATTTGTCATTTAAAATCAAAGGTTAATATTTTTTCAGTGTCACCAAATAGCTATGGATGTTAAAATAAATATGGCAACCAAAGAAATAGGTTCAAACCTTTTTTTATGCGGGTGATATGTATGAAGAATACTTACTGATGAGGAGGAATACTTACAAATATATCAAGTAAAAATTTAGGACACAAACATTCTTGTACACTGAGATCTAAATAATATAAATATATTTATATAAATATATATAGATATTCATATGCTAAATTATTTACATGGATTTTCAGCAGTGAGAGAGTATGAATGATTACTTTCTTAATATTTATATATATTTATTCATATAGGTACATATTGCTTTTATGTTAAAGTAAAATTTCATAATAAAGATACTGGAAGTAATTAAAATTACAGGAACGGTTTAACTGCAAAGAAGAACTTTTTTAATAAATAAATTTTATTTTTAGAACAGTTTTAAATTTACAGAACAATTGAGAAGATAGTACAGAGTTCCCACATATATCTCTTTACCCAGTTTCTGCTCTTATATTAGTTTGGTATATTTTTTTAATGATCAATGAACCAATATTGTTGCAATGTCATTGACTAAAGTGTGTAGTTTATTCAGATTACCTTATTTCTTACCGAACTTCCTTTGTTTATTTGTTTTTTTGAGGATCCATGCAGCATACCACATGACGTTAGGGCCATATCTCTTTAGGCTCCTCCTCCCCGTGACAGTTTCTCTGACTTCCTTTGTTTTTGATGACCTTGACAGTTTTGAGGAGTACTGGTCAGGTATATTTTTTAATTGAGGTAAAACTTACATATAACATTGTATTAGTTTCAGATGTACAACATAATGATTTGATATGTGTATATATTGTGAAATGACCACCACAGTAAGTTTAGTTAACATCTGTCACTATACATAATAAGAAGTTATTGAAAGAAAATGTGTTGAAATACTTGCAATAAGCTCCTGGGGTAAAATGTATAGGTATTTCTTCCCTGAGGATTATGGGGAATGGATGACCCCTTTTCTCCCTGAAGGGTTAGTGAAGCTGAGGAATGGGGAGTCTGGACTAGTTAATACCCTGTGTGTTCTAAATATCTGTTAGATTGTGGGGACAGAACAGCTTAGTGCTGCAAGGAATGGCCATGGTTATTCTGGCGAGTGCTTTACTAGTGAGGTGGCTCAAATACCTGTCCTATGGGCCCAGCTCTCATAATAAATTTCCTATTTTTCACCACCCCTCCCCATTCAAGTCTCCTTTCAGTATACCACCTCTCCACCCATTCCCTGCCCCCCCCACACACAGCCATTATGGATGGTGGAACCCTTCAGGGCCGGAGTTTATCTACTTCTCACATGGCTTCCCATACATGGTGTAGTGCTACATGCTGATGGATTCAATGACAGATTTAGACAGCAGAGCCCGAATGTTTTCTTACCTTGCACTTGGCTCTGACGCTTACTCTCAATCCCTGAGGTCCAACTCTCTCAGGGATATAGATCTAGACGAAGAGAGGTCTCAGGAGAGGGCAGGAGAGTCTCCTGTGATCTGCAGTGGCCTTTTGGTTTCTTAAAACATGGCCATCTCTTTAATATAGTGGTAATGATAGGACAATACTGAATAGCAAAAGGAATCACATGCTTGTGATGGGAAAGAAAATAAAGACATCTCCTCTTCTGAGATAAATCAAAAGCAGTACAATTCATTTCATTAGTAGTTTTGACTATTTGGGGACAGCATATGGAAGAGGGTGTTTTATGGAGAAGGTATATTATTCCCAAGGATCCTGACAGAATACTACTCGGATCAGAAGCATCTGGTAAGAGCTACTTTCCTCAGCCGCCTGGGTTTTCCTAAAGTCAACTTTGGCCTGAACTCTGGGAACCCCTTGAGCTTCCCTGGGGGCAAATTGCATCCTGGAGATGTTTTCTGAGGCTGTAAAGACTCATTGATCCTGGGCAATGGGAAAGGAGGGAGCAAAGAGGGAGAGATAGCAAATGAACTGCCACAACTTAGCTGGTACATTTTTGATAAATGTGTCTAGGGGAAGACAAATGCTCCATCCCGAGGCACAGAAGTGCCCTGGTACTCCTTCCGGCTATATGCTCATGATAATAAAAAAGATATCAGGCAGAGATTATACCCCTGCTAAGAAGTCTGTGGCCCTGCAAGGTGGAGCTGGAAGAACCTGTATTAGGTTGCTAGGGCCGCACAAAGTGCCATGGACTGGGTGGCTTAAACAGCAGAAACTGGTCTTCTCACAATTCTAGAGGCTAGAAATCTGAGATCAAGATGTTAGCAGGGGTGGTTATTTCTGATAAGGAGGCATCTATCAGGATCTGTTCCAGGCCTCTCTCCCTTTGGCTTGTGGGTGGCGGTCTTCTCTGTGTCTTCATGTCTTCTTCCCTTTGTGTGTATCTGTGTCCAAATTTCCTCTTTTTGTGAGGACCCAGTCATATCAGATCAGGGCCCACCCTAATGACCTCATTTTAACTGAATCACCTCTCTAAAGAGCCTGTCTCCAAATACAGTCACATTCTGACTTCAAAAAGTTAGGACTTCAAAAAATACAACTTTGGGTGGGCACACAATTTAACCCATAACAAAGCCCATTTGTTTCTGATGATGGTAAACGTTGGCATAGGAATATTCTCCCATCTTTAGTGTCTGTAGATCTGGGGTCCTCAACTCTTTACACCAGTGAGACAGGGATGGAGAAAATCAACTAGCAAACATGGCATGCAAGACTCCACGCTAACAACAGGTGCAGAATGAACCACCTATTCAATCCCTGTCTAGATTGGATCTGCTCTCTTTCTAAACAGAGCAGTTACTGAAAAAGCAAAGTTCTATGGTGAATCCAAAATAGTCTGAAAGTATGAAACTGGGCAGTTTGGCTATGCGGTGGAGCCCATTAATTATAGTTTCTCCTGATCGTGTTTATTTGTCTAAGCTCTTCTTGGTATTGCAGAGCTGTCCCCCTTTGGACATTAAACAACAAGAAAGTGAGAGCCCATGTAGCAGTCGTCATCTACCCTGTAGCTCAGGGCTGTGGTGGGAAGGCATGGGGAACAGGCTGCGTCTCACGGGGAAAGGGCTCTGCATGACATGGGTTCACCAGGTCCCATGGAGAGAGACCTTCATGAGCACAACTGTGGGACGACTGTCTCACTTATCATCAGCCAAACGGATGCAGATTAAACTGATGGGTTTGGAGTGAGGGGGATGGACGATGAGGCAAGAGAAACACTTGCCAGTTCTTTCCTAAATGTCTTTGTCCCTACCCCAGACTGTGGTAAAATAGAGCAGGGACCAGCTGGCCAGCCTTGTTTGTTCAAGCTGTTGACTAATCTCTGAATTCATGTGCTGAGTTGGTTCATGAAGTTCTTGAACTTTTACTATCCTTGGACTTTTGGCACAGTGAAAATGAAATAAGAAACTGGTACTATCTTTAAAAGAAGACTATGGGATTGAGTGAATTAAATGTTTGCCTTTGAATTAAGAGATTCAAGGAATTCAAAGAAATTTGCATAACGTTTGTTGACAGCTAGTTTGTGCCAGGCACTGTGCTGGGCTCTGGCATTGGAGTGAAAGGAAATTTTCTTCTCAGCTTTGTAGGAGCTCTACCCACTGGGGCAGTCTCTAGAGCCTTTGGGCAATACTGACCCTCAGGTTGTGTGAAGCAACATTTTAAATTCAAAATACTAATAAGCAGATATAAATCAAAGATAAAGAAAAGTGAATATAGATCTGTGCTCTCCAATACAGTAGCTTCTAACCTCTGTGACTGGAGGAAAGACATTCAGTTCTTCACCTGTACAAGCTACGTATTAAGTCTCTGTAGTGACACATGTCTAATGGCTACCATATGGGTCGGCACAAATATAGAGCATTCTCATCATGGCAGGATATTCTCTTGGACATTGCCAATGTAGACAATAAACAAATAAATATGGGTTCATGTGAAATATTTTTATTTTCAAACATTTTGCAAATGCAGTCTAAAACTCCTGGTATGGCCAGTTCAGATTGCCAATTTATGGAAACAACCTTAAAGATGACCCAGATTAACTGCCCATCTGGTGATTAATCCACTCCATAATAGCCCCACCAAGGCTCTGTGTTGGGCTAAAAAATTCCAAAAAGAGACCTTTACCTTTCAAGGCAGTGGATTTTATTGGTGCATTCCCCTTAGTCCAAAATGGTTGGCTTTTAGAAGTGCTAGTTTTTCTTTGAAAATATTGAGGAATTCCATATTCTTACAAAATACCTTTACAGATGAGTCACACAATTTCCATTACAATTGTGTATAGAAAGTGTAAATGTCAGATGTAAATGCAAATGTCAAAAATGAACGGAGGTTATGTAGTTGTCTGCCCACTTGTTCTGTGGTATGCTAATAATAAAAAAAATAAGTTTGGATCTACTAACATAGCCAAATGGATGACTTATTCCTAATAGTTACCTTACACATTTCTCAATGATTTTCTTTCTTCAAAATATCTCACCATTGAAAAATAAATGAATTTTCCAGATAAACAATAGCATTTATCTTTTATAACACCCACGTCTTGGGAATGATAATCAGTCACGATAGAAATATTGAATAAGCAGGGCATACTGGTGTACCCCAACTTGTTCTCAAGGTCTGGTCATTGGCAGCTCTGTGGTGCTGAGCTGGGCCAGTGCACCATGGAGGCACATGGCTGTGCAAAGCTGCAGCCGCCCTACTGTGTGCTTTCCTTACTTGTTGGGAAATCCCTCTGACTCTTCCAATACTCTCACCGATCATTTCTAACTACAGTTGGCTATCCTTTACTGCAGAGAAGATTGGGTTGCTTCAATTCTTTTGTCTTTTTCTGTTTAAAGAGAAGAATCTAAAATGACTATTCTTCTAAAATCCCTAATTATTGCCACTAAGGAAAATGCATAGACTTTGGGACAACTCTTTGTCTGAGTGCCCTTCCTCTTACTTTCGTGCTGACTGATGCTGACAGAAATCTGACCGGCTAATAATGATGCTCTGTAGAACTCATAGTAATAACAACAACAGCAATAACAATAATAAGGAGAAGAATGATAAGAAGAAGAATACGTATAGGTTAAACACTGTTCTAAGGACTGTGGATATGTTGAGTCATGTTGTATTCTACCAACCTCAAAAGGGAAATATGGCTTTCCTTATTTTCAAATGAATTCAGTAAGGCATAGAAATGTAGGCCACCCAATCAGTAAGTGGCAGAGCCTGGATTTAATCACAGGACACCTGGCCCCAGAGTCCCTCTTTTTAACCATTTTGTTCTAGGATAGATTTCTACAGGTTTCATGCTGTAATAGAGCACGGATATATGCATCTTAAGCAATCACTTATTTCTGTCCTCCATCTGCATGGGGACTTTGGTAAAATCCATGAAGTGTTTTATGAGAGGCAGCTTAGTATAACAGAAAGACCGTAGATCTGTAGTCAGAGAGAACTGATATGACAATTGTTCAGGGATTTAGTACATATTAGTTTGAACAAAGTCCCATTTGAGTATCTGTTTTTCAGCCCTTCCCTTCTACTTTTCATAGAATGCTAATGCCTGTCTGCATCTGAGTGTTATTTGTTTGTGGTGGTGGGGACAATATCTGCCATACTGTTTATTTCTGAAAAATATTTGCTCAGAAACATCTTATCATACAAATTTTTGCATTTGTATTACTGCTTCAGTATTTAGGTGCCTACTGTGTGCCAGGCATTTTCTCAAGCCTCTTCTAGTCTACTGAGGAAGACACTCATATAAAAAGGTAAAGTCACTGTAATGAAGAAAGTGTAAAGGAGAAACGTGAGTGAGGAACAAGAGAGGAAGGGCTCTTAGAAAAATCTAGGGATTTGGAAAAAGCCAGAAGGAGATATCACTTGGGCTGAGACTTCAAAGTTGACTAAGAGTCAATTGCATGAACAGAACTGGTGCCCCTCAGACCTACAAGTGTGAAAGTGGAGTGTGTCCAACCAATTCTTCCTCGGGGGTTTTGTATTTCAGTGAATGGCATCAGTTGCACAAGACAGAAATCTGTGGGGGTATCTTTGACTCCATTACCTTCCACAGCCAGCCAGTCACCAAACCCAATGCATTCCACTCCCTAAATGGCTCTGGAGTCCATCATTTCTCTCTACCACTTCATCCACCACGGAGATGGTTTCTTGACTGTAGTTGGCAATGGTCTAGTAACTGGCTCTCAGCCTCCAGGCTTTCTCAGCTCATCTCTTTCCACTACCTTCCCCCAAATTCATTCTCCACACTGTAGCCAACACATATTCAAAACTACAAACCAGAAAATGCATTTCCCTGAGGGTGGAAAAAACTTTCAATGGCTATCCATTGCTCTTGAATAAAATTCATTTTTTTTTATCCTGACTGACAAAGACTTGGTGTTTCAATTCATGCGTATTTTTCTAGTCTCATCTACCCATTACTTCCATACACTCTGATCAAGCTACATGGAACTTCTTTTAGTTCTTTGAATATGTCCCGGAGCCCATCATTAGAAATGCACTCCTTCAGGGATAAGGCAGTATACTTCACAACACAAACGTAAACCTTTAATCAACGGTCCATTGACACAAGTCAAAGTTAAATGGTTATAATTTATTAGTTACAACAATTTAGGAATGTGATGAGAACAGGTTGCTTGTAAAGGATAATTGAAAAGCTGGGTTAGATTTTTAGGGAGGCCAGACCTAAGTGAGAGATTTCCGTGTGTCCTCAGTGAGCAGAAACAACCTGGACCTTAGATCAGAAGAGCCAGGGACACTCAGAGGACACCGAAGAGCAATATGAGTGAAGGAGAATTGGTAAGTACAAGACACGGACCACTCTGGCTTCATAAGGTTGCTCGGACTGACCCTATTTCCAGGGTAAGATATTTTCATGAATCTTTTGGGGTTCTGAGACCCAAGTTCCAATTTTGAAGGTGTTCCTCATACCACCCACAAGCAATTCTCGGACACCAGCTGGGTGTCCTACATTTCAATTCGATTCTGACACTATCTACCTGGAGATAGCACTAGGTCCACAGGTTAAGGGCTTCGTCCTACAGCAGCCCCATTCCCACCCCTGCCACTTCAGATGCCAGTTGCAAGCCCATGTTAGCTCCTGTGCTTCTGACCAACTGGTTATAGGTCAGAGCGTCCAATATATAACTTAGGATATAACTTAGGAACAGCCAGATGGAAGAGCTGCATAGGGAAAGGTATGGGGAAAGGGAGCAGAGCTTTCACGCCCTCTTCTCTCATTCCACTCTCCCTGAATCTCTGTGTGTTCACTAACCCGGAAGCTTTCTGAACCCCCTCCTTTTGGGCTTTCATGAAGGCTTCATACATAAGTGTGATTGAGTAAATTATTGGCCACTGGCTACAGATCCAACCTGCAGCTCTTGCCTTCTCCTCAGAGGTCAGAAGGTGGGAAGGAAAGTTCCCACACTCTAGATACATGGTTGGCTCCTCTGACAACCTGCCACCATTCTCAGGTACAGTCCAAAATATCCTCATTAACGTAGTAAAATACACCTTTATGACTGTCATCACGTGAATATTCCAAAGGTTTTAGGAGCTCTGTGTCAGAAACAGGATGAAGACCAAATATAGATGTCTCATCATAAATCACAATATCACAATGTACTTATTATCACAGTAATATACATTTAAAATTTATTAGCAATAGAGGATGTGTATGTATTTTATAATTCCAGTGCTGATAAATTAGTTGTAATTATTTTTAGACTTTGTAAGTATATCATGCAGGGTCTTGGCAGGGAATGGGTGACAAACCCAAAGGATTTAACTAAAGAGACTTACATTTGAGGAGGTTTGGCCAGGATTACCCAAATTAACAAGGGATGGTGAAAAACCTGGGGACTAGCAAAAGTAGGACACCTTCCCTACACTGTATGAGGCTGAATAGTGCCTCCCCCCAACCCCCAGAAATGTCCACGTCCTAATTCCTGGAACCTGTGAATATGTTACCTTACATAGAAAAGGGCTTGGAAGATGTGATTAAATTAAAGATCTGGAGATGGGGAGATGATCCTGGATTATCCGAGTGGGCCTAATGTAATCACAAGGTCCTTGTAAGAGGGAGGCTGTAGAGTTAGAGTCAGAAAGATGTAAGGACAGAAACAGAGATTGGAATGATGAGCTTTGGAGATGGAGAAAGGGCTTTGAGCCAAGGAATTGAGGCAACCTCTAAAGCTGGGAAACAAGGGAAACTGATTCACCCCTAGAGACTGCAAAAGGAGTGCAGCCCTGCAGACACATGTTAGACTTCTAACTTCCAGAACTGTAAGATAACAAATTGGTGATGTTTTAAGCCACTGCGTTTGTAATTTGTTACAACAGCAAAAAGAAACTAATACACAATGTTCACTTGAAGGGACAAGGAAAGAAAAAGTTTTTCTCAGAGCTTAGAAAGAGCTGAAACTGTGGAGGAGGAAAGGCCAGATAGGAGCTATCGCTAGAATCTCAGCTGGGCTGGGGTGGGGAAGAGAGCCAAGACCCCGCTTTCTCTCCCTGCTTCTAGACCACCATCAGTGCCTCTCATTGGCTGAACTCAAAGTCAGTCATAGGACCAGGGAGCCCAAGTGAGGCAGGTCACCGAGCGGGGCAGAGAATGAATCTTGTGGGGATGTGGAGTTAGGCAAAAGGAGAATAATGAGAACTTGAATCATGCCATTCTTATACCTGCATAACCATGCCATTCTTATACCTGTATAACCTGCATTGAAACACTCTTTTATACAGAAAAGTGTTATATCATAATGCATTTTAGCTTATTTATTAGAGATTGGAGAATCACTTTTTTCTTCTCTTTCTGCCAGAGATGAATGTTGCAGTCTTGACAAAATAAATAAATAGACAAATAAACACAGAGCTCATTATTGTATAATTTTAATGGTGTGACCACATTATTGGAGACAGAAAAGGAAACATCACACAGTCTCTAAAAGAATCCCATCTTGATACACCAGGGTACCAGGAAATACAGTTTGAGGAACGTTGATCTAATTATGTGTTGTTTGTAGCTGAGTATTGATACAAACTCGAATCTTAAGTTGTGTGCTTGCTCTTGACATCCCTTAATACCTATTAGTTTGCTAGGGCTTTGCCTTAATTATCTTGATTTTGGTCACAAATTAACTGATTAACTGATATATTAATATAAGGACAAACATATTAATGAAATCACAGTAAGACATACATCTCCAATTGGGAAGCTATATTAAATAAATAATTACAATAACACAGTCGGCCTCTGTTTAAGATAGCCCCTAGGTCATTTTCTCCTTGGGTAGCTATTACTTAGGGATTAGTTTTCATCATTAACTTTGCCCAAGGAGCCTTCTCTGACTCTCCAGAATAGATTAGGTCCCACTATTATTAAAATGTTCTCATTGTTCTTACACTTTGCCTTCAAAACAGTCATCACAGTTTTAATCAATTGTTTGGTGATTTGTTCAATATGCTTTATTTTCCCACTAGAGTGTAAGCCCCATGTTCTATTTTGATCACCATTCTGTCCCTAGGGTCCAGCTTAGTGCTGGGGGTACAGTGGGTTCCCACTAATAGACTGGGGGCGGGCAAAAAATGTATACAAGTGGACACTTTGGTCAACGTTGCTCAGGCAATAGTTCACCATAATCAGAAGTGTTTGGACACTGATGGTAACCACTTTGAGCAGCTCTTGTCATTGCAGAAGTCAAACGTGACTTGTATCCTTCTGTTGTTATTGGTATATATTGTGTATTACAAATTTAATAGTTTTTTTCCTCTCTTAAAATTAGTATACATTTTTTTGGCACCCTCTGTGTCTGTAGAACGAATGGATGCATACTTGAGTGTCATGATAGGAGAAGTCAGGGGTGCTGTGACAGCATACAACAGAGGGAGCCCACCCAGGTTGGGGAAACTGAGAAGGACTTCTGGAGAAGAGGCATTTGAGCGGAGAGAGGAAGGACAGTTGGAGAGTCATCCAGGTGAGGCGAGATGGGAGGAATGTGGGAGTTACGCTGCAGCTCAGGCTGATATAGAAAAGGAGTCTTGAGCTATTTGTGAAGGACCATTTGAGGTTTTTATCTCAAGAATTTAGACTTTATACTAACAACACTTAGAAGTTCTTAAAAGATTGGAAATAGGAAAATGATTGATCTTAATCCTTTAAGAGGAAACCCTGATCCATGTGCACAGAACTGTTCAGGGGAAGCAAGCCTGGAGGTGGGGGGACAAGTTAGGTGACGTGATTACTTCGGGTAAGAAACAGGGTGGCTTGGATGGGGATAGTGGCAGAGGTTTGGTGGATTCGTTCAATCATTTTTTATTCGACACATATTTACTGTGCAGCTATTATGTGCCAGGCAACGTTCTAGGAAATGGGGATACAGTGGAGAACAAAACAGATAAAGTCCTTGAAAATAAGAGTTCATAAATTAATTGAGGAGTGTAATGTTGACAAATAAATATGGAAATAAACAGGCCAGAAAGGCTCATTATTTTTACTCTGAAGGAACAACAAGTGGACTGACGGTGGTTTCCAATCCAGCCTATGGATGCCATCGTTCAGGTACTAAGGGAAGCTCACTGCCAAGCAGTAGGAGATCACAGGAAGAGCTCTGTAGGAATGGACTGTATGGCCCTATGTATGAAGCGACCAGGTCAAACAGACAGAGATGTGAGGAACCTTTTTGTAATCCGAGGATCACGGTGTGATGGCCTACAAAACATGTACAAAACATTTGAAAAAAAACAAAACAAAACCAGAAAGGGGCTGCAATGAAGTCATTGTGGATTTAGTTGTAGCGCATTTGAAAAATTTTTGATTCTAATAAAGATTTAGAAAAAGTTTGAAATATAGAATTGTTTCCAAAAAGAACAAGAACAAGGAAGAGGAGAAAAAGAACCCCAACTGCTCAAAGTTATCAAACAGAATGTAGGAAGAGGCCCAGGCCTGCAGGAAAACTAGTGTGAATTATTTCTATATGGGAAGTAGAAAAAAATGGTTTCCCTCTTTCCCTGTCAAATTTGATATATACACAGCTATAAATGCTAAAAGTACTTTTGAACTTGAACAAATTGTTTCATTTGCACGGATGCTTTTTAATCCAACCTGGCTACTCTTCTTCTTCAATGTGTGCTGCGTTCTAAAGTGTTCAGTTGAGAACACCAGCTTTAATACCTCAGAGATGTGTCACTTATGGTACGTCTTGCCTATAGAAGTGTCCACCAGAGAACTACGCAGAAAGAGGGCACCAGATCAAAAGGCATTCGTGGAAACATCCTAAGTTTTCATAGGTGTTTAAATTGGCGAGATGCTCCCTTCCTTCCTGCTGAAGATGTATAAGAGTTTCTGAGCAATGTTCATATTTTTCACTTTCTCACCACGGGGCAGAATTTTGAAGAGAGACTTTTAAAAAGCCCTAGAAAGTCTCCTTTCGCCATGAAACTAACATTTAACTACACCACCAGCTTTGTGTAACATCCCTCTTTCCTGATTGACAGCTGGAAGAGTCCTCTGGGGGTTGCCGACCTCTGGGTATAGACCTTTCTTATCTTTAGGGTGCTGAAGGAAAATCACTGCCACGCAGCCGGGAGGTCACACGATGAACTTTGTAGGAATGTCGTCGATGGTTCTATAGATGAAGCTGCTGGCTCCTACCGCTCTCTCTGTAGCCTTTTCTTTCTTTTTTTTCAAGTCAGAACTGGTGCCTATAGGCCTTCGGCTGCCTCACTCAAAGCCACGCTGAGGGTGCAGAAACAGATTTGGGGAGGGGGGTTCAGGTTTTCTAAGTCTGCCAAAAAACTGAGTTCAGAACCTGTGTTTGGAACCATGGTGGAGACTGCCCTCTCAGGATCCCCGACGACGTTCCGTGTTGATTTTGGGGTGGGTGTGGAAGGGACAAAGAGGAAGATAGGAGGTCAGGCCCTCTTTATAAATCCTATAGGGAAACTGAGGCTCAGGAAAGAGAACTGCCCGAGGGTGTCTGTGATATCACCTTTAATTTATCCTTGACCAAGACGCGCATCTGCATTTCCCCGGTCCATCTCTTGGATTCAAAAAGTTAGCGGACGATGGGCAAGTGGCATCTGGCACCGCTGGAACAATCCACAGCCTCCTCCTCTGAGGGCCGATGGGGAGGAAGCCTTGGAGTGAGAAAGGGAGGGCGCAAGGAAGGAAGGGGAGCCCGAGGTGGGAGTGGAGCAGGCAGCCTCGCCCGGGGCTGATTGGCTCCCCGGGCCAGCCCTCTCCCAGAGCTTTATAAGAGTTGGGGCGGCCGGCGCCCTGCCCGCTCCCCGCGCCCTGGAGCAGCGCCTGGCCCTGAGCGCCCACGTCGAGGCCCCCCTGGCCCCGCGCCGGCCCCGCGCCGCCTTTGGCCTTGGCCTTGGCCGCGGGCAGAGCCGCAAAGCGGGCAGTGCGAGGGAGGCGAGCGCCCGGGCCAGCGGGCCGAGCGCCATGCGCCGCGCCAGCCGAGACTACACCAGGTACCTGCGCGGCGCGGACGAGATGGGCAGCGGCGGCCCCGGCGCCCCGCACGACGGCCCCCTGCACGCCCCGCAGCCGCCCGCGCCGCCCGCGCCCCACCCGCCCGCAGCCGCCTCCCGCTCCCTGTTCGTGGCCCTCCTGGGGCTGGGGCTGGGCCAGGTGGTCTGCAGCGTCGCCCTCTTCCTGTACTTCCGAGCGCAGGTGAGTGCTCGCCTCCTCCGGGCGCGCCGGCCGGGCGCACCCGCCTCGTTCCTGCTGCGCCGAGTCTGGGCGTCCGGTTCGGCTCCCTAGATCTTGCTATTCCGGAGAGAAAAGGGACTCTAAAGACCGAGCGTCGGGCTCCGGACCGCCAGGCGCGGGGCGCACTGGCCTCGGGTCTCTGCGCGCTCAGCCGGCCCTGCGGCGCTGGGAGGCTGGGCTGCAGCGTCCTGCTTAGTTTGAATTTCCCCCGGCGAGACAGCATTGGCCGCTCACCTCTTCTGGAAATGATCGCGCGCTTCCCCTCCCCCCCCATTCCATTTCTCACTAGGAGCTAAGAATGATGTCCATTTAGGAAAAAAATGAGCAGCTTCGCGTAGGCATCGCCCCTTATCCTTCCTGCCCATCGCCTGGAGGATTTGGGTGCCTGGGGCTGGCTGCTTTACCGGTGAGCTCCCGCCCGCGGTGCACTCGCTGCCCGCAGCCGCTGCAGCCCCGCGTGGCGATGCCCGAGTCGTCATATGGGTCAAATAACACAGCGCGACCGGAGAAACTTGACCCGGACTCCGCTTGGTGCTTGGCGCAGGGTGAAGGATGAAGGAAGGACCCATGTGCCTTCCCATTGAGGTGGGCGGAGGAAGGAGGCAAGGTGTGTGTGACCCTGGGGGAGTTATCTCCCTGGGCAAGCTTCACTACAATGTAGCAAATAACCCTTGTAAAAGATGAGGAAGACAGCTTGGAACTGCAGAGAGATAGAAAGGAAGGGGTAAATTTGTAATATTATGCTTTCTGGTGGTTTATGCTCTTGTGTTTTCTTGGAAATTGCAGAGCAGTTGGTTGGATTCATTCAAATATTCTTGTCTGGTGCTGTGAACTCTTTCTCAGAGGAAGTGGGGGGCTGACTGTGCATTTTTTTATGGGAAAAGAGAGTTGGGTTTGGACTTCATTGGTTTTTCAGATTCAAAGGTGATTACTAAACCAAACTAGATGCATGAAAACATGGCATTGTTTGGGGTGTATGCGTTTTTGACATGTGCCAGAGTCGTGAACTACTTAATCATAGGCTTTTTGGTAAGTAGTCATTATGCACTAGTTTGCAATTTATAGAACAAGTTTGACTAAAACAAAGGTAGAAATACGAGCAATACTTTAGAAAATTTGTTCTTGCACAGTAATAAAAATAATCTTTATCCACTGAGGTTTTTTTTCCTAAAAAAAGTAACTTTTCAGTGGTTTACTTGCAACATAGATTACACAAATCTATATGAAAGTGATGAAACGTTTTTTTATTGGAGTATGCTGCAGTCAAGAATGACTGGTTTACCCATTTTCCCTTTCCAGCATGTTGTTTCCCCCCCCCACCCCCTTTTAATGCTTGTGTATTGAGTGCTTGCAACACACAGGACACTATTAAATGCAATGGAATAGGAGTTAAGGATCATTTATTCAAAATACACTGTCCACCAACTACGTGAATGTGTGGTGCTAGGTAATGAAGAAGCCTACAACAAAAGACTTAAAATTCTCAAACAAGAGCGCAGCATTTAAAAAAGGACAGAAGATGCATTCGTTCTCTACCTTTTATCTTTTCTAACACCTTAGGGATTTGGCATTTTCATAGCGGTAATAGTGAAGTGAGTGTTCAGCTTTGAAAGAGCGGCAGAGAATGAATGAGTTCTAAGGGCCATGAGCAGCTTAGATTGGCAGGAACCATGGAAATCGATGTGGCCACATAGGAAAGAATGACCCGCTGGGCTCTTATTATAGTTGTTCAGCTTTCTCGGTAGGAATTCCCAATAATAATGGTCTGGCGGGCTGAGAGGTTTAGGCTTCTGATGATCACTTATCTTAATGTAACAGTCTTGATGTCACATGGATAATAGTGAAACTCTCAAAACCCTTTTCTAAAGTAAACATGTAAGTTAGTAAGCCTAGCTAGAAAATTTTCACTTGGAGAATGTAATGTCATCAGATTTCTGGGTACAATTTTCCTAAATGGCATGAAGATTGGGTTTTTCTAAGACATACAAAATGTATTAGCCATTTCTCTGAACCCAATCACATTTTTATAAGGTCATCTTCTTCAGAAAAGAAGTAATATTAGGAGCAATGTGTTCATAATAATACACCCCCAGATCTGGTTGCATTTTATTGAGCGTGGTATCAAAGTTTGATACCTAGAGGAAACCTAATAATTTAGAGATACATTCTAAAGTACTTATAAATGAAATGCTATGATGTCTGGAGCTTGTTTTGGAATAATAGGTGGGGAGTGTGGGGGAAGGGAAATGGTTGTTTAGAGATGAAACGAGATTGGCTATGCCTTGGCAATTGTTGATGCTCAAGGTGGGTATGTGGGAGTTCACATTACAATTCTTTCCACTTTTACATATGCTGGAGGCCATCTTTCAAAGTTCTAGCTAAGAGAATAGACTCAAGTTGACCTGTCACTGATTTAACATTTTCACTTCTATCAGCTCCTTTGGATTAGAACTGGGTACCAAATAAGATTAAGAGATAGTTTTCTGACTTCCCCTAAAGTCGTGGGTCAACTGCTTGGGGTTTCTGAATGCATTTGAATTAGAATGAAATAAACTAGTATCAGGTAACATGTTTGCAGTTTACAGGAAAAAAAATGAGAACAAGGGGTCAGTTTTATTGTTGTTTTAGTGTGTGTGTGGGGGGGAGGGAGCTATATAAATCCCTAAGAAAAAAACAGTTCGACTTAGTCTTAAATGCATTTATAAGAATGCCCAGAATAGTGTAAAAATTACCGTGACTTAAAAAAAGTTTTCCCCTTTTTAACTCATATTTGAATAGTTAAAGATGAATCCACCTCCTGAATGTTTGCAGGTTGCCACTGCCTAGATAAAAAACAAGAACAAAAACAAACCAAAAAAACCTACTAGATCCAGTAGATTGGCTTTTCCCCCACCAACCTTGCCAAGCATAAATAGCAGGTGGCTTGTGCTATATATTTACCACATAGTATTCATACTTTGGTTTACAAAAAAAAAAAAAAAAACTTTCCAAAAAGTTGGTTGCTTGTAAGATTTATGTGTACTTTTTTCTAACATCACTATAACCATATTCAGAGTTTAGAGATAAGCTTTTCAGAAAACTCAATCTCTGTTGCTCTTTTAACTCCTTCCCCCAATTCTCCACTATGCACACCTACCTCCCTAGCTGTTTGCTGCCCATACAGGAGAGCAGTCACTACTGAAAATCTGATGAGAGGTGTGTAGACTGCTGGATTGAAAGAACAGATAACGGAGTAGCATAAATGTCAAGCATCCTGCCTCTTTTAACCCTAAACATGGTGAAGTTTCAAGGAAGTTATTTTTAAATGACTGGATTCATTTCACATGAACTACATCATCTGATAAATGCATTGTAAAAGTCCGTTTTAAATCAGAAAGTCATGATTTATTTAATGTTTTCAGACATTTCTAGGTACAGTGAATTCATTTGTAACTCAGTTTGCTGTGATTTTTGGATGAATTTCTGTGTTTCTCTTTCGAGTGTAAGTTCCACGGAGGTAAGGACTGACTGTTTCGCTCTCTCTTATTCATGGCATCTAACCCAGTACTTGGCAGGTTTAATTTACTGGATAAAACTCATCAAATGATTTGCAACACTAGAAATACAGTCATTTCCAATTTGTAATTACCGGGTAGCATAGACTACAAAGTGTCATTTTTCAGTCATGCAAACTCTCCAGACTGCTGTGTCAGGAGATAGGTTGTGGGGTAGGAGATGCATTCGGTCAGTCAGTGGATGAGCATGGTAGAGTGTCCAGCCGAAATCCTACGAAATCCCACGCCTGGCTCTGTTGCTCCTTCAGCCTGGAAACCACAGGGGCTGAGGCCCTGGTTTATCTGTGCTGTGGTTGGCCCTGCTCCCTGCCCCTCCGCCCTTCCCTTTTCTCCTGCTCTCCATTTTCAGGGAATGAGAGCTGTCAGAGCACTGAAATGGGAGACTTTTGTTTGTAGATAAAAATACATTTCTTTTTTTAAATTAAATTTATTGGGGTGACAGTAAAAATACATTTCTAATGTATGGTCCTTAAGTAAAGAAATAAATAAATGTGAGTATATCAAAATTAATTATGCCACATGTTCATGATTTCTTTCGGGAAAATAATTTGTGATGTTTTCTGTATGTTTTAGCTCCAATGTTACCTTCTGAAGCCGTGGTTTTCAAAGGCACATTTGAGACACGGGTGAGATTCAGTTGGCCCCGACACGTAGGGATGTTGATTAAATTGACTGGGGGGGCGGGAATCTGGAAATGGACATTTCTTATGAAAGCTGGGTGGAAATCTTTGCATTATATTTCTTTGCATCTAAATCATTAACCATTAGGAAGCGCTGCAGTATTTGGTACTAATTGGTGTTACTTGTGAAAATACTTTCAAGGAAAGTTGGAGTCATTTACTAGCAGGAAACCTATATTTGCATATTTGAGATTTGAAAGCATTGTGTGTCAAGTTTTAACATGTCTGAGAAGCACCTGGGATCTAGGTAGAATGCAGATTCCAGGCAGTGAGCCAGGGTGAGGCCTACCAGTCTGTATTCCCAAGGAGCTCCCTCGGAGGAGCCTGCAATGCTGCAGGTATCTGGGCTGTGCTTTCAGTAGCGAGAGCATTGGCGACTGCTGTTTCTGTTAGATGATGCTTAGCTTGTGGGCAGGACTTGAGCTGAACCCGTTTTCGGGTCCCCAGGCATTTCCCCAGGGACACCACATCGTCCCTTTCGTTCAGCAGTTTTCTGGCAGTGAGCCAACTGAGGCCCTTGCATGAGTCTTCTTTCTTGAGGTCTGAACTCAGTGACCCTTCATATCAGTTGCCCAGGCTTCTCTGGTTTTGTGGGAAACTTATTGGCATAAGTGAGCTTTTCTGAAAAACAGTATGTGATGGAAAGCGTTCCTTACATAAAAACTCACATGTTCTGATCCGTACTGGTTATTTCAAAGAAACTATGAAAAGTAAATATGGATTGCAAATAATTCCCATGATTATAGATAATACTTATCAAAACATACAGTGAATGTTTAAAAAAATATTACGTACAGTAAAAGACACATTGCCATTAATACCCTTCAAAATACTCCCCCTCACTTCAAACATACTTATCCCACTGTTCTTGCCACTTTCTGAAGCAGCTCTGGAAGTCCTGCTTTGTGAGTGTCTGCTTCATCCTCCATCATGACAACGCTCCGTGTCACACATCGCTTCTGGTATACGGCAATTTCTGTCAAATGAAAACATTATGGTGTGTCCTCATCCACCTTATTCACCAGATCTGGCACCGTGTGACTTCTGGCTCTTCCTAAAGTCAAAATGATTCAGGGCATCGAGGCAGCCACAACAGCTCAACTAAAGACACGCGGGAAAGAGGACTCAGGAAAGAAGACTTCCAGAACGGCTTCAGAAAGTGGCAAGAACAATGGGATAAGTGTTTTTGAAGTGAAGGGCAGTATTTTGAGGTGATTAATGGCAACATGTCTTTTACTGTAACAGATTTTTTAAAATTTATACATTCACCATGTGTTTTTTTTTTTATCACACCTTGTATTTTGCAAGGGTGGAATAATAAAATTCATATTAGTGGATGCACATTTGTTGAAAGGCTATCATTTCACTTTGAGAATTTCAGATGTAGATAGGGTACTTTCCAGTTTATTTCTGATGTGTTTTTTTTTTTTTTAATAAACTTGAACATCTTTCTGAATACTTTTAAAAGGATAATTAAACCAGGGATCTGGTGTTATTGGCTGGGCTTTGGTCATGCAAACTTATGTAATGTTTCCTTTGTTCATCTAGTCTGTACCTGCTAATAAGCAAATGCACATGAAGTACCTTGAATTTTTGAAAGAAAAGGACAACAAATTAAACTGTTATTATTAAAACATTTGATAGCTAATTATCTCTACACTTTACTTGGTGCTTGAAACCACTGCAAAGGCTTGTCAGAGCCCTGGGAGGAGTGGGCAGAGAATTTCAAAAAAGAGTAATACTTAAAGAAATTCTTATGCTGGCACCTGTTTTAATCAGACGACCAGCTAATAATTTGATGGAGATATTTTGGGTGGGAAAATCCCATACATTACAAGAGTTTTAGCATCCCCTCAGAACATAGCCAGGTAGCCTGCCGGCCCCAGGCAGCCCTCCTGAGACATGTTACACCAGATCTCACCCACCCACATTTCCGGCCACCCCCTGACAGACAGACCACTCCAGGTTGAGAAATACTGATGAGAGGTTCAACAAAAAGGAAAATTATGCCCTGGCTTCAGGTTTTCTTTGGGACTAGGAAATGGATTTCTCTTGCCCTTCTCCAGCTGATTAAAATACATATTAATTAAGGACAAAGGCCAGACAAACATGGTGGCTAAAGATGATGTTATTTTCACTGGATTTATGTCGGCTTCATGCTGTGAATTTCTAGGTGGGCTTCATAACCCATCTAGCATGCTGCGTGTGACTTCAAGACAAAAAGCTTTCTCCACCTGCACTGACCACATGTGATTTCCTTGTCACCCCTCTCCTCTATGAGGACTTCCCCCTCATCACATGATTTGGACAATTTCCCCATGAATCAATCACACGTGTACACCTGTGCTGTTATGATATGCAGCTACTCATGAAAATGAATTAGAAATCAATGTTTTCACCAACTAGAGGGTAATTGTATTAACTGTTAATCATTGGGGACATGAAGACTTGCAAAAATGAATTTTTTTTCTTAAGTCACACTTTATGAAATAGCAGAATGATTAATGTTAAACACTCTAATAATTTCCTCACATTTTTTTTCCCCTCAGATGGATCCTAATAGAATATCAGAAGATGACACTCACTGCATTAATAGAATTTTCAACCTCCATGAAAACGCAGATTTGCAAGACACAAGTCTGGAGAGTCAAGACACAAAATTAATACCTGATTCTTGTAAGAGAATTAAGCAGGCGTTTCAAGCAGCTGTGCGAAAGGTGAGTCCACGTGGTGGTTATAGGTCAAGGGCCTCGCTGACTCTACTAATAAGGAAATTGATACTGGCTAAGTGCTGTTGACTTTGTTTTTTTTTTTTTTATTTTAAGAATTTGTAAAATTGCTAATGAGAATTGTAAGGGATTAGCAGAATTCTTTTGAAGTTGGTGGCAGTTGATTGTGGTGACCAGAGACATTCATATTCATATTCTTTTCTTTCCTTTTTTTTTTTTTTTTGTTTTTTAGAGGAGGGATGTAAATTCACATTTGGAAAGAGGACAAAGATGGTTTGTGGTAGTCAGTGGGTCAGTTTTGCTAATTTGAATTCGCTGCCCTAGAACCCAGTCACACGGCCCTCTGCTAGCTGTTTCCTTTCTATTTGGTTTTGTAAAGATAGGATCCTCTGTTGTACCTCTGTGGATCCAGGGCTCTGTTGAGAATAAGTGTAACTGGTCCATTGTTGTTAGTTGTGGTGAGGAAGTAAGCCAGCAGAGCAGGAAATGATGTGATGGGCGAGATGGAAATTCTGTGTCTATTTTCTCATTTTCCGGGAGAGCTGGGTGAGAAGAGAGAAGATGGGGACAGAGAAAACCAGTGACTTCTCTTGTACTGACAGCTCCACCTGAGAAACACTGTAATAACTGCCTGTTTTCCTTTCCTGGATAAAGGCACCTGAGAATTCATCAGCCGTGGAATTGTTTTACTTACTGACTCCACCCGAAACTGGGTAGAACACAGTGACTCCAGTGCACGCAGACTTCCGTGCATGGCATGCTTGCATGCACCTCTGCGTGGATTCTGGCAGCCACCCACACATCCCAACCTCTAGTTTGCAACCCTCTGGGTTATTTCTGGTCATCTTAGAGTAAATCCTGAAGTTCCCAAATTCCTCAAGTCTAAACTGAATCTTAATTCAATTTATTCTTTAGAAATCCACATATAGTAATAAGCATTTTTTAAAAAGAAGATACGTGTTGGCGGTAGAGGTAGAGAGAGGAAGCTGTTTTGTATTATCTTAAAGTTGGTGCTTTGCTGTATTTTATCAAATCTAAGATATTACCAGTTTTCAACTGACTTCATTATTTTATGCATCACAAAGAAAGAAGAACATGTTGACTGAAATTTAGACATGATCATCATTGATTTCGGTCTCATCTTAATCAGAGATACTAAAATGTAGAAACAGAGCATCATTGAATCAGTCAAGTACGTATTGCTCTTATATCCATAAGAGCATGTTGTTATACATATTATATTTTCATTAGAACTAATGTGCAGGTGCATAGCTTTATGCAGTAGATGCATATTTTAAAATGTGGGTTAAATTTGATCTCTATTTCTTATACTGTAATTTTTGAGCTATGGTAACAGCAAGTCTGCTCGTCTATTCATTTTTATTGTCTTGTTTTATGTTTCATGTTCATTAGTCTGCTTTTCATTCCATCTCCCCAATACTCAGTAATCTGCCTACAAGCAATTATTTACGAGTACTAGAGGTGGTCTCGTCTCTTAGTTCAAAATGGAACCCCTAACTCAGGTAATTATGGTTAGGTAAATGAGTGTTTCCTAATTTTCTCTTTAGATTGATCCATATTGAATCTTCCTTACAATGAAGAGATAAACTTTTAATTTCATTGCCTTCCTGGTTTTAAAAATTATCCTTTGTGTTTCTTCTGGAAGAACAAGATCAGCCAAGATAATTTTGAAAATAACTAATGTTAAGAAGAACAGCTACCATTAGCATTTATCTGAGAATGCAAGAATGGTTGATCCGAACAGGTCAAAGGAGAAAACCAGTATCATCTCATAAATACTGAGAAGCGATTGACAGAATTTTTCTTTTATTTCTGATGTTTAAACTCCATTAGAAAATAGAACTAGGTAGATTCTTGATTTTATCTGAAATTGCTCAAACTAAAAGTTATAATAGCTAATGATGAAAAATAGGGGCTTTTATCTTAAAGTCAGAAACACAACGAAAATGCCCCGGGTCCCCATGTTACTTACCATTGCTCGGAGTGTACTAGCTAGTGTAATTACACAAGAGAATGAAATAAGGGAAAAAAAAAAAATATATATATATATAGATAGATAGATAGATAGATAGATAGATAGATAGATAGATAGATGAGGAGATGGCAGGATTTGCATGTGATATGATCATATTCTTGGGAAAATTCAAAAGAAACCGAAAAGCTACAAGCAAAATAAAATAAATCCATTTGTAAAAATTAATAAGTAATAATAACTAGCTGGCCCCTCTCACGTAATAATTAGAAAACATTAGTGAAAGATGCCATTTATGACTTTCAAAAAAGCCCTCAATATAAACTTAACTAGTCTTATGGAAATAAAACTAGGAAACTCTACAGAAGCTTTTAAAATTGCATCTGTTACTGTGAAAACATAAGTATGTAAAGCCCTAATCCATGAAAGATATCAAAGACCTTGGAGTAGAACTTATTGTATGTGTGTGACTGTATGTATGTATATACTTTAACATAATATAAAATTATTTTAAATAAGTGGGCATTGCTTGAATTATTCAAAAATGGTGCTGGGAAAATTAGTTTACTATTTTAAAAACGTGATAACCTTATTGCATATCATAAGGGGAAACAAATCTCCAATGGAGAGAGCATTTCGTGGCCAGTCACTGCTCCCTGCAAGTGCTGTCACACCTTCTGCTGCTTCAGTGGACTTTTCTGCCCCTACCTGCCCCATCACAACTTACCTGTTCATTGTCCCATTTTCTTTGAGCTTTCTGAGTGACTGCCTAGACAGCATGGTAAAACAAATTGTACTTAAAGATGTCGATGAGCAACAGTGACAGAGGTTTAACTATTTTCAGAGCCTTTTGGAGACATGGTGCCTCATTCTAAATGAGTAACGTTAACTATGAGAGATTCAGTAGCTGACAAGCCAGAGGAGAAAGATTTGTGAGCAGACAAGAATAGCCAACTGATCTTATTAAAGGCACAACGTTTTAATTATACTAATAGGTTAGTGTGACTCACCAGATAATTATTTCATTAATTTCATCAATTTCACATTTGTTGGTGTTGTGCTATAGGATTTTACCTATTGTGCATGGGTAGTAATATTACACACAGGTAATCCTTTTTAAAGAACAAGGACTGTCACAATATACCAATGAGTGTTTGGAAGTAGAAGATTTCTTACCCAGACAAGAGGATCTTTAGGAAGGAGACGAGCGTTTTCCATACCTTATCATTTGGATCAACTAGTGTTTATTAAGTGCACATACTATGCTAGGCACTTTGCCATAACTTTTTCTATGCCTAATGATTTACTCCTCTCTTACCCTTGCCAAATAATGATTTGCCAAATGTGTTATCCTTTGATAAGGTTTATTGGTTAATGGGACATTCTACACATCTTGCCAAAATAATCAGATTTCTCATTTCACTTGCCAATACTGAAAATAGGATGGATGTATCAGGCATTTACAAGTCGGTCTGCATCTTAGTTTTAATTCTAATGTATAATAGACATTGAGTGAACACGTGAAACAAAATTACATGTGTGGCTGCAATCGTTATTGACAGCTCAACCCATCCAATGGCAACAAATGCTAGACATAAGCACAATATCACATTATATGTGTGCAGAAAGTGGTGTTTACCCAGCCCGTCTTTGGTCAGACAAGTAATGCTGTTTTTTCCCCCTTTTCTGTTTGTGGCTGGGTTTTCTTGGCTTTTTTTCCCCTTTAGCACAGAACTCTAAGGCCTCTTAGTGATCCAACCCTACCGACCACAATTTGCAAAGTCTATCATAACAGTCTATGACAATAAAGAAAACACTAGTACAAATATGGTGTCCGATTTATAAAGGAATTCTTGTTTCCAACTTTGGCATTCTCTGTGGTCTCTGCCAGCCTGAGGAGCAGAGTGGTGAGCGTAGGCCTGCATGGAGGAAGGGTGGGGGGGTACTTGGCCTTGGCCCTCAGACTTCCTGGCCGGTCCTCGTGGAAACCCATCTGTTTATATACGTTCTGAGCACTTGGGGCTGCGACTCTGCTCGATCTTAGCATGCCAGGTTTTTGATTCCTAAAACTCAGTTTCAAAGGCATTTGAAAGAATGATTTCCAGGAGAGAGATCAATACACTAATTACACAACTGCCTCTCTCTCCATAGTGAGATGTTCAGTATATTGAAATTGATCCTTAGGATCTGGGAAGGAAGCCTGGGGACTTATATGCATTTTTTTTCAGTATTAGCTTTTAAAGGCTATGTTTTGGTGAATATTTTATAATGTACCTAATGCACAGGAGGGTTTTTATTTGCTGTTTAAATACATAAATATGTACATTTGGGAATATTAAAAAAAAATTTTTTCCCCTGAAAGAGCTGAATAGTCAGAAGTATTTAGAGATCATGGAATGAAGCTGGCAGCTCCATGAGGACAAGAACCACAGCCATTTTGCTCACATGCGAACATATCACACGTAATTTAGTCTCAAGAATGAAAGAAAAGAGCAAATAAGTGTTTGATGACTTACTGAACTTCATAAACTAATATTTTTAAATAAGAATGGAATTTGGCCAACTCATAAAGCCATTCGGAATTGTTGTAAACCTGGTTCTCATTTATCGGATGTCTTTCCAATGTTATAATGGATAATTAGTAATATTGTAGCCTGAGGCACTAAAGCAGATTAATTTTGGTTGAAAGTCATCTTCATCCCAACTTCTCCCTTTTGTCACATTTTTCTCAAGTCTCTTCACCTCTCCATAGCCTGTAACCTATATAGAGTCAGGCTTCTAATGTGAACTAAATATATGGCTCTAGCTTCTTTTTTAAGTACAATTTTATAAAACTCTCCAATTTCACTCCAGAATATGAAATGCCAATGATGGTAACAAGTACCAATGAGTTATTTTGTTGGCATGTTCTTGATAAACTACAGTTGACTCTTGAACAACTGTATGGGTTTGAACTGTCCAAGTCCACTTAGACATGGATTTCTTTTTCAATAAACACTGTAAATGTATCTTCCCCTCCTTATGATTTTCTTAATAACGTTTCATTTGTCTAACTTATTTTAATATAAGAATACAGTATGCAATACATATAACATACAAAATGTGTTAATTGACTGTTTTGTTATCAGTAAGGCTTCCAGTTAACAGTAGACTCTTAGTAGCTAAGTTTGGGGAGAATCAAAAGTTATATATGGGATTTCTCAATTGCATGAGGTAGGGTCAGCACCCCAAACCCCCACATTATTCAGGGGTCAACTGTATTTCCTGGAGTCAATAGGCCTCTGAGCCTCCAAATCCTTACTGGAAAATGGTGAGTAAGACCAGAGAGCTATCATTATTGAATAATTAATTCTTACTTGAAATTCTTTTTTAATTTTCTTGGGATCAGTACATATTTAACCTTATCTCCCGCAGGATTCACAATGTAAATGCAAATTATCCCCTGATACTAAGAACGGTGTGCCCAAAATTCACAATGTTTTGATCCTCAGTGAAATATTCACTGTTATTTGGTCTACGTTGCTGTAACAAAGAGACCCATCATTCAGTGAACTACGTAAGATAGAAGTTTTTTTCTCTTGCATGCAGTAATCTAGAGGTGAGCACTCCAGGGCTAGGGGGAAGGCTCCTCCATCTTCAACAGGTAGCTTTCATCTCTGGGACGAAGCTAGCTTCTTTATCTGTTGCCATATCCAGACAGAGGAAAGGAAGAAAGAAAAACTGAGGGCCGTACTTGGAAAGTGAGACAGCCTCACTTCTAGCTGCTCTTACTGGTGAAACTTACTCACAAGACCATATCTGCTGTGAGTTGTCTCTAGCTGAGTGGCCATTTGCCCTCCAAAGCTTGAGGAAGGAGATAGCCTATTACTAATTGGAAAAAGGGGAGGATGAATTCTAGGGAACAATGAGCAGTCTCTGATTTTCACTAAACCCCATTTAGGTAGGACAGTGGGCTCACTACCTGAGCAAAAGTTAGCTGCAAATACACATACACAGGCCCATGAAAAATTTGAATGGTGACAATTTTATTTTCTAATGGTTAAATGCTTTGGAATTATTTAGATTGCTGGAGAGAGAGAAATTTAAAAGTAGATTTAACAGCATGCATCTTTTTGAGGCACTTTCGAAAGTCTGCTTAGGCATATGCCACTGTGATCTTTGAATAAACCTTGATTGTCAACTGCACAATGTTTAGTAGGTTTTGTGGATTCAAGAACATTAATTTAAAACCAGAAAGTTCATCTGGTAAAGTGGTGGTTTTTTTCTATATGTAAACCTGATGCCTTAGAATTCCAATGTTAATTATTAAAAGAAGGCTATTTTCATTTTTAAAACTAAAGAACATAAGAAATCAACTAAAATTTGAGTATATTTTAACTGCTTATGAAATGATAGTCATGGCATTGTTATATAGCTATATAGTTATTTTTTATTTCTTATTTGCTTTCTAGTGAGACACACACACACACACACACACACACACACACACACACCAAAAACAAGGGGAAAAAATTAAACTTCATTCATTATCTCTTTGCCTTTGTATATAGGAGTATGTGTCCCGAGAAAGTTTCTTGTAAACCCACAAGGAAACTTGGGGTTTGGGGCACTGATGTTCCCAAATCGAGATGTTAGTCATGTAGTGGTTTTCCAATGGGATTTCATCTCTGTTTGCCATAACAGTTTTGGGAACTGCAATTCAATCAACCCTAATCACATCTAGCATTTATAAAAGCTGTCTTTATGGGAAAGCTGAAGTAAGACCCACAGAATTTTCCTACAACGTCAAGACCATCTACTGCCTTTTGCCCAACAATGGGCTATGGGCTGTGATGTGCTCAATGTCGGGGGAGACCCAGGTTTGCAAGAGGGAAATAACCAGGGAGTGATGTCATCACAGGTGGGCTTATCTCTATGCTAGAAGTACTCCAGGATGGAAGAAAAGATATTCTGGACTGACATTTTTAAAGAAACAAAGAAGAGGAAGGCCATGCCTGAAAGAGGAACATCTAACTATGTGGCAAGGAATCTTGGGCTAAGTTGCCAGAAGTGAACAAAGCTGAGGGTCCTTGATTGAAGAGGAAGGTGGTAAAGGATAGATTGGATTGCTCCACCAGGAGTGGCTTATCCTAGGAGGAGTACAGCCTGTGGAATTGGAGAAAAGGATGTGCCCTAAAGCATTGATTCCCAAACCTGCTGATCTGAACAATCACTTGGGGCCCTTGTTTAAAAATGTAAATAAATAGGAGGCTCCCAGATCTGTCATAAAGATTGATTTCGTAACTCAGGAATAGATACTATGATTTTTGGAAATCCTCTCCTACAACGGCTGGTCTGTCCTTAAAGGAGGGTTTTATAGCTCCTGGGACCAAGGAGGTGATCTAAGCCTCCTGAGAGGAGGTGAGAGCCACTGGAGGACAGGGAAGCCATTGGTGACTGAAATGACTGTGTTTGAGAACTAGGTTTTAGGCTGTGTGGTGTCATAAGGTGGGTTTTGAAAGTTGCGTCTAAGATGGTCAGACAACACTTGAGGTTCAAGGTCTGGAAGAGTTCCATTCCCACACAGCTTCCTTATCGCTAGGGTGCTACCCGTCCTCAGTCTTTGCCCTTCAAGGACATGAGGTGGTGGTGGTGGTGGTAGTAGCAGCAGTAGTAGGAATAATAATGAGAATTATAAACCGTGAGGCCCATGTTCATCAAAGAGTTTGGAGGACCCCAGACTCTTTTCCTCAGTGCCTGTAGCTGCTTCTCATCCCACCTACGCTTTCATGGGGACTGGTAACCATCATCTCCATCACCCAAACCAGAAGCCAGAGATGGCCTCACACTCGTACTAACTCTTCACCTCACCCCCATCCTGTGAATTCTACCCCTTTACAAAACCTCCAAATACTCCTTTCTACTCTGTGTCACTATTATTGTCACCTTAATCCAGGTGTCATTGTCATTTCTCGCCTGGACCAGTGCAGTGGCCGCTCTGTCCATGATCTCACGGCCTCTAGTCCATCCTCTCCACAGCTGTGATTTCTAAATGCAAATCTGAACGTGCTGCTTGCCTCATTTACTGCCTCAGGAATCCTTCGGTGGACCCCTTTAGTCACCAGGACACGGTCTGAGCTGCTGCACACAGAACACAAAGTCCTCTGTGTCCTGGAAACCCTCATCCCAACCCCTGAGTCTCCAGGCTCATTGCCTGTGCTCCATCTCCTCAGCCCACCTCAGCTATGCTCAGTGACCCCGCCAAAGTCAACTGCCTGAAGGTCCCGAGCCTGGCCGTGCTCCTCCCCCTCTGCCTCTCTGCTGGGATCCTAAGCACAGTGAGGGCAAAGAGGGATGTAGCACGCCACAAAGTAGCACGCCACAGGATGCCTGGCCCGCAGCGGCAATCAGTAAGCTGGGATGGATGGAAGAATGAATTCTGGGTCTTTGTGCATGGTTCCATATATGCCATTCCAGGCTCTTCTTTTGTACGCAGTTTTCTAGTTGTGTTTTGGCATTCAGCTCAGATATTACTTCCCAAAAGGGGTCTACACTGACGCCCAACTGCCCACCTTTTTTGTTAGGAGTCCCTCGTGTGCACGCGCATGTCTTCTTGTATTCACTCTGTCATTGCATCGATCGCATGGCCGGGCATTGGTCTGGGTCTCTCGAACGTGAGCTTCCCAAGGATAGGCGCTGTGTGATTGTGTGATGTTTAGCTTCTCTCCCAGGTGGCAGGCACAGAGTAGGTGCTCAACGGAAGTTTAAAGAACCAGTTTACTGAATAAGGGAGTGATCTGTGCCCATCCCTATTTTTGGTGGCTGGTTGCTTAATATTGCCAGGAGCTAGTCACATTATGAAGGCCCAGAAAGATTCATTGGGTCCCAGAGGTCACTCCCAGGCATGGTGCTTTTCCTGCTTCTTTGAGAGGGGACCTTCTTCCCCCTTTGGGACATGAACACTTTAGGGGCCTTGAGGCTGGAGGCTCTTCCCGGCCCCTCCTCTGCTTTCCTCCCTGGCCTCATTTGTCCACAGGGGCTGGGCAGGTACCTCTGTTCCTCTTTGAGTCTCACCCCAGTGGTCAGAAACACTTTGGGGAGGATGTGTGAGAGTAAGTGATCTTTCGAGGAAATGAGGCTTTGTGAATGTTGGCGTCTCTGCCAGTGTGAGGTGGTGTGGTTGTGTTTCAAGGGGCAGAAGACAGCAGAGGCATGGTAAACAGCAGTTAGCCCAAGACGCCACACTGCACTTACTCTGCCAAGTCCTTAGATTACACCTTTTTAACAAGTACCATAGCACACGACATTTTAAAATCGGGCTCTTTATGAAGAGTAATATTGCTGTCATAAGGCTACTTTATACAAACCCAAGGGGACCTTTAACTGGAGCAGAAGCTTCCTCATTTCAACCATGAAGGTTAAACAATAAAAACGAATTTTCTATTCCCAGCATAGCCATCACATTGCCCGGAAAGCATCACTTTGTTTTGGGAAACAGAGGCACTCTTTTCTTCAGCCCTTTGGTAGGAAGAGTATGGTATCCCTTTGCAAAGATGCGTCTCTTCCAATCAGCAGACTTCTTCCGGGAGAAACGAGCCTCCGTGACTGTGACTGTACTTAGTTTGGGGGGTGGGGAGGAGATTAGGAGTGTGAGGGGGGTGCTCTAGTAGCGGGATAGAATACCTGTTGCAAAGACTTGGGCTTTGGGAGAAAGATTTTTTTTAATCAGTAGTTTATATTAAGAAATGAAGAATTTAGGGATCCAAATGTAAAATTACAGCCAGAATTGAAGTCGGAGATGGCTCTTACCTTGAGGATTAGTGGGGACTCTGCCCTATCTACCCTCTTCCGCCCTACTTGCTGTGAGGCTGGATCCCTCCCCCCAATGGGCTTGTGAGGAGCTGTCCAGCCCCCTCCTCCAGTGCTCCTGTCCTCTGCAGTCCTGGGAAGCTGTAGGGCTCTGCTAGGGCTGAGAAGCATTGGCTGTGCTGTACCGTTCATTATATATATGACGGTCACATGCTGTTCTTCAAGTTCTTTGCTTCGAGGTGTTTTTGAATGGTCACCATTGAGTCTTCATATGGAACTGGGGGGTGTCCAGCTCCATCCAGGTGCATATGAAATATCCCCCACATTCTGTGGATTTGAAGGTCAGGAGGAAAGCAAGAGGCTGAGACATCTGCCCAAATTCTGTCTTCTCAGTTGCTGCAAACACTTGGTGGGTATTCTTTCTGTGCCTCGTAAACCGAGAATACCATGGAAAGAAAAATCTTCACAATTAAATACGAGCTATTGATAAGACGGGAAGGCATCTCTCCGAGGGAGCAGATGGTCACAGAGCCTCTATGAACCGGAGGGCAGAACACTGACTTGCAGGCAAAAGTCACTATAACGAGTTCCCTGTGGCTGGAACCTGTGGCATCCTTAGAGGCAGTGCGGTTTGGGGGTGCAGGTAAAGAATAAAAGGATAGGCCAGAGCGGTAACCAGTCTAGTCCTATAGGGCCTGTTAAACAAAAAGAATTAACTTCCACGGCTGAAAGTCTGTTCAAAAGAAAGGGTTTATTAGGTCATTGCTAGCGGAAAGAAAACCATCTTGGGGCATGGAGTCTAAGCCACCAGCAGCGTGGCTAGGTGAAAAAACAACACTCCATTGCCTCAGAGTTTGCAAACATTTTTATACATCAAGTGAAGGAAGGGGGAGAAAGACATAAGCCTCCTGAAAGAATTTACAGGAGCGACCGGCAAAGGGGTGGGAGAAAGTGAAGCGGGGCCAGCTCTGGGATAGCCTCAGAGTCCCAACAAGAAATGTCCCCTCCTGTGAAGTGGCAGTGGACAGCCGGCTAGAAAGAAGGGGAGGCTCCTGGAGTTCCTTGGTGCCTGGCGGGAATAATCTGTGGAAATAGCCACCTGGACATGAATCTGAAATTCCAAAAGATGTACAGGAATGTGAGCAGCCTTTTGTCAGAGCAGATTCACAGCCATCAATAGCTGAAGGTTCTGTTTCTTTCTCTTACTCTCGGGCCGCTGTAATTTCAATCTAGAACATTTCAGAATTTTCTCCTCGTCAGGCCTTCTAAGCCCGGTAAGGAATGTGGATGTGTTCCTGAAGTCTGCGGGCAGCCCGCAGAGGACTTTCGGAAGAGAAGGGACATGCTTCCATGTGTGCTCTTGGTCTAAGGAGAGCAGGAGAGGAGGTAGGAGGCAATTACTGTAATCCTAGTGAGAAATGATGGAAGCTTGAAGGAGGGCAGTGGTCCTCTGGCTGGAGAGGAGGGGATGGATTTCTGAGCGATTTGCAAGGTTCCAGGAGTCTGTAGGACTTCTCTGGAGGAATAGGAAGCCGGCTATTCACTTTCAGAAACAACCGGTGAGTGGCATTCGTGTGCTAGCTCGGCTGATGAATACACTGTTCTCGTAACTAGGTTGGAGAAGAATTACAGGAAGGGTATCATTAAGATGTTAGAATAAATGCATTACATATGTTAACAAGTGTATGAACCCTGTATTATATCTGGCAAACGGGGTGTTAAATCCTTGTTCAACCAGCCAGATGTCCCTACAGCTGCTGCTGGAGGGAGGCAGCCACCTGAGACCTGGGCTATGAGCTGGTGCCAATGGTTTCCACAGCATCTGGCTGTACAAATTGCTTCCTCCATGCTCTGATTGACAGGTACCACATGGATCACGCAATTCACAAGGCATGGGTGGGATTTTCAGTCTGATAAACCCAGACTCCAGCAATTTGACCTCTTTAAGGCATGTGTATAACTGGGGTGCCCTCAGTGGGAGCTTAAATCTGTATTATTTGTAAGACAACAACAACAACAAAATTTCCCCAAACACTTCAGTCAAACAACTGAAGACCAATTTAATAACATTCACTCTTGAATTGGAATGTTATCAAAGTCATGTTTGGGGGTGTTATCCAGCTGAGTTTGCAAAGGCAGGGTTAGTGTTTGTTGTAAATTGTAAATGTTGAAATTACCTGGAGCAACATTCCCACGACTGCTCAAAGGAATTGAAAGTCCTCATAGGTGTTTATATTTATTCTTATACAGTACAATCTCTCCTAAGTGTCCCTGACTCACCAAGATTGAGCCACTTCTGGGATGCCTCCCTCCTCCCTACGTTTGGCAAAAGATTCTAAAACATATTAAAAGATGAACATCAGCCTGGTCCCAACAGGCTGAAGACATGGCCTATACTCTTCAAGTTTTCCCTGTCACCCCCCACCCCGGTGGGGGGGAATTGTACTTCTTGGATGCTGAGTTCAGGAGAAGTTGAAGAAAAGCAGTCCTAGAGACCACAGTTACACAATCACATTGATCTTTCATATACTTTCTTTCCTGGAGGAGAAATTGTGAAATCCCAACATTTTTATCTGAGTGAAATAAAAGTTGAGATTAAAAAAAAACCACATCAGTTGTTTTCCTGTCTGTTCAAATGGACTCTGACAGCAAAGATAAAAAGTTAATGCAGTCTAAATAGGAGAATGCCACAATGAGAATATATTTTTTTAAATGTGTAATTTCCTCATCTTTATTATTTTTAGCCTTTGGAGTAGGGGCAGAAGGCAGTTTCAAATCTGCAAAGCCTGGCTGTGGCGCCTCAAGCGTGTCAATGTTGGCCAAGCGTCCACTAGGTGGCAGTATGTCAGAGGATTTCTTTTATCCTAGAATTGGCAAGGATTTCTTTGGCTGTCTGTAAGTGGTTCAGTTTTCCTTTTTGCCCCGCTTTGAAGGGTGAAATGAAGCTATCATAATTTAGGCCCGAATTATGCTTATCTAAAAAATGCATAAATTCCCTGAAAAGCCTACTTATTACAGTGTGACAAGAAATAAGTTCACTCGTTCATGTGAATTTTCTCAGTAACTTATATGTAATGATATTAGTCGGGTAATGATATTAGTTGGGTAATTTATACAACCCAAAAGACAATTCTTTTTGTCCGTAGCACGTAACAGATGCTAAACACGCTGTACTCTGAGAAGGCAGATCTCCGGTCTTCCTGGGAAGCAGAAGATTGCAGGGAGCCACCTGCCCAGTGTCCTTACCCCGGAAACTGTTTGCTGGGAGGTGTGTCAAAGCTATCTACACTTCTGTGCAAATCTGTGGGCATTCTGATAGTGTAGACAACATATGAGTGCATTGGATGTTTATCCAGAGACGTAACTAACTAGTTAAAAAAAATTAATGTACAACTGTATTTAAAATAAGATAAAATACACATAACATTTTTTAAAAGATCCCTTGCGTATGAATAATTTGTTCAGAGGACAGGAATTAGGATGTTCTTTGTACTGTTTTCCCCAAATTAGATGATTAGAACTTTCTGAATTCAAAGTAACAAGAAGCAATGCCTGAATGATAAGATTGGGCAATAAAGAACTCTGCAAGTTTTAAAACGCTCCAATTAATGTAACAGAAGTAGAGGATTAATGTAGATGGAAATAAATGTAAATTCAAAGCTTAGAAAGTAAATGGAATTGTCAGTTGGGGTTCATTTGGGGGTATTTTTTCAGAAGGATTTCCTATAATCTTGAAAATGAAAAATATTAGTTCTGAGGGAATTCAAGAAAGGTCCCTGCTTGGGGTATACACAGCAACATATTAGTCTTTGAGAAAAATTACAACTGAATGGATTCTGCTCTGTGCAGTAGATGTGATAGAGTCACATTTGGCAATGTGAGGCTCCCTCACGCCTGACATCTGCAGGGCTTAGTTTTGGGGGTTCACCAGCCACATCCTAAACATGGCCCAGCCAGTTCTGAGCCAGTTCTGAGACCCCATTTCCTGATACGGAGGCCCCTTTTTGTCAGATCCACAGTCAAGCTGTGCCTCCTTTCAGTGTTATTACTTCAAGGAGGGAACCAACCCTCTCAGGATTTGTTGACAGTTGTAGGGAAGGAAGAAAAGACTTTTCTCCCTCTACCTTCCTAGGTTCTCCAGCTAAGGCCCTGTAAATTTGACAAGACAGGTGAATGAGAGAAAAGCGTGCAAATTTATTTAAATTTTATGTGACATGAGAACCTTCATAAGGAAATGAAGACCTAAAGAAATGGTTAACCTGAGTGCTTACATTAGGTTTAATGAAGAATGGAAAGGTGTGGAAAAATGTGATAGGACAAAAAGGCGTGGGCTAAGGGCAGTATGCTGGTGGAACTCATCAAGGCCTGTACATTCTGATTTTTCTCAGAGTCCTTTGGTCTTAAAGATAAGGAAGCTCCTTTCCTCCACGTATAGAGAGGGGACCTCACAAGAGGGTCTTCTGACCTGCTTGAGGAGGGACGTGGGGAGTCAGGGAGTCCCTCCTGCACCTACCGTTTCTCAAATTCCTTCACCTTAAACTATTCAACATGCCAGGGTACCCTATATGGGAATAGCATGTTCCGAACCCCATCACAGGCCATTCATACTTTCTCCCAGCTTTCAGGAGTATGTTTCATGATGGCATCTTATAAAGGGGTGTGGGCTCAAAGCTCTAGAAGAAGAGTTGGAAGGCATAGGGTCAAGTCCCAGCTTTATTAGTTGGGTTCTTATTCTATCTCTACCTCCATTTCCCAGTCTCAAAAATGAGGTTAGAAAGAGTTACCCAGCCTCTGATTCTAGAATCAAATATTATAACATAAGGGAAACTCTTAGTTGGCTATGAATGTAAGGGGTTATTTAATTTTTAATATGTGGAATATACATATATTGTGAGAGTATAATAAACCTATGACTACATAGAGATGTCACCAAGGTTTCTCAATACTTGCTACATACTAGAATCACCTGGGGGAGCTTCTTTTAAAAACTATCAAGTCAATATCTAACTGAGTTAGACTGGCTGAGTTGGGGGAGGGCAGAGCACCCTGAAAGTGTAGCTCAAGAAGTATGTTACATTTGTGGTTGTTACCCATGCAGATAAATAACAATGATGTTAGAGTACAGAAAATTGGGGGGAGGGGTTGGTGAGATAAGAACAGATATTGAGAATACGCTTCCTGTAGCCTGAGGCTGTAAGCACGTCATGCACTCCCCATTTCACATGGAAACTTCTCTATAGGGTTTCTGAGAGGATTTGGAATCGTTGGATACCCAACAACAGATGTACCATGAAAGCAGCATTACCTCATGAGACTCTAGCTAGGGTTTCAATTCATCCCGGGTCATGACTTATTTTTTTTATAGCAGACATTGAACATGCTTCTAACAGAAAGGTTCTGTGACCTAGAAACCACTGATTAAGTGGACAGGAGAAGTTCATTCACAGGTGAGAGAGAACAAACGTTCCCTTCCTACTTGATCAGTGGCTTGAATCTGCTGCTGCTTTGGCCTGGGTCTCCAGCTATAAGGAAATCTCAGATTTGCCTACCTCTGTGGTCTTCTGGGAAATGAGAGACATCGGTGTTCTCAAACTGAGGTGCCAGAGGAACAACAGCACCAGCTCACCTGTTAAAGCCGCAAATTGGCAGGCCCTACCCAGACCTTCGGGATCAGAAACTGTGTCAGCATGCCCTCTTAGAGGCTTTGATACAGGCTTAGGTCTGGGAAACACTGAGCTGGAGCAAAGACTCTCCCCTGGTCTTCTCAATAATGTGTGTTTTTGTCAATCGGAAAACATGAAACAGAAATTTGTGGGCAAACGCTCACTTGGCTTTGCTTCCTTCTTCCCCCCGTCCCCGTTTTCTCTGATGATGAGGCAGATCAGGGCTAGAGAGAAAATAAGGGGCCGACATCTCTAAGTGTCTCTGTCATCAAGGTTCCTATTCCAACCTTTTAAGAGATAGAAATCAATTAAAGGTGCATTGTATATATATAAATGTATAAGGATATGCACAATGTGTAAAGATGTATTATAAATACATGCATTATATATTTACATATCCATTATAAATGTATAAGGGGATATATATGTTTTATGTAATGTATAAAGGCACATTGTAAATATATGTAAATCTCTGTTGTGAATTCCAGAAATCAGGGTACTACTAGGAATCCAAAGGTCATGAGGAGATGGCAGGACAGCAGGGGAGAGAACTAAATCTTGGAGAATGGGAGAGAAGGGGAGAGAAGGACAAGCCTGGTAAAGGGCACTGCCCTGCACAACTGAAAGGGCCCCCCACCTTGCCTAGAATTTCCTGCAAATGGTGCCCCCAGAGCTGTGCAGTGCAGTGCCCAGGGTCAAAGCCAGGGCAGAAAACAGCCTGGATGAGCCTCCAAGGTTCTTTTCTAAAAGTCAGTCGCACTGTGATTTCTTTAGGACTTTAAAATAGGTAACTGAAGACAGCTGTGCTGTCTCCTCCAATGGTCTTTAAAAATGGAATAGATTCTCATGTCTCTTGGGGATCCTAAAAGCACAGAAAAGAATCAGTGTTGTCTTATCTCTAGAATCTTTCCAACTGTTAACAGTTGAAGTTGTGTTACTGCATCCATCCATCTATCTATCTATCTATCTATCTATCTATCTATCTATCTATCTATCTATCTATCAATCATCTGTCATCATCTATCATCATCTATCTCAAAGCACTTCTCTCCAAACAGTCAAAGAACATAAGCTATATGGCTTATCTTTTAAACATAATGGAGGGGGGATGGTTAGCATGCATGATCATCCCAATAGCAGAAATTAGGAGTCTCTCCAGGTTATTCTAGTATTTAGACATCTGAATTTACCGGTTACTCTGCTAAGTGCCTACATGCATTATCTCATTGAATCTTTAATATCCTCAGTATTAATATCTACTAATATCCTCAGTATAACGAGGGGCTGAGTAAGTTTGAACTGAGGTCAAAGCCCAAGGTTTCATCCACTCCTCCTTACTACTTGATGATAACTAAGGTCTTGATTCAGGTGGGCATGCAGTTACCTGTTTGGATCCTTCATTCTCAGGGCTCAAATCGAGATATGCAATTGCCTACGCTTTTTATGTTCTTTCTTTTTCTGGCTCGTGCTTCTTAACCTCTGTTTGCAGCAATATTTTAAGTTACATATTGGTACTCTAAAAGCTGTTAGATATGTGGCATACTTTAAGCCCACTGTGACTTTTTAAAGTAAAATAAAATAACCATTGAGAGCTAGGCCTCCTTCTCTTTCCTGTAAGCTGTCGTGTTATAATAGGAATTTACTAATGAAACAGACATAAAAAAGAGGCTCCCTAAAGATTTAAGAGACTCTCTAACGATTCTCTTCTCATGACCTTTGGATTCTCAGTGGTACCCTGATTTCCGGAATTTTCTGGTGTGGCTTCTCCTGCATTCACAACAGAAATTTATATATATTTACAATGTACCTTTATATGCTGTGGTAATTGTCATTTTCCTAGTGAACTTCCCTCTCCATCTGTGTACCTGCTACAATTTTTAAATTATGTTCAATTATCCCATGTGTTATAATTTACACGGTCTTTTATTTCCTCTTCGTGTCCAAAGCATTGTGTTAGATTACCATCTGTCTCCTGTGTGCAGTCTGCTTTTTAAGCACATCAACACCATTCTTTGGGGCTAGTTTCTCTTGAGAGCTACCTGAAACGTCAAGGAGTTTCATTTTTCCATATGTACTTCTGGCATGTTGTGAAGGAAAGAGGATTGATTTCTTGTATGCCCAGCAGTCCTGAATTCTCACTGCTTTATCAAAAGAACGAGTGTATAGATAAGACCCTTTTTTTCCTTTTTATTTCAGGAATTACAACATATTGTTAGATCCCAACACATCCGAGCAGAAAAACGTAAGTATGGATCTGTTTGAGTATTAGAAATCCCGTAGGGTCTCTATGGGGACATTACTCTTCGGGCTAACATGGTTTCTCTCATCTCCAGCTACGGTAGAAGGTTCGTGGTTAGATATGGCAAGGAAGGGCACGTCTGAAACTCAACCGTTCGCTCATCTCACTATTAATGCCACGGACATCCCATCAGGTGAGTTCCATTTGCATCCAGCCTGAAAAATATTTCAAAAGTCATTTATCAGCTCATTTGAATACTCACCCCTATTACTAGCCTTTTACTACATTTTTGAGAGCCCTTCTAGATCAGAAGAAAGATCATTTAGTCTGCAGTGGAAGATCCCCACTGTGGAAATAGTGATTCTCAGTCATTCCAGAATGGACATTATCTCTATAATCACTTTCCGGCCATCGGAGTGCGTTTATTTTCAATGGTTGCCAGTGGAGATTACATAACTGGGAAGGACAATCCTTATTACACTCATCTATAGTTGCCCAAACTAAAGTTCACACGTCCCCATTGCTTGTGCGTCTTGGCTATGTAAGCATCAAAATAATTACAAAGAACATTAAGATAGTGACAGTTGAACACTATTCTTATTATTATGCCGTTTATTCAACACGCACTATGTATCAGGCGTTTCGCTCTGTTTCTTATCTCTAATCCTTACTACAACCCTTCAAGGTAAGTGATGGTCATTCAGATTTTGATTTTGCAGACAGGGAAACTGAGGTCCACGTAGTTTACCTGCTCAAGGTCACAATGGTGACAGGATTAGAAGTTGAATTTCACTCTAGTTCATTCCTAAGTTCGTGCTTTTTATTCTATAGGTTGTCATATAAGTCCCTTGTGGTCAGTTGGCTTTGTCAGAGGGAAATAAGTTCAGAGCGCTTATATTCCTCTTTTTCTGTAAGAAGTAGGTTAATGCAGTTTATTTTTATTAGTTTCAGGTGTACAAAACAATATAACAGACATTTTACTCCTCTTACAAAGTGATAACCCCCCCCACCCCCAATCTACTACCTCTCTGACATCGAATACAGCTGTTACAGTTCCATTGACTCTATTCCCTATGCTGGACTCCACATCCTGTGACCACATACATATTAAATTACAGTTGACATTCAATATTATTCAGCTTTAGCTTCAGGTGTACAGCACAGTGGTCAGGCGTCTACACCGTCCCTGAAGTGGTCTCCCCAATAAGACAAGTGGTTAGTGCAGTTTTACTAGACGGGGGTACCTATGAGGATTTAATGAGGGAAGGAACTCACATTCCTCTATGGAAACCAGCATATACTAAGCACCCAATAATTACAAACTCAATAATTTGTTATTTTTATTGAGTTTAATGAAATAGTTATACATAGAGCACTTTGTTCTAAAAATGATGACGCAGGTTTTTCTTGGAGTTAAAAAATTCCAAGTATTAGTAAACAATTTTGAAGGGGTTTTTCCTGACTTAGAAAGGAAAAAAAATCAACTCTTCGGTTTTTAGATTTCCCTAAACTATGTCTCCTGTCCCAGGTACTTGCTTCATAAACACATTTTCTCTGGGTGTCTGTGTGCCTTATAGTAAAGCTATACTAATTTTCTGAGTGTAACACTAATTTGCATTTTAGCAAAGGCAATCAAATGTATTCTGCATTTATCTTTTCAGTTCATTTTAAAGGGCATATGATAAATATTGCATTAGCCTGTGTGCCCAAATCTGTTTGGCAATCGCAAGCATGTTTTAGTCACCACGCTTTCTCTCCAGGCACCCTAGATCACATCCTTGCCAAAGAACAAGGCAAAACTCCTGGTGATTTTCCAACGGTTATTGAGTTGGAGACTGAGTGAAATGAATTAGTGTATGCTTCTGTTTAAGGAACTAGAATTTGCTTCTCTGGCTGGACCAACAACTCCTTGAGTCATTTATCTTCCAGTTTTGGCCAGTGCTGATACTTCAATGAAGATGGCTTTAATTTTGCATGTTCATTTCGGGCCTCTGTTTGATACTTATTTGCACATAAGAAAGAAATGGGAATCTGCCTTACAGTGAGCGTTAGCTTATGCATTGGCACAGCTTCTCGAATAAAATGCATTGGGAAGTATCTTGTGAGGTCAGACTCCGTGGCTTTCTTTAGGGGGATCCTCAGGCTAAATATTTGCAGAGGCCTCATCTGGCAGTGATCACCACGGGCTGGGGGGCCGAGGTAAGAGGTCCTCGCATGTCTCTTAATGATGCAAACCCAGGTTTGCCCTGAGCGACCCTTCAATCTGACTGCATCATAATCTCCTCCTCTTGTCTCCTACTGTTGTCCGTTCACAAGTCCTCCAGTTCAGGCCGATGGCGTTCCTCCCTTTTTGCTCTGTGTGCTGTGTGCATTCATTCCAGCCTCTGCTCAAGCAGCTTCCCTCACAGGCAATACTCTCTGTTTTCTCAGTCCACCTACGTTTGATCCAGGTCTTTCCTGTCATCGGGCTCCTCTGTCCCCTCCCCTGGCTGAGCTCTCTCGATTGCTGTTAATTTCTGCAACTTTCATTTTCAATTGCTTTCACTGACCTTCAGCCATGGGCTATGTGACATGCAGAAATGGAAATGTTATATTTTTGATTTTCTATGCCCAATTCTTATTTTCTCCGCTACTAGTGGTAAGTGCCTTGAGGGTACACTGCTTGATATAATTCTTAATTACGGGCAGAGGGAATGCCCATAGAAAGCACAACAGCCGTTTGTTGAATGACTGAACAACTGAATTGATCAGGGAATGGATGAGTGAATGGATAAAAGCAGAAACATGTTTTGTAAGCAATAAGGTCACCCCCTCGACTTGACTTTAACCCACAATGGGAGTGGTGTGTCATCAAGGTTCCCGTTTTCTTCCCTCACTAGTTCATCTTCCTTCCCTGCCTTCCCAGGCTGTGTTTCTGAGCCCTCGGTTTGACACTAGTCGATGTAGCCCATGGAGAGGGTAGACTGCACCTTTGTCATTCTGCTCGCCTCTAAGAGCCCTCATAGGAGATGAACTATGAGACAAATAACTGATCATATAAAGACCTGACTGCAGGAGTAGGGTGGGAAGGGAGGAAACATGGGGTAGTTTGACGTGGGAAGCATCTTGAATTTTGTTAGCTTTGTCAATGGATTGGGTGGCTATTTACCAGCCTGGAGGAATTACTTTATTAGTATTTATGAGGATGTGATGAATAGTCTTGGTAGTCTCGTCTTGACTTAGTTGGGACCATGGGATGACATTTACATTTGGGATGCTTTGATCTGGGATGTCCTGAGGCAGGACCTCCAATGAAAAACGATATGTGCTATGGTGGGTCCTAGAGGCAGCAGAGCCTGTAACCGGTTTCTCCAGCTCGTTCTAGCGCCCTTTAGTGAATGAGATGTGGATTTCAGTAAATAGACTGTCCCATAAGCCTAGTGATGTGGTCCCCACCGTAGGTCCGCCTCTGTGCATTTTTTTCCTCACTTGCTCCACCACCTGGTGGTTCTTGGAACAGCCTGCACAGAGGTCCCCAGAGCATATTTCAGGCTGCCTAGTGACCCTCCAGAAATAGGAAAGCATTCTCCTTTTTGTGGCTGTCTACAGAAAGCCGCAGGTACTCCAGGCTCCCCAGGATTCAGGCGAGTCTGGGAAGATCGCCGCAATTAGTTTTTGGTTCCATAAGGATCTGCCAAGGACCCACTCTAACCAGAGGGTTGTCAGCTATGTTGGATCCCTGGAATCTACTTCAAGCCTAAGTCCTTGGGATGATTTCTTGTGGGAGCAGGCAGCAAAGAACTTCTTGGCTGCAGAGGCTAATCTTAGACTCCTTAGCTCTGTTTTGCTTTGTTGAAATCCTAACAGATGACATCCTTAATTTAGCATAAGGATTGACAAAATTTTCTGGAGGAAAAAATGTGTTTTTTAATTTTTCAGAGTATAACAACTTTCCCCCCAGTAGTTGATACCTTTCCCAGTTGAATAATAGGTGTCCACATAAGCACACATGATTGATGAATTGGGTGTATCCCCTAGAGGGAGTGACACTTTTTAAAGGCCTAGTAAGGTATACTAAAGACCTGAAATGTTAAAAACACTGGACTCAACTGCTGATCCAAGATTCTTTAGAAGCTTTCCCTGCTCCTGAGCAGTAGGCAGAGGACAGTTGTCATGAGATTTCAGGGTGAGAAGGGGCTAAAAACAAATTCTGGTCAATCTGGGAGGGATTTTGTGATACTTTGGTCACAAAGAATTGTGTGAGGTTGGAGAGGGCAATGCCAAAAATATTTGCTTTGTGAACTTCTCTGGGAGCCACTTTTCAGTTGTGTGAGCCTGGAGGCATTTGTGCTGTTGGAGGAGGGGCAAATCTATGGTGATGAGAACAGCGTTTAGAAGTTTGACCTTTTGGGCAAAGTTACTGAGACCCAGAGTTTCTTCTCCTACTTTCTACATATCCCTCTCCATGATTTCAAGGAGAAGGTGGAGTCATGAAGTATGGAAGTTCTCTCCCTATACTTATTTCTTGCTTCCCGTCTCAACTGCGTTTGGCCCATTTTTTTCCTTCAACCTTGAATGATCTTTAGGCTTCTGTGGGCTGCATTCTTTTCTTCCTTTAAGTGCGTAGGCTCAGTAGCAACTCAACAAAGTTGCTACTTGGTTCCTTCTGAGAGGAAATCATTGCACCCTCCTTTGAAATCCCATAGCAATTATCTGCAAATTTCCTATCGGGCTGGGCTTCGTGACTTGCTTCTTACCCGAACAACTACCATACTTATGCCTAGTGTTCTGTAGGTTCCTTGGGGGCAGGAAAAGATGAGTTTTTGCCTTTGTACCATCTCAGGTACCCATCTCAGGTACCTATCAGACAGCACTGAGTACATCTTAATGTATTTCTCCCCTTTTAAAAAATAAATTCTGAAAAGTTATTTTCCTATTGGAATAATAGCTATGATGCTATGTTGTTTTTTGTTTGTTTGTTTTCCCCAACCTCATAGATATAGGAGTTTGTCCTTCTCATTGAAGGGGTGGATTTTAAATCACATGACTCTCCTCTTCTCAGGTTCCCACAAAGTGAGTCTGTCCTCCTGGTACCATGACCGAGGTTGGGCCAAGATCTCCAACATGACTTTCAGCAATGGGAAACTAATTGTCAACCAAGATGGCTTTTATTACCTGTATGCCAACATTTGCTTTCGACATCATGAAACTTCAGGAGACCTCGCTACAGAGTATCTTCAGCTGATGGTGTATGTCACTAAAACCAGCATGAAAATCCCAAGTTCTCATACCCTGATGAAAGGAGGAAGTACCAAATACTGGTCAGGGAATTCTGAATTCCATTTTTACTCCATAAATGTTGGAGGGTTTTTTAAGTTACGGTCTGGTGAGGAAATAAGCCTCGAGGTATCCAACCCTTCACTACTGGATCCAGATCAAGACGCAACGTACTTTGGGGCTTTTAAAGTTCGAGATATAGATTGACCTCCATTTTGTGGAGTGTTATAATGTATTTCCTGATGTTTGGAAACTTTTTAAAAAATAGACCAAGAAAGATGTACATAGGTGTGTGAGACTACTAAGAGGTATGACCCACAAGGGTATAAGAAGACTCTCTCCAAGCTTTTGACTCATGTGTATTTACAGCCAAAGGGAGATGTTGGACTCAAAGTGTGTTGCAGTCTGAAGTCTTTCTTACACAATGGTTTTTAAATTTTGTAATGAATTCTTAGAATTAAACCTGATTGGAGCAATTATGGTTGCCTTTATGGAAAACTGCATTTGGCCTATGGGAGGGGTCAATTCTCTGGACCTAGCCCTTGGTTATGTGCCACTAGGCAGCTGAAGTAGGGAGAGTGTCATCTAATTGCAAATGGATGACATCCTGAAGGGTTACGTTCTTTTGAATTGTTACATCATGCTAGACCTGCAAATAGATACTTTTTTTTAATGAGGAGAGAAAAATATATGTATTTTTATATAATATCTAAAGTTATATTTCAGATGTAATGTTTTCTGTGCAAAGTATTGTAAATTATATTTGTGCTATAGTATTTGATTCAAAATATTTAAAAATGTCTTGCTGTTGACATATTTAATGTTTTAAATGTACAGACATATTTAACTGGTGCACTTTGTAAATCCCCTGGGGAAAATTTGCAGCTGAGGGAAAAAAAAAAAAAAGTTGTTTGCTAATATCAACTGTGTTATGTTTTTTTCATTCTTTTTAACTTAATAGATTTTTGAGACTTGTCAAGTTTGTGCAAAAAAATTAGAATGGTTGCCTTGAATAATAAGCAGGATGTTGGCCACCAGGTGCCTTTCAAATTTAGACTTTCTAATTGACTTCAGAAAGCTGACATTGCCAAAAAGGGTACATAATGGGCTACTGGAATCTATCAAGAGTATTTATATAATTATTGAACAGGTGTTTTTTTCTACAAGTGCTGCAAATTGTAAATTCTATGTATTTTTTAAATGGACGTTGTCAGTGGCTAATCAGCAAAAAAATGAAAAAAAAAGTCCCATCTTTCATTTAGTGGAAGTTATTTTATACTGTATAATAAAAACGTTGCCTTTGAATGTTAATTTTTTTGGTACAAAAATAAATTTATAAGAAAACCTGCCTTGTGATTTTGTACTTCTCTTTTCTATCTGCCTTCCTTTTCTCCCATATGGTAATATGGCATCTATCTTTCCAAAAGTTACTGAGAGAAATGCAGATTTAATTAAAAATTAGGAACAGATTCAATGAAATTAATGAACATTGGAATGCGAAAAATAATTTGCAAGGGATTAGAATGTAGATAGAAAACAGCCTTCTTCACTCAAAAAAGAAAATTTTGTTATGCTTAGATTGGGAGGAGAAAATGGTACTTTGTAACAGGCCATAATGCCTTCTAGAACAACTGTGTGACCGGGAGGACCCCCTGAACATTTTATATCTCAACCGCAGTGAAGGAGGATTAACAGCAGATTGGATGCTCATCCTCATGGAAATTTATGTAGGGGAACTGCCCCACCCCAGTGTGTTACTCACATGACAGAGGTATATGAAAACCAGCAGCTGTGAGAGGCACAGGAAGCCATAATTTAAGGCACTTGGCCATTTGTGGATAAATGTTTCTTGATGGTTGTGACAGGATGGAGGGAGAAAAGAAATAGCAGATGTTACAAAGAAGAACTTGTAAATTTGAAACAGCAGACCTTTGATGGTGGGATTCAATCATTGACCAAGCTCCACCTATTGTTTTAAAATTATCAGTAAATCTGAGGCAGTTTGGTACAAAATATGATTTCAGTGTTGCATAACCCAGTGGCCGAGCCTTGGTTTAAGGAACATTAGTTTTGATAAGCAATCGGAGAATTTCTCTCCTCTGCTGGCACAGAGTCTTGTGTTAAGAGCCATATTAGTTGCCTTGATTCCTATAACATGATTCAGTCATTCCCAAAGGTGAAGGACATTCATTTGTTCCATGTTATTTATTGAGCACCAACTACATGTGAAGCACTGCACTGGGCACTGGGGATACGATAGCTCTCTTTCTGCCCTTGATGAGTTTTCGTTCTAGTGGGGAGCCAATCTTGGATGACTGTGGTAAGCTCTAGGGTATGGGCATGTGGAGCATGCCGTCGGAGCAGAGAGGAAGCCATTGAACCCAATCTTGGGGCTCACAGAGGGCCTAGAAATGAAGTCAGGCTGGACAGGAGGCAGCTTGACTATTTTAACTGAGAGTCAACTGACTTGCAATCTCTCAAAGATGAGCTAAATCCCAAAGTCTGGGGATGGAAAGAACCAGGAATCTCGTGAGACCATACATGGTGACACCAGCCAAAC